>NC_079367.1:3250133-3850133 GCF_021018895.1 Seriola aureovittata | reverse complement strand
TTCTGTTTGAAAGTTTTTTGTCGACCTCTCCGACCTAACTTCCTCCTTTACTCCTGTCACAGTAAAACATAGCTATGGGTCGTAATAAGCGGCTTGTAGAGATGACCTAAGGCGTCATTTGATACAGGAGGATAGTCTCACCAGAGAACACGTGCATAGCAGAGTGTGTATTTTTTACGCTAACGTTCGGAGAGATCTATGGTACATGAAATCTTCAGATTAGACTTTTCATCTGAGTTCATTCCAGTTGAATCAGGCAAGTGCCATGATGTTTTATCATCACTTTGATGTCTCCGTTTAGCCGTGTGGACCTGACCACTTTATGTGATTCTAATGAGCCTTTAATCAAGCTGCATTTGGAGCATCAAGTCTTAGAGTCAGATACAACACTGTAGATAATCTGAAGTGGTGTGATCCCAGGTCACTGAGTTCTCTGCCTCTCCTCTCTCCCCTCTGTGGACCTTCCCTCTCATTCAGAACAGTGTAGTTGACTCGTGACGCGTTGGCATTCATAACACGTCTCTCCGTTTCGCTGCCTTCTTATGAACACCTTTTGGCGTCCACGAAAGACTTTTCTTTGGCTTCTCCCTCCACGCTGGCAGTGAAATGTGCCTGCGTGGAGGTGTGATCGGGAGGGCAAGTGAAGGAGCAGGCATTTCCCATACATTAACTTCTCTCTGTGCTTGGTAGTGTACCTGAGTCTGCAGAGTTTTTTCCCAAGCCGTAACTCCATCCCCCTCCTGCTCCGAGCAGATCAAGGGTAGAAAAGAAAGTTGATTTTAATCCCCAAGGAGATTATGAACCCCATGAGTGATTAAATGAGACTTCTGTCTCAAAAAGGACAAATTACTGTACCACCTCAGACTTGGGAACCGTTTTTACAGTGGTCTGCACGGAACAAAGTAGATTAGATGTATCTCCATTTCGATGATCATTAATCACCTTGCGATCACAGGGAGGATTGCATATTTCTGCTGCTTAGACGGTCGTGGATTTTGTCTGACGGTGGTCACGCCTAAACTATCTTTTCCCAGGAAAGGTATATAAATTTCCATTGAAGCTGGACTCGCAATGAAGTATAACTAGTAGATGTGTTTTGCACATGTACAAGCTGAACTGAATGTATTGCATCAGCAGTGCCACTAACTGAGTCATTGGGTGGGTTTCCATCCACCTGTTTTTAGACACTTTTTCATTTTGCACAAAATGCAGAAAATCTAAAAGCAAAAATGCATCTGTAATGCAACCGAATACAGCCGTAAAATATTCACAGTAAAGTGCAAAATGCTCATAGGCCACTGACTGTATCAACAAGAGGTTCAATGTCCTAAGAGAGGACTGAATAACAAGACTAGGACTAGTCTACTGCTAGACAGTGAGGCTGTAGTTAGCGAAATGCTAATGTCACCATACTGACATGCTGAGATTTAATGTGTAATAAAATGTGTTCTCTGATCTGTATCTAAGTTTAGCTTGTTAGCATATTAGCATTTGCTAATTAGCACTAAACATAAAGTACTAACTGAGCTTGATAGGAATGCAATTTTTTTTTTTTAAAGTATTTGATATTTGACAAATTCAAATTTTATTCGAATTGTTGCCATGGAAAACATGAATGTCTGAAATAAATTTTATGGCAATCCATCCATCCATCCATCCCTGAAAAGAAAGGAATAGCACCAAGGTCAGTGGAGTGCATCGTCTGGGAGCTATTAATCTCAGAATCTGTCATTTCACAGCAGCTCATCCAGTAGTTGCTGATCAGTTTGGACCAAAGTGATGAACCGACTTATCAGCTGCTTGGTTAAAAACTATTAATTCCAACCTGGCCCATTGATCTTGAATGTCTCACGGACGTTGGTATCATAGTTTCAGAAACGTTACACCCCAAATAATCAGAGAGGTGAACATTTGCACTTCACTCACTGCTGCATTTCAAATCTAGTCTGGAATAGACAATCAAAGTTCATCACTCTTTCACATTTTGTGTTTTAGAATTCACACTCACCTCAGTTTGTTCCAGCTGTAGCTGTGACTACAACACTTTTCCAAATAAAACACATCATCATTATTAATGATTCATGAGCGTGTTTGAGCATTGAACACCTGTCCTCGTCTCTTTGTTTTGGCCTTCTCACCATACCAACACTGGAGCTATGAAACCTTTCAAAAGCATTTCTACTCACTGTCAAATTCACTCATGATCTGTGGTGGCTGTGTGAGAAAGGAACAATGCATCGAAAAGCATGAAGTTAATATTTCTTTTTCTGGTATTAAAGAGTCCACAGACTGTCTCGGGTGTCCTGCTGTTTTGTTGTCTCAGTGTGGATGGAGAATGTTTATTAAATGACCTCCAAAACTGCTGTCCCCAGCTGCGGCTGTAAAATTAGACATGCCAGCAGATAATTAAGCATGACTAACCTCCTCTTCTCTACCTTTTAACCTTCCCCGTCCTCCCACAGACACAGAGCTGGTATGGACAATAAGGCGCTGGAACCTGACTCTGTGAGCATCCCCATGGAGGAGGGCATCATGTGTAACGGAGACGGACTTCAGCCTCAGCAGCAGCAGCAGCAGCAGCAGGAGCCGTCCATGCTGACCCACCTGAAGAAGGTGGAGAACGAGATCACCGAAGCGCAGCGTTTCTCCCACCTGCCCAAACGCTCGGCCGTGGACCTGGAGTTCATCGACCTCTCCTACACCATCCAAGAGGGCCCATGCTGGAGGAGGAGAGGTAACACACACCTCCCTGTCACGTCTATTTTAATCAGCTTGTGAAGGGGTAATGATAATAATAATAATTTCTGTTTGACACTGTGGTTAAACTACTGCTTGTCCTTTACAGCTCATGATTTCTTAGACGTTTTCTGCAGTAAAATACACGATATTAAGATTCAAAATGAGTTCCTCACGTCCCGCTCTTTCTGGAGACCATAGCCGAGCTGTATATTGGAGCACAGTTTCCCATTCTTCAAAAGTAAAAGACAGTTGTATCCCAGCAGCTTTCATCCCACATATCTAACAGTAATGTTTCTGAACCCTTTTCCCTCTGCCTTCAGGGCCTGTCACTTTACTGAAACTGCACTTACTAAAGTGATAAACGATCTTCTGCCTTCTATAGATTCAGATTCCACCTCTGTGCCTCTCTTACTCGATCTCAGTGCAGCCTTTGATAGCACAGATATTATCCGCCTTTCTCCATTTATACTTCACCTCTTGGCCGAAATCATTCACTGTCTTGGAATTAATTTCCTGTTACGCTGACGACACTGAACTGTGTCTTCCTATAACCCGCGACACCTCTGACTGCCAAGAACGTGGGTGTTACGTCTGATGCTGTCCTCTTTTTTATTCACCACATTAAAGACATTACCAAGACCTTTCTTTTACCTATGTAACATTGGTACAACTCAGTCTTTTCTGTCCATGGCGGATGCCTTTGTGTAGTTTGTTTCATGGTTCAGACTGCTGCAGAAAATACGACCAGATCAGACCAACATTTCTGATCTGGGAATATCGAGAATATATTTATTATTTTAGATGTTATTTATTAATATTGTACAGTCTGCAGTAACCAAACAATAACAGATGAACAATAAATACGACTCTGTTCTCAGAGTGAGAAAAAATCCTGTTACTGGGCTTTTTTTTCTTTCTGCCCAGCAACACCATTAAACTAAACCAGTAGCACATCAGCACGTGACTGACTGTGGAGGCCTCCAGCCGTGAGAGCTGAGCTGATGCTCACTGAGTTACTGTAGCTCTCCATACTCTCTTATTGATCTCTCTTGTCACACACGGATGCAGAGGGGAGAGCGGAGGGAGCTGCGCTGATTTGTTTTCTTCTTTGTCTTTTTTGCTCCAGTTGTTGGATGTTGGCAGAAATGGTTGTTAGTCACCAGGGCTGAAACGCCGCCCTCCCCAGGATCCATCTGTGTCCATGGATTTCACACAGGATCAATGAACACTGCACAGTGGAGTCAGAAGACAGTAACATACAAATACAGTAGTTACGCCTGTGCTACCATGTGTATTTTGGTCAATAAAGATCAAAGTAATTGACTTTTTAACCAGTTAACCAGTCAGGTTGTTTATTTTATTTATCATTTATGGCAAGATGGTTGTTGATATTACAGTAAAGTATCCACTAATTGTGTTGGACAGACCTGAGTACTGTGGGTATTTTAACCTGCAGCGACAACGTGTGTGTGTGCGCGCGCGTGTGTGTGTGTGTGTGTGTGTGTGTGTGTGTAGTTGTTTTTGATTCTAAAAGTAGACGTGGAAATTCTCTTCTCTTCTCGTTTCCTCAGCTGTCGATGTCATGTACACTTGTCTCATTTGTTTCAGTGGCCAAAAAATATTAGTTAATACAGATCTAATCATTTTGAATTTTAGTTATTTGTTTGTAGAAGCTGGATATTAAAACAAACAGAGGAGCCTGTGTTACCTCATCATTGTTGACGTATGTGATGCTGTTGTTTCGCCCCCCCCGTTGTCGTCAGGTTTCAAAGCCTTACTGAAGTGCCTGTCCGGGAGGTTCTGCAATCGGGAGCTGATCGGTATCATGGGGCCCTCAGGGGCCGGGAAGTCCACCTTAATGAACATTCTGGCTGGATACAGGTGAGAGAGTAAAACACAGGTTCACAGCACGATTAGAGGAAATCAGCTGTCATCAGGCGTCTATGGAAGAAATCCATGTGTCACACAACTAGAGAAGAAGCTTGTGTGTTCATTATGTGTGTGTGTGTGTGTGTGTGTGTGTGTGTGTGTGTGTGTGTGTCTCTCCTTCCTGTTGCCCAGGGAAACAGGGATGAAGGGTCAGATCCTGGTCAATGGTAAACCCAGGGACCTGAGGAAATTCAGGAAAATGTCTTGCTACATCATGCAGGAAGACATGCTGCTGCCACACCTCACTGCACGGGAGGCCATGATGGTGAGGAGCACTCCGACTCATGCTCAAAGTGTGCTTTTATTTTGAAACTTCTATTATTATAGTAAGATCTTCAAAATATGTCATTTATTTTTATATTTGACATAAATAAAAATGTGCGGGAGTGACTGTCCTGTAAAAACCTGTTGATTTAAACGACTGTGTGTGTTTCTCTTTCTTGCAGGTTTCAGCGAACTTGAAGCTGGATGAAAGTGTGGATGTAAAGAAAGCTCTGGTGAGATAAACAAACATCTGCTAGCTTGACATAAACACAGCAATAATCCCGACCTCAAACACTCTCCTGTTACCTGCCCAGGTGAACGAGATCCTGACCGCCTTGGGGCTCCTCGACTGTGCTCACACCCGCACCAGCTCGCTGTCGGGAGGTCAGTGTAAACGTCTGGCCATCGCCCTCGAACTGGTCAACAACCCTCCGGTCATGTTCTTCGACGAGCCCACCAGGTGAGTCGCAGAGGCACAGGTGTGCAGATGAGGGTTTAATTTAAATTTTTAAAACACATTTGGAACGTATGACAGTGTGTGATGTCTGCAGAGTTCCCCTGTAAAAGCAGAGATTAAACCAGGAACCAATCCCGAGGTGAAGCCATCACTCAACTAAACATGAGAACAACTGTCATAATATCTTGATCCTTACTCGTCTTTGTCTTCTCATGTTTTATCTCTATCTGCTCATTAACAGTGTCTGCTCTCTCTCTCTCTCTCTCTCTCTCTGTTCAGTGGCTTAGACAGTGCGTCGTGCTATCAGGTGGTCTCACTAATGCGTTCTCTGGCGCTGGGAGGACGGACCATCATCTGCACCATCCACCAACCTAGTGCCAAACTCTTTGAGATGTTTGACAAGGTATGCACCTGCCGATCGAAGGGTTTTATTTTTACGGGACGCTGTAGGAAAAGGTTTTTTTTTTTTTTTGAAAAGTCATTTACATGTCGGTCTTGAGTAATCTCGTCCTTCCACAGCTTTACATCCTCAGTCAGGGACAGTGCATCTACAAAGGCACAGTCCCGTACCTCATCCCCTACCTGAAGAGCCTGGGCCTGTACTGTCCCACCTACCACAACCCTGCAGACTTCGGTGCGTTCACCTCACATTTATTCACATATGTGCCGCAGTTACTTTGCCTGAGGATATGACTGTTATGTTTTGTTTTCTTTTGTCTTTGCTTCAGTCATTGAAGTGGCGTCAGGAGAGTACGGAGACCTGAACCCGGTGCTGTTCGAGGCGGTCCAAGGTGGAATGTGCGCATTAGAGGAGAAGAAGAACCAGTGTGGTAACAATGGCACATCAGTCTGTGCAGGGAAATACCCCAAGGTGGGTAGCAGATGATGTGGTCTGATCCAGCCCTGACTGTAGTTGTGCTGTGGTGTTTTGTGAAGTGACTTACTGTTTGATTATTGGACACGGTTTTTCACTGATCATCTGCTTCCACTTCCCACAGGACGCTGGACACATAGAGAGACATACTTTTGCCACAAGCACGCTAACACAGTTTTGTATCCTCTTCAAGAGAACCTTCATAACAATATGCCGAGACCAGGTGGGTGACGACATGTTAAAACGTCACAGGACAAGTCTTGTGGCTGTTTACTGGTTTTAAAATGTGTGAAAGGAAAAGTATCTCTTCCACATTTACTGATCTTGAAATTTTATTTAATCACCCACGTCTGTGATTTTGGTTTAAATATTTTTTTCTGCTTTTGTCCTGTTGTCAGGTTTTGACCCACCTCAGACTGATGTCCCACATCTCCATAGGTGTGTTAATAGGTTTGCTCTATCTGAACATTGGCAATGACGCCAGCAAAGTCTTTAACAACACCGGCTTCCTCTTCTTCTCCATGCTTTTCATCATGTTCGGTGCGCTCATGCCGACCGTGTTAACCTGTGAGTATGACCTGGTGGAGGGAATTGACTCATGATGTTTATTGTTGATCCTGCTGTGCCAATGAGCCACGTCCATTCCTTTCAGAATCTCAAATGTTGACCGATGCATGTAAATGTTTTTCTGCACCATGTGTCAGTTCCTCTGGAGATGTCTGTGTTCCTGAGGGAGCATCTTAACTACTGGTACAGCCTGAAGGCCTACTACCTGGCCAAGACCATGGCGGACATCCCCTTTCAGGTGAGCTGGCAGTGTTTGAGGTCGGAGGAGCGGGTCACTGTGGGAACTGAGTGCCGACAAACCGCACAATGCAAAACACAACTACACAGAGCTCTACACAGTTCATCTATCTTTCTATCTATCTATCTATCTATCTATCTATCTATCTATCTATCTATCTATCTATCTATCTATCTATCTATCTATCTATCTATCTATGTATCTATCTATCTATCTATCTATCTATCTATCTATCTATCTATCTATCTATCTATTCTATCTATCTATCTATCTATCTATCTATCTATCTATCTATCTATCTGTTTATCTATCTATCTATCTATCTTTCTATCTATCTATCTATCTATCTATCTATCTATCTATCTATCTATCTATCTATCTATCTATCTATCTGTTTATCTATCTATCTATTTATCTTTCTATCTATCTATCTATCTATCTGTGACGAGATAAAAACAGAAACTTACTGTGTATTTACCCATATATATATATATACATATATACATATATATATATATATATATATATATATATATATATATATATATATACATATATATATACATATATATGTACATATGAGGTAAAATTTTCATATAGAACATGTAAGAAATGAAATGACATTAAATTAAATTTTAAAATGAATTTTAAAGGGTTTTAAATTACACTTTTTTTGCTATCATCATATTTATTGATGTGTCATTTATAATCACACGACCCCATACGCAAATGTAATATATGTACATATGCTACAAGTTAGAACAATTTCATGTATTGACATATATGTCTAGCCCATACAAATATTTAGTTTATGTATGTTTGCTTATATTGTAGACATATGTTATATATAAATAATATAAATATATATCCATCCCAAAGCCTGTCAGTATATGTTGATATTATATATGTAAATATAAAACATAGACATGTTTAAAATTAATAAGAATTAATGATAAAAACATATAGCATTGGTGTATGTATGTTGTTTTAATAAACTTGCATATACAAATTAAATACATATCATTAATAAATTTGGTCAGAACATGTCACACCATATAAAAAATCATCACGTAGATATTTGTAATAAATGTACATATCCACCTTCTACTGTGGGTATTTCATATACACTATGTTATAAACTTATAACTTCATATATCCAGAGGATGTACATGTATGATTATATAGGTGACATATGTGGCAGCATCACTCTTGAGATAAAGGCATACATGTCATATTTTACATTTCTGTGTGGGTGGGACATTTCCCTCTTTTACACCATCATTCATGTGGCTCAGAAACATTTGAAGAAATTTTCCTAACATGCTTTTATTGGCAATAAATAAAAATCTATCAATGAACTTCAGTTGTTTATGATCGATCTGAACCCACCGTGTTTCCTTTAACGTCAGTATTAGGTCACATGAGATGAAGGTTTTCTGTGACTAAATAAAGGTTAATCAAAGTGTTATTTTAGGTTATCTGCCCCATCATGTACTGCAGCATAGTGTACTGGATGACAGAGCAGCCTCCTGAGGCCAGCCGCTACCTGCTCTTCATCGCCCTGTCCACCTGCACCGCCCTGGTAGCCCAGTCGCTAGGCCTGCTGGTTGGGGCCGCGTCCACCTCACTACAGGTACTGCTAGGTTTGCATTGTTAAATACAGGATTCCTTTGCTTGTGTTCCACATATGAAACACATTCTCTGCATCCTTATATTAAACAGGTAGCCACATTTGTAGGACCTGTCACGGCTATCCCAGTGCTGCTGTTCTCTGGATTCTTCGTGAACTTCGACACCATCCCCAAGTATCTGCAGTGGAGCTCCTATGTGTCGTATGTCAGGTGTGTACCTCCGTGAATAACATCACAGCAACTCAGCAAAAAACTGTAGCTACTTCAGTTCACCAATGACTTAACTGTGTACATTTATTTAATAACAATTTAATGCTTTTTGGTTCGTTCCAATGAGGCATAAAGATGGCGATGCTGGTTGTCGATCTGTCCAGAGCTAAATATCTTAAACTATAATCCCGAGTTATTACAACCAAGTTCAGTCGTCGTTTCTATTCTCACTAAGTTATTCTTTTATATTTGTGAATGCAGCAACGTCCTTAAGAAGAATTGAAATGGGTCAAAAAACAAGTGGTCTGGTTTTTAGCAAAGCTCCAGATTTATAGAGCGACTGACTCATTCAGCTTTGACCCTCCTGTCCTTACTGCAGTTGTGCACACACACTTTTCCTGTGCAGTCAGGGATTACTGAGTAGATTGTGATAAATCAAAGTTGGCTTTAAAGTAGTTCTGAACCACTCCTCTTTGCAAACATTGTCCAAAGATAATGGATGAATTTTGATGGAATTTGCTGTGAATATTCAAGGTCCCTAGAGGGGGGGGGTCTGACCTTTCCTCCATTGTCCAATAAGTTCATCTTACCCATATGATGAACCCTCAGTGTTTTGGACACTCCATGAGTTTTCATCAAGACAAACCTTCAGGTTAAAACGTCATTATACAACCATGGCAACATGTCCACAGATAGAAGTTGGAAGACAAAAGTGGTAAGATCCATATAGTCTGCAGGTCTCTGTCCATGTGTAGTGTGATTATAGATCAGGTCTAGCTTCTATATTAATACTGTGAAAGTATCAAAGCCTCAGTCCACAGAGAAATGCACACAGCCTGTATTCAGAAACTGAGCCTTAAAACCAGCCGTCAGGACTTCTGGAACTTTGTGATGTCACAATCGCCCTCCCAAGCCCCGCCCACCTGGACACACTATCCAATTCTTGCAGGATTTGGTTTCTCTGAGTGTTTTACCTGAAATCTGCTATATTTTAATTAGATCAATCCTCTCTTCTGATTGGCTCACCGACCTGTTGTTACTAGAGCTCCAGAGAGAAGCCTGAGAGAGGAGATGTAAAACTACACTGAAAACCACAAATATGTTTTCTTATGGCTCAACACTTCAAATAAAACAGAAGAAGAAAATATGGAGCTTTAGTAAACAGTATATTACTATAGCGTGGAGCAGCCATCTTGGATTTTGAGGTCAGGGTTGCTGAGATTCGTCCAACTCTCCGGGTTGGAAATCTGACTTCAGGGGACGTTCCAGTTGAAATTTCCAACTTCCCAGTGCAAATTGAACGCACCATTAACCCTATTGATCTTATGGACCTCATGGACGTCCATCGAGCACCATGTTGGTGATTTTAATAAAAGCACCGAAATCATCAGCGTGCTGCTTGTTTAAAGTTTGATCTGTTTTTACTCAGAATCAGGAGCACGTACATGACTTCCAGTCATGAATTTTCCTCGGTGTTTGTTTCTCTGCCACAGGTACGGGTTCGAAGGGGTGATCCTGTCCATCTACGGGATGAACCGTTCAGAGCTGGAGTGTCCGGGGAAGGCGTGTAAGTTCCAGCAGCCTGAGGAGGTCCTGCAGCTGTTGGACGTGGAGGACGCAAAGCTCTACATGGATTTCATTGTGCTCGGCATTTTCTTCATCATCCTACGACTGGCCACCTACCTTGTCCTCCGCTACAAGGTCAAGTCTGAGCGATAGGTTTCATTTGGCTCGTCTTCTGAAAACTAAAGGCCCCTTTCTTTCTATGCACAAAAAACAAAACAAAAAAACAACCTCTGTCATGTGGGAATTTGTTTCATTTCATTTCAACACATTGCTGCTAAAAAAAAAAAAGAAAAAAGGACAGAGCATAAATCCTGATCTGTTATCCTGCCAGCAGCCGTGGAGGGCAGTGACTGACGATGCACAGCAGTGAGGAGTCGTCTTAGAAACCAACATACACCTGTTTTACCTCAGACACCAGAACTTAACTTCTTGCACACAAAGCCAGATCAGTCATGAAGGAGGGCAAACACACTGAGCCACACTCAGCAGCAGATACTGTACATTTCATATTCCTGCAAGACAGAAATGTTTTAAGGCAGATGTGCAAATACAAACAGTGTTTACATTCCTCTATTAGCCAAAAAAAAAAACAACCTGAGGACAAACTGTTGCGCTGGAGGATAAAGTGTGAAGTATTGTGCCTGAGAGAGTGAAAATGAATTAAAGTTTTTCAGTGATAATCATGGGATCATTATATCTGTACACTGGATGAAAGCAGTTTTTGTTCTTCTTGTTGTTGGAGTCCAAAGCATTTATTTCCTGTTTATCAATTTAATCATTGTTTGAGCTCAATAGTTTTTTTTTAACATGTTGATAGTTGTAAATTAAGCTCCGTCATGATTACCTACCAAAATTGGGTATTTTTTTCTACTTCCATAATATAATCTAAAATCATAGTTGAAATAAATATTGCTCAGCCTTAATAATTTTATACTGTGCTGTATTATCTTTAGTATTATATGCAATATAAATGTATTTAAGCAAGAATAGATGAATTAACTGAACTGTATCATTATTATTTTTTTGTTTCCACACTTCATCCAGTAATGTCACATGGAAGCAACAAGCTCATGCAGTCATATTTGGTGCTATGTGAAGTTTCATGTTTTATTTGAATTATTATGGAGAAAAAAATGACGTGTGTGGACTGCACAGTGAGGATGGAGGGGACTCGGAGAACGACCAAAGAGAATTAAGTGTAAGGAAGTACGGTGTGTGTGTGCGTGTGTGTGTGTGTGCGTGTGTGTGTGTGTGCGTGTGTGCATGTGCATGGGGTGAGCCCAGCAACCATGCAAAGATAACTCATTATTGCCACTTGTGATCTCAGTCCTCCACACTGGAGGTAGAGTCGTCCACAAATCAGAAGGTCAGAGGTCACCAAGTGTCACTGGGCAGGATACCGAACCCCAAATTGTCCTCGATGTATCATTGGTGTGTATGAATGTGAATGAATGGGTGAATGTGGCTTGCAGTGTAAAGTGCTTTGAGTGGTTGATACAGAATATAAGTGCAGTCCATTCACATACAAAATAAATAGCTAGTTCTTTTTTCACTGTTACTAATAAACTTGTTTTTGCACCAACTGGCCTTGACTGAAATTTCTTTCTTCATATGAAACATACATGGACGATTCAGTCAATTCAATTACATGAAGTGCAGCTTTAATAAAGGTGCATTAACATGACTTGTTCTTATCAGATAGAGCCTGGGGGGAGTGAGTGGGTGACCACACGTTTAACCATTTAAAAGCAGCGGACAGTTTAACAGTTTATTGAGGCAGGAAAGACCAAATGCTCTGCCTGAAAACACATGGAAGAACAGAAAAAAGTCTTCAGACATGCTCAGATATCAAGACTCCTACTTCTCAGTCAGATAACTTATCATCATTGATAAAGCCGACAAAGAAAATTGCATTGTTTCCACGTCGTACTTTGCCTTAGAAATTATTATTGTCCACTTCAGTTCTTGGCAAACAGGCACAACTCAATATAACACCCCGAGAGTCAGCTTCTATCTGGGTCACTGGTAGTCCCCACTTTCTCTCCACTGTCACCAAGTGTTTTCTCATGATTGGAACTGTTGTGTTTCTCTGTATGATACTGTAAAAGCACCATAAGATAATGTGGGCTATATTATAATTTGGTGCCATATAAATAAACTGAATTGAATAAACTTTTCTGCTTCACCACAAGGGGGAAACAGTTATAGTAGAGTGATTAAATTTAGATATCAATCTCCTCAACAACTTAAAATTGACTAGTTAATTATCTGTTGTTGTATCTTGATTTTGTGCATAAAATATTATTGACATATTACATTTATTACAGTTATTTTCCTGCTTTCTGCATGTTTGACCTTGTGCTGCTGCAGCCTCATGTTAATCTGACTGCATTCAGTTCATATTTATATACCATGCTGAAATTATATGTCAGTGGTTCCAATCAATGAGTAAGACTGGCGTCATGGCTTTAACTTTAAATGTTCATTCAAGACATGAGACCAACATGTAAAACTGCCATCAGATAAACGCAAAAACCTTTACTGCATTCCCAGTTCACGCGAGACCACTGACGTCCTGAGCGTCGGAGTATCGCGAGATTTGACCAGCTGTTTAGTCTGTTTTTTAAGACTGATGCTAGTCGGTCAACACGTGGGGAGGAGAGGTTGACTTTCCACGGGGGACAACGTTTGACAAAACCCACGCTATTAGTATCGCTCTCATCGTGGCGGCACCGAGGAACCTAAAACACTGTAAGTAAACGGAACAAGTCCGGAGAGGAGAGAGCGCGTTTAGCAACTGAGGGGGGAAAGAGCATGCTAGCCTGTAGCCGTCTGCATCATGCTCTCACAGTATGACTTAGTAGTTCAAATCCACTACACAGGGGTATAACACACGCACAGTGTAAAACACCCATTTAATGACATTTCCACAGGTCTGTGCGAGCTGTCTGCAGCAGACTGTGACACCACATGAGTGCATTAATCCCATGTCATTGAACAACTAGCCTAACACATCTTTCTGTAACTTAACAGGCAGCACACTCCAGCTAGCTTCTGCCCCTGTTGTGTAACTTAAATTACCCCAATTCCCTCTCTCCTGGCGTCAGTATTCTCTTACTAACAGCACGGTCATGTGTCTTGAGTAGTAACAAATGCTTATAGGCTGTCAGCAGTGTGAAGACAGGTGGCTATCATTTCTCCACCGGGCCGGCTAGCAAGCTAACGTGGGGAGGTCTGAGGCCCAGGCAGGACAGGAGCCACTCTCTTGGCTTAAAATGTCCTTTAACCCTGCGTCAGTCTGGCACTTGCCCTCGGTGGGGCATTTGGTTTGCGTTTAAAGCTGCGTTATGCAATGCCTTTTTATGTTGTGGCCTAACGCGGTGGTCAGAGGGTTGAAATTAAACATCTGAAGTCGTCTCAAACACGAGGCTTTTTAATCGTGTAACCCACCGACCAACGGTCATGGTCACTGGGCCAAAAATAATGCAGTGAAGGGGAACGTGCGCTTAGCCGTCCTGACGTTTTAATCCGTGTTAATGTTCATAGACGTTTTTATCATTATAACCCATATCGCCTGTTAACTAAATACCCGCTCTCCTGCACTGCGGCCTCCCATTCAGCCATGCTTTTATTCCCAGTAGTAACATTAGCGTTAGGTCACAGCCACCTCTTACACCGGATTTCATTACACACAAATGTTACGCAAAACTCCCTTCATATATCTGCCATTTAACTCTTGCCACCGTATCGAGAAAACGCTTTGAATTTTATTACTTGACATAACTTCTTATATGGATATCAGATCCCTACTGATTTAATTCGGCACTCAAATTAGATACCTAGCGGCTCGTATTGAGTTTCACTTTCTATAAATTATTCCCATTCCCAGTTACAACTCGCCGTGCACCAGTTCTGTTTGTTATCTCTGAAAGATGTGTTTCAGTGTGTTAGCTAAGGCACCAAATTTTTTTGCATTTGAGGTGTATGAAGGTAAAGAGAAGGGGTTTATGTTAGGAAGGGGGAAACGTAATGAAGTCTTATTTTATAATCCATCCCACTCCACTGCAAGGAAACATTAAACTGCCCGGATTCTTAGTGCAGTGTCACGTTGTGGTCTTCATACTTGGCTGGCTAGCTAATACCATTAGCCGGTGTGTGTTGTGACGGAACGGTCGCTCGTGTAGCACGACGGTTATTTTTTTTAAAAATATAGTAATGGAGCTGCACGCGCGGCACGAGACAACGCCGACGGGATTAACCACCGCGAGCTACAAATAGTCTCATTGTGTCTATTATTATTATCAGCACGTAGCTTGCTAAAAAAAAAAAGAAAAGCTAGCTAAAGTCGTCCCTGAAAGTTGGGATCGTGACCCCTCGTGTGTGATAAGACAACCCGGGAAAGTCGAGGTGCAGTTTCTCGTCGTGTCATGGGATTGTAAAGGGCAATAATACGATTTTCGCCGGGCTTTGGATCCTCTGTCAGCTCCATTGAAGGATTAGCATGTTGTTGTAGCTAACATTAAGTTGAAACTTGACTGTGGCGGTGGTAGCCGCCTGTACCTTTTCCCTTTTTCTTTTGTCCCACCTATGGGGCGGACGTGCAAAAAAAAAAAAAAAAAAACTAGACATGTTACCGAGGCGTTATCTGTAGACACAGACTCCATAAAGCCTTTTAATGATATTACTACATGAATTATTCTGCAGCAAGGGCCAGACTACAGTTCGGTTTAACAGGCAATTCCCCCACATTGGTGTTAATGGTTGTAAAATGTCACCCTTAAGCATGTGGTTTTCCGGTGAACACCACACGCCTGTAGGAGCAAACGGTGTGCACAAATAATGACGACAAAGTGAAGTTTCACAGGTATACAGCACCATATAATATGTTAGATTTAACTGACAAGTGGTTGACATGTTGCTGATAATGTTAAATCATAAATCATGTGCAATCAGGGACGTGGGTGTGCTGCTAAATGAACAGTTGTGTACAAAAGCATGCGGGATTGGTAGAAACTGAGTTTTCTTTTTTTAAAATTTTTATTGAGTTGTATGAATGGTAGACTGAGGAAGTGTCAATGTGCAAGCTGCTTAGGTTGCCTGCACTCAGCATGTTGCAAAGGTTTCAAACATGTAAATACAGCCTGACCACTCCTCTATCTGAACCCTCCAAGGTCACATGTCTGAATCCCGACTGTAAGGTCAGGGAAAGCACACAGAGGAATATAGCAGCCTGTCCTGTAAGGAGGAGTGCTCTAGATTTGTTTGACTGCTTGTAACTTCTATTTTAACCTTGTTCAAGGTGAATGGAGTGTGGGCCACCATTTCATGGGCACATACATACACACACACACTGGCTCATCAGTACCAGGTTTCTGTTTTGGTTCAGGTGCAGCTGTTGATTTGATATTGAATTGTCTTGTTAGTTGAACAAAGCAGGTGAAGGCTTCAGCTACTGCACTCAATTTTAACACACTCACAGGACTAGTTTTTTACTAAATCTAGTTTAAGACCCCTACACCCATTTAAAATCAAATGATTTTGATGTAGTGCACAGAAGTTAAGGGATCATCTACTAGCTTTGGTCCTACTAGTTTATAAAGTAAACCAACTGCACAAAGGTGGCACACCGTCATGCTTTAAGCAACTGTAATTAGAGGCTGTGGTGCAGATGGCTTTTCATATGTCAGGAGTGGCATGATTAAAGGTGTTGCTCACCTAAATTATATGTTGCAGGTTGCAGCCTCTTCCTCCTTCATCACACCAGTTCATTGAGGAAGTTTCCTGTCATATTTTCTGAACCGCGACTTATTAGGCAGTGAGCATAGTGCAAATACTACTAACCCTCATTCACATAGATATGATTATATTCTTGGAGCTCAGCAACGGTCTATTTTACTCCTCTGCCTCATATAGACGTTTATCGGCTACAGCCCTTATAAATAAGATGAGACTTGAAAACGCAACAAACCAGTTATGTCAGTTTTATAGAATTATTGTGCTTTATACTTTGAATTTAGTTTGTAAATCTGTTGAGTAATGGAAGGCAGAGCATCTGATTTGAGGACTATTTAAATTAGATTCAAATCATTTGTTGATTTATTATTAATTACTTTTTGAGTTGTCCAAAATCAAATAAAAAATGAACTTCTATTAGGAGGTCAAGCAGTTAAACTACAGTATTTTAAACTGCATGTTAAGTTGTCGTAATTGTTTGCCCGTTATCTCTACGTTGCTAATGCTTGTTCTTTGGGATCAGCCTGTAGTGATGCAGCAACAGGCAGTGAGTTTTCAAACTTCTGTCGATGCGTTCAGGGACGCTCTGAGATCTAACAGCAACCTTTAACACAACAAATTACCAAATCCACACAGTCACTGTGTCCATGCTTGTTTGTTGTTGTGTTTTTTTTTCCTCTCTCAACTGTCTGATGTCTGAGCAGCCTTAAACGTGCCGCTTGATAGCACTTCAATGAATACAGTAGCTTTGACCAAAAATAAGTGACTTAATGTTATCTGTGATTGATTACCAATCTGAGGCTGCACTACACAGAACAATATTAATATTTTATCCAAGCATTGGCGACAGATATAGAAATGTCTTTCAGTACTTGTATGTGTCAGTTGAGTTGACCTGTTGTGAGACAGTTGCTGCAGACAGCTGCAAAACCCTGTTTTATTAATACTTGTCTTCATGCATTACTAAACGGCTTCCAAGTGGCAACAATCACTGAAGGAAATTAGCACAAATCAGTAAAGAAAATATGTAAATATCAGTTTTTGGCACAACATTTTGGCATAACGTTAATGTTGATGTTTTTCCTTTACCTCACAGACTGTGACACTGTCGCCTTGTGTTAAAACATGTTTTTTTATGAAGCAGAAAAGGGGAAATCAACATTGCCTGACATGCATTAGGTACAAATGTGTTCTTCAGCAACCAATTGATCAGTTTTCTCTCACTGATAATTCTTCTACGTGATATAATAGAAGAGGCACAATGACTGGATTTTAGTTGTCAGATAGTGTTGCCAAACTCAGAATATATCCTCAATTAAAGATAATTTAAATTCTTATTAAACCCAAAGGAGCTGTTCTGTACTTGTTCTTATGCACAACTTGAGCACAAACTAATTTGTAATTTTATGTATTTGAAATTATCCTGTAATTTTGTGCTCTTGTAAATACCGATCTAATTGTGTGATGTGTGGATGGTGTAGTCTTTCCCACCTCTTTGGGAACGAGTCTATTTATTATTCAGGACAAGGGCCTGAGCCTCGGTACATTCATGTGTTTGCACCCTCCAGCCTAAATGCTGACATCTGAAGAGGAGAGTCCCAGCTGGTTGTTGAACTCATGGACTACTGTGGACTTTTCAGGCCTTAACATACGTAACAGGAAACCAGGGTGTTTTCCAAACAGTGTCATTTCATATGAACATGGCAGAGTGTGAGGTTTTGGTTTTAAACACACATTAACTGTCATCTTTTCTTCTCTCGTTCTGCTCTTGTTCTGTAAAAAGCAGCTCTTTCTTTTGTCACTTCACATTGAACATATTTCCCAGAACTGTGCAGCAGAGGTCAAGCAGCTGATTACGTAGAGCAGGTGTCAGTGCCAGCAGCCATAGAGGTCAAAAGTCCAGCTTCCCTGTTGCTCTCTGTCTGTCTCTGTCTCTCTCTCTAGACGGATAACCATATATAAGGAGAGAAGACAAATTAGACATGGCATTGGCTCAATAATAAACTTTGAGATTGTAGATAAATACCTAATCAGGACGATTCTACTGTCGATTGTCCTGTTGTTTTACCAGCCAACTGACGACTCAGTCTTGTCGGCGCCATAACCTCCCTTTTTAGTTCCTAAACTTTGTATGACCTCAGCAGTTACAGAGTTGGCACGTTGTCATGTGGATCTTCAAATGGAACGTGTTTGTTATATTTTCAAGAGATTTTATTGATGATAGGAACAGATTTTTAATCGTTCTCGCACTACCATATTTTAGTTTTAAAACGTCTCTTTTTCAAGCAAAGTTTATGTACAGCACTTTACAGATACTAGTCACAAAGTTCTTCACAATCAAAGTGAATAAAATCAAATGAAAGAATTAAAAGTAAAAATATACTGGTTTCATATATGGCTTTGTTTACTCCTGGTGTCCACACTACTCTGGACTTTTCGAGCGCCTAAAACAGAGACTTTTGGAAACGCTGCTGGGCCCGTTTTAGCTTGAAAACTCGGGGGGTTGCTTTGTAGTGTGGACTGCCAAAAATGGAGACCTTTGGAAACGATGACGTAGACACCCACGGTCGCTCTCTTATTGGGTCTTATCAGTGGCGAAAGTAACATGGATAACAAATTTCACTGACCTTGTTGTCTTTGCAAGCAGCTGTTGTGCTGATAAAGTTTTAATATTTTAATGCTACAGCTGTCTTCAGTATTCATCAGGTGAAGAGTAAAATTAAGTTGAATCCTTAGATCGATGTGCAATCAACAGGCAGATCCAGGCCAGGTCTCCTGTATTTGGCATAGATTGTATTCAACCCTCAACTAATACAAACCTGTCTGTCTCTTCCAGGTGTAGCTGCTAGTGCCCTGAGGAAATGCCGCTGAGGTTTCGCTCTGTTGTACCCTACACGCTGCCCGGAGTACTCGCGCTGATCGGTTGGTATTGGTACATCTCGCGGAAGAAAGAGCGGCTCATCACTCACGACAGCCCAGAGGGGGCTCCGACTCCTGTGGGCCTCAGAACTTCTCCAGCAGAGGGTAGCAATGGTTTGGTTGAGAAAGGCACCGTATCATCCCCTACAAACGACACAGAGCGCCCCGCCCACAGACCTCCGAAGGTGACGAACCAGAGAACAGAACATGAAAATATATCCCATATCCACGTGCCGGACAGTGAAGCAGCACCTTCGCCAGAACAACGTTCAGAAGAAGCTGCCCCTCCCCTAGGCAGAACAAGAGGAGAGGATGTCCATAAACCCCCAGACGTGGCTGCGCCGTCACCCGGCAAAGACGACAGCTCGCAGGTGTCATCGAAAGACCATAAAGCCCCAGAGGAAAGCTCATCACTTGCTTTGGAAACAGAGCTGGAGAAACAACAGATCAGAGATCCAGTCCCTGCTCCAGAAGCCTTGGTAGAAGAGGTCATCGTGCCCTGCCAGTCCAACAAAGTCTCCAGCTCCTCCCCCGCGACAGCCTACCTTTCTGATGCAGAGAGGCCTGAGCCGGAGGGAGAAGTTGCAAAGCATCATGGTACCAGTAATACACAAGATGAGCTGATTGTTTGCTCAGTTACCCCAGCCAAAGTGCAGAGAGTGATGCCATCTGAGGCCGACTCTCTAGAGACGCCCCCTTCGACGCAGGATTTCCACCAACAAATAACGAGCACCCCGAACACCCCGGGCCCAACCTCCACAGCCTTGACCACAGTCGAAGACTCCATCAACACAACAGCGACCCCGGAGAGCATCCAGACACATGGTAGCAGTGGAGAGGAGCAGGATCTGGAGCTTCTGGCAGCTGGACTCATATGTGAGGTCATCTCGGCGGCCACCCAGGAGGTCCTTGGTGTCACCAGGTGCCAGGTCACAGACAACAGCGAGCCCACCTGCAGCAGCAGCAGCACGCCGCTTGCTAGCAGCAGACTATGCTCCCAACAGGAAGCAATCACAGCAGCACAGCAGCGCCACCATCTACTGACGAGCTCCTCTCAGACAAGCTGCGAGTCTAGAGAGGCAACGGAGAAAGAACAGCAAGGGGTGCCTAATGGATGCTCCTCTGCTCCAGTATGGGAGCCCGTTGAGGTCAGTCAAAGGGCACACCAGACAAACAATGCACAGAGAGGCCATTGGCCAACGGCGTCGCACGAAGCTGCACCAAGTGTCCCTCTGCTAAACGCTAAACTGAAAGGCGATGAAGGAGCTGTGCCGGCCGAGGACTCAGCCTGCAGCACGTGCCACTCTGAGGACGGCATCAGCAGCGAGGACCTCCAGAACAGCATGTTCGACAACCAAATGGATGTGATCCAAATAACAGACTTGTCCGCGAAAGAAGCCGCGCTGCCTCAGTCGCTGGTCGAGACCGCCGCAGAGGCGACGGTTTCGTCCGTGACTGAAGAAAACTCAGTGGATTCTGTGTGTGAGATAAAGGGGCTCAACGGGATGGGCCTGAGGAATGGAGCTCACGGGACGTTTGAGGAGACGGACCAGTCTGGAGGTGAGACATCCTTCTGTTTATTCTGGGAATTAGTGTAAGACGTGTTGCTGAGTATAATCGGATTGAAACTTGATTTTTGAGAGTTTCAAATTGCTGCTCTATGGGTGATCTGGTCTGTAACACGGTTGAGGAGTGATCAATAAATATCTCTTAATGTACACAGATAATATAATATATAAATATAGAGATGTCCATGTGTAGTGTGATTATAGATCAGCTCTAGCTTCTATATTAATACTGTGAAAGTATCAAAGCCTCAGTCCACAGAGAAATGCACACAGCCTGTATTCAGAAACTGAGCCTTAAAACCAGCTGTCAGGACTTCTGGAACTTTGTGATGTCACAACAAAGCAGTCACCGCTCTAAGCCACGCCCCCCCCACAGCGTACCTGGTCCAACCTTGCAGCAGAAGCAGAGTTGTCACTTCGTCTGAGAACATGTTTCCCCCGTGGTTTTCCACTCCAGTCAGCTGGTGTGACACTCCTGTGCAATCTGATCTGGCCGAGCTCAGAATACTCCAACAGCTCCGTGGCCTCCTCTCTGAGGCCTTCAGAGAACGGTCTGCCCCCCCGCCCCCTGTGTCTCGCCTCAGACTCCCACTCCAAGTTTCTTGAAATACTCTACTGACAGAATGACCTGCTCTGTGGGCCAGGACCAGGCAGATCGGGTCAGAGCCCCGCTGCTAGACTTAGCAGATCCCTTCTGGTGGTTTGAGGAGGCCCAGACCTGGCTGCCTCTCTCCTCCCTCTTTAAACAGTTGATAATGTCATGTGGAGCTTCTCCTCCTCTACCAGACACCTGATGCCTCAGGCCTTGTTCTCCTCATCCCTCATTTGTTTTGGGAGTATCAGTGCTCTGCTTTTCTTAGTTGAATTTTTGCTACATCCTACTTGAAAACCCTTCAGCTTCTAGTATTTGTTCAACCTGCTTTATAACGTTGTCCTGTCTGTCTGTGGGACGTTAGGATGTCGTCCACATAGCTGTCCTCTTCTTCTATAACTTTGTCAGGCTAGCTGTAACACTGATGGAGGCCACGAGCCAAAATGCGTCGGTCTAATAAAGTTCTTCAGTTTACTGCAACAGGAGTTTTGACCTCTTTAGACTTGTACCTTGCACCTTGGAAGGAGGTGCCAGAAACCTTTACTTTCCTTCTAGCCGAGCTGTGTTTCGGACAGCTAGTTGTTGTTGTTGTTGTTGTTGTTGTTGTTGTTGAGGGACATGAGTGGGCAGGTAGATAGTCAAGAGAAACAAAAAGTGATTTTTCTACCGTGTATGTGATGTAAATATCAATATCTGATAAATGAGTCATCCTCTAAAGGGAGGGCTTTTGACATTTATGTTGCTGCAAATGTGAATACAGCTGCTAAAGGTGATTGTGTGTGTGTGTGTGTGTGTGTGTGTGTGTGTGTGTGTGTGTGTGTGTGTGTGTGTGTGTAGGCTCTGATGTGAATAGTATGGACTCTGTGGACAGCGGCTGCACTATGGGTGTCGGGGAAAGCCAGAGCAACAACGCTGCCTCCTTGAGCTCTGAGCTCATCATCTGGGAGATTGAGGTGCCAAAGGTGAGTCAGGGGAAGTGACACAACAAGTAAAACCCTCCACCTCATCAGTGTGATATGATAATCAGCTCAAGTATCTTTACATTCTGTGTTCAAAATAACAAGATGCTGATGTTTGGTATAAACATGGTTGTATTATTACCAAAACTATGCACTTCACACACTAGGACATAATGTGCACTTAGAAATGCGATATTGGATATAACATTTAATCCGCCGGTGAAAACAGTTCCTAACAAATGCACTGACTCTCAAATTTTGAAACTCTAGTTTTCCAGAGTTTTTGCCAGTATTCAGAGGTATATAAATTCAGCATTTTCTAAACTCCCAGTTTCTTAAACTAACCTTTAAACTAGTTTAACTACCACATGTAATATATCAGTGTATATAGTATAATTTAACCCTTATAGCTGCAATGACAGACTGCAGACTGAAAAGATGAGACTAGTGGTATTTTTTAGTATTTCAGAAATATTTCAACATTTTTCAGAGGACAAAACTGAGATACTAATAATTTATAGTGAATTAAAAGTCTGAATTGTGTCAAGGCTCTTACTGTTAGTTTGTAAAATGTTAAACATTTGTTTCTTTATAAATCAACTGTCCCTTTTTAACGTGTTATTGTCTGTCCTCTCTTCCTGTCCCAGCATCTTGTCGGGCGGTTAATCGGGAAACAGGGGAGATTTGTGAGTTTCCTCAAGCAGAACTCTGGTGCAAAGATCTACATCTCCACCCTGCCTTATACACAGGAGTTCCAGATCTGTCATATAGAGGGTGAGTCGGCTGCACCAGGTCCCCTCTTCTTCTTCTTCTTCTTCTTCTTCTTCTTCTTCTTCTTCTTCTTCTTCTAGTGTCTTTTGAAGAGGTTGGATGGAGGGAACTGATTCACGTAGGAATCCGGCTGAAACCTCTTGTGTTTGGTCTCTGTGCAGGTACGCAGCAGCAGGTCGACAAGGCCCTCTCACTGATTGGGAAGAAGTTTAAAGACCTGGACTTGACGAACCTGTATGCACCTCCCCCGCCCCCGCTCACATTGCCGTCGCTTCCCATGACCTCCTGGGTAAGGATGGGCTTCTCCGGCTGCTCAGGAGGACCGATTCTTTTAGTTGGTACAGATTCAACAGTTCCTGTCGTGTCCTGTGTCTCCTCAGCTCCTGCTCCCCAGTGGAGTGACGGTTGAAGTGATAGTGGTGAACATCGTGTCGGCCGGTCACATCTTCGTCCAGCAGCACACCCACCCCACCTACCACGCTCTGCGGAGCCTCGACCAGCAGATGTTCCTCTGCTACTCCCAGCCGGGCACCCCCGCCCTGCCCTCACCTGCTGAAGGTAACCATGGTCACAGGGTGGGATAGAAGTCGGTGAAGTCAGTCACTTTCTGCAGCTTTAGTCTTTGTGTAGTAAATGATGACTGAGTAATGATCTTATGAAGCTTCTGATGGGGAGGGAATTTATAAAATACACCTTTTTGTTAAAGTTAGAAAAAGTAAAACTGCATCGGTGTTGCATTTAAGGAAAATGTGTTTAAGTGTGTGTCTGTTGTTGTTCTGCTACTCGGAGCTTTAACAGTCGTTCTGTCCATCTGTGTGTCCTCCAGTGGGCGTGATCTGTGCAGCTCCAGCGGTGGAAGGAGCCTGGTGGAGAGCTCAGGTCATCACCTTCTACAAGGAAACAAACGAAGTGGAGATTAGATACGTCGACTACGGAGGCTACGACAGAGTTAAGATCGACTCACTACGGCAAATAAGGCGAGTGTCAGATCTCACCGTGTTAAAACATCGGGCACGTATCAATAAATACAGTGGTGAAGAGATGTGCAGGTAACAGGTAAAGGTGTTACTCCGTCGGGAGCAGGTTCAGAGACTCTGGTATCTTCTCCCAGGAGGGAGGGGGGAGTGAGGCACCTGTGTTCTTCTGAGCCGCGTTTACCTGCCAATTAAGGGGCGGGTAGACTGTAGAGGGGAGGGGGCTATTGTTCTGCCATCTAGAGGCAGTTTCTTGAACTGGCGTTTAGTCTCGTCCTGGACTAAAGAGCTACCAGCAGAAATGCATTGCTCATTTATTTTTCCTTTTGATCACAAAATGTTATAATTTCACTCATAATATTGAATTTTTTTAAAACAAATTTCTTAAAGCTACAGTATCTGTTTCCAATATTTAAGCTGTAATATGTAATATTCTGATTTATTCATTCTGTCTCTGTCAGCGAACTGAGCAAACATCTGTCTGCAGATGTCAGGCAGACGCTCTGCACAAACTGATGATTAATTAAAGTTGATGTTCTGTACTGAGGTGAAGCTTCTGGCGCTGATGGTCCATGTGCAGCGTTATGAGTTAGCATTTATTTTAAATGTGCATACTGATGGAGCCTTGTAGGTGGTGCAGGTTCTTTTTGCACATGTAGGCTTAAAAAAACGCTGATGTGTCGAGATGAAGTCGGTACGTGGTTTCCAAAAAAGATGAAAATAAGTAAATACTGCATGAGATACATTTCCATAATTTGTCTTAAACAAACTGCTTCTTTTTATTTTCCAGGTCTGATTTTGTAACACTACCATTTCAAGGTGCAGAAGTCCTGCTCGACAACATCGCTCCACTTCCAGGTACAACATTGTTTATGTTAACAAGTCATTTTAAACTGTTTAGAGTTGTTTGACTGTTTGGAGTCAGTTGTTTCAACGACAGCGTAATTTAAGATCGTTTCGTTTTGTGCCTCTTTTCTTCTAAATGTGTCCGACTGAGAAGAACAGATTTTATATGGTTGGATGTTTTGTTCCTATTTTGTTCTGACATGTTTGAAACGTCTTTCATCAGGAGAGGATCGTTTTTCACCTGAGGCCACGTCGGCGTTGGAGGAGATGACCAGAGGAGTGGCGCTGCTCGCACAGGTGAGATCACCTTCCTCAGCTGACCCGTCTCCGCAGCGACAGGTCTCATCTCTGACCGGCTGTTTGTTTTTCTTTTTCTGTTTTTGTGAAGGTATCGAACTACGACAACAACACAGGCCTCCCGCTGGTCCACCTGTGGAACATGGTCGGAGAGGAGGTATGATACATGTATACACTGTCTGCACACCCACACACCTGTACAGGTAGTTTTAATGCTGAGGGTGTCAGCAGTCATGCGGTGCAGCTTTATAATAACGGTTTTACATGTGTCCAGTTTCTCTGACATTAAAGATTTGCCTGAAAAGCTGGAATCAGTTCAAACATTTTAGTGTAAAAAACAAACAAATGTTTTCATGTTACATTCTGTGCAGATTTGAAAGGAGGATGCTGTATTTAACTCAAGGAAACAGGAAATACATTCAGTTTGGTTACTTTACATCAGCTGCAGCTTTATTTGAAACAGGCTCGTATTGGACATGCGTCCGTGTTCCTAATATTCTGATTGAATCATGTTGCACTCGGACGTCTGTGGTCTGATCCTCTTGTTATAATTCACTGTTGATGTCATTTGCTGTGAATACAAACATCACTTCCTCCCGGTTTACTTGTTGTTTTGATGTTTTCAGGATAATGTCTGTTTCTACAGCAGAGTCATGTCTTACTCATCGAGTCCATCTGCTTTTAAAAGAAACAGGAATAAGAAAATAATCATCTTAACTCCATTGTTTCTACTTTGTCTTTTTTTTAGTGTTAATCAGTCAGTTAAACTCAATACTTTACCCAAATCAAAGTACAATAACACCTTTAATACTTCCTTACCTGACCACCTTGCACTTATTGAACAGATGTATTACTTTTAATGTTGGATTTCATTTCCACAGCAAAGTAAAGTGAATGAAAACTCAAAGCAGTAGATATGAATATGACACGACTCTGTTGTCGTCCTGATAGAATTAGTGTTTGTGTGTAATGTGAACGTGTCTCTCCCTCCAGGTGATTTCAGTGAACCGTACTCTGGCGGAGAGAGGCCTGGGATCCTGGGTGGATGGATTCTGAACTCGTAACATACTCTGACCTCCACGCCTCCACCTGCCCCCCCTCTTACTCTCTCTGGTGGTCAGCAGTCTGGGCCCGGGCCCCGGCTGTGGTCCCAGCCCCACCCGCCCCACCACTGGATCTAAGAAGATTGTTTTTCGTTTGTTTTTTTGTTTGTTTTGTTTTGTTTGTTTTGTTTGTTTTTTTTTGTTTTGTTTGTTTTGTTTTGTTTGTTTTTTGTTTATTTTATTTTTTTGTTGTTGTTCTCCTCGACCCTCCCCCCTTCCTTTTTTGAAAAGAAATTAAAAATCGTTTGCAGGCATAATCTACAAGAACAGCACTGCTTCAAAATAAGACGACCTCCCCCCTTATACTTGTACACAAAAAGAACTTGGAGGACAGGAAGAGGTACTTGTAAAATTTTTTAAAAGAAAATCTATATTGTAATTAAATAAAGGTACAGCCAATATTTTTTTTTTTTTTTTTTTTTTTTTTTCCTCCCCCTTCCGACCTTAATTTTTGCTCTGGGCCTTTGCACGTCGACTGTGGATCATCAGACTGTGTAGACACTGGTTTTAAACTGTCCTGTCTTTCACTGACGCCCTGCCTTTAGTCTGTAGCTCCAAGTCCATTTAGCAGATTATGATAGAATGTGGAGGGGGAGGGGCAGAAAGGCTGTAGAGACTGATGAGTGATAACACCTCAAAGAGCGGGGGGGGGGGGGGGGGGGACAGAGCACCCTGCTGGTCTGCTCAGCCCTCCTGGACCTCTCTGGGGGGGGGGGGATCTCTATCCAGAGCTGCTGCTGCACCTCCAGCCAGGATCTACTTTTCTCTACTGACTTGCACTGCGTTAAAGAAGAAGCGGGAATTTCAAAAATGCAGTTGAATAACTTTTCGCATCGGAACTTTCTCAAAATTCTCCTATTTCCCAAGATGCATTTTTCTGACAGCCTGTCACCAAGGCAACATACCACTGACACGCACTGTCATGATCCTGAAATTACAAATGTTCTTTTTAAAAGACTGACACAACTGATCCACTACATTTTTATTACAAGTCCCCAAATGTTTGTCCTGGTGATATATGTACACTCAATGAGCACTTTATTAGGAACACCTGTACACCTGCTCATTCATGCAGTCTTCCAATCAGCAGTGCATATGATCCTGCAGATACAGGTCAGGATCAAACATCTGGACAACAACAGCAGAAGCCTACGTCAGGTTCCACTTCCTGTCAGCCAAGACCAGAAACC
Source organism: Seriola aureovittata (assembly GCF_021018895.1). NCBI lineage: Eukaryota > Metazoa > Chordata > Actinopteri > Carangiformes > Carangidae > Seriola > Seriola aureovittata. The sequence continues at coordinate 3,822,706 of NC_079367.1, read as the reverse complement.
TGAGGCTGCAGTGGACACGAACTCACCAACACTGGACAGGTGAAGACCTGGTCTGGATTTGTGCTGAGGCAGCAGCTGGTAGTCAGTGTTTGAATCCATGGACCCAACCTGCCCTGTGTCAACAGTCCAGGCTGATGGTGGTGGTGTGATGGTGTGGGGAATGTTTCTTCTTAATACCAATCAATCGTGGTCCGAGTGTCACAGACCTGAGTATCGTTTCCGACCCTGTTAGGCTGCTTCCAGCAGGATAATGCTCCGTGTCACAAAGCTAAAGTTTCATGAACGTGACAGTGAGTTCAGTGAACTTCAGTGACCTCCCCAGTCTCCAGACCTGGATCCAGTAAAACCACCTTTGTGATGTTAGAACAGGAACCATCATGTCAACATGGAGCAGAGTCTCAGAGGAGAGTTTCCAACATCTTGTGGAATCAGTGACATGAAGAACTGAGGCTGTTTAAGAGCAGAGGGAGGAACTGACCAGTGTTAGTGTGGTGTTCCTAATAAAGTGCTCAGTAAGTATATATCTAAAATCAAATCTATGAAAACACTTGGTAACAAATGATTAAGATCTAAATGTGAAGGGAAACGACGCTGCTAAAGGTCTGAGCTAACGTTTCATGTTGGTCAGATTACTGTACGTCTCATAGACACCAGAGTGATTAATCTCTGTTTTAATCATGATCCCAAAGATTCATCTGATCTGGATCAGAGTCTCAGTGCGACGGCAGGAAGCTGCTGCTGTTACGGTGAAGCTCTGACGTCTTCAACCACTACAAACTCACACACTGACATGGGAAAGAAACACCACACGAGATTTAGTTTTCAGTGTCGACCTGTTAACTGCTGATCAAGATCCAGTTTGTGTCATTAGTCTGCTTTGTGAACCGACCCATGAGCTCGTCTGTCCTACACTTTTAACTGTGGTGACGTTTGTCAAACATCAGCCTGTGTTTAAATGTATTGTGGTGCAGCACAGAGCAGGATCCTGTTCTTCACATGTGGACAACAGTTGTTTTAACTTCGCTGGTGATTCTGGTTGTTCACGATGGGTTTTCCTGCCCAGGTCAGAGAGTGTCCGTGTGGCAAAGGTGGAGTTCTTACTGAAAAACACCATCAGAGCCACGAGTGAAAACATGAACAACGTTAACATGAAATGAGATGAAACCCCCTTAAAATCGGGTAATTGAGGGAAGAGTGTAGGAATTATGTCTTTTTTTTTTTTTTTTTCCCCAATATGAACTAAAATCACAGATGTTGCTCATAAAAAATAATCACAAACGGTTAAAATTAATGCAAGACTGTTGTAGCCAAAGCAGAGAGGAGGAGAGAGTGAGTTACTGCTTGATAAGATCTGACCAAAAGGATGTATGTATGATTCAATGGGAGCTAAAGAGAGAACAGTGGGTGGAGAAAAAGAAGTTGGTTTGTTGAGAGATTGTGATGTGAATTTAATGGTCCCATATTTAACACTTCCCCTGTGTTTTATTTGAAGTGTTGATCCATAAGAAGATATATTTGTGTTTTAAGAACCAAAAACCATCTCAGTGTAGTTTTACATCTCCTCTTTCAGGCTTCTCTCTGGAGCTCTAGTAACAACAGGTCGGTGAGCCAATCAGAAGAGAGGAGGCTCTGAGCCTCTCTTCTGATTCGCTCACTGTTTTCTGAGCCATCCACTAAAAAAACAAAATATAGCAGATTTCAGGTAAAAACACTCAGAAAAACCAAATCCTGTAAAGGTTTGGATGGTGGGTCCAGGTGGGCGGGGCTTGGTGACTGCTTTGTTGTGACATCACAAAGTTCCAGAAGTCCTGACGGCTGGTTTTAAGGCTCAGTTTCTGAATACAGGCTGTGTGCATTTCTCTGTGGACTGAGGCTTTGATACTTTCACAGTATTAATATAGAAGCTAGAGCTGATCTATAATCACACTACACATGGACACAGACCTTTATACAATATGGGACATTTTAAACTGAAAGTCAGCTTGATTTTCTTCCTGTTTACCTGTCATGTTTCTGACTGAACCACATTTGAAGAACAGGGTCCTCATCACGATCCTACAAACACCAACAACATTTTTAAAGTTTAACGTAACGGTTTTCCGTTAAATCTGCATTTTTAATGTGTCTCATCACTGTAGTTGAAATGAATTTTCTCAATCATGTTTATCCAGTGTCATGAAGTCAGACCGTCCCTGTGTTTGCACTTCTGATATGGGAATGTTTGATTCAGCCTGAAGGGGGCTGAGTGAAAAAAAAAAAGGGATTCGTGTCCACAATAACATTAAATCCATGTGTTTTATTGAGTTTTTTTCAGTGGAAATGAAGTCAATGTTACTCTAGCAATAAGGCAGCTTTTATTTGGACAATTTGAAGGACAGAAAGTGGGGGAGGGGAGGGGAGGGGGGTTTAGTGTTTATATATGACACAACTAAGAACTAGGAAAGTAACTGTTTTCAAACTTAACACAGGTAAACAACACTTTAAAACTTCTTCAATAATACATAACTTCAATAATGTATCTCAGGAACGGTTAATGAGGTGATCGTTTAGTAAATCAAGATGCCTGAGGGCGGCTGAGAGCAGGGGGGGAGGGGGGGGCGTGACTGTGCTTGAAAACATAAAATACAGATGTGTAGAAAATTAGACAGATGTGTGTAACTCGAAGAAGGTAACCACACGTTGGTGCTGGAATCGGAGCAGTAGCCATATTGTCTGTTATTGGCTTGTGTGCATCATTTCTGTTCTGCTCCTGTCTCTCTCTCTTTTCTTTTTTTAAATCCAGGTTAAATATGCCATACCACTATATTTCCCCCCCCCACCCCCCCCCCCCCTTCTCTCTAAGACAACACCCCCTGCTGCCCAGAGACCCTCTAGAGTTTTGTTCATTTCTCTGTAAATAAGATATTTGACTGTACTTTTCTATAACACTGGAGAGAAAGAGATATAAAGGGAACATTATTTTTTTTGGTTCTGTTTGGTTTGGTCTGCTTCATCCTGCCTCCCCTCTTTCAGTCGAGTCACTCGATGTTCTCACGCCGTGGGACTGATTTTTAAGTGTTTGCACAGCTAGACAAGTCATCATTTGATTATTTAAATGGGTGTTAAGCTGTTGTGCCCAAAAGCATTTAACATGTACAGATCAGTTTTTTTGCTAGGCTCATCTTAAGTTTGATTTGCTGATTGTACAGATCTATTAGGGAAAAAAAATAAAAGTTATTGAAAGTGATTTTTGGGTATTTTCTTTTTTTTTTTTTTGTACGTCTTCATTAGTGAAGTCTTGTGATAAGAATACAAACATTTTTATATGCATTGTGTATCACTGTGCAAAAATTAAGTTCTACAACAGGGGAAAGGGAGATTGAAGTGGATCTCAGATACAAGAGAGAAAACCGAAGTACAAAGAAAACATATTTAAGTAGTTACAAATATTTCAACTGACATTTGAAAGTGTGACTGTACAGAAGCATAATTAATTCACTTGTGGAAAAAAACATTTGGCTGAATGAACGAGATCTCAGAATTTGGAGATAATTATCTCATTAATTGAGAAAAACTCTCAAAAAAATTCTTCAGCATAAATCCAGTTTTTCTCAATTAACAAGATAATTATCTCAGAATTCTGAGATCTCGTTCATTCAGAAAAACATCACACTTAACAGAAGAATAATTACAACACTTCGGTAATGAAAAATGTCGATCTATTTCCCCGTTTTTTGTTTTGATAATAAAAAACATAAAATATGACAAAACGATCCGTCATCGCTCTAATTTTCGTAGAATTTTTTATTTTTATTTTTTTCTTATTCTGTGTGTGCATATGTATGTATGTATATATGTGACCCGGAAGTCCGGAAGTTGTAAATAGTATGCCGCTTATCGCATACCCGGAAGTCAGAAGAAATCAGTTGCAGTGATTTTGTGCCATGATTCGAGGGCGGATGTAAACAAAATGCAATATGGGGGTTTTATTGAAGAACACAGAATAAATAGAATATATTGTGGTGACGTCACCGCTGTGTTATGCACCCTGGGGTCGAGAAGTGGCTAACAGTTTGTCGCTAGTGGTTGAGCGGCTTATGCCGATATCTACCGGTGTGCCACTCGTGTTTCACCGGCACATTCCGTTTTCCCGACGGCAGGTGAACCACGAGACCGTCACGGCCCCGATTAAATATACATATATAGGTTTGTGTCGTCTGTTCTGTTGTTGCGATATGTGCGATGCTTTACCGATTCTGACTCTGGGCTAAAATAGCCTTCGTTAGCCTAGCCACTTTAGCCAGTCTGACTAATCGATAATAGACATTTACAGCCAACGAATCAACTAATGCGTGTATTACACCAGTTTTACTTTAAATGCCAACACTGCTGTGACTCTACACATGCAGTGCCCTATATCCTGCAGGAGGGGGCGCTATACTACACATTTGGTAGCTTGTTAACAATGACGGCATTTAACAGCCAACAAACCCAGAGCCGTCTGATCTGTTTGATTCCAGATGTGGAAGTATATGGGCCAGACTCGGGCCAAGGACCCAGGCATAAGTTAGCCTAGAAGGTTTTTTTTCTCTCACTGTGCATTAATTGTGTAGGCTTCTGTATCCCTATGCTGGAATATAACATGGCCCCAGATTGGCTGCACAATAATCTGACTAAACACAAATTATTTTAGGCACCATGTCAGGACAATATCAGCAAGAGTTACAAAGGTCTGACACATTTTGACCTCTCTTAAAGAAAGAAAAAAACTAACTAAAAGTTCAAATACATTATTATTATTTTGTCCACCCTGACAGGATCGTCATAGAAAAGAATACCTTCCACAAAGTCTATAATTGACACTGAATAATTATTGATGGTAATTTAATTCCCTTAAATTAACCCTAACAGAGAATTATAAGCTTAGTGTTCATCACTAATGACAACTGACAAGCTGCCATTTATCTGAAACCTGTGATGCTGCCTGGCCACTGTTCATTCACCTGCTGCATGAAAATAAGCTGCATAAAAAAAGCAACCAGTATCATTTGCCCTTCAAAATAAACTCAAAAATGTTTGCTGTGGTGAACATAACAAAAAGTTAACAAACACACTAAGATTAAGTAAACCCCATTTTAATATTATCATGTATCCTTCTTTCAGTTGGTGGCTGTTGGTACCTAAAATGTTGCTTTACTCCCTTTCCTTTTCATACATACTGTACATACAATTTTAATGTGTCATATTTTAACTGATTTTAATCATTCCAATGTCTTTTTATTGTTTTTGAATGCAATTTTAATGACATCTTAATGTTTTACTTTCTGTGCATTTCAATGCCTCTGTAAAGCACTTTGAATTTCTGTGTTTCTGAATGGTGCTATATAAATAAACCTGGCCTTACATTCATATATCACTTAGAGTATTTCATATATATTTAACACTATTACTCCACAATTATTACTCTCAATAAAAGAAAAAGAAAAAGAAAACCTTTTTCAAAAATTCTTTTTAGATCTTGTAAACCTCATTTTTTTTTATGCACTGGGGTTGTTGTAGGTAGATCATATCCTAATCAGTGACTTAATAGGTAAACATATTATGTATCCTCCATTTATATAGCACATTGTACATATTTGTATAATTGTATTATATTTATTTAGTTTTATTTATATATACATTTTTAAAGTAAATATTTTATTGTTAAATTTTTCTATTTTTCTATTTATATTTAAGCTGTCTGGCCTGCAGTGCTTGCTTTGTTTTTTATCTTTCTTTATATTTTTCTTCTATCTTTATTATGCACCAAAACACATGTAAAACCTACTTGGCAGTTATGAATATGTACCTACATTCATTCATTAATTACAATTAATTATTTTTATTTAAATATTTTTTTTACATTGTACACTGTAAATATACCTTTTATTTTGAAGTTTTCCCTGTGTTGTGGCTAACCAGGCACATCCGGTCTCTGTCTGGATTTAATGGCATCTCTGCTGGAGAGGGGAGGGACAGGATCCTTCTGGTTCCCGTTACAATGCTAAAATCCACCGTCCTGCTGCTCAGCTGTGCTTCCTGTCGACACTTCACCAAACTGTGGATAATATCTCTTCGGCTGTCAGTGAGTAACACTAACGTTTAGATTTTTTTCCAGCCTGAAACACGTTATTTATTTATTTTTTTTTAGCCTAGTTTACCGCTTCACTTTGTAAACACCAATAAGGCGAAGGGAGAAAAAAAAAAAAAAAAAAAGTGTTGTTTTCAGTACTCAGAAAATACCTGAAATCCGTAACATTTGTGTGTTAAACTCGATGACATATTTACACAGAGCTAATGTGGGTTGAATCGCTGAGCGAGGCCTCGTAGAGGATGATTCCTCCGTCTGGACCACATATGTGCCTGGTTGTGATTAGTTAACGGCAGCTGCAACTGCTAACACACTGCTAACACACTGCTAACACACTGCTAACACACTGCTAACACACTGCTAACATATCGCCGCTAAACCTAGTTTCACAAAAGGCCGCTGCTAACATTAGCTACCGTAGCATAAACTCAATGTTGTTGTTGTCTATTTTTATTTATTTATTTATTTATTTATTTATTTTTTAAAAAAGGTTAAGGTGACGAATCGTGTTTATTTATAGCTCGATGTGACAGTTGTGAGTTGGCTAATAGCTGCGGAGAACCGTTAGCGTGTTAGCAGCGATGTGTACCCGAGAAGAGCATATGCAGAGACGGACGCTCTGTGTGGAGCAACGTCTGACACACTTTATAATAACGTTATCTTAATGTGGCCCAGTTTATAGACGAATACAGGCAGTTTACATGCACAGAAACATGAAAACAAAAGTTATGAGCCCCACACCCTCTTATAAAATCATATTATTTTTGTCAGCTGCTCATCTCATAATACTCTCACCTTTAAAATAAACCCCTTTGGCCAGTGTAATAGAGATCTGCATTTACACCACATCTGATTTATCTCTTTGGGGACATCAGTTTCTGTCACTTAATGAAGACAATTTTTTTTTTTTTTAGTAACAGCCATCAAAATATGGTGCATGACTATGATCAAAACATTAGCAAAACAGTTGAAATACAGCTAAAAAATGCTATTAAAAAAAAGTATTTCTTGTATGAATGATGCTACACAAATAAAGTTTAGAGGTGAAAGCTTGTGATGGGACATTTTGAGGGAGACAGGATCTGTGGTACTAAAACTGGATTTTTTTAGGCAGATGTTTGTTGATGCCTTAACATGCCTTGAATTTGTTAAGATTTATGGGGAGATATGTTAAAAGTAATAATTAAAGAAATAAAACAGGCAGCAAGTACAGATGCAGTCGACACAGCTGTGCAGGTTGTTAAGTCGATTTATAGAATTATATCTTCAGTTAACATAAAAAAAAAAAACCCATTTAGTTAACTGCTGCCATTAACCACTATAACAGCTTCCCTGTCAAATGAAAATGACACTGGCAGGATGGATATATCACTTGCTGCATAACATAAAAACATGGTCACTCAGGCCTCAAGCCGCTCACCGACAAGCAGCCATGTGCTGTTGGCAAGAATGTGGACCATTCAGATCTGAAGACGTACGTGCCTGGTTCATGGAAAGCAGTTGTGACACAGTTGCAGGGGATCACGTTGACATTTGCTGCTCTGTGTTAGCTGCCACAAAAGGCCGTGTAGTGGCCTCTTCTGCACTGGCTTCAATTGCTAAGCGGTGATGTTTTCTGCTCGGGTTAAACTCAGGATGTAGATGGAAACCCAACAGCTTTGTCGGGGGGTGGGGGGGGTTACAGGGTTAGTGGTAGCAACCAAAGTGAAAAGTTGACTTAAAACCTGCAATAACTGATTGTTTCTTTTCCTCTATTTGGGGACACAAGAAACAGTGACATATTATATACCTTTTTTTTAAATTGATGTTAGCAAACAGTTGCATTATGTGCACACTCAGCAGGTTTGGAGTAACTTGTGATTCTTACCCATTAGCAAATGTAAATCCAATACTAACTCCTAAAGAGAATATCTGGCTCATTAGCTTTCTAAATGCTCCACCACTTCACCAGCGAGTCTCTAACTGTGGAGGTCTTTAAAGCTTTTTAACGCTGCAGCCAAAAACAGAACTATGAGAGTGAACCAAGGCAATAAAGTTGCAGGTTGGAAGGCTGAACAATGAGCAGAAACCTCCTGTAAACTTCCATAAAGCTGACACTTTGTTATAAAGATATTGATTAAAACCATTTCCAACAAAATTAAGAGCTCCTTGTTAATATGCAGTTCACCATTAGTGAGGAGCGTGAGCTGAATGGGATAGTTTGCTTCTTTATACTTTTGTTTATTATTATTATTTCCTACCTGCTCAGATACATTCATGTGTCTGCTTTCAATTTGAAGCTATGATCAATTAATAGATATCTATGGCATCATATGGTCCCGTTTCAAAAGAGGAATACACCAGAAACCTCATCAATAATATATATATATATATCTACCAAAATTAGCCAACACGTTCAAATATACATGTGTATAATTATGCTTACTTCACTATTAAAATTAAAAGTGAGGTTTTCATCAACCTCAGAGGAAACTCAGGGGAGTTTGTTGCCCTGATTCGGGCCCCTCAGGCAGCACTTCCTCTCACACTGTGCAGATTTCTCTTAAACACAATCATTTGATTGGTGAAGCTCGTTTGGGAATAGCACACAGCCCGAGAGGAAGTGCTGCTAGAGAGGCCTGCTCGAGGGACATAGGAGGGGAGGGGGGCTTGTAACCAAGGAATAATGTATTTTATTTTATGAATTTGAATGTACTGAGGAATGAAACTGCCTCTATAATCATGTTTTGCCTATTTGATGCTTATCAAAGCACAATTACACTGAGTTTCCAGTAGCTTTGCACAGTGACTTCTGGCTTTCTAATCAAACTTGTGCTTCCCGTCCCAACACTTCCATGTGGCTTTAGTGGCTGTTAACACCCTGACTGACAGACTGTGTGTGATTTGGTTAAGTGTCTTCTTGGCTCTTGGCTTCAGTTCAGTTGTCACCTCTCTGTCAGGGTGTTTTGCTTTCTCGCTGTAGGTGCATCATTAACAAGGTGCAAATTATCCTGCTGCTGCTGCTGCTGCTGCGAGGGGAATATTCTGGTGTTGTGCCGATGCCTCTGTTGTGCATCAGTGCCATGCCTCTGGTCAACAGAGGTCACATGGTCCACAGCTTAGTGGGCAACGAGGGAGATGGCTGTGGCAGCAGAAGAGAAATGGGAAACGTTCTGAGCTGCATGTTTTCTAGGTTGTTTTATATGTTGATTCTCACATTTACTTTCATGTAACCTACACGAGTCCAGACGGAGTTATCACATGAGAAGAAATCTGCTTTAATGGCCTGAATGTCATATGGTCATTATTGAAAGATGTACAACTTCTTTAACCCTCTGGAGTCAGGGTTGATCTTTTCAACTGTTCTTACTCCACATACATGGTCTCCTTTTTTTCTGCACAAACTCTGGATCCTCCTTTTGTGTAGTGTGTATGGAGGCTTCTTTATCTTTAGTTATAATCAGTCCGAATATGGCCCCACATCAGCATTTTCAGCTGGTTTTCTCAGATAAAGTTATGTTCATTGTATTCCTCAATGAATAGACAGACTCCAGAGGGTTAAAGCGGAACATAAATCAGACCGTGGTTCCTTTTGTTCGAAATAAAAATTCAACTTTGAGAAAAATGCATTAAAATTCAGAAACTTTAAAGTTATTCTGAGACTAGAGAGATGCGGAGGAGACTTCCCGCCGAATTGACAACATGCCAATATCAGATACATATAGACGCCCATCTATAAACCAATCGCTGTCAAGTATAGAGAGACGACAGGATGTAGGTATGTGATGCAGACCTGCGTCCTGTTGTCCTCTCACAAAATTGCAACTTGAAGCCAAAACAAACCAGATCAAATGCACAAAATGTGACAAAAACATGAACCTTGGTTCGGGCTTTCAAGTGTGAAAACAACCTTTAGTTACCGCTGCTACACCTGTCGAGCTTTCCGAGCTAGTCCTGCATTTCATGTACGCAGATAAAAGTGCAGGTTTACCACTTGAAACATGCAGAGTTTTCAGTTTTAGTCAGCAGCTGTTCATTTTACCAAATAAAATTAAACATTTATCATTGGCAGATTTTACCAGCTCAAGCTTATATCTATTATTTATAACTATTTATTTATTTATTATTATTATTATAACTATTTCAGTGAAAGCTCAATTTCCAAGTGATTTTCCAATGTTTCCACCTGATTCATTTGAAAATAAGAAACTTGTAAAAGGATCTTAAATATGCATCTGGCGGCTAAATACATGATATTAACTAATTCAGTGCTGTGTAATGATGTAACTACAAGGTTAACTGTAACTTTCTTATAAATTTCTTTCTCCTACAGCTGCATGCAACCTGGAGAAACCCACACATGGTTGCCGAGTTATATTTGGATAATTGGTGGGTGGGGGAGGGGTTTAGCACCTGGTCAGTTGTCATCACTCTTGGTTACATGGGTCAATTGAGCAAATGTGTAAAAGATGTGGTGTAAAATGCAACTACATAAGTATTATTTGACCCCCAGTAATTTAATTAAAATGGATAGTTAATTAATAAAACAGTTTTTATTGTCACTGATGCTGCAGTATTACAGCCAATAAGCTGCCAGGCTGCCGGCCAGGTCAGAGTCAGTGAGTGATGGTGGCAGTGAGGCAGTTCAACGTCGCCGCTGTCATGAGATTAACAGAATTACAGATTAGCATACATTGGTCAACAGGTGAGGTCAGGTTAAACATCCAAAATGACTTACCGCTGATGCACGCAACAACAACAACAACAACAACAGTCGCCACATCGTACATGTGAAAAGCGCTAGAACGCTACATATAAACTTAGAGCTCAGAGGTCATGTGAGTGAGACACTGAGCCGCCATTTTGTAACTGGTTCAGACAAATACAGTTAGTGCATGTGTTCACTCACTGGTCCAGAACCATTCGCTGGTCAAAGGAAAGACCACGGTGATTTTAAGGGCAAGCAGTAAGCAACTTCTCTCACACACACACACACACACAGAAACACACACTCTCTGAGGACTGAGAGGCCTGGATTGTGTGCTAAATATAGCGCGGTTCCTAGGTGCACATTAATATGATGATGTTGGGAAGGTATCTTTGTGTGTGCAAGGCCAAGGCCTGGTATCACATCCACGCTAAAGCTAGCACGCTCTCACTGTGTGGCAGAACCAGGCTAAAAGTCCCTGATAGGGTTCAAAGTTGAACATATATAAAGTATTTCAGTGTCAATGATCCTGTGTCGATATTTTGCATCTTTTCGACCAACTGCGAGTTGGGAATTTTTAATGGGCACGCGTCACTACCCAGCTGTAATCATGTGCGAACACTGCTCCTTAAACCAGACGGACGTCGTCCCACGTCTTAATCGGAAAATGCTAAATTCGGAAAAAGGCCAAATTATGAATATCCAAACAAAACATGCAGTTTACACGACCCTTATCAAAGTATCAGCACGGTGTTCCTAATAAAATGCTCAATGAATGCTTCTAACTAGCTTGGTCGTTTCAGCAATAGTTGGAGAGATAAGTGGAGGAACCGGTGGCTGTTTTTCTTTTGCATTTATAATTATAATAAATAATAACTTTATCTATAAAGTAATTTTCAAAACAGAGTTACAAAGTGCTGTACAAACATAAAAACAAAAGTGTGTGTGTGTGTGGGTGGGTTTTTGGAAACAGCAGAAATGATGGAATTAGTTAATTACCTCCCTCTAAATGACCTCCTTCCCCCTAAATACTAATGAGGGACCGGACGTCTTCATCTGTCCGTTTGTGAGTTCACTTCTCGACTTGGCTTTTTAAATGGATATCTGTGATCCTGGAGGTTTCTTTGCATCCAGCGTCTGAAGGTGTTTGTGGAGCTGCGACACACTGATGCAGAACTCTGGGTCTCAGTTCAGAAGCAGTGATGTACTTTGAGGAACTATATAATGTCTGTTGCTAACGCTCTGTCTGTCCTCTCTCTCTCTGCAGGTGATGAGTGTGATGCAGCTATGTGTGTTCCCTGGACGATTTTGACTCTAAGCTCCACCTGGTGACAGAACCTCGGACGCTTCGTTTCTGTCACCGCCTGACCGTAACACACCTGAACACCTGATACCGCAGCCAGTCATGCCGGATGCTGCTGAATAACAAGTAGCATCTGGGGGGGGGAAACTCACAGTTTTTCTGAGCTCCCATCAGAAGACTGCCATGTTTGTGTAAGAATGAGAAACTGAGTGGGGGGGAAAAAGAGGAAAGCAAGTGAGACTGAAGGGGCTGAAGTGACGGAAACGTAGAGCCATCCTGTCAGAAGGTTGGCAGCACCTGAGTCAGCCAGGCCCTGAGGATGACTAGCCTGTTCAAACGCAGCAGCAGCAATGGAGGCTCCAGAAGTAGTGGAAGTGGTGGTGGCGGCGGGGGAAGTGGCGGCAGCGGCGGCGGACAGGGGCAGCTCAACAACAGCAGGCCCAACCGGCAGGTCCGACGCCTGGAGTTCAACCAGGCCATGGAGGACTTCAAGACCATGTTCCCCTCTATGGACTATGAGGTGATCGAGTGCGTGCTGCGCTCCAACAACGGAGCCGTGGACGCCACCATCGACCAGCTGCTCCAGATGAGCATCGACGGACAGGACTTGGACGACAGTTCGGATTCGGATGACAGCATCCCAGCAGAGGTCAGTGGGCGGGATCCAAGGGCACCAACACCAGTTAGGAACCTAATGCAAGCCCGACGCGATCGGCTGATTTTAAAATACATGCCATTACTTAACAAAAGTGTTTTCCCATTATTGTATTACCTTATTAATCATATGGGCTATTGGCAGTTTCACAGGGTGACTGTAGGAGATAACACGGTGCAACCCTATCGAGACATGACGTTTGTTAATATCGCCCAAGCCTACGTGATGGTATTATCATTAACCTTGACAAGGTGGTCCAAACATTTCACTGAAACGAAGCTTGTATCATCTTGTTTTTCTTTCCAGATTCTGGAGCGAACACTGGAGCCTGATAGTTCAGATGAGGAACCGCCTCCAGTCTACTCTCCACCAACATATGATATGCACATTTATGACAGGAAATACCCGGAAACCCCACCAACGCCCCCACCCCGGTAAGCAAAGAGGGACCGGACACTTAACACAGAGGAAGCTGAGACCTCGATTGTGTGATTATCCGATTAAGAGCCTGTTTTTATGTTTGGTGCCTCTGATTTAATTGAATGGATGGAGGTTTGTAGGTGGAGAAAAGGTCGTCTAGTTCTTCTCTAGTTCATGTACATGAGCTTAGCTTAGCATGCTAGCGCGGTGTCATTTAGCTAATTAGCATTAAATGTCATGGAAGCATTTGGACATTTGTATTTGGTGCAAGCTGCTTCGATATTTAAGTCCAGATCAAAGTGTAGACGAGACAGGATGGTGCATTATGTGCATATATGACAGTAAAACACTCCACCTAAGAGTCAGATTATCATTAAAAGATAATCGATCAGCTGATTTTGTTTGTATTTTAAATTTTTCTTTGTAAATGTTTCACTCATCAGTCCTTTGATCATCATCCTTCGTTTCTCTGATGTCATGTGATTTCATAAGAGCACAATTTAAAACATGTAAATTATTAATAGTAGTTTGACAAGGGTATTAGTTGATGATGAACTTAATGCAGTTGGGAGAAGCACCAAGTCGTTCTGTTCCTTCATCTCGTAGATTTGAAGCCCAGCCTCCTCCAGGTCACCAGCAGGTCCGAAGCTACCGGAACTGGAACCCTCCTTTACTGGGAAATCTGCCCGACGATTTTCTGCGGATTCTGCCGCAGCAGTTGAACAGTACACAGGTAAAGAAAAACAAAAAAACAATGTTAGCACACAGGTGTTAAATGTTTGCATTTGGTTTCGTAGTTTCTGTGCGCATCAGCTGTGGTGTAGCGAGAAATGCTGTTAAATAAATGAATGTCTAAAATAATAATGATGATAATAATAAGCCTGGAGAAGGGAAGCTTCAGCTCTGGCCTGTGTAATCATCTATAAATTAAACCTATTAAATAACAGATGTTATTGCATGCATATGCTTTACACTGGTTACACTCAGCTTGATTTGAGCGCACACAAGTAAAATCCTCACAAACACTTTACTTTCATTTTGTAACAAGTCAGAAAATAGATATTTGCATTATAAAATGCAGCATAGAAGATAAAGTGCTTGATAAACAGAAGCTTCTGCAGCTGTTAGCTCATGTACAGTAGGAAAATATAGAAACTTATCAATCGCTGATAACACAGGGAAAGTCTTGTAGTCTGAGCTGACTGTCTCTCAGTCCGTCAGCTGGACTGGATCCTCCCTCAGAGACACGGGGGCTTGGGAAGAGGACGAGCCAGGCTCAGTGCTCTGTGAGTGGGGGAAGTCTTGTCAGTTTGCCAGTTGGCCTGAACCTCTAAGACTGGTTCTGATAATGTTCCTCATTTTCTTTGTGGTGCAGTTTCTTGTAAAAGATTAAGGAGGTCTTGGTTTTGTTGTTGGTTTATGCTTTACTTCTAATTTAATAGATTAATTATTTGAGATGTTTTTTCCTGACCCTTCCAGTCAGCCATCGGTTTCTATTCATTTCCACACATTACAGAAATCATTAGACTCGACTTGTGTAGCTCATTAATAGTGAAGTCTGAATTGATATTGATCAGTGTTACATTATTGTAATGCAGTTTGAGTGCAGGTTGATTTGAGAGGCCTGCGCTGCATTAAACAGTAATGTAGCTTTGGGCGAAACTGAATCTTCACTGTAAGAGACCACACTTCATTTCTACCACACAACAACATCATACACTGAACCACCTCAAGTGATCAAACCACACCAATTCATTTTATAACCAACGACCTCTCCTGTCTTCACCTCAGCAGAGCTCTCAGAGCAGCCTATCCCAGCCTTCATCGTCATCCTCCTCCTCAGTTTCTTCAATAAGCCAATGGACGGCCCCGTCCGGTTCTCGGTCTGGAGCCGCGGCCACCGCCGGAGGTCCGGGTTTGACGACCGGCGGCACGGAGCAAGACAAGAAGCTGAAGCAGTATCTGGAGGACGAGCGCATCGCCCTGTTCCTGCAGAACGAGGAGTTCATGAGGGAGCTGCAGCGCAACCGCGAGTTCCTCATCGCCTTAGAGAGAGGTACGACTGTTTACGCCGGAATCATTATACTCGTGATGTTAGACAGCTGTATTGGTTTTGGTCGTGTAGTATTGTACACAGGGCGTTAGGTTTTCACACTTGAGGTTGTGAGATATTTTAGATATAAAGTCACCAACAAGTCGTGTTAAAGTCGTTTCCATCAAAGGTTCCCTGTGGAGTTTTTGACCTTTAATAACGTCATTGAGTCAGCGTTTTGTTTGCACAAGGACATGCGGGCGCACATGCACACACCCGGGAGACGTGGTCCACAGTGGTTTCACACCATGTACACTAACGTACAGGTGACGGTGCAGTAACAAAGACAAAGACGACGAAGGCTGCCGGCTAGTAAACGTGATCATAAACGCTACAGGATATACTTTTTAAAGATGGGAAATGTACTCGACACATTTGTTAAAGCTGAAGGACACATAAACATACAGAGCGTTTTGCAGAATGTAAACACAACTTTAGTTTGTTTACAAGAAAACTCCCCAGGGCACCTCGAACAGTCCTTGTTTTTTGTGCTGTTATTGCCATAATTTGCCTTGATGCTCCAGTCCCGTGCATGTCTCTCTGGAATTACTTTTGTGTGAGTAATGAGACTTAAACGTGTGATCACGAACCACACACACACACACAGCGCTATCAGAAACCCAGAGCTGCTAACACCGGAAATGTGAAAGGCAAAGAACCTGGCTTTCCAAGATGGCCGTCCAGGTATGACCGCATCGCTTTGCTTAGGTTTCTGACTTCTGTGTTGTGGTTTGGACGGATCGGTCACGAGACCGAGAGACGACATTCACACGAGCAGCGACTCACCGGTTTAAACAAGCCTGTTCTGTGGAAGGACTTCATCGTGTACAAACTTTATATCTTTCCTATCAATCAAAGAAAACAGCAGTAGCTGAACACCAGGGATCAAATCATCCAATCACACTCGTATTATATTATATATTATATCTCCGGTAAACGTAACGGCATGTGGGTCTTCATGAGTAATTCTCTACAGAGAGAAAGATTTGAGGTGATTGATTTCTGCACCAAACCTTGTAGGTTACTGGTATCAATTATCAGACCTTATCAGATGCACACGTCATCAAATGCATCAGGCGTGTGCAAAGTGTGCAGCATAAGTTACCATGGCGATGTACATGCAGAGCCGAGCTCTGTCCAGTCTCAAGTCTAAAGTCTTATTGTTTGTTTTTTTATTTCACTTCACACGTGAATTTCCAAAAATATTTTTTAAAATAAAAAATATTTTTTGCCTTTCACATTTAAATTCTGTCCCGTTCAACAGTGTTAACAGTTTTGGATTCCTGTTGCTGTCGTTTTTGTTTTGTTGTTGTTTATTTCTTTGTTTTTTATTTACTTGGACAAAATTAATTCCACACGTCTCCATCCGTCACAGTCTCACATCCCTCAGCTTACGATCCAGGCTCTTGCTTCCATTGTTGTAATAGTTTCACTGAAAGAACCAAGTCGAGTATTTTCATGTGTTTTTATTATTTAATCTCAGTTTTATGAAGACATTTATGACTGAAGACTCTAAAGATGTGTATCGTTCTTCACAACATGAATTTGGATTTTACGCTGCACTAGAACGGCTCAAGATGTTTGAAGAAAGACAGTTTAATACAGTGAAATGTTTTTAGCTTTTAGCGCCTCTGAAGTTCAGGCTTTGTTGATACGAGTTGGCTAAAACAGACAGGCTGCTTTAAACTGTTTTACCTTCCCATCAGACGCTGCTCAGGATGAACGGATGTGGAGGCTTCATGGTCTTTTGGGAGTTTTTATCTACCTGAGCTCATCACATCCTGTTCATCTCCTCCCCCTCCTCCTCCTCCTCTTCCTCCTCCTCACATCAGTGGTCATAACATCTGCTCTCTGTTTTTAGATCGCTTGAAGTATGAATCAAAGAAATCAAAGTCCAGTCATTCATCTAGCATGGAGAATTCCACAGGTAGATATCACTCATCGAGCTTCTTCTGCCCGAGCTATCTGCAATTTCTTTGCCCTCTGAATTCTACTGAATACTGGTCTTTGTGTGTCCGAGCTTCACTGTGACATTTGTTGTTTGTGTCGAGGACACGTGCTACAGGCATCGTACTATAAAACACTTGTGCTTCTGCAGTTGAAGTGCACATGAACGTACAGTGTGGTAGTGCTGCTGTGTGTGTGTGTATGTGTGTGTGTGCGCAGGGGAGCAGTACTCTGCAGCTTCAATGGAGGCCGTCTCAGACGACGCCCTGTTCAGAGACAAACTCAAGCACATGGGCAAATGTAAGTGTCCTGATCTACAGCACGTCTGGTGTTTCACTAAGAGCTGCATCGGCCTCGGAGGTAGACGTGTAACGGCGCTCCTGTCTGCAGCTGACGGACGACAACTGTCAAAACCTTCTGCATGGACGTGGAGTTCCCGCTTCAGGCGCCAGAAGCATAAAACTCTGTGGAGATTCATGACTAAAACTATGTGAACACACAAAGCCGGAAATGTGCATCATCAGAATTATAAAGCCGTGTGCTCGCATGGTCCCACTTTATAAATCTCACTCTTTGAGAAATCTGTTGCACGTGAACGAGCCTGATTTCCATTCCCACATTTAGCCATGAAAGATGAAGACACTTCTTTAATCAGGCTGCATAAAGAAACACTGTCTGTGCCACAAGCGATCAGAGACAGAAGAAAGACGAGCAGGAAGAAGAGCTGAGGTAAAAAACTTTCGTCAGTTTACTTCAGTACAATCGCTCTAATGTAAAGTCCCGTTTCACTCTGAACTTCATTTATTGAGACGTTTTAATGAGGCTCCAGACTCCAACTCTGATTATTAATATTAAAACAGTTACAGAACGACTCACAGTAAATGAGAAGGACACAAGATGCTGAAGGAAGGAAACACAAACACAATTATTTCCCCTTATGAATTGTAAAATTGTTATTGCTGTGTAAACGGCAAAACTTATGTTGATAATGAAGCTTTGTGAGGTTCATTTTATTTTATGTTTAATTACGTGTCTCTGCATATTTAGTATTTTCACTTCACTGTAACTCGGATCTCTTTTCTAAAGACCAGTTTATGAGCGGGAAACGCATCATTTATGCTTCTGGCCCCAGGAGACGAGTGTGTAGACGCAGACTGTTCTGACAGTAAATGTTTAGCTGGACTGAACCAAGGAAGTCTCACACCGAACCGAACATCCTGAACCCAGTGAACGACGCGCACCGTTACACGCCTACTGCAGGGTCGTCGTCTCGTGTAGTTAATGACCAAGGATCGTTTTTCACCTCCAGCAACAAGAAAGAAGCTGTTTGAAATCGCCAGAACGTTCTCAGAGAAGACGAAGAGGAGAAAGTCAAAGAGGAGGACGCTGCTGAAGCACCATTCGTATCCTTTGACCCCCGGTCACATCATCCGGCTAATGGTCTTGTTGTTGTTGTTGTTGTTGTTTAAGGTTGTAAAGTAGCCAAATCTTATTTTCTGACCACGATCATATGACATTTAATCAAAAGTAAAAAATGATTTAATCCAGCAAATAAAAGCACCATCATCACCTCTGAGGAGGCATTTATACGCACTTCCCTTCTCCATCAACTCCATCACTGCTGAGGTTTCTGCTGCTGCTGTTTGTCCATTCTGTTCTTAACTGAGCTCCTCTCCAGACTGGGCACAGCCAACTCTACAGCCAACCTCCTGGACGACGTAGAGGGAAACCCCAGCGGTAAGAAAAGCACACGTCACCCACACAATGTAGAGTGGGTGTGGGTGTGGTGTGGGTGTGGGTGTGGGTGTGTGTGTGTGTGTGTGTGTGTGTGTGTGTAATCATAACACAGTTCCTCACACCTCCACTGCTCTGTCAGGGTTCTGTTTTATCTCCATCAACATATGATTTATAATATTTATAAGTGTGTGTGTGTGTGTGTGTGTGTGTCCGTGTGTCCAGAGGAGGACGGTCAGGCTCGGAGGGCAAACACTCAGGAAGAGAACGAACAACGCAACGAGCCAATATCATGGTAAGCTCCTGCGTCTTTTCTCAGTCCTGTTGTAAACAACGTGCAGGTAACAGCGGGGGTGTAATGACTGTGATGACTCCACTGAGCGACGCTGACGTTGAACTGAGAAAGTTTCCTGCTTCTGTGAGTCAGAAATGTGTTGAACCTGAACCACTTTGATTTGATCTCACCGGGTGGAGGAGGAAGGAGGAAACAAAATCCAAATGTCTGATCAAATCATTTCATCATCATTGATCTCTCTGTCGTTCTGTCACAAACATCCCGATTCACTGTTTCTATTCTGGGACGTAAACCTTCATCACCCAGACTCCCTCTTCTTCATTTCAGATCCTCCCGTGCTACACCATATCAGGGTTACCATGGCGGCGGCAGCGCGACACATTGGGTGGTGGCCTTGCGACTCTTCGTGCCCCCCCCCAACCACACCCCCCAGCCCCTGCTCACCCCACCCTAATCCAAACCAGCCAATATGAGGCTCAGCAATGAGCTGAGACCCCCCCACCCCTCCACCCCTCCTGGTCTCCTCTTCCCAGGGAGAAGAAACGGGCCGATCCCAGCACTGGGCTAACTGTCTATAAATACATTATCTCTGTATTATAACACTTTGTTGATATATAATTTTAAATGTAAAGGAAACTGCATTAGTCCTGACCAGTATTTGTTAACTGCTTCCTTTAATTCACTGAGAGGAACCCCTGCGTGCGTAGTTTACGACCTCGCCATATGAACCTTTGTTACTCTTCCAGTCCTGTACAGTAGCAGACCGTGTGTCTCTGAGATGGGGGGGGGGGTCCCTCAGGCTGGGCATTTCAAATCCAGTGTGCACATTCCCCTTTATATACACTAAAACCATGTAGAGCTTTTTTACCATGTTTTCTTAACCAGATTGTAATATTTTGATCGTCAGGGGTTACGTAACTGAAAATCTCTAGTGTCAGAATAATGTGGCCGTTAACGCTGTCGTGGCCGCCCCAGCTGTCGACCCTCGTCCATGGCCGTGATGATAACCGTGTGATCATGTTTGGGTTTTTTTTATAAAGGACTGACCCGTGTTTGTTTGGAGCAGTTTTACTAGTTTGGTGAAAACAGTGTCATTCAGTCTATTGTAGCATCACTAACAGCACAGCTGCACAGGTTAAAAAAACAAAAAGTTGTGACGAGCTTCGTTGTCAGAATATTAAAGAGAGGACCATGAACAGACGTGGGTGTGACGTGAAGGATCAACATGAGCAGAGTGAGTCAGGATAAGTGTAAAACCCAGGGTACGGTGACGGTGGAGTTTGTACCAAGTCTGAAAACATGATGTGATTGTCGTTCACATGAAAAGCGACAGAACGAGTTCAAGAATTGTCAATTTTGAAACGATAATATCGAAAAAATCGTCAGGTGCAGTGAAGCATATCGAGGCCTGTAGCTCTACATAGCGTATGGTGGTCATACCTGCAGACTTCTCAAATCAATCCGCTCTATAACTTCAGTGGAAAATAAAACTGAGCGTGGATTACCTGCCTCCAGGTTTCATGTTGTGATTGGCTGCAGAAAACCAGCAACTCCCTGTAAAGTACAGGACGAACACAATGACACACAATGTGTTCAGTGGAGCAGCTTTAGCGACTCCTGCTGGTTGGTTAATGCGTCAGCACCATTGGGAGTAAAACTGGGGTGGGGGGGGTGAGCTTGAACGCTGTGCTCCCCCCGTGGGAAACGATGACTGAAAGAAACATGAGATGTTTCAAAATAAAATATCATCAAATTCTGTTCACTTCAGAACAAATGCTGACAGATGTCAACATCTACCTCCGCCTACCCATAAGCCCCTGCATTATTAAGGTCATGTCCTGTTGGTTTGCATTATGTTTTCAGTCCTGCCACATCCAGAGAACCTTTGCTAATATTCTGCCAGGTTTCCACAACTCTTGCATTAAACCTAAAGGACTTTTTTTTGCAAGACCTTAAAGGAAATCCAAATAATAGACTACTTTTGCCGTATCTCAGGTTTTATCCCCTGTGCTCTTTCAGCAAATCATGGTGGATGTGTTTGTTTTTAGAGGATAACACATCTGAACACATGATCGATCACACAGTGAAGACTCGTTCTGATAGGATGTCGCTGAGAGTGGAAACTGAAGAAAATGAAAACACAAAAAAAATTTGCTTGTGTGTTTTTCATTCACCCGTTTTCTACTGTGCTTTTCATTTTGTATGTGTAGATGTGAAACTAGCATGGATTAGAGAAGTAGTAGAAGTGATGTAGCCCGTGTGAACAGAAGGTGTTAGGAGGAGAGGAAAACAAGAATGTGTGATGTAAATTTACAGTGCAAGATTCCCTTGGGGGGAAAAAAAGCCTGATTTTAAACTTTTGTCATTTAAGTTTCAATCAGTGAAAACAACTTTTTTTTCTCCCTTTTGTGCATAAAAAACGTTTTCGGAAAATCTCAAATTTGGATTTTTTTTTTCAATTTTGTGAGCGTTATATCCTCATTAATTAAAATTTACATAAACGTGCCATTTGCTTAATTAGTGATGAACAAAGTTTGGATGTCACAGTGATTTTTAATTAAGGAATTTATTAAAGGACCATTCCAGTGTTAATGCATGTTTTAAACATTTACTGTAAGTCACATATATACATAAAATTATTTTAAAGCGCCATTTATCAATATTTTATATGAACCATTGATCAAATGACTATGTGACCAGTCCCACAGAGAATCATCACCAACTCTGCAGAGCACCTCAGCTCATTGTTTTGGAGCAACAGGCAGCTGTAAACCCACTGCACCCAACAGCAAACTAGCCGGTTTTAACAGCAGTGCAGCTAGCATCTTAAAATCTCAATGTTTTTTCTCAGGTGGAGACCAAAACAGAGCTAAAAGACAAGCGAATGTTGGATTTAGATTCATCAGGAGGATGTAAACAATGAGTCCAAACGGATGCTAATGTTGCTCTGTAACTGCTGGATGTGTCGGTTGATAAAGTGATAATATGTCAATGTTGTGTTTACATGTTCTGCTGCCGACAGGTGGCGAAAAAGAAATGAACATAGCTTTAATAAATGGGCTGAAACATGCAAAAAAAAAAACAACAACAATGGTCTGGTCCTTTAATCATGCAGTCAAACTAAAATGATTGTTTATGTTCTTGTTTAATATTTGCACAGTGAAATAATACAAGCAGCAGAGAGGGAGAGACGCTGCTGGGCTGTAGCGAGGGTAAGGACAGTGACTGAGGTTAGCCCGCTAGTCATGCTAGCTCCTGCAGGTTATGTTTACAACCCTACCTACACTATTTCCTGTCCCCGCAATGCACCTGCACCATAAGACTAGTAGTCATGTGACCAGCTTTTTCTTCCCTCAAATTATCCCACCCTCAAAATTAAGTGAAATGCTTTGTCTCATCATTTGAACGGTGTTGATTTTAAGGTCAAATGTGTTTGAACGTTGATCTTTAAAGGGAAATTCCACAAGTCGATCTTCAAGTCAAAGTGAAATTAATCTGCAAATAATTGACATTTAGAATTGGCATTAAAAACGTCAGACACTAGTCTACTGCATGTACTCTCAATAAAGAAGAATACCCGTTTAGAATCAGTTTAATAATTTTGAATGGAAGACAATGTGAGACAGGAGCCAGTCACCAGGAGTCACAAGAAGCCTGAACAGATGAGGGAGCTTTCGTTTTTGGTCCATGACCTTTCACCTTTCACCTTTAACTTCCAAATCACTGTTAACTTAGATATATGTGCAATATCGCCACTTGCATATCCTTTATATACCCATTATACTCTGGGGCTCTTTGATGATCGGACTGTTGTGCATTGAATTGCATTTCTGGCTTCCACAGTTGTTCAGGACTGTATTTGTCTGACTGGCTTTTGGTGCAGTCAGTAAGTAGGTTGATGTCTGGCTGTTGTTTTAGGGAACTTGTTGATGTGTTCTCCTCTCAGGGACACCAACCCCACTTATTGTCCTCCATTTTGACCTCACAAATACAAATCTCCCACACAGGATACAGTGCAGGTTATTCCCCTGAAGTTAAAGCATCATTAGGACCATTTAGTGTCATTAAGTTATAATAGAGACCAGAATTACATTTATTTTATTTTATTTTATTTTTTTAATTTTTTGTATGAATGATTTGAAGCAACTGTAAAACAATTTTACAACTGTTGTTTTTTTTGTTTGTTTTTTTTTATATTTGCAATTCCATTTTCATTAATTAGTCTTCCAAAACACAGATCATGTATTGTCACTAATATAGTAGTTGTAGTTAATTTCATTGCTGTCCATGTTTGACACAGCACTGAAGTGAAAATCCACCCAAAACAAGCAATGCAGTCAAACAGATACTGGTGATGTTCGTTTTCCTGGGTTTATTTTGTAATTTGAATGTAAAATTCTTGTTAATCTCTAGAGCTGATTAAACATACTGAAGGTCACGAGTGTGCTACCAGTATAAATACAATTTTACTGTGTTTCATAAAAATAATTTATAGGTTATTCTATTAAAAAAACAGTCAAAACATACTAATATTTTGCATTTAATTATCATATTACACCTATTTTAAATTACACTTATTTAGAGCCCAGTTCACTACCCCTTGGTGTTAAAGCTTTACGTTAAAAACAGCCATCCTCAGTTAAAGCAGTGAAAAAATATTAAATGCTTTCTAAAATATATTTTTCAATTTAAATGTTAATTAATGATATATTTTTTAGATTTTACTTAGTTGTATAATGCACACTCAAAATGCAAATGAATACATTTTTCTATTGGCACACTCCAGACTCCACATAAATGAGACAGTTTGAGGAAAAGTTCATGAAAAATGTCCTGAATGGTGTAAAATGATGTGAGGGTGGATTTTCTCTTTTCACTGTGCAAACCCAAAATAGTGATGGATTATTTAAGGCAGTCAGCAGACATGACTGAGCAGCTGAGTCACCTGGACGACCGCCGAGAGAAATGCTAAGATGTTACACAGGTTTAGTTGTGTGTGTGTCATGAATGTACATAAACTGAGGTCTAGCCGTTCAGCACCAATGAATTGTTTACCGTGCATATGAGCTTCGGGCTCTGCTCATGATAGTGTAAGAATGTACGTCATATCAAACCACGTCATCAGTTACACAGCTGTTTTATAAGGAGCTCATCTCTGTGTCATTAAAATGCCAAACAGGAACAGAAAACTCAGCCATTGTTAGATTAGATTTTTTTTTTTTTTTAAATCAACAAGGTAGTGGTGAAGGTGAAGACTAGACATGTTTGTGTAATGGTTGTCAGTGATTGTTGTGTTTTCATTTTTATTTCCGCAGAGTCATTAGTCATTGAAATAATTGTGCTGTACCTTGTCTGATTTGTTCATGAACTATATTTGTAAATATATTAACATGACCATTAAAGTTTTTTCTATGAAGCAAAACCTTTTGGACTTCATAAGTCATAAATGCACAAACAGGAATGGAGAAGTGTTAAATGTTTTTCACCCTTTTTTTTTTTTGCATAAGCACCATAAATTAGGATTTAAGTCAAGCCTTAAAAGGGCAAGAATATTGAAATGATTCATATATGAATATATATAGTTTATATATTAATATATGAATATATGGCAGACACGATGAAACAAAAACAAACAAACAAACAAACAAATAAATGTAAATGTTACAAGCTATAGTCTGAGAGGGGACATGTTAAAAAAATAAGGCTGAAAAGAAAAGGTGTGAATGTTTTACTTAAAAAAACCTACGTATAATATAATGCATTACTTGTACATAAAAGTAATTTGTACACAAAATACTTCAGAAGAAAAATCCACATTGTACCACTTGGTGGCGGTAATGCGCCATTTTGTTGTTGGTTGCCAAAAGAGGGGCAGGAGGGGGAGGTGTTAATAGTATTACCATGGCAACGGTGCTGACGTATAATGAAAACCCTCCCACGGGTTTTTGGACAGCCTCCTAGATGAAAATAGCTTGGTAACATCCAGTTAGAAGCCATTGTATTAGTAGGGACTGTAGCCGCATCTTTACAGTTATAACGTACAGTTACGTGTTAAACCGTTTTTAATCCGTGAGTGTTAACACCCGAGCAGCGTAATAATAGATTTGAACAGTAAACTAGAGTCTGTTGTCGAGGAAGTAAAGGAAAACAAGAAATTCACGAAGGTCTAACGACGACTGTATTTTTCATCCGGGACGTTAAGATCGGCGGAGGAATTCATCCGACTCCGCAGACATCGGAAACGGGGGAAAAAAGCTCCGCCTAATTCCGCACCAATTGGTTATTTCCTTCAGATATCTTCGTTTTACAGTCCGCGTTTGGGTTTTTCTCTTAGGTCTGTGCGCTTAATTTAGATGGCAAGCTTTCCAGACTCTGTCAACGAAAATGATATAGGTAAGTTGGAAAATGCTACGCTTAATAATGTCTTGTGATTGTAGGTCCAGTGAGCAGCGTTGTAGTAGAAAGCTACCGTTACACCGTTTCCAAGGCGGTGTAATGTTAGCATCTGATGTTCTTAGCTTCTTAATAGTGTTTTTCAAACATACAACAACCGTTGCAACCTGGAAAATAACATTACACCTAATTAAAAAATTGTTAGCGTAACGTACCAGCTAGCTTGGGGGAAGGTATTGCAACAGCTCGGAAATTAAACTGCTATAAATCAATTTAAGCTAACCTACATCCAAATATTGTTTTGTACAGTATTTTCTGCGTAGTGAGTTCACCCAACCCCCCATGGTACACCGCGCGGGGAGTACAGTTCATTAGTACAACAACCAGTTAGTCCTCTGTTATCTCGCAAACCCATAAAATACTGTTTAAAAACACTCCATAAAATCACACCTTCGTAGTGCATGCTTGTTTGTTGAATGTGAAATGGGCTCATAGTTGCCTCTTGTGGCCGTTGGCGTATAAAACAATCACAGCAATGCGATTCTAATCAACCGTCAAGTGCCAGCGCGTCTCCGCCGTTAGGGGGCGATAATGAGCCCAGAGCACCAGAGCGAGGTCAGTAAGTTGTAAGTTGCTCGTAAATAATATATTTTTTTCTTTCAACAAGAGAAAATACATCGTGGTTGTTATGCAACCCCCTGGTTTAATAAAACTACAAACTCCAGCAGTTGTGCTTTTTCCATAAATTGTTGGTTGAAAATCCGTTTTTTTGTCGCTGAGGTGCAGACTCTTCCCTCCCCCACAAATCAGCACTGAGTGAATCATAACAACGCTTGCCACATCGGGGAGACGTACGTGCGTGTGTACACGTTAAACGTTACAAGGCTCTATAATGCATAGAACTTATATGTATATAAACTATATTACTTGTGTCTCATATAGTGTGTCTGAAGTGTTAGTTAAATGCTTAAATTGTCTTAAATTCCGTTTTTTCCCCAAAATGCCACGCATTAAAAATATGTTGCACTACCTTAAACATGAGTATATGAGGTTTCCAGTTCAATAATTAAGCTTTATTTTTCTTATTGTCAGAATCTATAATTTTATTCAGTGGTACAACCAGAAACTTTAAGAAATAAGAAAATCAAAGTCAACCTTATGCTTACCCTTTACCTAAAACATTTACCTTCACGCTAATGTACTTAAAAGAGAGCCCAACTCCCTTCATACTTACCTGTAAAGGGGAATCCAATTACCTGTACCAAGCCCTGTACTGTATAGATTTATTGCACTACCTTAGACAACTGTTGTCACCAATGAAACTTACAGACGGACCTACATTTGGTCTTTAAAAGATGTTAAAGTTACTCAGAAATCTGCAGACAGTATATTCGTCTGTGTGAAGTTATTTTTCTCATGATAATTGCTACTTGTTGTGTTTTCCATACAGTTGTTGTGAAATTGGATCAGTGTGTTAGTTTTTTTTACTGGGGGAAATGTAAACCAAATGCTTATTTTCAAACGTGGATTATTTTATCAGTTAGTTTATTTTATGGACATTTTCTTCAAAAAATTCCCATGAGTTCCCCACCCCCTGTTTTTGTACAAATTGTTTGGTTAGCACAGTTAGCCAATCAGAGTCCTGCATGGGAGGTTACTTTGACATGATTGGAATTCCTGTGGGTTGGTCTGAACAAACAGGGGTAGTAATGTGTTAATAATTGATCCTATTGGTGAGTGTAGCTGAAGTAACAGTGTTGTTTTTTTTTTTTTTCCAGGTAAGGCTAAGTTCATCGGTGAACTCGTGGTGCCTGTTGCTCCCTTCGACCAGAAGTCTGGGCGGGAGGCTTGGACAGTAGCCTTTGCACCCAATGGTTCCTACTTTGCTTGGTCTCAGGGGCATCGCATCGTCAGGCTCATTCCCTGGACAAAATGCCTGAAGGACTTGTAAGTATCATTTGAAACTTACTTGCACTTACCAGCACACTAATATGGCCATGATTATTACATTAAAACATTACATATATATATTTATGATTGTGTTTCTGAAGTTTCTGAAAAAAGAAAAATCTTAAACCCGTCATTTTAAATTGAGTGTGTGGAAATAGTCTTAAGGTTATGACCTTTCGGGTTTTAGTATTTGATTGTAGAGTAAATATATGTGTCATCCATGTAATATTTAGGGGTCCACATACTGCAGGCGCTGGACCCCTCCATGAATTCTTCATATCATTATTATTATTGAATTGTTATCATTATTATTATTATTGCTTGACCAACAAGGTCCCCCTATTCGAATCCAGCAAGGGCGCTTGTTGAATGTCATTCCCCAGCTCTCACATCCAACCTCGTGTCACTTCTCTGCTGTTGATGTGGCAATAAAGGCATAAAAGCACTGAAAATAGTTCATCCTTTTAACCCATGCTTTAAAATAACAAGTGTGTCATCCTGATGGCCTAGTGACTTCAGTGTGACTGGCTTTAATCCAGCCACTGAGTTTGCCAGTGCTGTGTAATGAAGGCAGACTTCTAAGCTTGTGTTTAATATGCACTGACAAAGATAATTTCAAGCTAAATCCAGCCCACATTCTCAATATTCTCTGCTCTGTCTGCTTTAGCTGCTCTGTTTGCATTTGATTTCATTTTGACATTCATACAGACTAACTGCACTTCACCATGTCAAACTCAAGTGCACTTATCTGCAGTTTAGTGGTAAATCACTGGAATTACTTAAACCAGCAAATTCCCCTGAGATTAACAGGAGCCTGAATTCGATGTCATCAGTATTACACCACTTCTTGTCCTTTTGTTCCACGCAGGACGGCAGTGAATGGAATTATTTTCACACATAAAGGGTACTATTAGCTGTGTGTATTTTACCAAACAGGACAAGTGCAGGAGAAGCAGAAACGTTGCTGTGACGCAGCTGAAAGTCTTAGTTCTACTGCATGTAGTAAGGTCAAGTTACACATAGATCTACACAGATAGTGTTGAACTTCCTCAAAATTCCACCTAATGCAGGAAGAACAATGAAGAGAAAGAGGTGCTCCACGGTGGTCTGGACACGTGGCTGCATTATCAGCTCCCTTTCTGCTTAACAGGCTCGTTTTCCAGTCAATCAGGCCCTGTGACTCAGAGACACAGTGAAATTGTCTGTAGAACAAGTTGCTCATTGTTCTCAAACTGCAGGGTGGTTAGCCGCTTCTTTTCCCCGCAGTGGCAAAAAAATACTAAACGTTGCAGCTGTTGAAACATATTTAGGATTTTGCCAAGTCAAGCTGTGATGACACGTATTTCCACTACAGCCTCACAGCAGGAGTTGATAGCTGCACAGTGCTGTTCTCCTGCTTGGTAGCATGACTAACATGTGACAGTCTCTTCCCTTTAGCTCTGTCTGAGGCATCTAAACTCAGTTTCTACCTGAATTTCTGGTTTAGAGTTCAGATTCAGACAAATGTGAAATCTTGAACAGAATGAACTTACCTACAGTCTGTCATTGACCTCCTCCTGTGTATCTTTCTCCATCCTCCGTTGCTGAAGTTCGATGGGCCAGTGTGGGGAGGGCACCAATGCCTCAAGCCCCCGGCGTCTGTCCCGGCAGAACAGCGACGGCGGCAAGCTGATCCCAGCGTCGAGCGAGCCCTGCGAACGCACCATCGACTGCGGTGACATCGTTTGGGGCCTGGCCTTCGGGTCCTCTGTGCCGGAGAAGCAGAGTCGCTGCGTCAACATCGAGTGGCACCGCTTCAAGTTCGGCCAGGACCAGCTGCTACTGGCAACGGGCCTCAATAACGGTCGCATCAAGATCTGGGATGTTTACACTGGTGAGGACACATTGTCATTAATTAGAAGTACTTTTCCTCTTCAGCTTCATTAGTAAGAAATCAGATTAGGAAGCCAGCAGTCTGTTTAAAGATGGAGATGCAACTAGGAAGTACAGTTCTTGCTTCTTCTTTGCAGTCGTGTATCTACATATACTGTATAATGTGTGTAATGCTTCGATATCTTTTCTATTCTTAAACCGATAGGACGCCATGAACTAATGGTCGTACTGAAGGTTTTGTCAGAAGAGGCTTTTGTAGGATTATGGATGTTGGATTTTTGCAAATTGTGTTGCTAACGTGCTTCAAACGCTCCTGTGCAGACTCAGGAGGATTACCTGTTAAATAGAATGATACATCCACAGAGGTTTCTGTTTGTCATTGCACCCCTGCTCATGGAGAATGTTTCAGTATTTTCAGTGATCAAAGAAAAGCATCAGTCGCCATGTATTCATTCCACGCCGTAATTAAACATCTGTTTTTGTTTAATCCTTATGGTTTTTCCCTCGCAGTTCTCTGTTGAGCATGGAAAGTTGGAGGATGTGGAGGTTTTTGGAGCAGGAATGTTCTTGCTGTGCCTGTAAACTGTGTCCGTGACATTTTTATTGTTAAATTGTGCACGTTCTCAAACTTGAAAGAGGAGGAGTTTCACTTACGGATCAGTTTTTCTTTTTTTTTTTTTTTTTTTTTTGCAGGAAAACTGTTGCTGAATCTGATGGACCACACTGATGTGGTGAGAGACTTGACCTTTGCCCCTGACGGCAGCCTCATGCTGGTCTCTGCATCCAGAGATAAGACCCTCCGTGTGTGGGACCTCAAAGATGATGGTACGTAGATGATCTGTCGCTTTAACTCAGCTTTCTTCTCTTTCTCCTTCTTCCACTTGAGTTGTAGTGATGTGACAGCACAACTCCATGGCGTTTTGTTTCGTCAACTGAGAGCTCGCTGTTGACAGGAGAAATACCAGCCCTCTGAACTGTATGACCAGTTTTGAAAAGTAGGTGAAAGATCCATGGGCCGGAGCCAGGCTGTACAGTCCAGCGAAATCCTTGTGTAATATACAGTGAGGTCCAAAATCCGCCACTTCCCCATGGGAAAGTGGTTTCAGACTTTTGGATCCCACTGTATGTTTACACATGCTGAGAAATTCAGTCACTGACAGACATGAGGAGATTTCTTTATCTGCTGTATGGTCTGCGTGAACCACAAAATGCAGAAGCCACGCAGCAAGCGCAGGTCATGTGAGCCCTTGCCCCAGGCCCTACACGAGGCCTGGGACATACATGGATGATGATTTTTTCCAGAGCAGTAATGCTGTGACCTCTATTGTTCATGATTCAGTTAAACTCGGTTAAATGCAGCTGATACTTGGTTTATTGTTAATGAACTCAAGCCTGACACCTAAAAAAACGTGGGTTAGTACTGTTATCTAAACTCACAGGATGTCTGGTGAAGTCCTATAATTTCTCTTACTGTCAACAAAACCAACTGTTAATGGTTTTAAGAGACGGACAAACACACGGTTGATTCGGGTCTTTCCATGGAAATAAATAAAGTAAGCTCAGTCCTGTCGTTGTGGTACAGATCACAAGAAGGACGTGATGCTCAAATACTGACAATGAAGAAGGATAAATAGACATAAATAAATAACAGTATGACTCGTCATGTGGGTGTCCTGGTATCACCACCACGTCACTCTCTCTCCCCTCGTTTTCCATCTGTCCCTCCACTGTCTGATTTTAAATAAAGGTACAAAAGCCAAAAATAATCTGAAGAGAAGTGTAACTCGTTATATGTGCTTTGCGACAGCAGTGTAGCTGTGAGACTGAATGACATGGTGTTGTTTGTGTCCTGCAGGTAACATGGTGAAGGTTTTGCGGGGGCATCACAACTGGGTGTACTGCAGTGCCTTCTCCCCCGACTCCTCCATCTTGTGCTCAGTTGGCGCCGGCAAAGCAGTACGTACACAAGTTCCCTTTTTTTACTTACTTTGATGGGTTTGCTAGCTAATCTGTTTGCAATTGCTTGTGACCAGTTATGCTTGATCAACCTACAAAATATGAAACACTCCCCATCTGCCCTGCCCTCCCACTCCCACCTTAGAACAAACTGTGCTCGGTGTCATTACAAGTTCAGCTACCTGCATCTAGATTCTGTCTGGTTTTTGTTTGCAGTGGGAAACTAAAAAAAAAAAAAAAAAAAAGGATTTTGGTTTTTGCTGAAGTTTGCATGCAGAGCAGACAACTGTTTTCACTGCTGCTACATACAGATGGGTGACAAATTAAAGGAAAAACCTGAATAAATGAGTGAGACATGACAAATGCAGCAACTTCTACACATTTACAGAGCCAGTTGAGTCTGATTTTGTATCAAGACGACAAGAGGAAAAGATCTAAGTGAATTTGAAAGAGGGTTGATTGGATGTCAGGAGCTTCAGTCACAAAGATGCTCGACTGGCTGGTGTTTCCATAGGAACAGTGATGAAAGCGCCGTCTGTATTTAGATCTACAGGAAAGATGTCAGTAAACAGGGTCAGACATTGTCTTGGACAACGTATTTGATGAGCATAAGCATTAGTGAGATATGTGAGGAAAAACAGATGAACACCTCACGGCAACAGCCGTCCGTCCGCAGTTACATGGAGAGGGATTTTACAGACTGCTGATGACATCACACCTGAGAGAGCCTAAACCAAGGCTAAAGCCACACGACTATGTTTTCATTTTAAAATGAAAATGATCTCTGTCCATACTAACACACCTGAAAAGGCATATCACATGGCATATTCACGTACACTGGTCACATGCAAGCCGGTGTAAACAGGAAGTAGATTGTTCACTCTGCAGTTGATTAGTTGAAAATCAAAGCAGGTGTAGTGTAAAAATACAGAATTTAACTGCACAGCAGTTCACAGCATCGTTTCCGAAGGAGTTTTCAAACTAAATCGGGTCAAGCAGCGTTTGCAAAAGTTGTAGGCGCTCGAAAATTCAGGAGTAGTGTGGACACCAGGTGATCCAGTGGCTCTGTTATGCTCTGCTGATGGGAGAGTTTGGACGGACATGTTAGACAGCGCTCTCCAGCCCCATCATCAAAACGTCAAATGAGGGAATATGTTTTGGAAAAACAGTGTTCATCCCTCCAGTAGAGTTCAGAAACCCAACACTTTACTAAGACACTCTATGTCAGTTTTTCCTTTAATTTGTCACCTGTCTGTAGTTGAAGTCAACTTGTTTCTGCAGCCCTTAAGGCCTTTATGTTTCAGGACATTTATTCTACAGGCTGGCCACCATTAGTTGTACAATATCTACAGTGTTGCAGCTCTAGATAAACCTTGAACATAGTGGTAATGGTAGACATGGTGGTGGCTTTGTTAGGCTGTGTGTGTCCCTACAGTGTGTGTCTTGCTCTCCCTGTCACAGGTGGTGGCAGAGCTCAGTGTGTGATTGGTTTTGAAAGGACCGCCGCGCTGACATTTTGAGCAGCCGGTGTAAACCGGGGACGCACAGTGCGCAATGCCCAAAGGCCTGGCCAGGGGCAGCCTGGCACCTGACCAGCAAGGTCAATCTGTACGTAGGTGCTGCTCCGTGTCTGTCTACCTCTGCTGTTGCAGTTCCTTTTTTTTTTATTTGATTAATTTCAGTTTATAACTATCATTAAACTGGTGCTTAAATACCTCCTCTATTCCCACCTCAACCCCCCACCTCTCTCCCAAACCCAAACCCACTTCCACCCCACCCCCCACCCCACCCTCAACTCTAAATAGCTCCGTCGACCATCTGCACTCACTAGCTTCTCTTTTGTTACTGTCACTGTGAGTTTCAATGTTTCCCTCGTAGCATACAG
This sequence comes from Seriola aureovittata, assembly GCF_021018895.1. Taxonomy (NCBI): domain Eukaryota; kingdom Metazoa; phylum Chordata; class Actinopteri; order Carangiformes; family Carangidae; genus Seriola; species Seriola aureovittata. The sequence continues at coordinate 3,789,408 of NC_079367.1, read as the reverse complement.
TGTAACATTGTGATGCTGTCCGGGGCACGATCATAGAAAAAAAAAAAAACCTCAGCCAGCCACAACAGTTCAACCAACCAACCTGCCCGCTCCCTTTACTGTCAGTGTCAGCCAGCAGCTGCCAGTGCTGTGCAAACGCTGCGCACATTATTGTTGATACACAGAAATAATTATGAAAAAGTTCTTTGTGCCTTTGCAGAGCACTTGTGTTCCATAGATGTCAGCCGTTTCCTTAAAAATAAAACAAAAAAAAAAAACAGTCAACAAATTGGCCGGTTATGTGGAAACATGTCCATCTGCAGTCCTCCGTGGCTTTGTCTGCTTTTATAGAGAACATTTTCCGCTGCTGGCAGCAACATTAGGAGCAACAATAAATAACTGCATTTCATCTGCAATTGTCAAACCAAGTGCTTGTGATTTAAAAAAAAAAAAAGGCAGTTTAAAATGATGCCAATGATTTGACTTAAAACTGGGAAACTAGAAAATGAGGAAGGAAACTGCTCAAGAAACTAAACTATTAGGACATATGTTATGTTTTCTTATATAAGTCATGAGCTGCATTTGTTCACAAGCAGTTTTTTGCATCTCTACAAAGCATTTTCAATTCCTAACAATCAAATAGTGAAGAGATGCAGGAGTTAAATAATTGCACAGCTCCTGATGATGATGATGCATTTCCATTTCCATTTCCCTGGAGCAAAGATATTAATCCTAAAAACTCAGACCATGGCTGACTGTTAAAAAGTAAAAGTTTTCAACAGATGATCACTTTTCTCCCTCTGTGTGTGTGTGTGTGTGTGTGTGTGAGTGTGTGTGAGTGAGAGTGAGTGTGTGTGTGTGTGGTTGTGGGTGTGTGATTTCATATGTGTACTTTGCCAGAGGTATCAACCCTTTGGCCATAAAATATTCTTTTCTCTTGCAGTATCTGTCTCTCTTCGTAGGCTTCTGCCGGAGGTGCGAGCCTATTGTAAACACAGTGAACTAAATCTCTGAAAGGGGAAACCAGTGGAGTAAAATTATGTTACCTTAAGTTACTGCTTGTTTTATTTTCTCTTTCTTTGTGTAGAGTTTTTTTTTTTTTTAATAATAATAATAATAGAAGTATTTATTTAGTATATTTAATAACACATTAAAAACTTAAATTATGATGTAGTTTAATACTATTCTATACAAATGTTGGAATATTAATTATAATTGTCAATGTAGGTGAAGTGTTGCATTTTGACGTAGCCTTGCTGCTTGTGTAGCATGTGCTCTTTTGTTTGTTTGGCCTGGTTTAATGTTACAAAGCTTTACGATGACACTGAGCATTTGTTAAATTCTGTTTTAATTCCTGTTGCTTAATTTAATGTCTAAATACTTAACTTGTGCATATAGTAATTGTAAGTGTAAACTAGCACATCTTTACTCTGTCTGAATCATTTCATGGGCTATAACCGTGCTCTCTTCACGTTGCAGGTGTTTCTATGGAACATGGATAAGTACACGTTGATCCGGAAGCTGGAGGGGCACCACAATGACGTGGTGTCCTGTGAGTTTTCACCGGATGGGGCACTGTTGGCCACTGCCTCTTACGACACCAGGGTCATTGTATGGGACCACCACAAGGCCACCATCCTGCTGGAACTGGGGTAAGGAAATGCATAACCACGCAGATAAAGATGGAGTCTCTCAACGATTTCCACTTAAAACAAGTATTGTATTTCTGCAAAAAAATTATATTTATGGGTATTTATGTCCAGTATGATCTGTAAAAGGGACAAAAAGATATTGGTAAAAAGGTCAGTCATAGTGTAACATCAGCACATGAACACATCAACGTCCATGAAGTGACTCTGTATAGCAATATATACTGTAGATCTCTATCTTTGCTAACATTAGCTACTGTTCATGCCAGACCAAAAAGTAATACAGATTAAAATAAAGGTCCCATCTAGTCTAAAGGTTTGTCCATGTGTAGTGTGATTATAGATCAGCTCTAGCTTCTATATTAATACTGTGAAAGTATCAAAGCCTCAGTCCACAGAGAAATGCACACAGCCTGTATTCAGAAACTGAGCCTTAAAACCAGCCGTCAGGACTTCTGGAACTTTGTGATGTCACAACAAAGCAGTCACCAAGCCCCGCCCACCTGGACCCACCATCCAAACCTTGCAGGATTTGGTTTTTACCTGAAAACAGTCAGCCAATCAGGAAAGAGGCTCAGAGCCTCCTCTCTTCTGATTGGCTCACTGACCTGTTGTTACTAGAGCTCCAGAGAGAAGCCTGAGAGAGGAGATGTAAAACTACATTGAGATGTTTTTTGGTTCTTAAAACCACAAAAATATCTTATGGATCAACACTTCAAATAAAACACAGGAGAAGAGGAAAATATGAAGCTTTAAAGTTTAAAGAGTTCTGGTGGTTTACATGAAAATACATCTTTGAAAGGTGTCGACAGGAACTGTATCACAGCATCGTGGGAAAAGCCCCACAATAACAATTTTCTTCCTTTTACAAACAGTGAATGTTCATTTAATGAATAAGGTCTGACACTGACGCTGTTACTGAACTCCTGCTCTCGTCTTTCTCCAGACATCTCTTCCCTCCTCCTTCACCCATTTTTGCTGGAGGGGCAAATGACCGCTGGGTTCGCTCTGTGAGCTTCTGCCCTGACGGCCGCCACATCGCCAGCATCACTGATGACAGGTAAGACACCTAATGACATCAGAGTTAAAGTCATTTCCTTAATTGGTTACATGTCTTTTCTTGACTTGCCTCGTTTTTCTTGAGGAAAATGAACATGTCACTATGACACCTCGAAAACCAGTATCATTTGCTGATGTCTGAATTTGATTACTGTTGTGTGCCTCATAGTGTCTGTTCTAAAATGTCATTTATATCAGCATAAACATGTCTCAGCAGTAGATAAACAAACATATCAAAGCGTTTAAGTCCTGAAGGAACAGTGATTTCAGAATGAGTCCTGACAGACTCGCGTTCAGCTTTGTCCCTTCAGTGGATGTTTGTTTATTAAAGCTGTTTTTTTCCTAATGCCTATTAGTGCGAATGGGCTGATATGTAAACAGCAGAGTGCAGCAGAAAAGCTTCACTGTTTGCGGCAGTGTGTATTTTAAAACCTTGCAGGGAGTCATGAGTCTTAATGGGGTCTTCAGAGCACAGAGCTACTGTATGTTGGGTCACATGACTGTCACAGGGCAGCTATTAATCACTCTGACTGCTGGCTGAGGGCTGAGCTGCTGCTAGAAAATATGCAGAGAAAAGAAGCAGGAGGAAGCGCCACAAAATGGTGGCTGTGGAGGAACAAAACAACAACGCAGCTCTCCCACTGAAGGCTGTGAGAATTTGAGGGAAAACACCGTCAGTCATAAAGTTTTCACCAGTAATGTATTCAACGTAGGGACTGTAAAATTAGACAGTAGAAGTATGGAAATTATTACAAAAGTGACTTTTTGTTGCAGCTATAGAAAGATTTATCCAGATGAATCTTCGAATATTTCTGAAAAGATGATTTATCATGACCCGAAAGATGAAAAAAAAGTACAGAATCAGTGAGTCACCACTGCAGTTTGACACATCTGGTGCAGGGTACAACAAGTCTCTCACTGAATGACAAAACTTGAATTGCTTATACAGTGTGTTGCTCTGGAGGATGTAACTAACACTTATTGACCTTGAGACCTTAACCTCAGTGTTTAACATTTATTACTTCCAACCCCATAAAGTCTCCGGTAGATGTAGATAAACCAACAAAATAACAATAAAACGTAAAACCCAGATGTGTAATGGATCCTTTGGCCTCCCGCTCACCCCAAAGGTCCGCAGTTTACCTGAGGTAGACACCCTTGAATCACCCTGTGGTTGTTCTGTTAGTTCACCTCCTGGAAAAGATATATGTTTTTGTTCTGCCTACTGTGAGAACTTTAAAGCTGTGTAGAGTCAGAAAGCAAAAAAAAAAAACACATTTTCAGTTTGCGTCACTCGTGTGAATTTGACCTCTGGACCTTTACAGTCCGTGTTCATTCACCCCAAACAGACGACGTACAGTACAAACAGTAAGTTAGCCTGCAGTGTTTACATCAGCCATGTCTGTGGGTGTGTTTCTGTGTTATGACTGATCTCATAACTCACCAGAAACTCCAGATGTTTCTGTTATTTCCCTCCCAGTCTCCTTTTTCCTCTCGTCTTTATTTGTTCATGAAGCAGTTTTTCTTTTTCTTAAGTAAATTTTTCGCTCAAGTTTGAATATTTTTAACTCTTGTGGTTGCGTCTTGGTGTCGGTTCGCTCCACCCTGAGCAAACAGTAGGAGTAGCTGCATCATCAATCATCAGGTTGTTTTTCCTCAACGACATGTTTGTATTTCATGTTTTAATGAACACAAAATACAAATAGATTTAGATTTTCAGGCTTATTAAATTAATGTAGAAGAGACAACACTTGACTGGATTCTACATTTTCCATTGATGCAACCAATGACATCTTTTTATTAGACTCCCTCAGCCCAGTAAGTAGTAGTTGACATGTCGGTGCAGGTTGTAACTCCAGTTTTGCGTCTGTTCTCAGGCTGGTTCGTTTCTGGAGCATCGAGGAAAGGGCCCCTCAGGCCATCGCCCCTCTCTCTAATGGCCTCTGCTGTGCCTTCTCTGCTGAAGGAAGTGTCCTTGCTGCTGGGTAAGACACCGAACACATGTTCAGACACACTCCATCCTGAACACACACCTCACATTACATCACCTCAGTCACACCTTATTGACTCCTGCCTCCTGACAGAGGAGCCACGGAAACCAGTTCTCCGTGTTTCATCTCGCGCTCTGTCAGCATCAGCCGACCATATGTGTTCTTTACCCTGCGCTCATAATGAAAGAGTCTAATGACTTTCTGTTTGCTGTAGGACTCGTGATGGTAGCGTGCACTTCTGGGAGTGTCCTCGTAGCGTTGCCAGTCTGCAGCACATGAGCAGGATGGCTCTCCGCCGGGTCATGACCACCCAGCAGGTAGAGGCTCTGGCCATTCCAACGCCGCTCCGCGACTACCTGACATACAAAGTCATCTAAAAACCACCTCACCTACCCACCCACCACCCCAGCACAGGCTGACCCAGCTGCACATGCCACAGCAGCAGTATGCTGAAAAACCAATGAGTCCCTTATTTTCTGAAAAGTATTTTGGAAAACACTTTTTCATACAACTGTGATGGATAAATGGATGTGATTGGGACAGGAGGAAAAGAATTTTAAATTTCACTGAATCCACAGAGACACGTCCACATCTCAACCCCCCCCCCCCCCCCCCCCCCCCCGACCACCAAATCCACCTAGAGCAGGATATTATGTTGTATCATACATATTTATTTTTGTAAGTGATTTTGAATAAATCGAATGTGCTGGGGCCGTTGCTCCATCCATACCTGTAAGGTTAAAGTACTTCTGGAGCCTCCTGTCCCCCTCCATCATATCAGTGTGGTACCTGTAACTGCTCAGCTCCTCGTCCGGCTGGCTCCCCCTCTCTGAACCAGGTTCAGTAAACGCTTCGTCTTTCCCTCTGACCTGAAACGGCTGTTGCACTTGATGTAAGAAGCTTTGCAGTGATGTTATGTCAGGTTTGCAAGTGGGTGAGCCTAAGGGAAGAGACACGTGGGGTGTGTAACGGACGCAGAGTTTTTGAAGGCCGATCCTCAGATCTGTGAACTGCTGATACTGTGGATTATATATTATACTGTGGAATTTGTACATTATTGTCACAACATCAAAATCAAGCAGTAACCGTCCTCTCATAGGTTTTGAATATTTGTCTGAAACAGTATTAACACCATCATGGCACTTTTATGTGGGTAATCAGTAGTTTTTATTTCCAATGTATCAGCCCTGAAATGATCCACACAGTAAATGACCTTGACTCATTTCATTTCTGCTGTTTGGTCACACCAGAAACATAGTTTCACCACTAACCATTAAGCACAACATTACCGAGTACAATAACCAAAAACATTTCGCTATTAAGGTCACATCAATACATCAGTCGACATTAGCTAGTTGCTAATGATAATGCTAATGCTAAACTGAGGAAAGTTAGTTTACAAAACTGACTTTAAGTTAGTAAGTTTTGCTTACAGTTATGTAAGCAAAACTTACATAACTAAGTTTTGATAATGCTACATGGCTACATTGCTAACATTAGCATTAACAGCGGTTTACTTACCAGTCTAGAAGAAAGGTTAAGAGTTAAACATCAAACTTCATTCCTTTACTCACCAACATCTGTCTCCAGAAGTGGAAAGCTACGCCAATGTTAACTCTGAAGTTAGCATGCTAACCAACTAGCGCCGGTCCCTTTCCGATACCGAGTCACTGTAGCGTCCAGTCTGCCCTGAAGACGTAGCGCTGCTCTGAGGAGGTATCATAACTTCTTGTATTGTAAACTAAACGAAGGCGACCTTCGCCAACAAACTTACAAATAGCTCCTTTAATATGTCACCATCGTATAGTTTGTCAACCAGAGGGCTGTAACGTTTATTTTTCAAATGCCCCGCCCAGTATGTTTCTAAGTCACAATTAAAAAAATTGTATCAGAATTTATTGGATTTTTAAAAACTCTCAAAAGTTATTAAGGCCTCAAAAATTCTGTAAGGATCTGGTTCTACGTTAGATTATCTGTTTATTTAATTTAGTTCACCAGAGAAAGCTGATAAAAGATATCTTCATTCATTTTGACTACTGTACTAGTGTTGATAATGCACCAACGGAGGCAGTCTCGTGGATTCACACCGTGTGTTGCGGTGAGAGACACTGAATTCAAACATGTTTGTTTACAAGAAAAATCCACAGCGAAGCTTAAAATAATAAAACTGGTTGACGTCAGAGTTTCAGCCGCAGTCCACCCTACAAATGTCTCAGACCGGCGACATAAATGGCAACAGTATGCTTGAATTTACTTCTGTGTGTGTGTGTGTGTGTGGGTGTGTGGGTGTGTGGGTGTGTGTGTGTGTGTGGGTGAGAGAGTGCATGTGCATGTGCGTGACCTGCCCTGCGAGGCAGTATAAAGCCTTGAGATCAGTGTCGTTTGATGATTTCACACTAAAGTAAAGCACCTCTGCCGCTTAAACTGCTATATATAGTTGAACTTGTAAAAAGAAAAACCCTGTATACAAAATTCCATGTGATATGTATGTATATACAAAATTGTATCATGTCCATAAACCTATCAAAGTTTTAATTTTTTTTTTTTTTCACATTGTTTTGTCATTTATATTCAGTTTTTCTGTTGAACATTTGTATTTTTGTATGTTGATATTTTTGTTCTCCTCTAAATGTGAAAACTTCTACATGATTACACAACGTACTGCTACAGCCCGTGGAGGTGAATTACATTTCTGTACAGGTCAGATTTACACAGTGGCAGCGCCCGGTCACACAGTCTTTTGCTGTATTTAGAAAATTTCAGCAACCCTCAAAGTATTCATTAGCAACCAGCCAATGAGCTGCCAGCGATCGGCGGCCATGTCCTGTCAAAGACCCTCATGATAGAAATATATGCACATGATCATTCACAATGACTTTTGTTTGTTTTTTTAAGACGATTGTTTTCAGTTTGTGCGTCGGTGAGAGGAGATGTGAAGAAGGGAAAGTGAGCACTTAGTTTTGTCCTCTGTGTGTTTCCGTAGGAAGATGGGTGCAGAGCAGCTGTCAATCATTCTTGGCAATAAGTTCTCTGACAGTCAGTGCTAATGCCAAAGGTTTTCCTTTTCAGATCGTGTATATAAATGGTCTGGTTGTTCTCATCATGAATGGTCTGCAGTGATTAGTTATCAATACAGAGCCTTTTTTTTTTTTTTTTTTTTTTGCATTACATGACTGTAAACCTGCAGCCATTGTGGAAAAACACAGTCCTGCCTCAGTGAGATGCAGTATGAAGCGGTAAATATATCAGATATATATATGAATGTATGTAGTTCCTGCAGTTTTTTTTTTTTTTTTTCGGTGCGTATGTACGTGTGTGTATGTAGTTTCAATAAAGGCTTTTTGACTAAATATCAGAGTTTGGTTTCAAATCTTCAGAATTTCTCTATTACATTAAATATTCAAACTTAAGACAAAAGTCAAAGTCTGTTTTCGGGAGCAGTGAGGCAACAAGAACACAGGAAGTGAAGATTGTAAGAAGTCGGCCTTTAAAAGCGGTCAACAAAACACAACTATACTCAAGATAGCGACTAAAGCAGGTGTCACCTGAGGGAACATGAAGAGGCTCCAGCTATAATTTAATGCTAAACAAAACTAACGAAAACCCAAAATTGACTATGAAGGACAAAAAAAAATGTCATAAATTTGAATAAATAAATGCTGCAATAGATAATTAAAAACATAAATAAATGAAAAAATGATATTTTTCTATTGTTTTCAGGGCGTCTCTCCGTCACATTCTCACGGACACGATGTCTCAGTAACACCTCGACAGAACTTCCTCAAATTTGGCGCAAACGTTCACTTGGACTCAAGGAAGAACTGATTCCATTTAGGTGGTCAAAGGTCAAGGTCACACAACGCCATTTTGTGTGCTGGCTGATTACAACACACTTTTAAGCTGTTCATCAACATTTAACAGAATTAGATAATTAGCTGTTGAAAAAAGTCTGTCAGGCCGCCACTCTGGTCCAGACCAGGGCCAAGACCGGCCTGAGGCAGGAGAGGAAGTGAGCTCCCCAGTCACTGTATTATATAATCAGTAATATTTGCTAATGGGCACTGCAAAAAGTACACAGTTCATCATTTTAACAATAATGATTTGACTGTTTTAATAGATAAAATATTACTATTTATAGTTTAAAATACTGTCCTTAAAATAACACATTCTCATATGTAATGTTTTATACTGTATCACTGTATTAACACTGTATTAATTTAACTTTAACCTTTCATTATGTAAGTTTTTCTCCTCACCTCTTGGCCTCCAGTCTTATCTGAGTATTAGACAAACACTGTAAAACTTTAACTATCTGTCGGACAGCAGCAGAGAGGAAAAATACTTTATCGCCCCCAGAGGTCCTCCTATCAGCCGAATGGAAATTTACCAGCAGCTAAAACACACACACACACACACACACACACACACACACCACACACACACACACACACACAGGCTGTGGTCCGGTTTATTATTGACTTGGACTGTTGATACCTACAGTTGAACATGAGGGAGGAGGACACACACTGAAGCAGAGCGACTGAGTTCCCACAGCTGACGACAGATCGAACAGCTCCGCTGCTGTTTGAGTAGAAAGAACCTTTAACCTGCAGAGGACTGAACATTTAACAAACTCATATCTATTTATTAAAAGTTCATTTCACAGGCTGCTAATACAAAAAAAAAAATCAGGCTTGCTGATTGGCTAATTAGACTTATTAAATCAGGGCATTTTTTTTTACTGTTTACTGCACATTCAGAATTTCTTCAGGAATGTTCTAGTTATTATTATCACTTTTATTATTATTGTACAATCCCATACATCCATGTGTCACAGTTCAGTCATTCCTTCTCTCATTCTCATCATGCCTTTGTCATGTTACTAATGCCACAGATATTTCCCGCCTCTCAGCCATCAGGGGGTGTGTCAGGGGGTGTGTCGTGGTGTGTGTGTCGTAGTGTGTGTGTCAGGATGTATGTGTCACGGTGTGTGTCGGTGCCAAAGTAAAGAAACCTGTAACCTATAGGTCATGAGCAGACTGTGTTGTAAGCAGTGGTATGGATTCACAACCATCTAAATAATCAGCTGATTAGTTGTTGATGCACCTCTCCCTGGTGAAGGTTTGTTTGGAGCCTCCTTCAACCAGCTGAGGTGCAGGACGCTGAGACGTGTGTTTGTGTTTGTAAGTTATATGTTAGCAGGGAGGCTCACCTGGGTTGTTGTTGAAAGTCTGAGGTTGCTGTCTGTCTGTCTGTCTGTCTGTCTGTCTGTGTGACGGACGGTCTGTTAATGATGAATCACTGATGTTACTGAAGTTCTGCATCTACAGCATTTACAGAGACAAATAATGTTATTCTGACAAAGAAAAGGCAGAAGTATCGAAACACAGGATCATTTTTCCTAGTTTTTTTTTCAAACAACCCCCAAGAGGCAAGTGAGTTTGTTTTTCTGGGATGAATTTGTAAAAATAAAAATAGATAAATAAATAATAATATAATATAATATAATATAATATAATATAATATAATATAATATAATATAATATAATATAATATAATATAATATAATAAAATATAACATAATACAATACAATATAATATAATATAATAATTATATATATTTATTTATTCTATCTTTTTTTTAATTGAAATTTTAAAAAAAAAAATTTTTTTTTAATTAAAAAAATAAAAAAAAAGAATTGCCATTTGCCTCCCCAGGGTTGTTTTGACATATGAAAAAAACAAACATTTTTTTCATTTTTTTCATTTGTATAAACAACCATCAAGAGGCAAGTGATTTTCTATTCTAGGAAGAAAAAAAAGATTTTTTTTAATATGTTTAAAGATGAAAGATTTCTTTAAAATAATTCAGAAATGAATTCACTTGCCTTTCAGGGCTTCTGTAGCTAAGAGATAATGGCGAGCGATCATCAGTTGGACATTTTAATTGTCAGTGCACTGTAATTTTCATGACTCTACTTTGGTCTTTCAGTCATTAAAGAACCAGCAGCGTTGACCTCAGATTGGTCTGATGTGCCGCTGCAAGACATTTACTGTAATTTTTATCCACTTGAGTGAATTGATCCGATATAATTCCCATCACGTCTCTGTGATCATCATGTGGCTTCATGAGGATCTGAGACTCAGTGAGAGAGAGATTTGAACAAACAGAGGAAGTGAGTTATGGCTGTGTTATGGGCTCTCAGGGACAGAAGGGTGGAGCAGTCGGCAGGCAGAGAAGAAAACTGCAGGCTTCATTTACTGTCCAGTCCAGTTTGTATTGTTGAGTCTTCTCCCTTTAATTTTTAATAACACATTATTTATTTGAGAAGAAGAATGTATCACAATCCAACATATTATGGAAAACCATTAACAGCATTTATCCAAATGGATCAGAGGGCAGCTGATGTAATGGAGATGAAGCACGCTGGAGGAATGCATTACGTGTCAGGCTGAACACTGAATCCTTTTCAATCTCAGAGACATGTCAGACAGCCTTGGTTTCTCCCTGGCAACCACAGCAACTTTAACACAAGCTCACACACTGACTCACAAAGTCCTAAAACACACAGCTGCCTGCCGGCGCTGAGAGACAGAGGAAAACTGCTTCACGTGTGGCAGCTAAACACGACGAGAGTTTCACCTCGTCACAATACAGAGCGTTAAAGTAAGAGGTGTGTGTATGTGTGTGTGTGTGTGTGTGTGTGTGTGTGTGTGTGTGTTTGTGTGCCAAGCAGAGTCCAGAGTTCCAGAGTTATCTGGAGCAAATGCAGGGTAAATATGTCACCAGGTGTTTGATCAGGAATAAACTGATAACCATAACTAATATAAATATGATTAATTCGCATGAGAAAACACTGTTATCATCTGGTTTGACTGGATCTGTTCGGCTAACACACACATTGATGTAAATCTACACATTTTTCTGTGGGAAACGTAGGATCCAGTGTTTTTTGCAGATTTGTTTGGGACTCTAAGTAAGTCGGTGTCTCACGACTCACAGAGGTGAAAACAATATCAGCCACATTGTTCCAAGAGGTAATAACAATAAATAAAGAGCCAAGTCTAGACAGGTGAGTGTTGAGTTGCTTTGTGAAGGTGTCCACAGACAGAGCGAGCTCCCCCAGGTTTAGTTTAGTTATCTATCAATCTAACAAAAGTAATGAATTAACTACAAACCTGCACCCGCACTCATAATCCAGCCTTCCCGTCATTTAAAATATATTCACAGGTCATTGACCCGTGGCCCCCGATCCGCGTGACTGGACCTGATGTTAATCTGTAATAATAAACATCCTGAGTTAAGATGTTTTTCACATATAATAGTTAATGTTTAAGGTTCCCCACTGTAAAGGCAGTTTTGCCTTACTTTTCTTCTTTTTTGGCGCCATCTTGTGGCAGGAACCTGATTTAAAATTGAGTTTGAAGACTAATTATTTTTTGGTTTACATAATAAAGATGTGTTTACTCTTAACTTTCCACAGTAGAACCACACCCATCTAAAACTGACATTTACTGTTTAACTGAGTTTTCTGTGAACTGATTATGGTCTAAATGTTATTTCGGCGCTTTCTCTGCCAGGTTCAGTAAGTCTTGTAGAAAAGCTAAAACCGTTGTAAACAAGTTAAAAATAAAATGAAAAATCCCACTGTGATTAAATCAAAGCAGCTATTTCAGTTTCCTGGGAAAAAAAATTCAATGTGCAGAGTTTCTGAACGCTCTCTGACCAAGTTTAATTTGTGCTACTGACGTTAAATAAAACTTTAACATCTCCTGACACTGGAGGATTCATTAGCAGTGAACGGTGATAACCTTTGGGGAGGCACAATGATACCAGTTGACCCTTCATCTACTCAACAGCAACGTGACTCATCTGACCTCATGACTCAGACGTCCACTTCACTGTCTCCTTCCTCTCCCTCCACAGAAACAGGAAGTCAGGTTCAGTTACATAACAGCAGATGGTTGAGGTTCACAGGGCTGTAGAGCCTATGGGCACTTCAGCAGTGAGCGGGGTTGAAGGACACCCCCCCCCCCCCCCCCTCCCTCTGTGTGGAAATGTGATTCTGCATTGACGGAGCTCTGCCAGCAGGGGGCAGTGTTTTCTCTTTTATCTCAGAGAAGGAGAAGAGGTGAACTCTTTCTTCTTCAACACTGGTTCTCAAACTTTTTCACATCAAGGAACTGACGGAAATTAGATGTTTCATTCCAGAAAATGTTTGAAACCCAAAATATTCATACATCCTGTCACTGTGTTATTTATAGGAACCCCCTCAAGGGTCCCTGAGGGGCCCCGCTCTGAGAACCGCTGCTCTAAAACATGCCCGTGACATTTTTTATGTTGTAAATGAAAAATGAAACTTTAATAAAAATCTTATTCTCCAGTCTTTTATATTCATGACTGGTCGCACTCTCTCTTTATTATTCATCACCTTGTATCACAGTTTTTCCATTTTTTGATGTTCATCATTTTTTGTATATTGATTTTTTTTTTTATTATTTTTTGCTGTTATTATTAATGCTGTTATTATATAAGCACATATGTATTTTTATTTTATATGAAACCTGATGAGAAATATATGTATAGCCCATTCAAATATGTAGGTTTATGTGTGTATGCTTATATTGTAGACATATGTAAATATATATCCATCCCAAAGTCTGTCACTATGTTGATGTTGTAAACAGTAGGGTCCAAAAGTCTGAGAGCTTTCCCAGAATGGGAAGATAAGAAATTAAAATTAATGAGAAAGTAATGGGAAAAACATAATTTTTTTTTTAATATGTAGCTATGTAGTTTTAATAAACTTAACCGTAAATTAAGTTTATCATACCATATACCATATTAAAATTCATCTTAAATATATGTTTTAATATAATATCAATAGGATGAATATGTGTGGTGATAATTTATTCCATTATAGTTGACATATATGACAATCACTGTTGATATAGGGACATATTTTCATTACGTTTCTATGGGATAATCGACTTCTTTCATCTATATTTACTCAAGTCTTGGTTTAATTTGAAGGTGACAACAGGAAGTGGTTGTGAACTTGTGTCTAACTTCAGGTGACTTGCTGGAGGAGTCTTGTTGTATCTTCAGAGCTCAAACGCGGAAACGTGTTTTTCAAACGATGCGCCGTGGAGAGGAAGCGCTGGCGTGCGACGCGTCTTCAGGTCGCCGTTTGTGACACAAGCCGCGCCGATGTGGAGCTAATGGACAGAGGAGCGGGCAGAGGAGACAGGGGGGTCCGCGGGGGCAGGACAAAACCGGGGGGAGCTGAGGAGGCTCTGCGTCAGTGCCGGCTCATCCAGAACCTGGTGGACATCTCCACCTCCAGCCTCCAGGCTCTCAGGACCAGATGCACCGCAACCAACGACCTCACCCAGCAGGAGATCCGCACTTTAGAGGTACGGCGACAGCAGCTGGAGCTCGAGCCTCCAACAAGAGTGTGGAAAACTTTCCAGCTCCTTAGCTGTTAGAGACCAGACCCCCCCCCCCCCCCCCCCCCCCCCAATCCCCTTTCCATTATATTAGAAACCAATCCTGCCAGATTCTGAGACCTCATCAGAAACCTTCACTGTTCTGCCTCTGAAGGATTTTCTTCCATGATCATATTTAATGTTTTGATTTCTGTTGCTAAAAATCTCGTTCTGAATTAAGCAGTGAGAAGTTTCTCTTATATTTGACTGTGTCTTAATGTTGAATATGGCCTCAAGTTTTTAAATTTGATTTGTTCAATTTAGTTGAAACATTAAAGTTTTGACTCGTCACAGTAGGAAAAGCACAGATACAAGTGATAAGACTAATGATGGTGATGGCTGAACTCCATTTAGCTTCAGTTTCGGGTTGCTGTCACACTGTCATGGCTCACTGGGACTCTTGAATAGATCACAGCCATTGTTATTGTGGGGCTTTTCCCACGATGCTGTGATACAGGCCTGTCGATGCCTTTCAAATATGTATTTTCATGTAATTCACCAGAACTCTTTAAACTTTAAAGCTCCATATTTCACACTTCTCCAGGGTTTTATTTCGAACTGTTGATCCATAAGAAGATATATTTGTGGTTTTAAGAACCAAAAACCATCTCAGTGTAGTTTTACATCTCCTCTCTCAGGCTTCTCTCTGGAGCAACAGGTCAGTGAGCCAATCAGAAGAGAGGAGGCTCTGAGCCTCTCTTCTGATTGGCTGACTGTTTTCTAAGTGATGCAATAAAAATATAGAGAAACCAGATCATTCAAAGGTTTGGATGGAGGGTCCAGGTGGGCGGGGCTTGGTGACTGCTTTGTTGTGACATCACAAAGTTCCAGAAGTCCTGACGGCTGGTTTTAAGGCTCAGTTTCTGAATACAGGCTGTGTGCATTTCTCTGTGGACTGAGGCTTTGATACTTTCACAGTATTAATATAGAAGCTAGAGCTGATCTATAATCACACTACACCTGGACACAGACCTTTACACTGGAGGAGCTTTAAAACCTTCTGCCCTGCAGGATTTACAATGATGGCCTCAACAACAGCTTATGAATCAAGTCCTGACAAATCTACTTGCTGTATCTCAAATTTAGAGGATCTAAATGACCTTAATGTCTCAGAGCAAGATGACTAAACCTTCTGATGAACCTGGCCACTCTGCAGCGCTGCTCTCAGTTTATCCCAGTGGCCACTCACGGTATTGCAACAAAAAAAAAATCTCTTCTGCCCAAAAAAATGTTTTCCCGTTAATGACCAATAAAAAAGGGTGACTGTAAAACAGCTGACACAGCACCTTTGTAGGGACAGGATGGTGCCACAGGGTGGTGTCCTGTGTTTTGAGGTAAAGAGGTTAGTAAGGTGGAGGAAAAGGAGAAGAAAAATAAACACTGTCTGCAACACAACCTGACCACTGTTCTCATGAGGTTGATTAAAAACAGGAACAATACAACCTCAGACTGCAGACAAGGTCAACACTTGGTCTTTGTATCATGAACTATGTTTGTAAATCCAGAGTGCCGAGAAAAGCGACGTTAAAGTGCATGATGTCATCCCAGCGGGGGCCATTGTGTGAAACACTACGTGCATGTACAATACAAAAGCAAACCCAGAAGAATGAATAGGAACCACTTTGGAATCCAGCTCTTAAAACACTTACATGTGGCCACTGTGGACAAACACGTAATGGACATTAAATCAAAGTGTTAACCTGATGTGCTTTACATCAGTAAAGAGAGAACTGTGTCAGCTGGGGTTGTGCTGATGGACGATGATCAGGACGATGGCGAATTGCTCGCGCCTTTGCAAATGTCAAGGCAATATTTGACTTGTTTTCCCATTAATGTAATAACTTTTTATTTGTAGTATATAATTAATACTAATTTTAATTTGCCTAACCACAGTTTCACATATATATATACCAGGATTGCAACATGTGCGCACAAACTCACTCCGATCAGCTGATTGTGATGAAGCTGCTTGTGATGTAAGAGTGGAGGAGATCGACAGACAGAAGCTCATTTTCTTATCCTGCTGCTTTTTATAGCAAGGCATTATCTATGATGATGATTTCTGTTTTATCAGAGCCATAAAATGTATTTGTCATCTTACTGTCATCACATGCTCAGAGCCTCCTCTCTTCTGATTGGCTCACCGGCCTGTTGTAAGAGCTCCAGAGAGAAGCCTGAGAGAGGAGATGTGAAACTACACTGAGATGGTTTTTATATCTTTTTATGGATCAACCCTTCAAAGAAAACACAGAAGAAGAGGAAAACATGGAGCTTTAAACATGATGAGGAAATGTTAATTATTGGATCTGGCAAGTCACATATTGAACGTATCAGGAAAATGTTTCTTTTTTATAGTTATGTTTGTGCGCTCACAGCACGTGGTTAAGCTTTGGGGAAGACATTTAGCATTTAATTGAAAACACTTTCAGTCTTTCCTTAAGTGTCTGTGCTGCTGAAACCAAACCACAGACAGGACTCCGGGTGCAAACACCAGACTCTGGAGTCACAGTCCTGCACTTTGTCCACCCACAGTCTGAAACTCAAACACTTCTCTGCAGCTTCTGAACGTCACGTCAACACAACATACTATGGAAAACAACTCAAAACTGTATGAGTGTGTTTTCCAGGAAAGAGGCATGGGCACGCTTTTGAGAATGACAGCAAATTAAAAATAAATGACAATCTGTGAATGTCACATTCATCAAATATACTTATACATCTATGATTATATGTCATTTATCCTGGGTAAGTTGCTAAGCAGTAAGATGAATCACATGAATCACGTTGTCGCTATCTTGTCACTACCTTATTTCTGCTGTAAAGTTTAACACGGGAGTCTATGGGGATTGACTCGCTGTTGGAGCCAGACTCTAGTGGTCATTAGAGGAACTGCAGTTTGTTGCACATCAGTGTTGGCGTCATCTTTCAGCCTCGGAGGTTCCCGCTTGGTGAGACCCAGTGAGAACCATGGTGATGGTGTTTTCATCACATTCATCAAGTGTCAAAACTTTAGTTTTTTTAATTTTTAATTTTGTCCTAAAGTTCTTGTGGCGGTGTTTTCTCTGACATCACAGATCGGTCAAATGGGGAGGGTTTCCTTTTTCTGACTAATTTTCCATGTGATTGTGTGTGTGTGTTTGTGTGTGTTGTAGTTGAGGAGTGGTTGTTGCTGCCCACTCTCTCTCTTGTGTATATATCTGTGGCAAGAAGCAGAATTTGGCTGTGGTTCCTTCCCACGCTTTGTGAACATGTCGAGTTTAGCAAGAGCATCAAGTGACGTGAAAGACAGTGGGCGGGGACGAGTGTGCTGCTGTGTTGGGGCAAAATATTAGAGACAGAAGAGCGAGGGAGTTGTGTACAATCGATGAACTGTGGTTAAGAGCTTAGATGATTCTCTTTTTCCTTTTCCTGTCCTCTTCTTGACCTTTGAAACTGCCTGACCCACACACACATCCATCTTTGTGAATTCGTGTTATCTTGTCAAAATAGTAGAAAATGGAAACATGAGAATAGTTTCTGCTTGATATGATGAGGTTCCTCTGTGACCACAGTTTTCTAAAGTGTGGCTCATTAAAATGGAGCCGATCAATGAAACACAAAAACCACAAACGGCAAATATATGAACAAAAAACAATAAAGGTTTGAGATTTGAAATATGCTTACATTTACATGCAAATGTAGGCATGCATAAAATGGAACTATCCATGCATAAATATACATGCATATTGTACAAGCTGTCATCTCAGTCAGGTTAATTACCTTACCCTGAGCTCAACCTAATTAATAGACCTTTTTAACCCACTAAAAACTTAGCATTTAGCATTCCTTTGGCGCTCCACTTTGGTCTCCACCACCTCCCGAGAAAAATATCTTTAGCTACTAAATGCTGCAGTTTATCCATCAGCCAGTCAGTATGTGAAAATGAACGTAGAGAGGCGGAGTGTGTGTGGAGCGGAGACTTCGGTGCATGCCGGTTTTATAAATGTGGCAAGCATGTGCTCCTGTTAGCATCGTTAGCGCAGCTGGGTGTCTTGACGGAGGCTAACCCGAGGCTAATTCCTTTGCTGGCTCTTTAGCTAGTTAGCAAACTAAGCTAACAAGCCAGGTATGGTGACTGCATATTCAGGAAATATAAAATTAGCAGTGTGTTAACATTTGAAGAAACAAAAATGTGGAATAAAAACAAAATATAGAATTTACCCAGCGGTGCCCAAACTTCTGTATTAAACTGTAAATTCAACCCAAAAGTAGCTATCATGTACAGAATTGAAAGCATATTCTGAGAGATTTTGATGAATATTTGGGGTGTTGTATTTTTGTGTTTGGGCCACAGTTAGTCGAGTGACCCTGTGCTCATGTATGTTACAGCTCCATGCTTCTTTACTTGCTTTCCTCACAGCTCTGTGCACTCGTTGTTGTAGTGGTGGTTACACTGACACATTGCGATGGTTCTCAGTGTGTCACAGTGTATTGCAGCTGTAGAGGAACTATCAGACTAAAACGATCTGTCAGGTTTCAAACCGTTTAAAATGAGCTTTTGAGCAGACTGTTGTATCCAGCGTTCAGGGGTTTGTGTTTGCAGCCTTATTAGCCTGGTACATTACGTGAGGCTGAAGAAGTGAGTCTATGCAAAATGTTCATGATAGTCAGGAAAGCCCCATGTGGTTTACCAACTGCTCTTGTTTTCTCTCATTTCTCTCTCTCTCTCTCTCTGTCTCTCCTGTGTCATTCTTGTCCTCCTCTTTCTGACCTTTTTTTTTTTTTTTTTAATGTAGCTTTTGTTTTTGACTCGTCTGCACAAATATTTTTTGCACACCCTCTCTTTGCTGTTATTTTCACTGTCACGGTGCTCAGAATTAGCCTTAGCACAAAACTTGGACTTTGATATTTTGATGATGGCACTAAATGAAAAGTCAGAGGATCACAAAAGTCATTATTTATTTGGTAACCATGGTGATGTTTTCTAATTGGTTCTATGATTCCCATTACCTCCAGTGTCAAGTCACAGTCCCTACTTTTATCACCAGTGTTTATGACATTCCCATCAGCCTCAGCTCTACTTAGCATTTAGTGCTAATTAGCAAACGTTAGCATCCTAACACACTAAACTTTGGTGAACATGACAAACATGAGCTTGCTAATGTTGTCATTATTGAGCAGATAGCAAAATAAAACTTCTGGTCCAAAAATATGCCCATAAACTTCCACATCTGCGCAGATTCCAGCTGTTATCTTCCAGTACTGGCTAACAGCCGGAAGTAGGAAGCATGTGGCAAGTATTATTTTTGCTATCTTAGCATGCTGAGGTTAGCATTTAGCTCAAAGCACCGCTGTGTTTAAGTACAGCGTTGCAGAGCTGCTAACATGGCTGCATGTCAAAATACCCACACACACAGTGTTTTCATTGTAAGCATTAATAGTGATGGCACCTTGATGAGTTCAGGTGCGTGAACAGCCTGGGACAACTCTTCAGCTGTAATGGATACGTCACTGACCCACAGCTGACGCGCCACTCAAAGACAACAGACTAATACTAATACACAGATAACATTATAAAATTTTAATGGGCATAATGGAGGCGCCCTCCACCCTGAACAGGCTGCTGAAAGAGCTCTTCAGCGTGCATCTGTAGAAGAATCCCTTAGGGGTGGAAGACGTATTCAGGGGCCAGTTGCACAAAGCTTCTTAAGATTTCCTAAAAATAAAAAACTGCTGCACAAAACACCCTTAAGTCTTCTCCTTAAAGTTTCCTTTAAATGTTCAGTTAAGTATTTAAAACTTTCTCCTTAAATCACTTGCACAGAAGATCTTATCAGCCAAACGAAGGGAAAAAAACCACACTATGCTACGTGATCTTTCCAACCGCTATCACAAGTGCTAATGCCAGCAAACAAACAGTCTCCATGGAAACTGTAGCATTCAACCGCTGTAAAATCTCTTTCATTGCTGCAAATTAAAGTTTTATCTTATCAAAGGAAGTCCTTTAAGTTAATCTGTACAACAACTTCAAGTAACTCCCTCAGCTAAGGAGAAATTCATCCTCAAGTGTCTTACTTAAGAAGAAAACTTAAGGTGACTTGTGCAACTGGCTACTTTAACGTAAGTAAAAATATTAATACCATAGTGTAGTAATATTATAGAATTAGCTTAAGGTAACTAAATATATAATACTTCATAATGTCTAAGTGTATATGAGGTCCCACAATTCACACTGCGTTAGCAAAAAGTCCAAGTCATGAAGTCCAACAAAAACTCCCTGTGGACCTCCATGATGAAACTGTAGTGAGTTATAGATCAGGAGAACAGTTTTCCCAGGAGAACAGTGGCCTCAATAATTGTGAAATAGAAGAAGTTTGGAACGAGGACTCTTCCTTAAATTGGTCGTCCCGTCAAACTGAGTGACCGGTCAAGAGAGGCTTTGGTCAGGGAGAAACGAAGTCTCCTTATTGTTTTTTGTTCTTCAGGTTTTCAATGAAGTTTCTTTAAAATCACGTGGTTACTGCAACATGTGATGCAATGTGGCTGAAAAACAGAACAGTTGTGTTATTTTTTTTTATGCGAGATGTCTGGGAAATCATTGCACATCGCGTGCGAAGATTTTACTGAATCTGAAACCTGCAGTGAAGGTGAAGCCGCCTCACAGTTAATTAAAGAGCTGCTAATCCATCTAAAATAAATGAAATATATATTTGTAGCTTAAATGTCTGCGATTGTCCAAATTTTATTTACAATGACAAGTTTAAAGTTATGCTCATGTCCATCAGCATTCATTATCTTCTGAGCAGTTGGAGTCTAACAGTCACTTCACACATATTTTAACAGTTTGCAGACGGTTTAACAGCAGACATCTGGTGTGGACCACCAGTCAGGGGGATTTCCTCAAACTGAAGTCTCATTTCTCACTACTGCTTTACATACATACAACTCCTTGATATTTATGGTCGCTATAGGGTGAAGGTCAAGGTTCGTTTTGAAATAACTCGCCCCTTAATTAGTGTGTCATACAGAGCTTTAAATTAACACCTGAGCAATTAGGACGACTTACACAGGCAGAGAAAAATGAATTAAAGGTATGTCCAAGATTAAAGATTTATAATGAAATAAAACACTGAAAT
The DNA here is from genome assembly GCF_021018895.1 of Seriola aureovittata. Taxonomy (NCBI): domain Eukaryota; kingdom Metazoa; phylum Chordata; class Actinopteri; order Carangiformes; family Carangidae; genus Seriola; species Seriola aureovittata. Next base: position 3,768,126 of record NC_079367.1, on the reverse strand, counting down.
ATGCGCAATATGAAACTTAGATGTAAAATTTATGTAAAAAATTGTATGTAATTACTGTCAATAACTTTGCCTCCACTTGGGAGGAGTTTTATAATAGTGTTTCTGCTGGTTGGTGAAGCTTTGATTACACCTGAGTGAGACAGAGTGAAGCAGTGTGTGGTGTGCCCCTCCCCCTACAGGTGAAGCTGACCGAGTACATGTGGACGCAGCTGCAGTGGAAGCAGAGGGTACCAGAGAGGGAGAGACCTGCAGCTCTGTCCGGATACCCAAGACTGGAGAACTGGCTCCTCACAGCTGACCTCACACCACAGTTCATACAGGTAATGTGTGTTTGTGCAGTTTGTCTTGTATTTGCTTGACATAAAATATTTCAAACCACTGACCCCACTGAGGAGTCTTGATAGGTAAGAGGGTGTTCAATCTTGGAGTGGATTGTGGGTAATAAGACGCAGTTTCTATTCTGATCGTCTGTACGAACGTACGTCCCATTCTCGTGGACACGATATCTCAGTAACACCTTGATAGAGTTTCTTCAAATTTGGCGCAAAGGTCCACTTGGACTCAAGGATGAACTGATTAGATTTAAGTGGCTAAAGGTCAAAGGTCAAGATCATGGTGACCTCACAAAACACTTTTTTAGCCACTTCACAAAGCAATTACGACAACACTTCACACAAATGGTTAGTATTTTAAACAACTCTGGATAAAATGGGATGTAATCTGAACTAAGTCTGAGTGGCGGTAATTCTAGTTTTAAGTTTAGAGTGTGAGAGCGGATGAGAGCGTGTTAACAGATCTGGATTAGATGAATGCAGGAATTATAATTCCCTGCATGTGGCTGTGACTGTGTTAGAAATTGATGAAGAATGTGACTGGAATCTGAGGTGGGAAAAAAGTTGCTTTAGTGATGAGTTGTTGATGTGTTTTCTTGAAAGTTCAGTTTAACAAATTTAATTTCTATTATTTTCTTTTGGGAGGAAGTCAAACAGTGAATAAGTCTAAGAGTGTAGTCTGAGTCTGGCAGAATGGGAATGAAAATCGATGTGTCATCTGCGTAAAATGGAAATTTACATAGCGAGGAAAAGCAGTGGGCCAAGGATGGAGCCTTGGGGAACCCCCTGGGAGAGAATATAACAATCAGAGGAGGAGCTGCTGTAAATAACCTTGTCTGTCCTGCCATGCAAATCTGCATAAAACCTTTTCAGTTCAGTGTCAGTGATGTCAGCGTTTATACTGAAGATGATTCAACAGGATTTTGTGGTCAGTGATGTCAAACGTGGTGTTTCATGTTCGAGCAGAAGTGGAACTGAGTAGAGGCCAAGGTCTGAGTTGAGCAGCAGGTCATTGTTATCATTCGTGATAAAAGTTTCATTAGAATGAAATGGTCTGAAACCAAACCTGAGAGGCCCTAATAGACAATATCATCTTAGGTGTTTAGTGAACTGGGTAGCAACGGTTCTTTCAGTTGTGTTTTGGAGGGAAAAGATACACCGGAGATTGATCAATAGGAATGAAGTTGAGTATGTTGGTCTCTGGGAAGACAAATGATCAGTTTGATCAGACATGTGCTGAGCCTTATGTGTCTATTCACAGGTTATAGAATATTCCTTCTTCACACTTTTTTCTGTCATCAACAAAAGAAATGTTCAAATCCAAGTGGCTTTAACTGGATAAATCATTTCTGGTTTGGATCAAAACATTTTTATCTTTATTCCAACTGAATTTGAGGTTTAGAGTCTTCCCCCAGCAAAGTAATACACTTTACTATTTACATCATCATGTGTATCTGGGTGTTTCTTGTATGCCCCAAATTCTTCTTACTATTTGTCACCAGTCAAACTGGTTTGAACCTGACCTATTTAAAAATATCATTGTGAGTTATTACCCAATAATACCTGACGAGCGGGATGGTCAAACCAATTTGTATTGTTGGACTGATTTGATCATACAATTGAGTTTTATGACAGTTGGTGTGGTGAAAACCTTTGCATGCACAGTAGAAGTTTAACCTTTGGAAAAACATTTTACATTTTAACCTTATTTTGGGGCAAAATTGCCAAATTTTTTTGCTGTTTTTATCAGATTTGACTGGTGATTCGACATATGCACTTTTGAAAGCTGTCTGTAGGTAAGTCTGATGGATTCTCTTGGTTAAATGTGGCAGATTGATGTAAATTTAGCAACTGGCTGAGACAAACCAGCCCAAACTATTGTAATCCTGTTCTGAATTTATTCTTTAAAAAAAAAAAAAGAAAAAACAAGTCTTTAGTATCAATCTTTAGGATCAATAAGTGTCTGTTGTAGTTCAATTCCTTCACTAGAAGTCTTGTTTAACCAGTGTTATTTTGTGATTTTTATTTTTATGTTGCACAGTGAGATCAGTCACAAACACGTGAAGGATTACTTCACGTGTAAGTGTCTGTTCATTAGTAGTTTGAGCTTTTTAATATCTTTTGTCGTTGTAGGTGTTAAATATTCTCATAAAGTCATAAAGTCGTTGCTGCTGCCGGAGAAGTTACACTGAATAAGTGTTTGAGCAAATGGTTTGGCTTATTCTACGTTGATTGATGGTGTCGTTTAGATTTTCCTGGACGAAAGTTAAATTTTTAGATTAATTGACGAACATTTAGAAAATGTAGTTGCTAGTGGCAACCCGAGAAAAATACAACATACACAAGTACGAATGACTTGACTGATGCTTGATGTTTAAGGGGAAACTCTGTGAGATGAGACTTTTTCCTTGCATTAGCAATAACCACCAAATAAGGTGATAATATGTCCGGGCTGTGTGTTGTTTAGCTCTGCTGCTCCCAAGTGGCCAAAAAAACTGCTTTTGATACTTGATTTTATTATTGAGTTGTGTCAGTACTGTACACAGATTACTTATTCCCAGCTTGTGGTTTGCACTCTGACAGTCTTTTCCAGTTTTAATGGAGTCCATCCTCCAAACTAGGAGGGAATATATGAAACATGGCAGTTGAACCGGACAGTTTCTCATGCTAAGATGCAGGTTGATCAGTGCTGAGTCTAAGTGCACAGTGTTAACCTGTATTATTGGCCATTTAAAATCTTTTCAGGTGGTATTTTGTCCTCTCTGAAGTTTCTGAATGCATCGCTGTTCCAAGTATCTGCAGGTGACGATCAAAGCCTTCGATAAGTTGAATTTGAGCGAGTTCTGTGACTGTTGTCATAAGGTCTGGTAGTTATGCGCTGCAGTGTGTTGGTTGGACAGAGTCCTGCAATGTTTTGAATAGCAGCAGCGCTGTAGCTCTGCGTGATGAGCACTCACCCAAACTAGAATGTGTTGAGTCAGCTGCGCTGGAAGCCTCTGTCCCTCCCCAGTGTGCTATTTATACACACCCAAACCAGCCTCTGCACATACCAACACACACACACACACACACACATGCAAGTACATACACAAGCTGTCCGATCTACTCACAGATGCACGCGCACAGAGCTCGGTGCACTGGAAAGCTCCTAGTAAACAATAGTGCTCACAAACACTGGAGGCAGGGTGAGAGCTGCGCCTCAGGGTGACTCAGTTTTTTCCTGACACTGTGTTGAGGAGGAAGCGACAGGTGGGCTCAGAGACACAGCAGCAGAGAGCAGCAGACACTCGGGCTGACCGGCAGCCCACATGGGAGCAGCTGGACTTTTACCAAACCTCACAGGATCACATGTAGGACGCCGAGGTAGGACGAGAAGTTGACATTAAATTCAACTTTAGGAGGTTGCACTTTTGTTTGGATACGTACTCGGTTGCATATTGTTTTAGTGTCGCTGCTTGTGAAACATCTGGCCAGAGACAACAGATGAGAACTTGTTCTATGGCTGAATCCAGCACATATATACTGAGGTTTCTTCATATGCGCCGTCTCAAACGATTGATTAAATGAAAGCAGCGTCTGAACAGAGGCATTCAAAATTAAGTAATCAGATCCTTTCCTTCTGAAAGTGTACCACAATTCAAAAATACTTTATTACAAGAAAAGGACTTGCAGTCATATTTGTACTTAAGAAAGTAAAAGTAAAAGTACAACATTCTTAGCAAAGTGTATCAGAATTAAAAGTACTAATTACAGTGTTTTACTTAATTATTATGAATGTATAAGCAGTGTTTTAATGTTGTAGTTGGTGGAGGTGGAACTGGTTTAACTACCTTATTTAATGTTAGGTGGTTTAATCTATAATAATGTATGATAATTTATGAAATGACCATAATATTTATCTCTAAAATCAGAATCTGCAAAATAACCAGTAACTGTTGCCTAAGTGTCAGATATTAAATCCAATGCAGTAAAATTCACTGTCTCAAGTACAAATACACAAATGAGGAATTATCTAAGATTTGTACTTGGTCCCACCAAACCAGTCCACTGATCATGTGTTATCCTGTATTGAAGAAACCAGTAAATATTTGATGTCTATTATAGTGGACATTGGGTCTAAAGGGTTGAATACGATATTTAAAGTTCCATATTTTCTTCTTCTTCTGTGTTTTATTTGAAGTGTTGATCCATTAGAATATATATTTTTGTCATTTTAAGAACCAAAAACCATCTCAGTGCAGTTTTACATCTCCTCTCTCAGGCTTCTCTCTGCAGCTCTAGTAACAACAGGTCGGTGAGCCAATCAGAAGAGAGGAGGCTCTGAGCCTCTCTCCCTTTTGGCTGACTGTTTTCTGATTGATTTAATAAAAAATATAGAAGATTTCAGGTAAAAACACTCAGAGAAACCAAATCCTGTAAAGGTTTGGATGGTGGGTCCAGGTGGGCGGGGCTTGGTGACTGCTTTGTTATGACATCACAAAGTTCCAGAAGTCCTGACGGCTGGTTTTAAGGCTCAGTTTCTGAATACAGGCTGTGTGCATTTCTCTGTGGACTGAGGCTTTGATACTTTCACAGTATTAATATAGAAGCTAGACCTGATCTATAATCACACTACACTTAGACTGGATGGACCTTTAATATTTTATAAAAATGTCTTCATGTCTCAACATCTTGTCCCCGTCTCCATCCCTCTGAGGATCCTGCTGTGATTCAGCAGCATTCGTCATGTTTCTCAGGCTCACTCTTTTCAGAAATCAGTTTCCTTTTGGCCTTTTTATCTCATCAAAACAGTGAAATCCCTAAAAAAGTGACAAGACCAAGGACACTATCTCAGACACAACCATTTGTATAAATATAAATGTGACTCTGACTCTTTTCCCTGAATGGGTGTGAAGGAATTAAATCCCGGTCTTACTGTCAGCGGCTACAGGAAAGGGAAAGTCCCTGAGGAGCGGGAAAACAGAAAGTTCCACATAAATGTGGCTTGCGGTGTGGCTGAGTGCGATTACTGCTTTGTTGTGACATCACAAAGTTACAGGAAATCCTAACGGCTCGTTTTAAGACTCAGTTTCTGAATACAGGCTCTGTGTGAGTTGGCTGAAACCTGTTAATATTTGATGTCCCTTATAATAGATGTTGAGTCTGAAGGGTTAAATACAGTATTTAAACACACAGTATGTACTTACGGCGTGTCTGCACTTGAGGCCTTTCAGTTGTGTTTTTCTGTTGACTGTCCAAACAGGCTGCATTATTCCTCACGGTTTACTCACACTACTGTGACTCAAAGCCTATTATTTAATTTTTGTTTTAATTTGCTGCAGCTCGGAGTACTGCCACATAGCATTGAAAGCTAGCTTTATTAGCCACCATAAACTACTGGTCATACCAGACTGAGAACTTCAGGGGTGTGTTTTATTGCTCACAAATTCAACTTTTTTATTTTTAAGAGGAAAACCACAAAGCATATATTTACACTGCAAGTCTATTTTCTTCCGTTTTACGCGCATGACTGTGTGTTTGGGCTCTGAACGCTGCCAAAAACGTGACTGATCCATGCTCAGTGTGACGCCTGAATGCATCGTGTGTAGACAGTAGCTGCTGCTCTCACACTCCTGTGTCGACACAGTTACTTTCCATCACTGAGCTCAACAGAATGCAGCCCCCCTTTCTAGTAAAGCTGGTTTGTCACATCCAAGACTGTAATACAATCTCTGTCTTAAATCGTCGCACTTAGCTCTGTGTGTCGGTGATGAATGAACAGTGTAGTTGTTATGTGTCACTGGTGTTAGTTTCCTTGGTCCGGAGTCGGGACATCGTGTCCTGGTCCCTGGTCCCTGGTCCCTGGTCCCTGGTCCCTGGCAGCCCCTGTTTGTGTCCTGACCAGTCAGAGCTGTGATTTTGTGAACTGGGGCGCGCTGACACTGAGTCACGCCGCAGGAATGTTTTGGTCACTGAGCAGAATAAGATTATAATAGGTGACACGAGTCGCTGTCAGTGTCTTGTTCACCACATCTGCGTAGGTTCTATAAATATGTGTGTGACGTTCAGTTCAGTTGGTGTGTTGTGTTTGGACCTAATGATGGAAATCCTTCGGTCCACAGCTATAATGATTTTTTTTTGGCACCACCGTAAGGCCAGAGGAGGTTACTGAAGCTGTTCGACCGTCTGTGAAGGAGCAGGGGTGTGTTAATGCCGCCTCTGGAGGCCACCAGCAGGGACCACTTGACGTTCAGTACGTACGTGTCCCTGGTTTGTATGTGAATTCCTGCCGTGTGTTCAGTAAGATGTATGAAGAGGACGAAGAGGCAGAGATGGCAGTTGTGGTGGTTACGATGGCGGCTGGAGGTTGTGTCTCTGCATAATGGCCTGTATTAAGACTCCTCCTCTTTTCTGATGAGCTGCATGAGTGAAGTGTGTGTCAGGTACTGCACATTGTTTTCTATTGGCATTTAATCCCTTCGTAACAAATAATTTTACAACTCCATATTTTCTTCTTCTGTGTTTTATTTGAAGTGTTGATCCATAAGAAGATATATTTGTGGTTTTTAAGAACCAAAAACCATCTCAGTGTAGTTTTACATCTCCTCTCTCAGGCTTCTCTCTGCAGCTCTAGTAACAACAGGTCGGTGAACCAATCAGAAGAGAGGAGGCTCTGAGCCTCTCTTCTGATTGGCTGACTGTTTTCTGATTGATCCAATAAAAATATATCAGATTTCAGGTAAAACACTCAGAGAAACCAAATCCTGCAAGGTTTGGATGGTGGGTCCAGGTGGGCGGGGCTTGGTGACTGCTTTGTTGTGACATCACAAAGTTACAGGAAGTCCTGACGGCTGGTTTTAAGGCTCAGTTTCTGAATACAGGCTGTGTGCATTTCTCTGTGGACTGAGGCTTTGATACTTTCACAGTATTAATATAGAAGCTAGAGCTGATCTATAATCACACTACACATGGACAGAGACCTTTAGACTATATGGGACCTTTAATAATTTATTAAGAAAATTTGCTACAAATTCTCTTGATCCAGCTTTTCGTTCATTATAATTTGCTGCTGGTTTTTCTTTGTGTTTTTCACTATTTTATTCGTCATCTGGGTTTCTTGGCCGTCTGTCTGACTCTCATGGATCCCAGAAGTTTCCTCATGTCTCAACATCTTGTCCCCGTCTCCGTCTCCGCTTAGGATCCTGCTCTGATTCAACAGCATTCGTCATGTTTCTCAGTCTCACTGTTTTGAGAGATCCGTTTCCTTTTGGCCTTTTTTTTTTTTATCTGATTAAAACAGTGACAAGACCAAGGACACAATCTATCAGACACAACCATTTGTATAAATATAAATGAGACTGTGGCTCTTTTCCCTGAATGGGTGTGAAGGAATTAAATCCCGGTAATGACAGTCTTACTATCAGCAGCTACAGGAAAGGGAAAGTCCATGAGGAGCGGGAAAACAGAAAGTTCCACAGAAATGTTTTCGCTTCTTTTGTCATTAGGAAAACGAAAGAGAGTTGTTGATAGAGAGGGAGATTTTCTCTTTTTTCTTTATAGTGGCTATAAATAATTAAAGATAAATGAAAAAGCAAAGAGAAAGAAACTCCTGCTGATTTACTTCAGGTCCAGATTCGTCTCTATGAACTTCCAGATGGAACCTTCAGAATAAAAGCACGACCAGCACTGATTTTCATACCGCTGCAACTTGTCCCTAAATAGTTAACTCAAAAACACAGTGTTATTACAACTGAAGTGTTGCTTATTGAAGTTTAAAGTCACAGTCCGACTGTGGATTCAAACCTTTCCCATCATTATCTGATCCCACATATAATCCACATAATCTGAGGCAACATTTTCCTGACAGTTTTTATAAATTGTGAGGTTTGAACTTTTATTTTAAATTGAGAAAACTCAATAATCTACAGTAACTACAGCACTGAATTAAACCTAAATGACCGGTGAAAATTAAGTTCAGTCAGCTTTATTAACTTGAACACATGAGCGACATCACTCTTGATTAACTGGGTGAAGTTCAGGAGAATTGAGTTGCATCAGTTGTAATCGGCACTTTTTTAACATTTATAAACTTTTTTTCTTGTTGCATAGAATCAACATAAAATAATTAATTAGCATTAACACAATTCCCATTTTAAGAAATAGAGTTAAATGCTTGAGAAGACCTGAGTGAATAAAGATTAAAAGAAAAATAAAGCGAAAGTGAGTCATAAAAGTGGTTGCACTGCAGGCACTTATCAGCAGGTTTTGTTGGTTTAAATCCTGTGTTATGATAAGCATGTGAAACAGAACTATCTCAGTCTAATTTATTTATTTATTTTATTATTTGATAAGGACATTGCATGTTAATGAACATCAGTACAAAACACACAATGTAAACATGCTGGATTGTAGCAGAAATGCTAATTTACATCCATAGTCCCTGGGGAGGTAACGTAAAAGAAAAAACATTACATGTAACAATACACAACTACAAATATAAAATACACACGTAAAAAGACAAATACATTTTCCTGCATGTTGAGTTAGAAGTGATCACCTCACAGCCCCCTCTGGTGGTCGCCCTGGTGTCGGTGTCAGCCCTCTTCATTTAAAGGTGGTGGGAAAAGGTCAATGCAGTGTGACCCCTCCCCAGATACTTAAAACTCGTGTACAATGTCAAGCTCCGCCCCTTTCAGGAAGAGGTTGGCATGTGTCACCTCCACTGGTTGTTGTGTAAACATCATACACACCTGCCTTTTACTGTTCAACTGTGTGAGGGCTGCAGCACTAACTGCACATGTGCACTGAAAAACTTCAGCTTCCAGAGACGTAAAGAGCCACTGCAACTGTCTCAAAGTCTTTCACTCTGATTTATTTATTTTATTTTATTATTTATTTATTTATTTATAAATTTATTTAGATCCCCGTCAGCCGCTACCAAGGTAACAACTACTCTTCCTGGGGTCCACTCAAGTAAACACGATGAAACAAGAAAATAACAACAAATACAAACAGTCAAACTACTAATAACGATAATAACAACAACAACAACAACAACAGCAGTAAGTACCCACGCTTTACCTGAACAGACACAGCTCCAAAAACAAGAGTACCACCAAAAACAGCATGTACAGCGACTGAAGAAAAGAAAATGAATAAATGAGCTTTAAAAAGAAACAACAAGTTCCAGCTTTTTGACTGAGAAAATACAAGATCCCAAAGTAAATGAAGCTGACCCCCCCCCCCCCCCCCCCCCCCCCCCCGACCCCCCAGAGGGAGTGAGTTGTCCCACAGTCGGTCGCCACCTGTCGCTGAAGCACAGCATTGGCATGTCAGGAAGACAGACTCAGAGAGAGAGAGAGAGAGAGAGAGAGAGAGAGAGAGAGAGAGGAGGAGGGGAGGAGGGGAGGGATAAGTAAGAAGGAGGGAGGGAAAAAGAAAAAACAGGGAGTGTGATAACAGCCCTGGGAAGATCTGTTGGCTCTCTGTCAGTGTGTTTCCCCCGTGGCTCCGCTCTGCTGCTCTCATGGATTATCGCTCTGTAGCGGCGTCTGGATTATGACAGCGGTGTTCAGTGGATACTCTCGACCACATGGTAACGTACACGAGCTGAACCTCCGCCGCCTCCGTCTGAGAGTCTGTAACCTGTGAGAGAAGCGGTGGGAAAAGGTGTTTCCTCCACTTCCTCATTGCTGCTGTTTCAGGCAGTTCCACTCTGTGTGTGTGTGTGTGTGTGTGTGTGTGTGTGTGTGTGTGTGTTCAGCTGTTTGTGCCTTGTGTATCACTGTTGCCAATGGTGAGCTGTCAGGACAGATACTTCTATTTGCAAGTGAGGTGGAGACAAATGTCCAACAGCTCAGTTACAGTGGACTCCCCCCCCCGTCCACTCTGCTCACTGTTACTCACAACTTTGCTTCTGTGCTTCACCACTTGTGTTTTTTCTTTTTTTTCCCCTGTGTGATTTACCTCCACGTCTTTGTTTCCTCTTCACTCTTCTTCTTCTTCAGTCAGCGTCCTGTCTTCAGCTTCTCCTTCTTCCCTTTCGCTTCATTTTGGGCTTCTGTCCCGGTTCAGCGCCGGCAGCCGAGGCATGCCCAGGCACTTCCCAGGTATGGGTACGCCTCAGCTTTCTCTTAAGTGTGAAGTCTGTTTTTACAACCTTCATTTAATGACCCTTTTATTTTTTATGGAAGGGGAGTTTCTAAAAAAAAAAAAAAAATCATTTCTAGAGAACAAAATCACTCGCGCTGTAAATGAATCGGAGGCTGTCAAACAAGCGACCACCTCGCTGCAGACCGTCACTCATCCACCCTGACCGGACAGCAGGCGCTCCTGTGTCTGGATGAGCCGTGGCGGAGATATGGAGAGCGTCAGAGGGGATAAAAAACACAAAGGAACATGGAACCGTGAAAACCAGCCGCATAAGAAACAGATACAATGTGAAACACAAAGACATTTTATCTGAGATTAGTCGTTATTACTGTAAACAAACAAGTGCTGTCGATATTCATCACTGATTTATAAAACATGATGGTGGATATTATCTGTTCAGACATTGGACGTCTGCAGTAATTGTTGTTAGCGAACTCAAGTTAGCTTGTTAGCTACATCCACGCTAAGCCGGCTAAATCTCTCGGCGTGTCTCAAACCGGATACTTCACACTCACATGTAGTTCACCGTGTTCTCAATATGGTGCGTGAATTTCAACAGGGTGGCGTTGTCTTAAATCAAACATGGTCGATGTGCAATTAGCGGAAATTAAAATAGCAACGCGTGGCTGCGATTGTCGTTACTTTTTTTTACCGTCCTGTGTCATGTGACGTGGGAAAAGTAGGTCGCCACCGGTGCTGACGACATATCCTCCTTCCTCAGTCGCTGTTTTCACTAGTTTGAAAATACGTTGATGGCTCCTCCCTTTCTGCTACGCAGCCAAAATGGCGGCAGTTGAAGGTGAGAAGAGTCCATCGTCTTACACTCAACATTTTTAACCACTTTGAGGGCACCATCCACGTGATTATAACATATAATAGTCGATATGAACGCACTTATGCTCTCAAAATCGCAAGTGTGAGAATACAAGTACGTGACCTGAGACACAGGATTTGTTTTCATCCCAGTTTGGTAAAGATGCTAATGCTACCTGCTAACTATGACGCCTGCACTGTCATGTAGAGTCATGAAATCGCTGTTATGATCATGAAGTCATCAACTTAAATACATCTTCACGACGTCACCTGTATCATGTGATCACACGCAGAGAGGTGCTGTGGACTCTGAGCAGTGATACGACATTTTCTTTCATCCGTCTTGGACTTTTCTTCATGTGACTCAAGACGATCTCATGTTCTGCAGCACAAACACAGCAGACAATCAGAACAAAGCGATGACACATGACTGAAATACAACGTTACTTAAACAAAGGAAGTGCGTTCTTCAGAAAGGACCTCCTAGTTTATAAATAACTTTTGAATTATCTGATTGCAATATCAAAACTAAAAAACTTCATAAAGCTTCACAGCCTGTGTGTTTCTTTTCTTTTCCAGTTTAAGCTGCAATATCACATGACGTCAGACTCACTTTGCCACTTTTGCCAGTTTTACCAGTTAATGCTGTTTGTTTTATTTGTGAATCAGAGACGAGATGAACCACAGTCTCTGCTTCACCTGCAGGACCCGCAGCGACGCGTACACACCTGTATCACACAGCCAATTATTCTCTTTTTAACTTTTAACTTAGACCGTCATTATTGCAGGTTGTTGTTTTAACTTTTAGGGTGGACAATATTTCTTATCAAAGAGACAGGAAGCAAGGGGAGAGAGAGGGGTATGACCTGCACCAGCTGTCCCCCATTTGGGAATCAAATTGTGGGTACTGGGGTTATGTTGTTGTGTGCATTACCCATAAGGCTACTGGGGTGCAAAGAACAATATAGGATAACTGTACACAGGTGCCAAAAGCTGCAGTTCCTCTAATGGCCACTAGAGTCTGGCTCCATCAGTGAGTCAGTCCCCATAGACTCCCATGTTAAAATGTCCAACTTTACAGCAGAAATAAACATGTTTACAGCCTGGTACAGAAACAGTTTTGGTCTCTAGAGCTGATTTCCTCCTTCATGACACCTGTTTATATAACTCACCTGTTCACATTTTATTAAGGACTAAAGTTATGGAGAATTGAGGGCGTGGCCTCTTTGAGTGACAGGTGGGTGAGCGAACGTTTTCTACAAACTGACATGCACCAAAGTCTCGGCTCCAAAACACACTCGACCTCTTTGTCCGTTTTTGGATTAGCCGAGACTTGGGGGCGGAGTCAGACACTGCCAAGATGGCGACGGTGGAGCAGCTCATTCTGAGCTCCAAAACGGCTCTTCAGACACCTGTGGGTGACGTCACGGAGGCTACGTCCATCTTTTATTTTACTCTGGTTCACACCTTTGTACAAGTGCAGGCTGAGGTGAAGGTTGTGCCAGAGCAGAGTGATCACGGATCAATACTCACTGGTTAGATTTCTGTTCGACTTGCTCTGACTTGTGCAGAGTTGTTTGGTAGGTTCCACTAAATCATAATACCAATAGAAATGATGACACAGCTTTCAGATGTGGTAATGATCTTATTTTGAGGCCATGTCAAAATCTGGTTTCAACCCCCTTTTCGTTTCATTTCGTTAGAATTTACAAGTTCCTAAATATGTTTATATTTCATCAAATTTTGCACACTTCAAACCAGAGGCGGGGTTTTGTTCCAGCTCGGGTTGGGCTGTTATTGCCACGGTTTGCCAATAGATGATCTGATCGCCTCCGGTGGCCAATCTTTCTTTGTGATCGCTCATTTCAAAACGTCAGCACGGCCGATCACCGAAACACAACTGCTGCCAATAAGCTTTGTTTTTCTCCATTTAGTCAGACAGAGCAGTGATTATGACATGATGACTTAATGAGCTCGGGAAGGACTTCTGCTCGTTAAGGTGGTAGATACGCTCCGTGAGCTGTGAATCTGTCAACAGAAACAGATGCATGAGAACGACTGCATTGGTAATTTAGACTGACTGCAGGTTTGATTGTGACCATCTCTCCTACTCCATCTCCTATTTATTGTTACATTATTTGAATTCATTGTATTAAGTAGCTGCTCAGCTTTCAACAAATACAAGAGGACAGGATCATATCGCCTGTTTCAGCCTCTCTTCCATGGTTACTGGTTAATTTTACTGAATACACTTCAGACTTAAAGCACTTCCTGGTTTAGCTGCTGAGGTCTGCAGGCTGCTCCTAAGTCCTGGTTCAAGACTAAAGGAGAGCGGTGGCCTCTGCAGGCGCTGGAGATCCCTGCCTGAAGATCTGAGACTTAAATCACCGAAACCTGTCTCTTTAAAAAGAGCTTTTTATTAGTGCCAACACATTGTTTTACTTACATCATCTCATCTGTTTTTATTAATATTATCATCAGTTTTTATTGTTTTTATCTCTTACTGTTGCGCTGACGTGTGACCACACACACAGCTGGCAGACAAAACCATAGCAACAGATAAATACACAGACAACAAAACACAAAGCAATAAAAAAAATTTAAAAAAATCAATAAACCCATTGAAGAAAACAGTTTAACAGCCAAAAAAATTTCACACAAACAAATCTACAGTCACAGAAACCCTCCAGTTTAGTTCTGTTTAAGGAAAAACATGAAGAAAGTTCAGTCTGTGTGAACACTGATGCTCCGAGTTGTTAGGAGTGATGTCACCGTACAGCGAGACCCGGACACTGTTCATCTCGAGAGAATATGTCACTGGGGAATAAATCGATGTGACCGAAGAGAGAGAGAGAGAGAGAGAGAGAGAGAGAGAGAGAGAGAGAAGTGGCTTCTGCTTCCTGTCTGATGAAGAGAATTGTAATGATTTTGACGACGACAGCTGAATTTGAACTTTTTCTATTCCTCGCTGCGTTGTCATGTGACAAAACTCAAGCAGGAAGCTAACTGAAAGCAGCTAGCTCCACAGACTCCTCTGCTTTACACTGAGTGATAGAGGAAGCATCATGGACACATGAGATCTGCTGCTATTCAGAAACAGAAATATTAAACAGCAAAAATGAAACTTCTGGCCCAACATGTGCCTGTGTCCTCGGCCCGAGTCTGGCCCGTATACTTTGGCACCGTATTCATTAATTCAGATTTCACCCTATGTTTGTTTGCAGCTCTGTGACTGGGTGGGCTTGACCTGGCACAGTAATTTCTGACTGAATAAAAGTGAGATAGATGACTACATAACATCAGCACCCATTGGTAACCTGATAGATATTCCCTGAATCATTGTGGTGAGGCTGGAAAAGGTCCAGGTAGACTGCAGCTTTCTGTCCTGGGCTGCAGGCGCCTTCTCTCATCCAGACAAGTCTGAATTAATCTGAAACAGGCCGAAAGATTTCACTGTTTCCCGAAAGTTTATACCTTTTTATTACCTTTTTATTACCTTTATGTTTCATTAGATCTTTTTAATTTCCAGCAATGAACTGTATGTTGTTATAAGTACAATGCAAGATTATGTATTCACTTGTCAAAATAAGAGACAGTAGTTATGAAAGTGCAGTAAGTGCTGGAGGCATTTCTTTGGAGAAATTGCTTGGAAAATTACGCCTGTCGTCATCAAAGCGGACTCTCACAGTCTTCATCATGGCAGAACCCAGTTCATCACAACAAATAATTTCTGTTCTTGGAACTCCCTCCAGGCAGACCATTGCCACGAATCTGGGAAGATGATTCATCAGTTTGTGCAACCGCAGTGAGATACTCCCAGTGATGGACCCTTCAGATAAGCTTCATATCCGCTGATCGACTTGCGTGAGGTTTCTTGAAGACGAAAAGTCTTCTTCAGGTCCGGCCGGCTCGTGGAGTTCCAGGCATTTATGTGGGGTCGTTAACGCCTTCAGGGTCATCGAGGAGCGCCGAGACTCTGAGGAAACCTTTTCGGATCGGAAGGGAAACGTCTTCCAAGAACCTCAAACAAGTCCAATCGGAAAGGCTTCAAAACCTTTCAGGTGAAAAAGGAAACGTCACAGACAACACTGAGATTCTTTTATTCATTCGTGGACATCTTGACTTTAATACTCGTATATTTGTGGCCGTTTTGGACGTAATCATTGATCACTTCATTGGTCCCTAAGCTTGTTTTTAAATGTTTAACTTGTACTTTATACTTCAGGAAAAAGTGCTTTTCCAAATTTGCATCAGGTCTTCTCTTCGTGATTATCTTTTTCAAAGCGTTTCCAAATCTAACGGCCCTATCAGCAGGATGTCAGTTTGTCCGTACTGTCACAAACCAGTCACTATTCCCTCTATAAACTCCCCCTCTATAAATTACAATACCTCCTCCAAGCCTCCCAACTATTACTGAGGTTTGAGTTGGTCTTGCAGTCTTCATCCCGACAGATGCAGAACATATGTCGCTGTCTGAGGAAACAAGACGAGGGGATTTCATACTCAGAGGACCGTAACACTGGAAGATGACCACATGATTCGTCCGACTGCTGAAGCATTTTTTCTCACAACGAAGCATTCAATTTTGTTTTTTTTTTTGGGGGGGGGGGGGGGTGGAAGCCTCAAACTCAGGCTCAGCATTGTCTCCCTGATACATCACATTTACACATACTGACCCTTCTGTTGTCCCGACATGTCCATGTCACTTACCATGGACACAATGCAGGAAACAGCCAGTTGCCAGGATATTAAGCCAATCCATTTCCCCATTCTTTTTATTGAACACACACACACACACACACACACACACACACACACACACACACACACACACACACACACACACACACACGCACCAGAGGCTGAGAAAACACATTCCAGTGGAATAGAAGCGGTGTAGGTGTAGAGTAAAACATGTTTTCACAGTTTGACAGCAGATTCGAGGAATCAGTCTCACATCGACTCAGCAGCTCAGAGAGAAACTGACAGCAAGCTGCTTTTTGTTTTACAGTTTAGACAGTTTTAGTATTTTTTTAGCTGAATCAAAAGTAAATCAGCCTGTCGACAAGTCCGGGCTCCAGAAATTCAACTTCATTCCAAGTGGTTCACACACTTTTTTCCTGTGTCAGGCTGAAGAATACCTTCTTTTCTCCACCTGTTGAACTCTGTCGAAGCTTGTCCTGCCGCATGGAAAGAAAAAGCCTGACATCTCAATCTCAGCCTTCAACTGTGCCTCATTTTAGACCCATTAATACTTTCTGAATCCAGTGTCCAGGTCCATACAGTGCAAAGGTCTGTGTCCATGTGTAGTGTGATTATAGATTATAGATCAGCTCTAGCTTCTATATTAATACTGTGAAAGTATCAAAGCCTCAGTCCACAGAGAAATGCACACAGCCTGTATTCAGAAACTGAGCCTTAAAACCAGCCGTCAGGACTTCTGGAACTTTGTGATGTCACAACAAAGCAGTCACCAAGCCCCGCCCACCTGGACCCACCATCCAAACCTTTGCAGGATCTGGTTTCTCTTTAGTGTTTTTACCTGAAATCTGCTATATTTTTATTACATCACTCAGAAAACAGTGAGCCAATCAGAAGAGAGGCTCAGAGCTTCCTCTCTTCTGATTGGCTCACCGACCTGTTGTTACTAGAGCTCCAGAGAGAAACCTGAGAGAGGAGATGTAAAACTACACTGAGATGGTTTTTATATCTTCTTAAACACTTTAAATAAAACACAGAAGAAGAAGAAGAAAATATTGGACATTTGTCATTCACAAAAAACGTCTGCTGAACTGCGACTGTTTTCCGTAAAAGTGGGCGTCCAGCTGTGATACAAAACAGGATGATCAGTAATGTAACAACTAACCCCAGAGTAACCGCCAAAGGCTCAAAGGAATCACTGGAGCTGGTTAACATGAGTCGACCTCAGATCATTGACCAGGCAACGTGTCCGCGGAGGAAGCAGCTGCTCTCCAAAAATAACACGACTGCACCTGAAGTCCGACTCTCCACAATGAAACTGGGAAAATATTTTCTGTACTGATGAAATTAAAGTTGAATTGTTCGGGAAGAACAAAAAGGAAACCGCAACTACTGCCAACATGAAAACATCACCCCAGAGGTGGAGCAGGCTGCAGGGGGCATCGGGATCTGGATCTCAAGGTCTCCTCCAGGATAATATCAGGGTTTCTGTCCGGTCAGAGCCGGGACCTGGATCCAGTAGAGATGCTGCACCAGACATCCTGAGAACATGTCTGAGCTGAAGCAGCTCTATGAGGAGGAGCTGGTTTCAGGTTTCAGGTTCGACCAGTTACTAAATCCGAGGGTTCCTTTCCTCTTTCCACCAGCGCTGTGAATGTGTCATGGCTGTGTTCAGTAATGATTAAAGGATTAAGCACATTGTGTTTGTACTTGTAGCTTAGATGAAGATCAGATCACATTTTATGACCCGTCACTGCAGATTCAGAGGGTTCACACACTTTTTCTTGTCACTGTAGAAGGTTTTTTCTTTTTTAAGTTCATGAAATAAAAAGTGCAACAGCATTTGAAGAAAGACTCATTTAATGTTTCGTTGTTCAGCTTTTGTGACTTTCTCAAACTGGGGTCCGGGGAACCCCAGGGGTCCTTGAGGGGGTTCCTGGGGGTCCCCAGCAAAAAGGGGGAATCATATATTGTCACTATAAAGTAATGAAACATCTAAAAGGTCTAATTTGTGTCAGTAGATTTGCTCGTTGCGGCCTTTGTCTCATCCTTAAAGCCCGTGACGAGACGTCCTCCTTGTCTCCTGCAGGCTGCAGCAGGGAAGCTCTCAGTGGACCGGTTGCTGCAGATGTCCAGCTCTGAGCTGCAGGACACGATGAGACGCCTGGGCTCCAACTCAGAGGACTGTTCCCGCCTCACCGCCGCCCTCTCCTGTCTGAAGAGCGCCGATGAAACAGGTGCACCGAGCTGAGATGGAGTAGATGCATTTTCATTTAAATGTATGTCACAGTCCTGTAACGTGCGACGGTGTGTGCTGTACCTGCTAATATGTGGCCTTTTCTCTGTGACTCCAGGAGGTGACCTGAGGACTGACTCCTGCAGATCTGAGTCCCAACAGGACAGTGATGCCCCCTCTCCCATTAGCGCCCCCTCCAGTGCCGGTAGCCCCTCCACCCCTCTTCCACCCACCAGCAGCCGCAGCCCCTCCGTCTCCATATCAGTGGCGCCTTGCTCGGACGACCAGAGACCAGCTGACGGAACGACCGACATCTTCGCCGTGGAGCCGAGCGCGCAGACCTCAAAGACTCGCACTGCCAAGCCCTCCCACACGCCGCCGCCGCCTTCCCGCAAGCTGCTGCAGCTCCTCCCCAACATCGCACTGACGAGGAGCAAGAGTCAGGAGTCGCAGCTGGCCAACCGCATCGAGGAGCCCGCCGCACACAGGTGGGTTTTCAATTAAATCTGCAGTCGTGTCTTTACCAACACGTCAACCTTGCACACAACATGTCTTCTGAAGTAACGACAAGGTTGCCATTTAATTCCCTGACAACATTCACGCTCCCCTGAGGATTCAAACTTCAGATTCTAATTGACCAGTAGCAACAACAAATAAAGTGATTTCATGTTAAACATCAGTGACTCACCGATGCAGATGGACACAGGACGTCTCAGAGCTGAGCTGTCTGACAGTTACTCAGCTTGTTCCTCTGATAACTTCAAGATCCAAAGTGTGACTTAAAACTCAATAACAGTCAAACACAGCGGCATCGCATGCACATAGAGGATATGCTGATGATGGATATCTTGATTAAAATCACTGATTCCTCTGGTTTGAGAGTTGATGGAAACGTTTGTGATGATGTAAGAACACAACTCAACAACGTACAGAACAGAGGTCGACTTGTTTTCAGACATTTGAAAGTTGTTCTTCGTGTCCATCACTTTCTCTACTGACATGATGTTGTGATGTCACAGTGTCACAGGACGCGCAGTAAGTGTCCGTCTCTCTCCGTCGTTTTCAGAGCCGGTAAGAAGAACAAAGTTCTGGCTGCAATTCACATCAACGGGAACGGTCCTGAGGACTCGGCGCTGCCGTCGCCGCTGCTGTCTGCACGAACGCCCGGCCCCGTCCCGGCCTCAGCCCCTTACATGATGCCCGGCACCCCCACCCTGCTGGACAGTGAGTACCCCCCCCCAGATTTCAGCTCTCATTTTCACTGTCCCACTGTTTCCTGTTGTGTTTTTGACACTTGCACATTTTTATTGTTGCTCTTCACAGATGTGGCCATGCACAGAAGTTCCCCTCAGACAATGAGGAGAGACATTGGCCTGGCTGTAACACACAGGTCAGTTACCCCACGCTAACTTGGCGTAGCTTGTTAGCAAAGTAGAAACGACGATGATGCAATGAAAGTTTAATCTTGCAGAACTGAGTCCAATGAATGTTTCCACGTTCGAGAGAAACTTTGGCGCCGCGTCACTTCTTCCTGACGTCTTTCTGTTCATTTCTCAGACTTCACACAGCTTCATCAGAAACGTGGCGCAGCTGTTTTCACACGATGAGTCGGACTAACCGCGACAGTAAACTGACCTCTGTGTGTAAAATCTGTGAAGAGCTCTTTTAATGTTTTTCTTCACATATTTAAATGGCCTTTCTTTTTTTTTCTTTTTTTTTCCAATACTTTGAGTGAAGTACAAGTGGCCCAGCTCACTGTGTGTTTGATGCTTCTACAAATAAACATCTCCACAAGCTGTTTAGGAATTTTCCATCTGATTAACATTCCACTATCATTACTGTGGTTTCCTGTTTAGCTCCCTGTGAAGGTCGGACTGGGACAGTCACACTGACACAAACCGCTGTGAGAATCCAGGCATTCGAACAACGTGGAGAGAGCTCAGTCCGACCCGCTGTTTATCTTACAGACGCTCGATGTTTGAGTGTTGATCTTCAGCTCCGCGTTCAGCTGAATCACATCATGAGGAGGATTTCATTTGTTTTTTTGTTTTATTTAAAAAAAACCCTGCTGTAAATTCCCAGGTCACATTTCCCTGATCAGAAATGTGACTCAGTCTAAATCAGAATCACAGTTTAGTGTCACGTCGTGTGACCTTCACATTGCTGACGCCACTCGGGGGTCAGGGGGGAGACACACCACGGACGTTGTTATTACCATTTAAGTTCATATGGTGAACGGTCATTTACACATCCAGCTGTTGTGGAGCCACATTATCTTTCATCTGGAGTTGTGTTTGAGTCCATCACTCTGCCTTTTGCTCTGTTTTGGTCTCCACCGACTTTAAGACAAAACCTTCAGGTTCTTCAGCTGCTAAAAGCTCCTGCATGTTCAGCAGCTGCTCTCTAACTGTGTGTGTGTCTGTGTTTGTTGCTGCTGATTTCTCCTCTGTGTTTATCTCCACCGGATCCATGAGCTTTTCTCTTGCACCACCCTCTGGCGAAACTGTCCACATGTTGCACGCAACATATTAAAAACTATTAGGAACACCTGTACACCTGCTTATCCGTGCAATTATCCACTCAGCCAATCGTGTGGCTGCAATGCAAATCAGTCATCGACTCCGGATTTGAAACTGTGAAATACAGAGATTTACTCTGGCTCCGATGGGCTTAGTCAGCAATGTGTGAACTAGTTTGGCTTGAATGTAACAAATGTTCATATACATGTAATATAAAGCTTTAACTTTATTCCTGCATCAGTTGTTAGCAGATCATCATGTGTCATATTCATTATGTTTCTGTCCTCTGCAGGTTTTCAACCAAGTCCTGGCTCTCGCAGACCTGCCAGGTCTGTCACAAGAGCATGATGTTTGGAGTAAAGTGCAAGCACTGCAAGTAAGAGACTGTAAACACAACCCCTCCCCCCTCCACACACACACACACACACACACACACACACACACACACACACACTGTTTGTGGATAGTACTGTTTGTTATGGTCTCATCACTGTCCATCTGTTCACAGGTTAAAGTGCCACAACAAATGTACTAAAGATGCTCCCTCGTGTCGGATATCATTTCTCACATGTAAGAAACATTCAGCCTCGTTTTTTTATTCTTACATTAAATTGTCATGGATTTGTCAAGGAGATATAAGGGCTTCATTAAAGAGTCATGTCTGTAGATTTGAATCCAACTAAACACATATACACCAATTGTGATGAAATATATCATTTTTCGTGTTCGGGGAATTTGCCTGTTACAGCTTGTCATCTTGTTTCGGTGCGTCTGGACCAAATATTAATCTCACTTCCTGAGCTCAATGCTCATTTATTATTTCACAATTTCAAACTTTCCTGGGCTAACGTCTGACGTCATCAACTTGTAGCATCAGAAAACAATAAAGCAACTCTGGCTAATCCCACCTGACGCAGGTTTGGGCGGGTTATTGCAACATACCCAGAAGCATGCATGAAATGAACCATGATAACACTCATTTAGCAACTGGTGAGGCTCCGAACACACACGCAGGACGGAAGCGTCTTGAAAAGCTGCTGACGGCTTCAGAGTCACGCCGTGCGGAGAGAGAGGAGGTCGTACCGGAGATACTTTCATATGAGTCATAAAATGAACATAAAA
Source organism: Seriola aureovittata (assembly GCF_021018895.1). NCBI lineage: Eukaryota > Metazoa > Chordata > Actinopteri > Carangiformes > Carangidae > Seriola > Seriola aureovittata. The sequence goes on along the minus strand of NC_079367.1, from coordinate 3,746,272 downwards.
ACATGTTAAAACAGTGATGTAAAATGAGATGGAACAATAATAAAATTATAAATCATCAACATCAGAACTGTGAGAGTCAAACAAGTTTATAGTTAAAGTTTATAGCCGCCATGCTCTTATACTGAGTTGCAGTAAGAAAAGAATAAAATAAACTGAGTCATTCAGCTGCTGTAATGAGAGCTGACATGACAGTTCACCGCTGACGAGATGAGTCGTTGGTGCAGGCCCATGTTTCTGTGCTCAGCTTCTATCGTCTCTACAGCTTCAGATCAACTTCAGAATACATTTTTGTAAACAAGATGGACTATTTTATCCGTAATGAGCTGTACATTTGTTTCAGTGAACACACGGTCGCCTGTCTGTTGTTTCCGTCCTTCATTATTCAGTGTGATGCAACGAGCTGATGTTTGAATCTGACTTTTAGTGCCAAGGATGCGCCGGGCGGAGTCGGTGCCATCGGATATCAATAACCGGATCGATCACACGGCGGAGATCCCGCAGCAGTACGGCACTTTACCGAAGGCAATCACCAAGAGGGTAAGTACAGCTGCTTTCCCACAATGCACTGCAGCCCTGAACCTTTCTAGACATTACCCAGAGGAGCTGGATGTGACAACGCACATGTCTGAATCAGTTGAACCGTGTGTGTGTGTGTGTGTGTGTGTGTGTGTGTGTGTGTGTGTGTGTGTGTGTGTGTGTGTGTGTGTGTGTGTGTGTGTGTTCATCAGGAGCCTCCCATCACTCTGAACCAGATGGATTCCAGCAGTAACCCGTCGTCAGCCACCTCCTCCACACCTTCCTCCCCAGCACATTTCCAGCAGAGTAACCCCCCGAGCGTCAGCACCACCCCCCCACCCAACGCTTCACCGCGGGGTTCCCGTGACAACCGCTTCCACTTCCCAGGTCAGCAGCCGCATCATGTACACAGGGCAGTTTCTTCACCTGCAGAAGTTGTATTAGTTTATACTGAGAGATGTTTCTAACATTTAGTCTAGAGCTTCAAATAAAAAGAAATGAGACGATGTTTGAGTTTGGAAGGAAGATCTTTTTAACTTTAAACAGGTCGTCCTGTTTGTACTCTTCTCTTTGGAGTCCTTTTTATTAAAACTAAATAGCCTAAGTTCCTTTAAACCTCTGCAGCGGAAGACTTGAATCCCAGATAGTGAAACAGATCCGGCCCACAGTCGGGCCACATGCTTGTGTTTCTCGGCCCGATTCTGGCCCATATACAGCTTGATGTTTGGATGCTACTTCCACATCTGGAACAACTCTGGTGCACACATCGTCAGGCTATCAGTCAACACTGGAGGATCAAAGCCAGAATCTGTCCAGATGTGGAAGTGTATGTGGCCAGACTCGGGCCGAGGACGGCGGCATGTGTTGGGCCAGAAGTTTCATTTTGCAATTTTAGATGAGTAAACAAATAAAATTCCTAAATCAAGAATAGAAAGACTCTTTCTCTATTTTTGACACATGTCACAACTGCTGTTTAATTTTTTACATTTTTTTTAAATCATGGAATAAAAAATAACAGTGTGTTAATATTTTAAAAGTTCGTTTTGTCTATTAGCTGCTGAGGTTGTATTAACTTCATTTGCGTTAAAACTGTTGCATTGGACTGTGTGTGAACGTTCAAGATCTTTAGACATTTAACATCCTTTTGTTCTGAATTCACTAAGTAACACGTAGAAAGTATTAATGCAGCATTTCTGAGTGATGAGAGTTACTGTTGTGTTCGTGCAGAAAACTTTATTATTTATCTATTTTCCAACAGATGTTCCTGCCTCCACGTATCCAGCTGTTCAACAGTCCGTCGGCTACTATGAGTCCGGGTAAGAGACAGCAACACTGACACCGTGACGGTGCACAGCACTGGATTAGCTGATATTAGCTCGTTACAGATATGGTTCATACATGTCAGCTGCAAGTAACAAGAAATGTCAAACAGTGTTGTCGTGACACCGTTTGACCAGCAGAGGGCGCTGACAGGTTTATTTTAACACTGAACTTTCCACCACACTTCTCAAACACATCATTGTGTTTGTTGATGTTCTGGGTTTTATATCTTTATGAAATGTGAATCATAATATATATTAATGAAAAACAGTTTTTTATGTGATGTTTTGTTGTTTAAAAAAGAAATTCTTATACGTCACAGATTTTTTCGGCAAGAAAAAGTGTGTGAACAGAACCATTAAACGTTCTCAGTGCTGGTGGAAAAAGTAAGTGAACCCTTGGATCTAATAACCGATTGAACCTGAAACCTGCTCAGTGTTCAGGAGGAAGTCTGGACCCGTCTTCCTCGTAGAGCCGCTTCTTCATCATCCTGAGGGAGACCTTGATAAACGTGGGAATTCATACATTAACACAAATACACAGGGTTCACTTACTTTCTCCTGCCACTGTGAGAATCCTGTGCGTCTGTATCTCCTGCACATGAACTCAGTCACTGTAAATATTATAATTTTGTCGGTTCTTGTGGTTTGTTCCTTCAGAGCGTCACAGGTGTCCGTCACCGACACACAGCTCCCAGCTGTTAAAGGAGGGGTGAGTGTTCACAGTCAGAGTTACATCAGTTGCCTGTGTTATTTATAGACATGTGTTTGTGTGGTTTGTATGAACTGCCAGTGTTCTGCTGTGGAGCTTATTACTGTGGGGAAACGATCCCATGCGCAGTAAATAACTTTATTTTGTCGTGATATTCCCAGAGGCCAAAAAGTATGTACTTATATTTTTGTTCTTAAATCAAGAAATATACAAACAAACACACACTCCATTGTAGATCTGGACTCATTAGTGCGACTGTTTTGTGCCGGATAAACTGTAATAATGAATGAAACAATTCCGTGTCCCAGGAGGAAGAGGAGGCGGAGGAAGACTACCCAGCGGAGGACGAGGAAGCAGCTGACAGGCGCAGCAGTAAAAAGAGCTTTCCCACAGAGGAGTGTGACGAGGACGGGCTCGAGGACCTGCCGTCTTCCATATGTCGCCGCGGGGCCGCCGGCCGCTGGAAGGGCCAGATCTCTCGTAAAGCCAGCCAGACCAGCGTCTACCTGCAGGAGTGGGACATCCCGTACGAGCAGCTGCAGCTGGGAGAGCTCATCGGCAAGGTGAAGACGGAAGACGTGACACAGACACACACAAAACACACAACATGAAATATCCTCATCACGGCTGACACTGTGCGACTGTGCAGGGTCGCTGGGGGAAGGTGCACAAGGGCCGCTGGCACGGCGAGGTGGCCATCCGCCTGATGGAGGTCGATGGCAACAACCAGGATCACCTGAAGCTCTTCAAGAAGGAAGTGATGAACTACAGGCAGACCAGGCACGAGAACGTCGTCCTGTTCATGGGCGCCTGCATGGCCCCGCCCCACCTCGCCATCATCACCAGGTACAGCTGCAAAAACAACCCGTGCCCGGTTCTGCGGCTGATTTTCAATATCGTACATGTGATTCCACGTGATATTCCAGTAACAGATGGTCAATATTTTGTGTGTTTTCAGCTTCTGTAAAGGTTTGACTCTGTACTCTGTTGTAAGAGAACGAGGTTCCATGCTGGACATCAATAAAACCAGACAGATTGCACAGGAGATCGTAAAGGTGAGACAGCTGCTAAAGCTAAAGATCACACAACAGACTGGTGTTTATTGAAGCCTAATATTGATATCATCAGGTGATTTTAGTCTACAGAAGGTTTATCTCAGGTATGTCAGCTGATTGTGTGAAACAGCAGTAAAGAAATGCACAAAGAAGAAGCGAAGGAAGAGAATTTATGTTCAATTTGAATTCACTTTTTGTGTTTTTGTGATATTTTATTTAAACATAATAATAATGTCTCACAGCTTCAGAGGCTCCATCCTTTCTTCTTTCAGTTACTACTGACCTGTTGCTTTTTTTTTTCTAATCACTAACGTTCAACCAGAGAGAACTTTAAACTGTGATCTCACTCCACACACGTGTTGGTCATGATTGTTTACTGACTAAATTTAACCCAAACCTCATTCTAACCCTAAAACCGAGGTTTAACCAACAAACAGCCGCTTGACTTTTGTCCTCATTCTGAATTTTAATTTTAACACAAATCAGACACACACACACACACACACACACACACACACACACACACACACCGCAGCCAGTAATTTGAAAGCCTTGCCTCAGCATCACGACCCGTCTCTCTCGCAGGGCATGGGTTATCTTCACGCCAAAGGCATCATTCACAAGGACCTGAAGTCGAAGAACGTCTTCTACGACACCAACAAGGTTGTGATCACGGACTTCGGCCTGTTTGGAATGTCTGGAGTCGTACAGGAAGGAAGGTACGAGAGGAAGGATCAAAGAAATGTCTGGTTTCTTAAAAAATAAGTAGATAAATAAAAATTTACATGTGGCCCCTGTGTGTGTGTGTGTGTGTGTGTGTGTGTGTGTGTGTGTGTGTGTGTGTGTGTGTGTGTGTGTGTGTGTGTGTGTGCGTAGAAGAAAGAATGTGTTGCGGATACCGCAGGGCTGGATCTACTACCTGGCTCCAGAGATCGTTCGAAAGATGAGCCCAGAGGTCGACGAGGACCAGCTGCCTTTCTCCAAAGCTGCTGACGTTTACGCGTTTGGGTATTGATTCATCATCTTTATTAACACTCAGTTTGTGCTTTATTTAAAAAATAAAAAAAAGCTAATGCACCATTTGTAAAAGCTAATGCTAATGCATCGGCCATTTTTGTGTAACTCCACCAGTTCAGCTCATGGAAGCAGACAGACCTGTTCTACATCTTTTATTTCTTAGTGTATGTTCACATTTTTTGAAAGCTTTATTTCCGTGTGCTTCAGACTCCATTTGCCGTGTTTGCTTAGACTCACACGGACACACGTGGTCGTAGAAGAGTTTAACATATGAGGCGGTTTCACTGTCACCAGTCGTCCTGATGCGATATTCTTGTGCCGCGTCGTTTTCAGCACAGTCTGGTATGAGCTGCAGGTCGGAGACTGGCCGATCACCAAGCAACCTGTGGAGGCTAAAATCTGGCAAGTGGGCAGCGGCGAGGGCATCAAGAAGGTGCTGGCAGATTCCAACCTGGGCAAGGAGGTCACGGTAGGTGTAGATTACATACATAAGAACATGGCTGTGGCCACTGGAGCCTGTTTAATATCTGCTTCATAAAACAAGTTACCAAATTAAATTGTTTGTTCCGGGAAAAGTTTTAGAAAATGATTCAGAGATAATGGATCCATAAAGTAATTGTTACTCTAACATTTAGTGAACAATCAGTATTTGGGGTGCATGTTCTTGAATTAGCATCAAGTTACTGTAACAGCATGAACCTGAAACTGCAGGTTAGTGTGTGTGTGTGTGTGTGTGTGTGTGTGTGTGTGTGTGTATCAAGGAGACACACTTGCAAACTGCTGTGGCAGGAAACATGTTCCCACTGAGTTTAATGCGGCATAGGTCAGAAAACTCACAATAACTGCCTTTTATCATTTGATGAAAATGTCCAGAGTGAGAAGCTTCTTGTCTCAGGCAGAAACACTTAAACATATGAATATAGAATAACTAACTTATTAAACTTTTATTAAACTTATTGAATGATAACAACATTTTACTACGTGTCTATAAAGCCTTAACCAAACAGCCTTCCCCCACAGCACCTCTCTGACCTACTTACTCAGTATGAACCTGTCCAGACTCGCAGGTTCTTGTTCCCAGAGAAAACGTGAAAAATCGTTGCAGCTTGTGGTTTTCGTGGTCTCAGCTGCTGAAGTCTTACAGATTGTGTTAGATGTGAATCAACAATAGTGGAACTAGATTTTCAGATACGTCTCTTTTAGATTTATCACCAGAGTCTCAGCGTGCACCCGCTGGTGATGCAATCACAGCCGAGTTGTAAGCTAGCAGCAGGCTAACATACCGATCAATGGAAACCTCAGCTAAAACATCCCGTGGTCACGTGTTAATCCTCTTCCTTCCCCCCCCCCCCCCCCCCCCCCCCCCCGCAGGAGATCCTGTCCGCCTGCTGGTCGGCGGAGCCGGACGACAGGCCGACGTTCACCCAGCTGACAGGCATGCTGGAGAGGCTCCCCAAACTGAACCGCAGGCTGTCCCATCCCGGACACTTCTGGAAGAGGAACGAGTACGTATCATAGAAAGAGTTTTCATGATCCAGGATGAAGCAGCTCGCCGCATCATTCACTCCGACAATAAAAAAATAAGTAAATATGATGATCACAATCTACATTTTCATGTCACCAAAGCGTGAAGTCAGAAAAGAGTTCCAGTTAAAAGGAACCGAGATGCAATCCATCAAATGGAAATGTTGTAAATAGAGAAATGTGAATATCATGAAGCTGTCCTGCTGAGTATCGACTAATGTTAAGAGATCTTGACTAATGTGACTGCTGTTTTATATTTTGAGGGAAAAAGACTCTGTTAAACCTGAATGGCATTTTAGTTGCTGCTCTCTCTACACTCCCTTTATCTTCTCACAGCCTGAAGTAACACTCCTGTCTTGTGTTTCTGAGATTCACTTCTTCTTTCTCCTTCTCTGTCACTTCCTCTCCTCTGGGTGCCGACCGATCCGCCTCTGCCTGTTCCTGTTGTGCCCGATCTCCGCCGTCTCCCTCGGATCCTACGTTTTCTCCCTCTGTCTATGCCTCCGTTCCTCTCTGTCTGTTCATGCGCTCAACTCGTTTCTTCATCGCTCCTGATTTCTGTTCTGCTTCACTCCGTTGTTCTGCTGGTGAAGGTCGTGGGATCATCATCACTGTCTGAGAGATCACTGCCACCAGGGCCTACGTGCACACTGCCCATACATGTACAAGTACAGCAGCTGAGAGCCTCTTTGAAACTGAAACCTCGTTTGGATTTGACTCAAAAAAACGCAAATGCTGACGAGGTCTTCTTCAGAGTTCTTGTCTCGAGCAGCACGTCCAGCCTGTAGAAGATACGCTCTATTTATTTCATCAAAACAAAAAACTTTTCTTGTGAAACAACAAGAGACTTTCGTGATGTGACAAGATGAAGCCAAAACTTAACTTGTAAATATTGAATTATTCGGCATCAAATCATAAGAAGAAAATGTCGTATCACATGAAAATATCTTGTAAAAACAAGAACACCACGCTGCTGCTGCTCCTCCCACTTTCTCACCACTGTCTGTCGAAGCTTCTCTGTGAATATAAATCCCCACAGCTGGAAGGCTGCTGGCTGCAGATGTTACTGCTATGGTTAATTACTGCAGAGGTAAAGAAACATTTATTTCAAGGTTGTCAGCACAAGATTTACATCTGGACAGTTGGTTCACCCAATTTACAAAACTAGATGATATTTTCATTGAACTTGTTTTCCTCTCATCTGTGAAAACAAACCTTGAGAGGCGAGTGGAAAAAAAAACTTTAAAAAGAAATCACAAAAAAAACAAAAAAACCAACTTGCCTTTCAGGGCTTCTGTAGCGATCTCTCCATGCAAATGAGTTTTTCTTGTTCCAGGTACAGATACTGTGTCTGTCTGTATGGAGGTGAGGGAAATTATTTTCACAGCACCACACTGACTAATTTCCTCGTTAGATTACAACACACCAGGACAGTTTTGAGTGGAACTAGATCCTGTGAAAACGGTCGACAGGAAAGCTTTGCCACTTTGGTCCATATCAACATCTCCACTACCGGATGGATTCCCATGAAGTTTTGCTCAGGCATTCATGGTCCCCAGAGGATTAATTGCAGTTGTAATTACAGTGTAATCACTTTCTCCAATTCTTTGGTTTATGAGCAGAAATGCTGACGTTCCCATCAGCCTCAGCTGTACTTGTTTAGTGCTAATCGTTAGCATGCTAACACGCTTAATTAAGACCACAGGTTCTTATTTCATAAACTGTAATGTTCAGTTTGGCGTGAGCCCCTACAAAATAAAACGCTGTTCACCTCCCATTTTATTGTGATACATCTCAGAGACAGATATCTCCGAACCTGGACCAACAAAAACCAGCATCTACATGGAGAGACACACCACAAGAGCTAATGAGAAAAAGGTTCATTATTGTAATTTGAGTGAACTGATCTTCTGAAGTCTGTGCTCCCCCAGAATATGAATAATCAATACTTTACTGTATTTTCATCGCCATGGTGTTAGATAATCCATTCGGACCTATGAGGTGGCCTCTTAATGGCGAGACACTGCCTTTCTCTGCGCTGTAATAATACTTGACGCGATGCAGCGTGAAGCATTCAAACTCAGGCATTTATGAACAGCTGCTTCTAAATGTATCTTGGGGCAGCTTTGGCTTTGTGTTGCTGTAACGAATAGATACAATTTTCCAATCCATCGGACGCCATTAATGGATCAAATGGAAAAACCACTGAGTGACACCCCCCCCGCTGAGATTTAATCAGAGCGACACTTTGTCAGCGAACTGGAAGACAACACAGAAAATAATGTTTTCATTCAAGTATGAAAAGTGTGTGTCTTTTTTTCCTGTGTAGCCACTTCCTGTTCATTTTGGTGAACAGGAAGTGGTACAATGTGTGTGTGTGTTTGTGTGTGTGTGTGTGTGTGTGTGTGTGTGTGTGGAGCACAATATACACTGACTGACTGTTAATGGGCTTCACAGGTGCAGCGGAGCCCCATCGAACATGATCAAATAATAACCTAATGCATATATGTATATAAAGTGCTGGAGGTTGTATTTAATACACAGAGCTCATGTTTGTACAAGTTTCCATTTGGATTGGTACTTCGTTCATATTTATGTATAGATTTTTAGACACTGTGGAAACTGTTGTCGGTTGATTGGTTTTTTTTTGTGGTTTTTTTTAGGGTGGGGGGGGTTGATCTGTAGAGTATTTTTGTACAGGATTTGTTGATACTTCTGGTCTGAACAACCGTAGACATTAAAGCTGATCTCCAAAGACTCAGTGTGCTTCCTTCTGTGACACAGTCAGTCCATGTGGATACGATATTATAATATAGTATATACTGATACAAGCAAGTTCTGAAGACCACTTACATTAAAGTCAGTACAAATATCAGATCTAGTCCAACTGAAACCAAGACCAGGTTTAAAGCTCCATATTTTCTTCTTCTGTATTTTATTTTGAAGTGTTGATCCATCAGAAGATATAAAAACCATCTCAGTGTAGTTTTACATCTCCTCTCTCAGGCTTCTCTCTGCAGCTCTAGTAACAACAGGTCGGTGAGCCAATCAGAAGAGAGGAGGCTCTGAGCCTCTCTGCTGATTGGCTGGCTGTTTTCTGAGTGATCCAATAAAAATATAGCAGATTTCAGGTAAAAACACTCAGAGAAACCAAATCCTGCAAGGTTTGGATGGTGGGTCCAGGTGGGAGGGGCTTGGTGACTGCTTTGTTGTGACATCACAAAGTTCCAGAAGTCCTGACGGCTGGTTTTAAGTAAGTCAGGTCTGTGTCTTGGCTCTGTATCACTAAAAGCTCCCATGCATAGTATAATGTGTGCTTTGATTATAGATCAGGTCTAGCTTCTATATTAATACTGTGAAAGTATCAAAGCCTCAGTCCACAGAGAAATGCACACAGCCTGTATTCAGAAACTGAGCCTGTTTATTATTCTTATCATTTTTTGTGAAGGAGTTTGTAACTTTGATTAGTGCAACATAAACAAAAGCTCTGCTAACACTTACTATCATGTAGCTTCATTATCAACTTAATATTACTGTAATAAATTCCTGTTTCCTGCTCTTGTGATATTTATTCAGTATAAGTGGGACATACTGTAAGTTTGCAGAAGCACTGGAACATTTAAATACAGAATATACAGTAAGTCATGTACTGTCACAACCTTTTGTCCGGTGTGCAATAACTGAAGGGGAAGTTTACGCGGGAACAGAAAGGTGGCCTGTAGCCAAGCATTTGGGAAGGAAATAACCGACGCATGATAACGTTTAACTGTCATGCCCTTGGCTCCATTTCACTTTTTCATTTCTTCTTGTCACTTAAAATGTAAATAAGAGATTTTAACAAAATTCATAAAGCACAACTGCACCATGAGAACATCCTGAATGTAGAGTTTAATTTGTTGTTGAATACGTGTCTTGGCTGATCATTGACCAACACACACTCCACTGCTGGCCACAGATGATATGGCTGTGTGTTATCTGCGGTCATGCCACCGTTCTCTCCCACCCTCCCAACAACTACAGTCAGTCCACTCGTGTGAAGCGCATGACTGGTTGTTCATCAACTTCTGTAATAAAAGCGTGGTAGCTTTCATTTCCCCGGCGGACTGAGAGAGCAACATGCCTGGAGCCTGACCTCGTATCAATAGGTTGTTAATAGATTGATTCTCAGTCTCGGTGTCCTGCAGGTCTTTTCCTGAAGGACAGTATGAGAGAGCTGCAGTTTCCATATTAAAGGTTCATGACTCGTCCTTGATTTATTAAACATCAGAATGTCTGTTAGTTACTGTTTAGAAATGCATCACAAAGTATTAGAAAGTTGGACCCAGAATAGAATTGATCTAAATATTGATATAAACTAGAAAATTCCAGGGAAATTTTGAGTGCCACGGGGCTACTGCCGGGATGAGTACATGATTTATTTCCAGTGTTCAAAAGTCACCCTGATCATATTCTGGTTTTGAGAAATGTCTTGATATAAAAGACTCTGATATAAAACAATGTCACATCCCTCCATCATGTATTATGTGGGAAATATCTCATATTCTGTGTTGTTATATTCATGATCTGCGGAGGATGAACCCGAATGAATGTTTCCCATTTCAGATCTTTTCTTTTTAAGCCTTGTTTGTGTTTTTACTTTCCTTCCTCTCTTATTTCTGATGTAACTTTTACTATAATCACACAAAAGGTCCGAATATTTTTAGTTTAGAAGATATACTGCAGGGTAAACAGATAAGGACCATGGTTTTTTATTTGTGTTCAAAGTCCATAAATAAAACGAGAAGAGTCAATCACAATCAAGTGACTCACTTCCTTTTCTGACATCCTTTGCTCTACTGGCCTGGAACTTCTCTATATATACTCACTTTAGACTAATAATCAAGCTAATATCACACCTTTAATGTGTGTGGGTGTATGGACAATATGACATCATCTTTACACACATCTGGTCACTAATCAATCTTCTGGTTAGTTTCAATTTGCTCAGGTGTGTGTGCCTTTAAGAGTTTTACTTTTCTGAGTTTTGCTTTGAGACGCTCGGTGATCCAGGACGTTCCTTCATTCTTTTAGATGAGTCATTCCAGGATTTCAGTGGAAAATAACTGCAGGATGTCGGAGGGTTTTTAGACAAGTATTGTGCAAAATCTGCAGCGAACCTTTCATCCATTTTCTGTGCAAATGGATTGCACTTATATATATACTGGAGGAGCTTCCCATTAGTGGATGACCTGCTCTACGTCCTGAGCCACAGCCGTCTTCTCACTTGTTTGAGTTGTTTCATTCGTTACAGTGAATTTATGTGCTTTTTAAAAAAATGTTATTGTTAGAATTAGTGGTAATGCAGACCTTATTATTGTTACCATGACGACAAAGGGCTGGTACGCCTGCCAACAGTGCGCTCCTACAGGTCGTATTGTTGCGTTTAGGTCGTTTAGGTTTGAGGACTCGAGGTGAAACCACAACGTTGGGTTGTGTTGAACGCTGACAGAGTATCGACACACCTGAACAATGACACCTGTGTCACCAAATCAACAGTGAGCAAGCACCTGTATTTTTACTGTGTTTGTTTTATCTGAGGAGGAGAGAGGGAGAGGGCGATGCAGGAATACCAGCCGAGCAAAGCAGATTCAAGACTCCAGGACTATGAACCAGAACTGAAGTTCAGTTCAAAGTGGAACAGACACAGACAAAATGTTTTGTTCAGTCGACATAGATAATGTCACTGTCAGCCTCATAATAAAGTTAATCTAATCTAATCTAATCTAATAAAATCCAACAATCCAAGCAGGGAGTAACGATATCACAGTTTAAGGAACTAGAATTGCCGCCTCACGCTTGTCAAAATCATGTTTTGTGAGGTCACTCTTACCTTGACCTTTGACCTTTGACCACCACCACCAAAATTTAATCAGTTCATCAAACAGTCCAAGTGAATGTTTGTGCCAAATTTGAAGAAGCTCCTTCGAGGCGTTGCTGAGATATTGTGTCCGCGACAACGTACAGACGGACGGACAACCCAAAAACAATATGCTGTCGCCGTAGTAACATGGGAGCAATTAACAATAGTTGATGGCACTTTTAAGAGCTGATATGAAGCTCACCAACGAGTGTTTAGTTACAAACATACAATTTAAGTAAGACTTTGAAGGCAGGAAGTAATTACACTGTGAGATTAGATACTTTAACTTGAGTAAACAGTCACATCTTCTTCCACCACTGACTTATGGGTAGATTTGAGCAGTACAAGTTAAAACATGCATTTTTTTTTTTTTTAATTATTTAAAGTTATTTTTTTCTCTTTATTGTAGAGAAACAAGAACAAAGTCTGTATGCATCAGAACAAACATTCAGAGTACAAGTTAGGACATGCATGGTCCTGATGGGACTGGTCGAACTGTGGACCGAGGGACGGAGGGACTTGAAGCCGACACCAGAGCTCGGACAGCGGCCTGTGTTTCTGCGAGGTCACCTTCAAACTAAACCTCTTCATCTTCAAGCTGTTAACATGAATCACCGGAGTGAGACACATTTACATTGAAATAAACCTCATGGATCCGGTCCAGAGTTTGACCGACAGGCTTCAGACAGTTTCACCCAGTTGATAAAAAACCCTGCTAATGGAAACTTTAACGTGCCTGTGTTCACAGTGTCTTAAAACAAACACCACCTACCACAGAGAAATCGAAACCTATCTATCGAATAAAGGCGTAACGTAGACACTAAAAGTCTCCAATTTTGCATCAGGGTCCAGAGCACACTTCCTGCTCCGCAGCAAAACCTACAACAATGGCTTTTACTCAGCAGTCGCCTTTTTACAACCCAGTAAGTGATTCAAGCGTCTGTGTATTTTTCATCAAGTCTTTATTTTTCCTGAGAAAACTGTGATGACTGTTCTGCTGGACTCTGGCTCAACCCGTTACTCGGGAGTTGGCTGTGGTCGAAGCGCAGACGAACTAGGCTGGAAATTGTTGTAATTGAACTTTTCTTTCCCGATTGGCAAAAATTATACTTGCGAAAACAAAATTTAAAGAATCCTCCGCGTATCATTAAGATGTGCTCTGAGGTTCGGCTCAGACGCACTTCCACAATTAACACTTATTTCAGAACTGTTCTCGTTTACTTGTTTTACGACCTTATAATAATCCTATAATAATAGATCGGTGTGAATCATCTACAAATGGCAGGTTCTGCTTCCTGAATCTGAATGAGATTATAACTTTTGTTTGACTGAGAGAAGGAAACTTGCAGAAGCTGGAAAATGAAGCCATTTGACATTTTTGCTTCATTTGTTCGTGTTGGTGGGAAAATAATATTAATACAATAAAAACTCCAAGATCACAAATTTATCTGATTTGCACTGTAAATACAACAAAGAAACAACTTTCTTGGTTCTTTCTTGATGTGTCAGTGAGGAAATGTCAAGGGAGGAAATAAAATTAATAAATTAATGAAAGAAAAACTCAACAGCGCCATCTACATGTTTGGGATTGTAGGATTAAACTTTTCCAGTTTCATTAACAAATATATTATTTATCTGATGTGATGAAAAGCAGCTGTTCTCATGTAAAGTCCCGTCCTCTGTAGAGAATCCCCTTCACTGGATCCATCCATGGCGGGCTGCAGGAGGGGAAGTCGATCAGCATCAGTGGACGAGTCCTGCCTGGAGCTGACAGGTCAGACTGCTCTTCTTCATCATCATCATCATCATCATCATCATCATCATCATCATCATCATCACAGCTTTACTTTACTTTATTCCTCAGCTGTCACTCATAACATTGTGCTGGTGGAAGGAGAACGTAGAAGTAGAGAGTGGTTCAAACCAGAGACACCCACTGTTAATGACTGGCTTGATATTTACTTATCAAATCGTTAGGAAATAATTACTTTTGATATCAGTTTGCAACAGGACACATTAATGAAAGTACTGCAAAGGTGAATACGGTACACACAGTAACACCTGCATGTATATAATTTGTTTAATGTCTTTTTCTTCCTCCCACTTCTTCCTCTTTTTTGTTTCTCTGTTTGGTATTTTAAGTATTTACTTTCTTAATTTACTTCACTTGTCCTAAATTGTTTCCTTATTACCTTTTTTCTTTTTTTTTTTTCATTATTTTTAAATGGATCATGAAGTAATATAATAAAAAAAAAGAATATAAAAACTAAGTTATTAAAATGAGAAATATGCTGCTTTTATGTTTGTTAATAACTTCATTTCAGTCTGACTAACAGGAGGTCGCTTTATGTTTAATGAATTATCAGTTCCTCATGATAAAACACACCCTTAGTGATAATTCATTTCATTATGATTCTGTAATTTATGTTAAAGAAATCCTGACTCATTTTCTTGTAAAATAAATTATTGGTGACTAACTTTAAATTTAAATCATTTGCCTTCCTCTAAAACATTTGCAAAGCCGTTGGCAAGACAATCTAAACTGATTTGCTTGCTTGTTCCAGAGCTTTTGACTGTATCATATGGACTTCATCAGTTGTTGTTTCCCATGGTTTACGACGTAAAAAGTTCCATACAGGCTTCTCAGGGCAGAAAGACGTTTTTAAGCCATAGCACAAAGTAAATGATTGTCAGTATCTTCTACACCATTAAATGATTGACTTCTGTTTTTCCCAGGTTCCATGTGAATTTCCAGTGTGGTTCTAGACCCAATGCGAACATTGCTCTCCACTTCAACCCGCGGTACGACAGTCACCCCGCTTATGTGGTTGCAAACACCTTGCAGAACGGCAGCTGGGGCGGCGAGGAGAGGAATTACAGCTCTCCGTTCCCCGCCGGCTCGTCCTTCAGCCTGCTCATCACCGTCTCCCGTGATTCCTTCCAGGTCTGTTCCAGAGCCAGAGCTCTTCATAATCTGAAACAAAAAAAAATCCTGTCCATGACAAATCACAAACCGAGCCTGTGACGAGGGGCGACCCTGAGGGACACCAACGCCAACTGAACGTGTTTGACTTCCTGCGGAGAATACCAACATAGCTATTTATTTGTAAAATATTTTTCTGTGCCCCGAAATTAAACACAAATATTTGCTTGCTCCAGGTGAACGTCAACGGCCAATTCTTCATGGACTACAGACACCGTATTCCCTTTCAACAAGTGGACACCATCTCCGTAGGCGGGAAAGTAGAAATTTCCTCCATTTCCTTCCAGAGCCCTGTGGTAAGGATGTTGGGAGAATTAATTAAAAACCAATAAGGCATTAACTGTGTTTCATGTACAGTTTGTTACAAATGATCCCAGACCTCATAAATAAATCCACATGTAGGGAATCTGAGGACTAACACAGAAATGTGAATGAGATTAAAATGGTTTCATTCTGTTTTTTCTGTCCGGACAGACGGCATTTCCTGCTCAGCCCGCATTTGCTTCACATGTAGCCTATCCCGCCCAGGCTGGCTTCCCTTCTTATCCGGCATTTCCACCTCAGCCTGGATTCCCCTCCCAGCCAGGGTTTCCTCCTGTAATGTTTGTGAGTATCTGGCACACAGAGCTTCTCGTTGGGGCAGCGACAATCCTTTTTGGTTGAGTTAAAGGGTCAGGTCACACAAATCATAAGAAAAATAAACAGATCTTTCACTTACTTCTAGTATTATCTCGCTGTGTGGATAGTTTTTGGTGTCCTTAGATGGTTTGAATGTGCTTCACTGAATCTGCTTAGATTGTATACTATGGATTAGGGACGGTCCAAAAGAACACAAGGCAACTACACAGAACACTACACAAAGGGCGTAAGGTTCAGGAAGTCCTCATAAATAAACAATAAATGAAAATAAATAATGAATTCCTATTCCATCTCTGCACAGAATGTTCCATACAAGAGCATCATCAGTGGAGGACTCACACCTGGCAGGACCATCACCATCCAGGGGACTGTTCAGCCCAGTGCCACAAGGTCTGACTTCATTATCAGCAGCTGGATTTCACTTTAAAACCAATGAACTTCACACCTCAAGCCTGAAGACTCGGACCTGCGGTCCTGAGTAGTTGAGAGAAATAGGAAGGAAATCAAACCCAGTAAAATATACACTTTACAATACAGACAAATATATATTCAAAATAATATAAATATTTGCACTGACATTAGCATTAACACAATATTATTATAAAATATCACTTCAAAAATATTATTCTAATTTATTGTATATAAAATAATGTTTAGATGAATTAAGACAGCTGTTTGTTATGACTACATTAAGTGTCTGCTTGTTTATTATACATAGTTACTAGTGCAAAAAGTATATTATTTAACTTTTATTTTGAAGTTTAATTTAATAATTATCCCATTGCATTGATGAAATGATAATACAGGATTAATCAGCTGCAGAGAAGCTCACAAACTTATTTTATGCTCATTTCCTGTGTGGACTGGGTCAAAGAGTTCCTCTGTATGTGGATGTAAAATCTTTCTCCTCAAACTGAGCTGAGTGAAGTGAACCGTCCGGATCCCGGTGCAGTCGTTCAGTATAGAACCACAAACAAAGGATCTACTGTGAATCATAGATGTAATCTGAACTGTACAAAACAACTGGAAACAGCAAAGTGATTCATCATTGTTGTTTCAGGGGACACTTTGTTAACTTGATGTTTTTGATGTTTCCATTTATTAAATAACTAACAACAGAATATTACAACCCTTAGAGTTAGAGTTTCATATTTGCTGTGATAATTTAACCAGCAGAGAATCAAGATTTATTGCGTGTTAACATGAACCCACATCCAACCAGTCTTAATTATAGTAATTATTGTGCAAATGACAGAAGAGAAGCGTATGGCTGTGTAATTACAGGAACTGCTCTTGTATGTTTTTTATTGCGGAGCAGTATTTCTCAATGGTGAAATAACCACATTTCCCTGAAGTTGAGTTGGCATGAGGTCTGCAGGAGAGATCTGTGACTTTCTGTGGAAGAGAGTGAGTCAGACGAAGTGTGCCAGTTTTAGTGCCACTTGCAGGAACGATAACTACGTGTTGGGTTTCATTGACGGGGAACAAGCAGTTTAAACATTCTCCTGCATATTTGGAAACTGAATATGTAACGTTAATAGCAGCGTTTACAATTTCCCCAAAACATCTGGTGATGTAAAAAACCGCGAAACCATCATTGCATGAGGTGACATGAACCTCCCCTTTGACTGCAGCTGCAGGAAGATGACTGATGAAGCAAATCACATTTTCACAATGTTTATTCATGTAGAATAAGGATCGTCTGACACGTCGATGGTCTGTATTTATCTGGTGGATCTGCTTTCTCCTTTGCATGCTGAGCGACTCTCGATGCGTGAACTGCGCTTATTGTTCAGTTTTTCCCGTAGCAGGGATTGTTCTCAAAACAGGAAGTGACCACTGTTTCCACATTGTGAAGAAAAACTGTTTTACACAGTTTGATAAGAAACAAACGGTTCAAGCTCCCAAAACAAACCAAAGCATCAAAAAACAACCAACGCTGGGAATTTGATTTCCTCAGAGAATCATTTATAAAGAGATGATACAGTTCAGACTCAGTGACGTTACTCGAGCTGTTTTTAATGTGGTTTTAATTCATCTACACTTATACAGTATTTCATTACATTGCTATCTTGGCTGGTATGTGATGAAATTTAACTCAGAATTTCCTCTATGTGTGCAGCTTATTAACATGTATAAAGACATTATTGTCTTTAAAGACAATAATACAGTAATAAATACATGCATTTTACAGTACTTGTATTTCCCAGCTGTTTAAAGGGGAGTGACCCTTTAAACTGATTTCAAATTACAATTCAATAGATTCACAGGAAACGAATGAAAGTGGTCAGAGTCAAAGCAGCAAAGGTTGAAATATTCAGACTTTTAGGATCCTTCGCTTCCTATAATGCTACTCCATTGAGTTTTTACATTAGACCCTTCTTACCTGGTGAACTCCACATATTTCAAACCAACGTCTCCAGTTTTGATGCAGATTTTCAGTTGAAAATGCAGTTCACTGCAGCGTCTTGATGGCCGAATGGTTAGGGCTCAAATCTCCTGAGCAGCGAGTCCCCGGCCCGACTACCTTCACTTTGCTGCATGTCGTTCCCCTACCCTCTGCCTGAATTCTGCCTCTATCTGATAAAGGTATAAAGTGGCCAAAAACATAACTTTAACTAACTTTAACTAAGAAATGCAATTCACAATCTGAGCTGACACTTAATATGATCATTAGAAAAATGTTCCTAGACTCGAAAAAGCTCCTGCACAACTACTGAAGACATTGTACAACTGTTCACATCAGCTGAGAGATGGGGAAACGGACCATTATCTGCAACGTTGGTCCAGTGTGATGTTGTCCTCACGCCTCTCCTCTGTGTCTCCTCTCAGGTTCCATGTGAATCTCAGCTATCAGTCTGGCATCGCTCTGCATTACAACCCACGTTTCAGCGAGAACGTGGTGGTTCGAAACACAAAGCAGTGGGAGCAGTGGGGCCCCGAGGAGCGAGGTGGAGGGATGCCTTTCCGCCAGGGGCAACCTTTCTCGGTACGGCTGCAAACACTGCGCTGACGGTGCACGCAGAGATAACATCATCATCCACGTCATGTTCAAAAACAAGTTTGTACGAGTTTGCTGTGTCTCTGTCTTTCAGTTGACCATCTGCTGTGAAGGTCACTCCTTCAGGATCGTGGTCAACGGGATGCAGACGCACAACTACAAGCACCGTTTCACTCACCTCCAACAAATCACCACCCTGGAGATTGGCGGTGACATCACTTTGTCCTCTGTGATTGTGTAAAGATCCGGGACCTGGGGCTGACGCCGTACAATCGCCACAAAACCACAGCAATTGCATTTATCAATTAATTCATGCTCCTTGATTACTTTGGGTATTCACTGGGTATCACATATTTACCTCCTGTGTATTCATACTACAAGTAATCATTCTCATTTCTATATTATTATCTGGTTGAATTCAGTCGCTGAAGTGGAAAGAAACAAATCCACCAGCGAAGAAAATGAAACTGTCAAAATGTGGATTTGAAATACTGTGTAATCGTTAATGCTTTGTGAAACATTGAAATTAAACCTTATTGTCACAACAGGTGTTGATGGTGTGATGAACTATTTCCTGCTGGAGCCTGATTAGGTAAAAGACAAAGCAGCTACTGTAGATAACTACGTTTTAATCAGTCAATCTATGTGGCCAACAAATTTACCACAGCTGCAGCAAAACCACAGCCTGCAAGAAAGCAACTTTTCTATGTGACATGAATTTTTAATAACTTTCTTTTGTCATTGACTAAGTTTGTCTTTTGATTAAGGTATATTTATGATGTGTTTTCGGTGCACATAAACACAAATACAAACAGAACAACCACCAACCACCTATCAGACCTAGGCCACTGAATAAAAGTTAGTCTTTCACGATGACCATGGAAGAGAACAAACATAAATATTATGGGATTACATTTTCTGTCTTTTACACAGCTGAAGGTTCTGTAAAAACAGCATGGGGCTTTGTGCTAAATGCTAAAACTAAAAGCTAAAGCTACTCTAGCTTAAAGAAAATTGTAAAGTACATTGATTTCTAGACCTCGAAGAGTTGGAAGTGAAACACTGAGCACAGCAGTCTTTACTGCCACCTAGAGGTAAAGCTACAACTAAAACATTCTGTGTTGCATTGACAGTCAAAAAAAAAGGGCCATGTTTATCCTTATGTTTTACAGGAAACCAAGACTTACCCTTTAAAATATCAGTGTTTTTATTACACAGCAATTAGTAAAACTTCAACTTGCTACAAGTTCTTTTCTGATTCCTGAGGGCCAGGGGCCACACAGTGTGGTAGTGGGGCCCGGGTGCGTGTGTGGATCTTGGCTGGTCCAGAGACCACAGTGAGGCCCTGCTTTCGCTGCTCTGCAGAGCTGCAGCAACACAACGCTGTACTGTCACAGACTGTCAGACCTGAACCAGATGTGTGATGCATTGGTGAGTTGTTATCAGACAATACAACCTACTGTTTTAAAATCATTGGTCAGTTGTTTCAAACCACTAAACCTGCTCAGGTCAAAATTATATAGATATTAGATATTGATTGAACATATGTGGATTACGTGTTCATTTTAATCTACTTTAAAAATGATTATTTAATCAATTAATAACCTATGTTGGACTGCAGAGCAGAGAAGAGCTGATTTCCCTCTTTAAACAGGAACAGGGGCGCTGCTTCTTGTGTTTTTGGGTTGGTTAGAATCGCATAGTTAGGCTTTTTTGGTTAATTTTTCTTTTAAATTGAGTTTGGCAACTCTCCTAAAGTACAGTCCTCTTTTCCTTATATTTTGTTTTTGATTTAAGCAGTGCCCATTTTTGCCCTGTTATCCTCTCGCCTTGTTTGTATTTTTGTTTACTTATTTACCCTTCTGGTTATGCAATAAATTTTATTTACCAATAACACCTGGTTTTTTGTTACTTCCCTTTTCCCCTAGCTGGGTCGTAACATAAAGACTGCCCACATACAGTGGCTGGGAAGACAAATTGTCATGACTGCTTTATATATGGACGCCAGAAACAAACATGGCAGCAGTGAACTGAAAGCTGGCTCTGTGAGCAGTCCACAGTCAGTAAGTGAAATACTCGGTGAGTAAAATTTCCCAGGCTGTTGTATCTTCTTTACTTGCAGAAATCAACTGCCTGGTACTGGATGTGAGTTCCACAGCATTAGAGGTTTTACTTTCTCAGCAAAATGGTTCCACAAAGGGTTTATATCTTGATGCTTCATGTGAGCAGTGCAACATCTACTGGCCTGAATGCAAAATTGGCAAATACAAATGTTTGTGCGTCACAAATTGAATGTAAGTATAAGGGAAAGCATGAATGTATTTTATATTCCAAGCATATAAAATGTGTCAATATCAGTCAAGTTGAGCTCAATGTCTTTGTTTTAACTTAAGTGTCAAAACTCTAAGTTGGTTTACAATGTGGACAAAGAACATGTAGCTTTACTTTTTAAATGTCAGCTTACGTGGTTGTGCTGTAAAGGTGCAATATAAGATGTGGCCAGAACTTTAGTTTAAAATGAACAAATAATTCATTAACACTATCAACAGCCACAGTGACGATGATCAAGACCTCCATCTGTTGTTTTTCAGAGTCATCTACTGAAATGAGCATGGTAACCTGCCAGCACCGACCTGTCCTGTGTTGTAATACCACTTTGTGACACTAGACGCTGTGTGAGTCCGTGGAGCGTCAAGTCTGCCCTCAGTCCCACGAAGAAGAACAACTTCCGGCAGCGCTTGAAGTTAGCGTCACAGAGACACAGGAATGGCTGAACCTCCTAAAAGGCGATATTCATCTGTATCCCGATGGACCGCTCCCGACAAGAAACCACGTTCAACGGCAAAGAAAAGAAGCAACACGAGTAAATCTCGATGTGGCTTTCCACCGCTGGAGAAGCTGCTGAGAGGAAAGAGATGCGGTTTGATGCCGAGCTCGCAACTTTCCTGTTAGCCAGGTGAGTAGCATCAATGTTAGCCCTTCAGCTAAAAGTATAATCAGTGCAACTTCACGATTTATTATACTCACACAACAGACCTAACATGTTTGAATATAAAGAACTTGTATGATCTAAAGGAATTGTCCTATCACATGTTTCTGTATCAGGGCCTTAATTCCAGTCTAATCATCACCAATGATGGACCAGCACCTGCCTCTTCTTCTGCATCTGGCCTCATCAATCAACAACCACATTACAGTTACACCTTGAGGTATTATCCCTCACATGACAGATATTGTCTATACTGTGATCTTTTGCACATCCCCTAATCAATACCTTTTGCACATCTTGCCCAGCAGGAGTTTTGTCATTCTAAAACACTTTTGTACATAGTTGTCTAGTATTGTTTTCATTGTTTTATTTTTTTTTATATGTATCTGTATATTTATATTTGAATGTTGCAGTATTTTACTTTAGTTTTTTTTCCCCTGCAGTATGCTCTTGCATTCATAAATCTGCAAGTGTTTGACACTGAGATTACAAGAAGAAATTAAATCTTATTTTAACACCTGAATTTAAAATCTACTTATAACCTCAGTGTCACACACTTGCAGGAATTTTGAGCACCATGTTTTACAGTTTTGTGCTTTGCATGTGTTCAGACATTGACGGAAGCTCTTCCTCTTTCAGTGTCTTTGTATCGCCTCACCACTAATGTTTTTTTTATATAGAAGTCTTCTACAAATTCTTCCCATGTACATGTATCATTTGTTCAGATTTATTCATAAAGTCTTGTTTTATTACAGTATAAATAAGGTGCTAAATAAGGTTTAAATGGATGATTGATAGATCTTTTATGTTCTGAAGTTCTTATAATGCTTCAAAAACATTTCTTAGTCAAAAGAGGAGCTGCTAAACATGTCCTTATTTTTCCTTCTGTTATATGTCATGGGACGGCAGAATCCACCTCGGGCTGGAACCACACCTTGCCGTCGCTGAAACCAGCAAGAAATGGTAAGTCATGGGCACAATGATTTTAAATTACAAAATGTTAAAATAATATTCTGTTATTATATTTAAGTCGTCATCATTACGACTGCATCAGAAAAATTCACACACAAATATTAACATTTGAAACCTTTCTGTCTCTCTCTCTCTCTTCCTCCAGGTGACAAAGAAGCTGCTGGTGCTGCTTCTGAAACAGTTGCCTGGGTTACCGATGTTGGTGTGTTGGCTTTCCAGGATGGCGGCCAGATTGACGACGCTGCATCTTCGAGGTTGATCCTCGGAGGAGCCTGTTGTCTCGTTGAGGCATAGCGGTCCGAGCTGGAGGGGAAGCTCAGGATGCTCGGCCTGACTGTTGCCAAGGTGATCCAGAGGATCTCCTGGAGGAGTGGAGGCTCCACTGTTGGAGGAGGACACATGGGGCAGAGGAGACGGTCCTCCTCATCCAGGATCTCCACGTCACCCTGGACGTCTCTTTGCTGGATTCTCTCTGTATCCAGGACACAAGGAGACACAGAGGAGCCACCTCGATGCATTCAGGACCCAGCAGGTGTGCAAACTGGCCAGTGTTAGCCGCCTGGTGGAGGCCGTTTGCAACCAGCTCTGCGTCTTCACCCAGTGGCCATGTGGTCCAGAGGGACCGTGAGGACTGGTCATTCATTCTCCAGGATTATGTGGCCATCAGAGAGGCAGTGCTGGCCGGCCCCAGGTTGATGGCTCAGACCAACATCCAGCTCTTTGAATTGAATTGAGGACTCAGTGGTTAGAGTTTATCATAAAGTTGTGTTGTAATCTGTTCTGTGATTTATCTTTTAATGAAAGCTGAGAATCCTAAAAAAGTCTGTTGTTGTCTGTGTGTCCAGGTGCTGGCCAGACTCTCCCTTCAGCAGAGGGTCTGTCCTTGGTCCAGGTGGGACAAGGACAGTCCTCTAACTTCAATGTCCTGGAGGAGCAGCCTGGATCCTCCAGCAGGGGTCAGCCTCCTCCTCTTCCTTCAAACGATCAACAGCATGGCCCCTCATCAAGGGCTGTTGGACCCCCCCTCGCTCCAGCACCACTCCCCTCTTCTGTTCATCCACCTCTCCTGCCTGGACTACCTGTACCCAGGACCAGAGCCTACAGGAAGAGGAAGGTGACCTGAAGCTGCTGTGGCAGAGCGGGGGCCGCTGCTCATACATCTGTGTCCAACCCAGAAGGATTGACACTGACCTCACTCACATTGCAGGTGTGTCACACTGTGTGACTGTTGGTGGAAAGACTGTGGAGGGAAGAGAAGACAGGAGGACAACTTCTTCTATCTTCATTTGTAACTTTTAATTGACCTTATTTATAATTATTATATTTCATTTGTTGCAGTTGGAGTGGTGTTTGTCACCTGACGTCTCATGATGATCTCAGTCCAGTGTTCCCTCTCTTTTAGCTCTGTGTTTGGTCTCCACCAGCTCCTGAGGGAAATCTGTCTCTTTAGCTTCTTATTGCTCCACTATGTTCAGCAGCTGCTCTCGGACCGAGTCTCTGCTGTTTGCTGCTGAGGAGGTCGTGGACAGTGGTTATGGCCGAAAAAGTGTGTAGTATGTAGTAAAGTGTGTGTTTGTGTGTGTGTATGTATGTATACACACAAAGAAAGATGACAGACGTTAACTGAATCATTATTTTACTGCACAGTTCTTTTTTTTCTTTTAATTATATTCTTAAATTGCATTCATGATGGCCTTAAAGGTCTTAAAAACTCTTACATTTCAGCTGTTGAAACCTCTACACCAGAAATATGGAAAGTTAAAATGAGTGCAGTGCAAAGACTGGACATTGAGTGTTTCCCTGGTTAAAAAGGGTTGTAAATAGTTTAATTAATTTGTAATGTGTGCTTTCTTTTATTCTTGCACCCCACATCATGTGCTGTGGTACAGTGGATGGATGGGCATTGGTTGAGAAAACTAAGGTCATCACATGACTCACTGTCACAGGGTGAGGAGCCCTGGAGAGAGATCAGTTTCACCTGTAACTGAAGTTCTATTAGTAAGTTATATGATAAGTTTATATAGATAAGTCGCTACAGTGACTCACCATCGCCTCTTGAGGAACAAAGTTGTATTACAAGATGAGACGGACTGTTCAGGACATCTAGCAGCAGTTACACAGTGAACCTTTCTAAGACAGTCTGCAGTCACTTATTTGTGTCCCATTAACCCAATCACCATTCTGTTCAAAGGAAAGCATTTTATTAAGTGTTGCTGTATATTGAGTAAACTTTAAATAAAGGGCTGATTTGTTTTTAGCATTTTTAAGTGTCCTTGATTTGTAGTTTATATGTATTAGGTGAACCTGGATGAAACTAATGCAGTACAATGGAACAGGCCTGTAGTAAATCCTCCTTCATGAGGATTATAATGTTCAGTATTTACTGAATCTGTTTGAGAAGTGTTTATTTTAATGGTCATTGTGGAGGCTGTAATTGTGGTAATGTTTAAGTGTTCTGGGATATACTGAGAAGTGTTTCTAACATTTTGTTGAATTTTTGTCAAATTCCTATAATGGGATGGACAAAATATTAGGAACACCTGTCAGTGTAGTGTTAGTTTATATACAGTGGTGTCCAAAAGTCTGAGACCACTTTCCCATGAAGCCTCACATATACGTAGTAACTCTGGTATCTCTTTCATTTACAAAGGAGAATAAAAGGAGCCATTAAAAACACTGAATGGAGTTTAGCAGGGTATCTCCTTAAGTCTCAAGTCCTAGTGTCTCACCTATTTCTCTTTGTGAATTTTAGGAGAAAAATATGAGAAACAGCATTTCAAACAAAATAGAAACTAAAGTGAAGCTGAAATGAGAATCAGTTTTGTCTCCTGAGCTGTAGAAGAGCAAGATTTCTTCAGGAATTTTCTCTCTCTCTCTCTCTCTCTTTCTCTCTCTCTCTCTCTCTCTCTCTCTCTCTCTCTATATATATATATATTTACACACAAACACCATCTCCACGATTTGGAATAACGTTCAAAATAAAAGTTTCAACATGGTAAGAGGGAATTATTGGCTCTGTTGTACAAAACCCTATGCAATTTATACTGCCAAACACAGAAGCACTGACACTTTCAAAATAAGAGTCTCAAAAAGGTAAGAGGTAAAGTAGGTAATAAAAGTTCGATCTTAGAAGCGATCGTCTATATGGGGATGTAGTGGTAAAGCTTTGTTGCAGATCAGCTTCTGTTAGGACATGTACATGTGTGTATACATGTCTCTCTGTGGTTGTGGGGACAAATTTGTGTTTGAAACCATCAGTGTGAGGTTATTTTGGCCAGTCATGACAGCTTCAAAAGGCTGTTTGAGGGACATCTGCAGTGACTGAGGTCAGTGTCAGGATAAGTATGAATCATTCATGACATGAATGAAACTGAATGTAACGTCGTTTGTGCAGAATGAAACGTGAGGAGGGAAGTTCACGCACCAAGCAGCAGCAACATTCAAAAATTCTCCCGTAATTTTTCTAGTTCCGTTTACAGTTTCTTTCACACATTCAAATATCCTATCACTTGCAAATCTGAAAAAAATCAAATGCACGCACACATTCACAAGTCTGAGTGCATGTAAAAACACAACACCCCTCTCATGCATTTGCAAAGATATATTTATTTTTGCGAATACTTGTACAATCGCACCCCCCCCCCCCTCACAGTGATGCAGCAGTTGCGCTGTAGTTCTAACATGTGTCCGGCAGGGGTCGCAGGTTGCCCGCCCTCAGCCGTCTCTCTCTCTCTGGAGCCTCAGAGCTTGGACCTGGGAGCAGCCAGCTATGATAACGTTAGCTGAGAGCCAGTCTGCGGCTGCTGTTCCCTGCGAGCCGAGCTGCACCCACCACCAGGACAAACAGCGGTGCTCCATTTGCTGTACTGCAGAACAGTGAGTATTTCTTCCCGTGATAAATGCCTGCTCAGAGAGGGAGAGAGAGAGAGAGAGGGAGGGAGGGAGAGAGAGAGAGAGAGAGGACAGCGGCGTGTTGAGGCAGACAGACACTGGTTCATTTTCTCTGGATCCCAGTGTGCTCCAGGATTTAACCAAAAAATGAGGGCAAAGAACTGAGGCTGTGACTTGAGCCAATTAGGCTAGTTAGCTAGCTCCAGTGGGGGTTCTCACTGGAAAGTGAAAACAGGAACCTAATAAATTGATGTTGGCTTGTGGTTTTGGAGCTTTTTTTTTTTTAATTTGTGGCGGAATAAAAAACGAAATATGTGTTCCCGTGGTTAGGTAACGTCCCCCTCTACCTACCAAACAGTAGCTCAGCTAGCTAACGTAGCCGAAAAGCTACACCTATTTTAGCCCTGTCACGCTTTTTGTCCCCTGTCTTGTGTGTTGAATAAGGGAGTGGGGCTGCTTTTTTTTTAAGCTAGTCTGCCAGGTGTTTGTGTGTTTTAACCTCGGCTGGGAAGCAGATAAACGGATGAGAGCTTTTAAAACGGCAGGTAGTGTTGACAAGCCTTAGCGCTTTAATGTTCCCCTAGCTTCGGTTATCGCAGACAGAAGGCGACGCTAATGTTTGGTCCATTCACCACGGCCCCGCTCTCTGTTTAACGGTAAACTCTGAAGGTAAATAACTGGAGGTTGAAGCTTTTTTAGGAAAACTTTTTGTTGTTGTGTTTTTTCATTATCCGCTGGGCAGCACCGTGTGTCTGTGAAATATCAACTTACATGAATGACTATGGGACACTGGGTAGCTGTGTCACAGCCGCTGCAGCTCTGTGCTTTCTACTATGTTTTTAATGTTTTGATAATCTGCCTTGTGTCAATATGTTGTCATCAATCACTGATTTAACAGCTCACGCGGTTGCCAGGTACAAATTAGATCATAACAGCAACAACATAGTTATAAAAGCTGAATGACGGCTTCTAGCTGGGAGGAGATCCATACCCAATATTATTTATGACATAATTAAAGTCCACCTGGACCCACCATCCAACCTTGCAAGATTTGGTTTCTCTGAGTGTTTATTTGAAATCTGCAATATTTTTCTGTGATCATTTAGAAAACAGTCATAAGAGAGGCTCAGAGCCTCTAGTACTTTGAATTGGTTTTTGGTTCTTAAAACCACAAATATGTCTTCTTATGGATCAAAACTTCAAATAAACTGAAGGAAAAGTGCAACATGGGACCTTTAACAGCTCAGACGGCTGAACAGCTGAATGACAGCTTCTAGGTGGGAGTAGATCCATGCCCATGATTACTTATGGCATAATGAAAGGAGGAGACAGTTGTTTGTTTGGGACTCCAGACTGTGCTTTAACAGTTAACTTACTGTTTCAGCAGTAGGAATATAAGAATAGATATCTGAGATTTGATGCATGTATTATTAAATATTGTGTTTCTAATGAGATTACAGTCACAAGAAACAATTTTCTAAACATATCTGACTGGTCCAGCTACTGATTAAAATGTTTAGCACTTAAGCTCCTCCCCAGAATATTGTCACAAAAATAATATAAAGTTGTTTATTATGGACTTTATTGTTATATTATTGAATTTTTGTTAATGTCCAGTTTTACATGAAAATCTGGACATTTTTTCTTTACTATTTAGTATTTTGTGAATTTGACACAGTTTGTTCTCTCTGTCTCTTCCTCAGGGGATTTGTCCCTGTTGGTCACAACAAACCCAGCTGACCAGTGAACTGGACCACCTCCACCTCTGTAGGGAAAATAGAGCCACGTTGGACGGAAACGTAGCACTTAGTTTTCACCATGTTTAATCTGATGAAAAAGGACAAGGAGAGGGAAGGGAGTAGGAAGGAGAAGAAAGATAAAAAGGAGAGGATGTCTGCAGCAGAGCTGCGCAGCCTGGAAGAGATGAGCATGCGGCGAGGTTTCTTCAACCTGAAGAGGGAGGCGAAGCGTGAGTCCAAGAACAAACTGGAGATCTCCAACCCCATTCCCATCAAAGTGGCCAGCAGCAACGAGCTCACCCTCACTGACATTGAATCGGACGGCTTGAGCAACCGAAGCAGCATGGTTCTGGATGACCAGCTCAGCGCTGCCAGCTCCACCGATGACCTGAAGGGCGAGGGTGGAGGAGGACAGGATGGACACCGCAGCTCAGTCCATGAACGCGTGGCTCACTTCGGTTCTCTTGCCAAGCAGAACTCCTCGCAGGTGGGTCAGATGATGAAACGCTTCTCCTTTTCCCAGAGGAGCAAAGAGGAGAGCCCTTCAGAGAGCTCCACCCCCTCAGGCCAGAACTCTGCGGCCCCGTCCCCGCATGTGGAGAGCAAAGTTTTGGGCATGATCCGCAAGCACAGCCTCAAGCAGCAGCAGCAGCAGCCCGGAGCACCAGCCACCAAAAAAGTCTGCATCCCTGAAGTGGTCGACAAGACCTTCCCCGCACAGCTGCAGCTGCCGGCTGTGGTCGCACCGAGCGCACCAGAAACGCGTGAGCTGGAGCTCCAACGCCGCAACACTGGTGACTTTGGATTTTCCTTGCGTCGCACCACTATGCTGGACCGCAGCGTTGACGGAGGAGTGTACAGGCGTGTGGTCCATTTTGCCGAGCCTGGTGCCGGCACGAAGGACCTGGCACTGGGGTTGGTGCCGGGCGACAGGTTGGTGGAGATAAACGGGCGTAACGTGGAGAACAAGAACCGGGACGAGATAGTGGAGATGATTCGTCAGTCGGGAGACACGGTGAGGCTGAAGGTGCAGCCGATCCTGGAGCTGAGCGAGCTGAGCCGCTGCTGGCTGAGGAACACAGAGGGCCTGCGCCGGGAGGCCAGACATGTAAGCAGCTTGTCCACTTTCTATTTTCTAACAGATAACAGCACCCCGTGTCACAGGTTTGTTTTGACAGGCAGATTAGCTGCAGCAGAAGCACAGCATTGTGTCCGGCTCTCAGTGTCCGGGTCCTGATTTATTGTCACACTGTTTCTAAGGTGTTGGTGTCTCATCATGATGTGGGAGGTGATGCCTCCTGGATGCCAGTAAAAATTGTGCTTCTCTGACCAAGATAACATTGTTTGACATTACTGTAAATTTTGGGATAAATCCTTTAATTGCACAAATAAAATTTCCAGCCTAGAAAGCTGATGCTAGACACAAATTTAACGGCACTCTGTGGGTACGTCCCAGTTCCCTTAATCACATCCAGGTTTCCTCCACTTGCATGTTTTACTTGCATCTCAGTCCGTCCCACTAAAGAGGTAAGCAGTGAAGATGTGAGGGAAGAGGAAGCAAGGACACGCTCTGTTAGAGATGCGTCCTTTCCTGTGAACCGTCATCTACAGTGACATCTGTTTCTGATGCCAGCAGCACAGCTGGATCAGCTGCCATTTGGCCTTAAAGAAGGGCATACAGTTGCCACCAGCAGCACAGAGATGGTGTTTTTCTCGTTGTTTCCCCATTTAAAAAAAACTAAACATCATATGTTTATTCCAATAATTAAGAAAGTTGTTAATGATTTGATTTATTAATCAAACCCACAGATCCACTATTTTTGGTGGATTTAATGGTGAGTAAATTAACAATATAATATTAATACATAATATTATACGATTCATTATTATTAATAAATCACATATATAATTATTTATATCATTTAAAATGTAAATTTACATTTAAATGTATTTATTTTTTAAAATTATTTTCAATTTTTGTATTTTAAATTAAAAAAATCTGCCCACTTTGCTTTAAAACTGTGGTGATGTTGTGATGTGGATTCAAGTCAGTCTAACCAGATATCAGATGTCTAATCACTATAGATTTCTATAGATTCCTAATGAAGGGGTGTGTCTGGGGCGCAGCTCTTCAGAGCAGTAATAAGATCTTTAGGAGGGATGACTGGAAGGACCTGGAAGGTTAAGCGAGGAGGAGCGAGGAGCAGGGAATGGTCAAATGAAGGAACTGGGATGTAACCACATTGACGTCTTGTTTAATTATGTCGGAGACGCTTCTAAACAGGCAGATTTACTACAACACAAGAACAGAACTGCCCCGGATTCTTGGGCGCATTTCTGTCCTGCTTCTGTGAACTTCTTTTACAGTTATTGTACGCTGTCTCTGCAGCATCATATCTCTGTTTCTGATCACGATGTGGGAGATCGCGTCCTCGCTGGAGGCAAGCAGAGTCAAGGTTCCCTGCTAACATTATTTGTGCCTCTCATTGGTTTGAAGAGTGGGATTTTTGGAGCCTGATTTGGCTCCAGAGTTCAGTCTCCTATTGTTCTGTTTTTTTTTTTTTTTTTTTTTTTTTTTTTTGCAGTGATCAACAATGGTGCGCTGCTTTGATTCACCCACACATATTTTCTCTGAGGCTGAAAAGCCCCGTCTCTTTCAAACACCATTCATTTGCTGCGTCTGTTTCCATCGGACGTTGTTGCACTTTGGATGAAAATAACTGTGAAAACATAAAGATGGAAATGTAAAAAAAAAGTATTTCTGTACACCCACTCAGCATGAAAACCAATTTCATCATAATATGTTGTTTTAGCCCAGACTATGTGGCTTACATGGAGTATTTGCGGTTTTAATTGTACTCTAATTATATTGAATGTTGTGGCTCATTATAGATTTATGTCTATAAATCTATAATGAGTTAACATCTGACAGACTAATAGACTTGCTGGCTTGAATCAGGCAGGTGTAGTAAATCATCTACATCTTGTCACACTCACCACTCTGGTGCTCTCACTTTCTCTTTCTCAGAAAGACTTGTTTTCATTCTTTCCAGTTGCATCCATTGTGCTGTTAAGCTACCTACTGTCAACAAAACTCAGTATTTTCTGCACAGATGTTTCACATTAAAGGTCTTCCTTAAGTGGTTCAGTGGGCATATCTCCTTGCTTTCCTGGAAGGCTTTTAATGTGAAAATCTTGTGTACACATTTGTGCAAACTTCTCAATGTTTAATGAACCACACAGTGGTGCTGAAATGATAAATTATTTATTTAAAATGAATTTGAGGATTTACTGCTTTTCTGTTTTATATCAGTGGACAATGACTGTCTTTGGGTTTTGTATTGTTTGTCGGACTAAACAAGTCACTTGTCACTGTGGATTTTTGTGATTTGATTTATCTGAGTATTTGAGTTATCTTTTTTCCTTTTAAAGGTATTGAAGCAGTTTTGAAAGTCATTAAATTTGTATTCGGAGTTTGAAGATCCTTTGCATTAGCAGTAGCTGAGTGTCCTCCAGTAGGCTCAATGTCTTGATCATGGCCTGTTTGGCAGCATCAGAGGGCTTTCTTTGTTTGCCTCCATTGGCTTTGGTTCAAGGGTCCTTGTGACACAGTCAGGCTGAAAGGAGCTCTAATCCCCCCCTTCTCACCACAATTGAATTCATCTGCTCTGGTAGGCAGGGAGTGACTCTGTGCAGCCCATGTTGTCCTTTTCCTAACGTGACAGAAGCAGCGACTGACTGGAGAAGCTGTGGAAAAACATCCCACTCTGCCTGTGACTGGACAACACACTGATTCTGTGTCATGTGAGGAGTTGTTAGAACGATTTCCATGGAGCAAACAGGAAGTGCACACTAGGGCGAGCTTTGTTTAAGTGTATAGGCAGTGTTGGGTCAAACACACACATACACCAGTGTTTCCTCTAGGATGTTTTTGCGATGGCAGGGTGGGGTGGGATGGGGGGGTCGGGGAAGTTAGCAGAGGCACATGAGCACCCTGAATGACAGGCACACAGGGAGGGCCGGTAAAAACAACTGGCCCACTGATACAGCAGCCCACCAGGATCTGTCCTGGTATGACCGCTGATCAGTCTGACTGTGAAGGGTGTTGTTGTATGCTGGTGGCTGGACTGAATATCAATAGGTCATTAAAAAATCTATCTAACTAAATGTCAGCTATTTAAATCTTCCTTCGCTCGCTCTCTTTCTTTTCCTCTTCTTCCTCTCCTGTCCTTTCACTTTGGTCAGGTGTCAAGGTGTTGATTTTGCTGCAGCATGCCGATGCTGCAAAATATATATGCTGTAATATAAGAGAAACTCTGGACACAAACAGAGACATGCTTTTCCCATCCTTTACGGTCAGGAGCGTATCTCTGCAGTTGATTTGTGTGCGTGTTTAACAGCAGGACTGTCTGTGTCTCTTTGTCCACTCTAACGGATTTCACCAGCTTGGCTACTGGTTTAAATAACGGCGAGCGCACAGAGAGACCATCCTTCAGTCCTGACAAAGGGTTTAAGCAGGACACTACATCTGCCATGTCACATAACTCCCAGTTCCAGCAACAGCTTCCAGCTTTTCTACATATTATTATTTTATTCCTGATACACTCAGTAAGCAGGGTTTCTTTGATTTAAAAGGCCCATATTGAACTCTTCATACGACATCAGGCTAAAACCCAGATCTCAGCAGTCTCCTTTGTGAGGACAGTGTTATCATAACGGATAGAAAATTATGTAAATAATATCCAGACTGTAATAACCTGGAATAATCCTCTAAAAAGAGGGATTGGATTTGACAAAGCAGCATTGTGGCTGTTCCCAGTAAAACTGCAGCAGTCGGGATTAAACAGCTGAAATCACTCAGCGTTGTGTCAGTCCATCTGAAGCCGGAGCCAGAAGTCTTCCACACAAACACGGACACATTAAGATTTAATCAAGATTTGGAAGCAGACAGACAGGATGCACCCATTCTTCTAGCTGTGACCAGTGTGGGCAGGATGTTCTAAAAAAAGGCACTGAGAGGAGAGGAAGAGCCAGTTTCACCCTGAACCAACACTTAAGACAATCACTGGCTCACACATAAGACGAGCAAGGCCAGGTACACACTTGATAGGATAAGCATTAGCTGATAAACTTATATGAGTACTTTGAAGAAATCACGTAGGCCTGGCGTCTCTCTCTGGACCTTCAGCTATGATAGTTAATGTGAGGGTAGCAGAGGCATGGAAATACATTAAACATAGAACATCAAGATGACATTAAGATAGCAGTTAAAGACAATAAAAACTAATTTGAATAAATAAAAATATTTATCATGATTGCATAAAATCAGGTAAGAAATTTAGATCACCATTTAAATGAATTGCTGCCATGATAAAAGGTGTTTAGGAAGTTTGTTCCACAGGTGGGGAGCATAGAAAATAAAAGCTGCTTCAGCTTGCTTGGTTCTGATTCTGGGTAAACCTGTCTCTGATCACCTGACCTGGGGGGTCTGGATGCTTCATATCGTACAACTAGATCAGAGCTGTATTTGGGCCCGAGAACATTTAGTTCGTTAGAGACGAGTAGTTGGATTTTAAATTCTATCCTTTGACACACAGGAAGCCAGTGCAGTGATTTAAGGACCAGTGTGATGTGCTCCACTTTCTTGCTGTTAGTGAGGACTCTGGATGAGCTGCAGCTGTCCGGTAGATTTTTGTCTTTCATTTTTACTAAGACCTGTGAAGACACCATTACAATAGTCCAGCCTGCTGAAAATAAACTCAAGAATAAGTTTTTCTGTGTCCTTTTTAGACAAAACTCCTTTAATTCTTGCAGTGTTCTTTATATGATAATAGGTTGACTTTGTAATTGTCTTTATGTGGCTGTTGAATTTTAAGGTGCAAGTCCATAACAACACTAAGATTTCTGGCTTGATTTGTAGATTTTAGTGTCATGAATTCAAGGTGAGAACTGACTTTTAATGTTTTTTCTTTGGGGCCAAAAACAACTTTTGTTCAATGCACATATTCAGTGATTGTAAAAGGGACTCTTGTCGCCTGGTGACGCTGTTATGTAGAGTTTTGTGTCATCTGCATAATTATGGTAAGAGATGTTGTAATATTCCATAATGTGAGCAATCTGAGGAATTCCACGTACAATTTTATGTTCGTTAAGATTCATAAATACCAATTGGCCCTAGCTAGTAGTCCGTAGCTTGTAAATATGATTTCAATAATTAGGGAATACATTATGTCAATAACGGGTGCCCACAAACAAATGTGTGTTTGTGTGTGTGTGTGTATTAAAATCCAGAACCTTTAGAGGTGATGCTGGAGATCAGGACAGGACTGAACGGAGGTTTTAACCAGCTGAGCGTCATCAACAGTTATTTTACTTTTCTGAATGGATCCATCTCCGGTTCCATTTTCGTGTAAATGGTGTAATTGTATAGTAATGCCACTGAAAGCATGTGTGGTGTCCTAGTTTGTTGTTGATCTAAGATTCAGTAACAGCCTGAATCCTGAATTTGAATTGGACGAGTTACTTTGTTGCCTGTTGCCCTTTCTTCTCAGATTTCCTCTCAAATCCAAATCTCCAAAAAACGCTGGAATCTGTACATGGGTTTCTGTCTGAATTATAGCTCAGGAAGCTGGCATCCTCCTTTGTGGATATTCTACCAACCACACTCATAACGAGTCTGTTAACTGGGATCATGTACAGTGTGGAAACGGTTAAGCAAACGTGTTGGCTTGTAAATCTGCTGGAGTTGTAGACTTTAGCCCCAAACTATCTGAAACTTGCGGCAGGAATCCAGATCGAAGAGGCCTGGAAGGAGAGCGGAGACCGGAGCGTGAGAGAGAGTGGAGGTTAAAATAGTAAGAAGCCATCTTCACTTGTCTTAACAGGCTGACTGGAACCAGCGGGGAGCAGGCCTCTCCCTTTAGGTCTCACTCTGGTATTTGTGGAATCTGCTTTGGAACAAATAGACCACTTCCTGACCCTCTCCCCCTGGGATTCTCTTATGGAGGAAGAGGAATGAGGTTGTGAGGCTGAGGGCCGATGCAGGGGGGAGAGAACTTGATGTTTGTGAATGTGTTTGATAAAGAGGATTGTTTTCTAAATCTTGTCTGCGTGCCAAGTTGTTTGTTCTAACACAGTGGCTTCAGGAAGTATTCAGACCCCTTCCCTTTTTGCACACTTCACTGTGTTGTAGATTTGATTCTGAATGGATAAAATCGCCATTTATGTACATTAATCTAGACTCAATAATCTATAATGATAAAGTGAAAATGTGTTTTTAAAGATTTCAGTCAATCAACAACTGAAATCTTTCATATTCAGAAGTATTCAGACTCGTTGCTGTGGCTCCAAACTGTGGTCAGGTGCTTCCTGTTTGCTTTAATTATCCTAGACATGTGTCTAGAACTTCGTTGGCAATCTCTGGCAAGTTGAATTTTTTGGACATAGTTTAGAAAGGTTCAAACCTGTGTATATAAAGCTTTCACAATTCACACTGCATGTCAGGACGAAAACCAAACCACGAAGTCCAAAGAGCTCCCTGTAGACTTCAGTGGTTTAAAATTGTGGCGAGGTATAGATCAGGGCAAGGGAATAAAACCATTTTCTAAAGCTGAAAGCTGAATAACCATACAAGCAGGGCGTTGATCAGGGAGGTGACCAAGAAAAACAGTCACTCTAACAGAGCTTCAGGAGTCCCTCTGCAGAGATGGAAGAACCTGCTGTAACCTGCTGGACGACCATCTCAGCGGCACTCCCATCAATCAGGCCTTCATGCTAAAGTGGCGAGAGGGAAGACGCTTTGAGTAAAAGGTATTTGACAACCCACTTTGAATCTGTCAAACAACATTTAAAAGACTCTGAAAGCGTGAGGAAAAATCACCTGGATAATACCGTCTCTACGGTGAAGCCGGGCGGTGTTGGGGTGTTTCTCAGCAGCAGGGACAGGGAGACTGGTCAGGAGTCAGGGAAGGATGAACGCAGCCAATTACAGAGAGGTGCTTGAAGGAAACCTGCTCCAGAGGGCATGTAACCTGAGACTGAGGTCGACGGTTCGTCTTACAGCACGACAATGACCTGATGCAAATGGCCAAGACGACGCTGCCGTGGCTTCAGGACAAGTCTCCCACTGTCCCAGCCAAAGCCCAGACTTACAAATGAATGGGTTAACATGCACCCTGTGAATTAGTTATATAATATCCTGTATATTGTGGAGGCAGCTCAGAAGAAATAATGAATAATGAACAACAATCTAACAGAGTTACAGCACTTACATTTCCCTGTTCACCGTGATAAGCCTATAACCTTAGACTGTTTCACTCTCTTTATTTACAAGATTATAAATGGCACAGACATCACATGTCTTATCTAGGCGTGTTGTATAATGTTGTATGACAGTGGATGTGTTTTTTTTTCTGTGTTTATGGGGAAAAAACTACTTTACAATTTACAATTAGTAAAGAATAAATTGGTATTTTCTTCTTTTGAGGTTTTTGTTTGATAAATACAGGAAGTGTGTTTGGGGCAGAATGCATCATGGGCACCTGGAAAAACAGGCACAAAGTCAATCTGACTTGATTTATTAGAATTAATTCACTGGATACAGGAAGGCTACGATTTGTGAGGCAAATAGTTTCAGTCTGATTGTAAAGGTTGAATCTGAAGGTGCAGTATAATCCTATGCTTCAGTAGAGAGGTTACATACCTCAGGCTTGTGATTGACTGCTTTACATGAGTCAAACTGCACATGAATGCATGTGTGTGTTTGTGATTACGCGCATTAGCTCCTTCACACACACACACACACACACACACACACACGCCTTTACAATCAGTCCAGCAGAATTCCTGTTAACAAAAGAACTCAGCTCCCAGTAATTCTCTTCACCGGACTGTTTGGAAATAGAAGCACTTGTCTGAAGAGGATGAAATGTTTTCATCTGCTGCTGAAGTTCTATTGTGTTGCTCAATAATCCCTTATATAGTGATTGTGGTTTCAGTGAAATATTCAAATATGACATCTGGATTCTTTGTTTTTTTACTCTCATCCCAAGGGCATCAGGCCGAAGCAGCCGCGATTATTTCTGTAACCACATACTGCAAGTCAAAACTTATTATTCAGGGAGGCTTGGCTTCAGAGTCCTTCAGTGTCAAATTATCAGGTTTACAGCAGAATACTACTGCGGCGTTGATGAGTGTGTTTTGGTTCAGCGTGTTTGCATTGTAAATGAGCGGGTCCTGGTTTTGTTGCTGGCGCGTTGCGGCTCAGAAGAACAGGCGCTGAAAGGCTCTGTTCATTCCTCAGCGTTTCCTGTCGCCCTCAGTGTGCGAGAGTTCAGAGGGCAGCCGGGTCGGGATGAGGGAGGAGGCAGGAATGCTATAGGACGAGTTGTAAGAAATGTGATGAGTGACACACACACACACACACACACACGTCTGATTTGTTTTTCATCACATCAATGCAGAAACAATGTGCCAGGTTAGGATGTGATTAATGGCAGACAGAACAGTGGCTGAACTGCCGAGTGGAGGTCTAAAAATATCACACATCACGACAGTGCTGTCTCTGTTACTTACACACACACACACACACACACACACACACACACACACACACATACACAGAGCCAGAAATAGCAAATTGAAAGAATTTACTAAATGTTAATCTCAAAAATGACATGTAATTGAAACATGCTTGTGTTGCAGTTTTCTGACCTGATAGAAGAGAGAGAGAGTTAATTAGCTCTAATGTGAATGAATAATGACATGAATAAACGAAAAATGAATATACGTGTTTGACTCTAGGAGGTAATATGTTTGAAGGTCGCACTTTTGTTGGGAGAATAAGTGAAGTCACCGTGTCTCTGTGACGCTGTACTGAGGCGCCGCGGTGCTCGGAGCTAAACGCTAATGTCAGCATTTGCAGGTATTTGGTTAGAAACCAAATGATCGAGTTGCTGCCTTAAAGTTTCCTCTCCAGACACGTTTGCAACACTTTGCGGGTGGGTCCTAATGGGTTGTGTAGATTAGTGGATGACTCATAAGCTAATCTTTATGATTGAAGAGACATTATGTGATAGTCATTAGTCACCCGTCACTCTGTCACAGGATTATGTGGGCCTGATGCTTCTGATTTACCAAACATGAAGGTTAACCCTGCACTGGTAGGCTCTTAATCCTCTTTCCTAGTGTTCACTGCTGAGGGTTAAATGAAGTGGGGGAGGCTCCGGGTTAAACTGAGCCTTTCGCTGCGACTGTAGTGAATAGTGAGACGGTTTATGGGGGTGGTAAATGCAATTTAAAGGATTTGTCTGGTGTTACGCCTCGTTTTTCTTGCACTTTGTGAGTTGTGGGTACCAACAGATTCGCTGGGAGCTACAGAGGAGGGAAGGGAAGTCAGAAAGTAAAGAGAAACTGACTAACACATCGTTGGTTTTGATCTTTTTTAATGGGGTTTGTTAACGATAAAGAAAAATGTAGAATTGCGTCACACTTAGTTTTTGTTTTGTCAGTGTTGTTTCAGTGTTCAGGCATGAAGTGCTGCAATAATGCCACAATAATCCCTGGCGTCATGTTGCCATAAAACGATCCCAGTGAGCAGTGGTAGTGGAGCAGTACGTCTCGGCAGATACCCTGACCTGAAGCATCAGGATTGGCAGGTTTTTTTTGGAGAGAAAAAGTCTGGTGTCCTAATGATTGGCAGCCCCTTTCTTACCCCCCTTTAAATCAAGACCACATTTCCCATAAAGCCAGTCACTTCCTGTCCCTGCCCCACCTTTTTTCAGACTGCGATCTGAGAGCTGCAGGGCCTGTGGTGCAGCAGCGCAGTGACAGTCTCTCTGTCTTGGTCAGATGCCACTACAGCTTGTTTGGCCTCTCTGTGCTGACTGGAAACCACTCTGTCAGCACTCTCTCTCTCTCTCTCTCTCTCTCTCCACATACTGACACAATGACACAGCAGCACAGCTTAAAGCGCACTGCCTCGACAGAAGCACCTGGCCGTTTCCATGGTAACAGACTGCTCTCTGTCCTCTGGTCTTATTTGCAGAGTGATTTTTTTTTT
Organism: Seriola aureovittata; assembly: GCF_021018895.1. Classification (NCBI taxonomy): domain Eukaryota; kingdom Metazoa; phylum Chordata; class Actinopteri; order Carangiformes; family Carangidae; genus Seriola; species Seriola aureovittata. The sequence continues at coordinate 3,706,957 of NC_079367.1, read as the reverse complement.
TTTTTTTTTTTTTTTGGAGACAGTCGACTAAAACTGAGTCTGAGGAAAGTAAAGTTGTGAGACGTCGGTATAGAACAACAAAGTGGGAAAACCTAAGACATGTTTTCACACATTCGTAGACGGAGTAAACTGAGACTGATGCCGTATAGAATGCATATGAGCTTATTTAAGGTTATGTAAATCCTCTGGGACAGAGGCAGTTGCTGTAGCCTGTATATTATCTTGATCTACAATCGTCAACATCTTTACGTCGTCTAGTTCTGCCATTTCCTGCGTCCAGAATACGTCCAACCATTCCAGTGTGACCGCTGCACTTTCAAAGCCAAGGGTGGGTGTGGGAGGTTTAGAGGGAACTTCCAGTCGTACTCCTCCCTTCTGCGCTATAGGAAGGATGTTTTTACTATTTACATCATTGATCTGAACTTGGGAGGAAATTGCAGAAATGCAGTGAAGGAGTGTGAACACTCAGAAGGGAGGGGTCGCCAGTGGCGAGTCGTCATTCACACAGCTAAACCCGTTTGTGACTCTTATCCTGGTTTTGATCGCACGGCAGATAAGGGATTGTGTGTTTGTAGACTCAGTAATGCAGATTGTAATCGAGTGTGCGCTGCCCAGGGTGTCGGGACGTGTTTGTCTGGTATGCTCATTAGAGGGTGACACGGGAGTGGATTTTTCACTCCTGTCCCATCCCACCAAAAACATTCCTGTCCCGTCCCAATCCTGGAAGAATGACTCCCGTCCCGTCCCGTAATTGTGTTGTTATCAGGATATGTTAGCTGGCATCTGCGCACAGAGATGCCTCTAGTGCACGTGAGTTACTGCAGCAGCTCAGACAAGTGATTGGCCAACGCCTCGTCATACAACAGTCAGAGCAGAGAGGATGGGATAAGAAAGAATAAAAATTAATTCATATTAGAACTGCATATATAAAAACTGACCTCTTATAATGGTTCCTGTCCCGCCCGCTCCCGCTGACGTCCCAGTCACATGATGAAACGTGAAATTGAAGCTCATCCCACAGGAACCCCTGAAAACTTTATAAAAATGTTTTAGAAAGTTAAATTAAAGTTACATTTTATTTTTTTTTACATGCAAAAACAATTCCAGACAATTTGGTAATGAAATAGTTGAGACTTGAGAAATAAATGTAATCCTGATGAAGATCCATAAATAAATGAGAACACTCTTTGTTTCAGGGCAGAAACTGTATAAAATCACGGCTTCACGTCTCCCTGTCATGAGATCAGAAATGCAAAACTCCAGTTAATAGGAAGATGCATGTCTGTCGTCGTGGTTACGTGGCGTTTTGCATAGACGCTGAGGGACGACCGGCAGGAAGGGACAGTCCTGAGGCCGATATCATCGGAGGGAGAAGTTTTTTTTTTTTTATAATTGATGTGTGTGAACTGTCCCCCCCCCACGCGTCACTCACCAGCATGTCTGCAGATGTACACTGCAGGAAGAGACTGTGCAGAGTAATGAGTTGAAACCACAAGTTTAATGCGCACATGAGCGCTGAGGTTTCTGTGGTTGTTTTACAGCAGAAAGATTTGACCAGCGGATCCGCCATCTGCTCAACATCACTCCAGCCTTCTGATGCAGCCTTCTGATGACTGTCCTCTGAGTTTTGAATCATAATTTCAACGATTTCAGACGCTTTGTGCTCTTATTACGGCCAAGGCTGTGTCCCAGTTCGGGAGCCGCATCCTTCGGAGGACGCGATCTGCAAAGGTGTGGCCGCCGTAGACCGTTTAGGCCAAACCGAAATGAGATTTTTGCTTTGAGTCACCAGCTGTGCCCGCCTTACCTTTTTAAGCTCCTGTCGCCTAGCAACCTTGACAATACAACTCTTTCTCACAAACACTTGAGGTTTTAAGGCCCTTGGTTTTAACAGTTGTACCGTTAGCAGTTGAACTGAGCTGAAACCCTACTTAACATTTAAAAGTGTAATCCTCAGGCGGTGTCGTGTTCTGCCATATTTTTTTCATTACCGGAGCGCAATGAATCTTGGGATAGGTTGGAGACTTTGTTGCCCAGGAAACGAAGGGCGCATTTCTTGGCCGCATTTGAAGGAGCCTTTGAAAAAAAGGGACGGTCTAGTCGCCCCTGAAAGATGCAGCCCCTGAATTGGGACACAGCTGAAGTTCAAAGTTCGTGCTCATGTTTAGATAATATTTAAATATGTAGTTAAATAATAAAAAGGAAAGTCCCGTTTATATCCCTCAAAGTGCTGAAAAGTGCCACTTTGGTGACACCCAGCCTCTAGTCTCAAGTCAATTGACCAGAAAAGCAACGTCTTTCCCCATAAGGCAACACAGTAAATCACTTGATGTTTGAACACAATCACAGCAGGCTGCTGGTGGGTGAAGAATTTATCTGGTAAAGTCCCGACCCAATGAAATGCTTTGTGCTTTTCTGCAAATTGATTCTTCTATTTGTACAAACCTGCTAAAATTCACTGAAGCTCCCAAATGTGCAGGCAAGTTGATGTGCCAGCACCGACCCAATCACTTCCTCAACACACACACACACCCCCACACACACACACACACACACACACACACACACACACACACACTCTCAGCTGGAAGGCCACACTGCAGCACATGTCCAGCCGGCCGCTCGGCGTTCTCTGCCGTTCAGTTTCCATTTGAGCAAACAGGGCAGTGAATGGTCGTGTGTTTTTATCTGCTCTTCCTCAGCTGACCTAAGCCCCCGGGGCGTCTGTCAGCCACAGAGAATGGACTGTGCACCGGGCTCTTTGTTCGCTGCAGTGTCCTATCGCTGCTGTGTGCGTGGGTGTGTACAGAACTGTCATACGCCATTGTGATATGTGACTGATAATGTAATTACCTGTCAACATGCAAAATACCAGTCTGAGTGAGTCAAAGTGTAATCACGTGAAGTATGAAATGCATCACGTCAGCTTGTTCATTCATCTAGTGCAGCAGGTCATACATATATGGATATAAATGGACCAACACAACATCCTGTGTGTCTGCAGAGAAATGCTGAACAGTGTATATTATTGCATATTCTTCGCTCTACTACTGGTCCAGGCAACAATCCTCAAATTCCTCACTGGAGGACTTGGACTGACTGCAAAATTAATAACCTCAGCTGTGCTGTGTGTTTAGCAAGTTTAAAGTAGTTTTGGATTTTTTTTTTTAATCAGTTTTCATTTTCATTTTGTTTTGACTTTTTGTTTTCAATTTTAGTTTTAATTAGTTTTTGAAGCAGGTTTGTTAGTTTAGTTTTTATTAGTTTCAATGTTAGTTTTGGTTAATGATAATAACCTTGGTGGTTAGTACTTATCAGCAAATGCTAACAATGCTAGTAGCCATGTCTGTCTTGTTCTTGTTTTTTGGTTTATTCTTGGACCACTGTCTCATCTGTTCACTTATCTAAAACTCAAAACACTATAATAATTTCATAATTTCATATTCTTCCCTGTTCAGATTTGTGCAAGATGTTAGCAAGCGGTGAGACCAAGCAGATGGTTGGACGTTGACACTCCTTTTACTGGCAAACTCTTCAGCTCATACGTTTCCTTCAGGAGGGACTCCAGAAATGTAGTGTTGCACTGCTATAAAATTGGGGAATTAACATGTGACATCAAGTTATTCAGATTTTAATCCCTAGTAGAAGAAAAGTGGATCCTAAACTTCTGATTACACGGCTCATTAGCATTCGTTGTTAGCTCGAGCTAACATCATTAGGGCTATTTTCTCAGCCTTGACAAAGCTCCTCCAGAGCCAGAGAAGACTGTGTCGTTCATACACATCTCTGAAGCGATCTAATGACATCTGAGAAGGGGTGATGATGATGATGTAACAAACACGAGTCTTATTTAAGCTAACTGAGAGATGTTAGTGTGTAAGTGTCAGCTGAAATACTGGGAGATGAACTGACTTCTAACCAGCACCAGTATCATAATTTGCCTGAATCCATCATGAAGTTCTGTGTGTGCAGAAACCGGATGACAAGCTGACACACATTGTCCCCAATCACCAATACAGTCAATGTTGCCAACACACGGTTTCAGCCACTCTCGTGTCACTGAAGGTTTTTGTCAATGACTTGCATCCAAATCTCACTGCATCTGTTTTGCTTGTATATTAAAGTGATCTCTTGCCCTTTGACCCAGTGCGAGGTCAGAGGAGCCGGATTCTCAGCATCGTTCGAGGCTTTTATCAGAATCAGCTGCGAGGCTGTTCGGTCTGTTCGGTCTGTTTATCACCGTTGTGAGATAAGAGTTTCTTGTTCACGGTTGTTATCTGCTGGATCTAAATGCTGCTGGAGCTCAACAACTCCTTCAACACAGCGTCTGGTTGGAGCTGTACGGATCAGAACAGCCTCACATTTAGGTTACAGTTTGATGCTGGGCTGTGGCTTTCCACAGAATAGCCCCGCCCATCATGAGCGAACATGCTTGGACAGATGTCAGTGTTGATGGCGTGTGCTGAAAATCATACGTCTGAATCAAACCTGCTCGCTCTGACACTTACATGGAATAATGATGTGAGATGATCTTTTTCTGTCTGGTGCAGGAACTTGTAATGACCTGAGTGGGCCATAATCTTCCTCAGGGCCAGTGATGGTGATGGTGATGATGATGATGATGATGATGATGATGATGATGATGGCGAGCTGTTTCAAAAAGCTTTTATCTCAATGAGAGTTTCAGTGATGTCCTGACAAGTCTGGCTGTTAAGCTGCTTTCTTCAGCTCTGCCGCAATCTCTGACCCTGTGTGTGTGTGTGTGTGTGTGTGTGTGTGTGTGTGTGTGTGTGTGTGTGTGTGTGTGTGTGTGTGTGTGTGTGTGTGTGTGTGTGTGTGTGTGTGTGTGTCTGTGTGTGTCTGTGTGTGTCTGTGTGTGTTTTCAGTGGTATTTTAAACTATGCCTGTTTGGAGTGTTCACAGTAATGGATTTAGAGCTGACGTGTGCTTGCAGAGTCTCTACATGTCCTGTAGTGTGTGTGTGTGTGTGTGTGTGTGTGTGTGTGTGTGTGTGTATGTGTGTGTTATCTTTCTGTTAATATTACATGTGTACAGACAAAGACATCGTGCACCCTGTTCGACCTACATCTGCCAGCCTGCACCACAACTGAGACATGAAGCATGGAGCTCGCTCAGACATGACAGACACACACACACACACACACACACACACACACACACACACACACACACACACACAAACTTTGTCTGATCCACTTGGTCTTTGATTTAATCTTAAACTTAGAGCTTAGTCTATTTGTCCTGTTATACTCCAGTTATATTTGATGTTTTTCAGAGAGTTGAAAACAAACAAATTGTTTTTATTTAAAAAGTTTGACCTCGTCCGTTAGAGCTGGATGTTTCGACACTTTCTGCCGATATGACACAGCAGTTTCTTTATTATTTATTTCTACTGAACCCTTTCTTTCATTTCACAGAAGATGCAAAAGTTTTCAGATGTTATACTGTTGTTCACACGGATAAAGTCGTACATCAGTCTAAATAAAACAGTGTTGGGCGGACAGACCGTGTGGGCGTCTCCTGCTTTGCTAAGTGCAAACAGGCGGCTGGTGTTGAATATAGATATCTCAGGCACATTAAACACTGATTTAAATGCATCTCCTAGCTGGAGAGTGTTTAATTAAAATAGTTAATTTACATTTAAAACATTATTGTGTTGTTGCCTTGAATTTGTTGTGAAGTATTTCGCGTTCTGTTAAAAAACCCGTCAGATCAGCAGCAGATTGATGTTGAGCTGGAATCAGATCTGGTTCTGAAACATCTCGTCTCACTTTAAGGAGGATGGTGTTAGCTAACCTGCTTTGTGGTGACGGATTTGAATGAACCTCTCACCTGCTGGCGCCTCTCCTCCCACCTGTGCACCGTGTGCTTGTCACCAAAATATCACACAGACGTACAAAGTGAATTTCAAGGTCAGAAAGATGCCAAACTGTCCGCTGGTCGTTTAACCGCCATGGAAACTGTCAGGACTTGCTGCTACGCATTACAGAGGTAATATAACCTCACACAACCAATAGCTATGTTGCTAACATGCTAACAAAGCACGGTGCTTTCCAATTTTGAGAGATAAGTTACAAATCCCTCCCTAAACATCAGGGTCGTATCTTGTAAACATTTTTTTAATCAATTAAAAATACAAGTGTGTTCTGTAAAAACAGTTTCAAACAGATGATGTGTAATGTTTGACTTGGAAACTTGTATTTCCGTTGACTCATAAATCCTGTGACTGCTGACTGATGATGTTTTTAACATGTTTAGTTTTTGTGAACAGTCACGTTTGCACCGCTGATGGTCTCCTCCAGGGTCCGAAGAGGAACAGTCCAGTTCATGTTCCTCCTCTCACACTGACAGACGAGACGGCCTGTATCAGTTTCATCTGACAGTATCGAGTGCAGAGTGAAGTCCAGGACACGTTTGGTCTAGTTTAAGGGGTTCTGGGTGTGTATCATACTGAGCAATGACAGTCAGTTCAGGAAGTGAACTAATGTGTCCTTCACAAACATTCAGTCCTGTCAATATAGGATTGGAAATGAAATCAGCCCCCAAGTAGGAAAAATGATTGGACTGTGGATAATGTGTGTGTGTGTGTGTGTGTGTGTGTGTGTGTGTGTGTGTGTGTGTGTGTGTGTGTGTGTGTGTGTGTGTGTGTGTGTGTGTGTGTGTGTGTGTGTTGTGTGTGTGTGTGTGTGTGTGTGTGTGTGTGTGTGTGTGTGTGTGTGTGTGTGTGTGTGTGTGTCGGGGGATTTTGGCTCTAACAATGTCACCATCTGCTGACAGCAGAGAACATTAGAGTACATTCTTCTGTGTGCATTAGTGGAATGTCACACGGCCCTGAGGATTTCTGTGACATCAGAGGCTGCGGCCCGGAGGAGACGGACTCTGTGCCGACGCCCCCGAGGACGAGAGGCTGTCAAACTCTTTATCTGCAAACAGAGAATCTGCGCTGGGCAGGATTAAAACAAAACAAAAAAAACATGCACTCATCTAATTAGTCATGATGTTAGGAAGCGGAGGATCTGTCTCGCCGCCATCCACTCCCCGTCTCTGCCAATAAAAAAGTTCCATGTTAAATTGAGGTGTAGACATTGGCCTGAGATCTTGTTTGCATAGGCTGCACGCAAGGAAAACACAAATGAGAATTTCATTTTTTTCTTTTTTTTGTTTTAGGCTTTAAAAAGGAAACGGTGTGTTTTCTTTTGTTTTAATCTCCAAATGTTCAATTTAATAAACAAAAGAAACAAAGCCACAAAAAACAAGTCGTTCCAGCCTGAGCTGCAGCGACTGTGCAGAGGCAACAGAGAAGTAAAATGAAGGTAGATAATAAGGAGGAAATAATAACCTTGTTTTATCAGTGACGACAGACGGTCTGTGGCCTCTTGAATGTCTCGCATTCTCGTCCTTACCGACGTGTTTTTTTAGCATCACAGATTCGACACATGCAGATTTGCTCACCCTGTAGTTTTGTGAATAGTTTAAGAGGAGACAATAACACTCAATGTTTCCCTCCTTCACTCTTTAGTTTGATATGTTCCCGTCGTACATCGACATCTGGTGGCCACGGAGCAGCTTCATTAGTAATTGAATAGCTGCAGGTCGTGATTGAAAGACTTAAAGAACATGGCTGTCGTCTCTGTTAGTGGCTGGTTATCTTCATTTTCATCGTGTTTCATCAAACAGGCAGCGACATGATCACACACAAACCCACAGTCCAGGTGATTATGTAAGTTACAAAGAGTAATAGTTGCGTTTGCGTCACATGGGAGTTACTTCAGTGAGGAAATCTTCTGGGAATAACTGGGAGTGTTGTGAGTTACTAATGTCACTGTTTTACTACATACACATCACACACAGGCCACAGACGCGGAAAAACTCGTTCTACGTCTCAAAAAAAAATGATGATATGTGACGTTTCCTCAAACCTCTGATCTCTGTCGTTGATTCATCATTATAGTGTGTAACTCAGGCTGTTCCTGGTCTAATTATCACACAGGCTGCAGACGCTCCGTCATTGCTGGTGAACTGGACAGTAAAGGTTCATATATGTGAAATGCTTAATCTCCCCAGAAATTATTAAAATATCTGATAAGTTTTCCCCACTTCTGTCACGCTGCTCCGGTCGCTTTCTGCACATGTGCACGACACGAAGTAAAGTCATAATTAAAAGACTTGAGGTTTTTGGTTTCGGTTTGATTTTTAATGCCTAGAGAAAGAGTTGAATGAACAGATGCAGACTGAGTCTCTTCAGTCTGTGTCTCCTGGAGGATCCTGTGGTGATGTACTGAATACAGAACGCTTCCTCTTGTCTTTACATCATGATAAATGCCTGTTTGTTGGCTCTCACTCTCTCGCTTTGTCCTCTAGAGCAGCACTGACTCTTTGCAACCAAACTTTAAACGTGTTATTGAATAACATTGAGATACATGGTTGACAGGATGAGTGATATTTGTTTCGGCTTGTGATGTCATCGCTGCGTTCTCCCAGCTGATCTGACTTTACACCAGCCTGCTTGTACACTTATGCACGTGATGCACGTCTTCGCCCGTTCATAACACTTGTATCCCTCCCACACTCCATTCATTTCACAGCACACTTCGTTTGCACTCTACCTACATCACTTTGGCTGTTCACTCCCTACAATATCATGGCAGCTGCTGTGGAATAATGGAGGCTTTGTGTGGCTGCAGGATCCTAAAAGCATGTGGAGCTGTTCCTCGGTCCTCTAGCGCCATCTTGAGGCGCAGGAGCAGAAGTGGTGGGAAACAGAAACGAGCTGCAGCGCATGACTGTGGTGGATATCTGCTGCCTGGGGATATGTGTCTTTATGTGGGCGGGTTAGTTAGTATTGTTTGTTTGGATTGGAAGGATCAAGCATGTTTGTGTAGTGACAGTCTAGAAAACCTCAGTGGGTGATCGCACTCCTGTGTGCTCATGTTTTTAACCCTGTCTGATTTACATTACATGCATATACTCGGAGCTAATTTCATGAATAAAGTCTCTATCTGTCTAATTTGAGTATATGCTGTTCTCTTTTCTTCGTTTGGGAGGAAGTAGATTTTTGGACATTAAATTCCAAGTCAGTTTACTTTTTCAATATTTACCCCAAAGCACTGACCTTTCCCTGACCTTAACTAAATGTTTTGTCACGTCTCCTAATGCGTCAGACATACACTGTACAGGTACAGTCAGTATGACATTCTGGAAATGGCTTTACAAAATTTCTCATCACAAGGTCCACGCACTTGATTCAAAAACTTTCAGCGACTCTTCAACGGCCTTCATCGCAGGTGTAAATCTCTGTTTATTAATAAGAGCATATACTTGACAGGGAGGTGGGGGGGGGCAGCATCATGAAGAGAGACAATGATGAGCTGTTTTTTCCATTCATTGTCAACAGTGAGTGAACCCTGCGTGTCGTTTCTGGCAACATGTTGCTCTCTGCTTCTGCTTTTCTTCGCGCCGCCTTCTTCTTCCTCTCTGCTACACAGAAAGATTTCACACAGGAAGACAGCGCAGGTTACAACACCCTGAAATCTCTATATATAGAGTGTTGTAGTCCTGGGTATTAACCGAAACAGATGGTGGTAGAGAGAGCTGATCATACAGAGCAGAGAAGGGGTTGGGTTGGATTTGAGGTTCAGAAAGCGGAGGTACTGTACGTGGGATTAAACCGCTGAATGATGATTGGACGAAATGTAAAGGTACGTTACCAGCAGATTGGACGGAGCATCACGACTCTAATGTCTGCAGATGTTCTTGAACAGGCAAAGCTCAAAGTTTGGAATAACTAATTTCTTTACATTGGAAGAATGAGCATGAATCTAGCTGCCAGGTCGCTGTGTCTCTTGGCATTAGCTACACGACTAGCTTGTTAGCTAGTCGTGCTGTTGAGCCTCTGTCCTCTAACTTCAGGCTGCAATAAATCTGACTGACAGCAAGTCAAAGTTTGCTCTTCTGTGGACAATTGAACCACGATTAAACCGAGGTCAAACCGGTGGTTTCCCGCCTTTTTACCTGTGACTGTTTTTCCCTTGTGACGGTTCAGTACCAAAGAAAGTCAAATTAACACTGAAATAAGCAAAAATTCTGATCAGCTCAAAAACTCTTCTTCTCTCCTCTCCTTAATCACCACATGACCCCTCAGATTTATCATGTGACCCTTGAAGGGGACCCAACCCCCAGACTAAACTACCTAACTGCATATAAAACAGTTAAAATTAGCTCCATCTTCACCAGTTACAACTGTATAAAGCTGCTTACACATTGATGCATCAGCATTAACAAGCTAATGATGTCATGTGTAATAATAAATCAGTCAGAGGGAAGAAACAAGTACTTTTATTTAGATCATTTAGGTTCATTTGAAGCAAGTAAATAGGATTATGTTAAGTAGTATTAAGTTGGATTTGTCATGCAGGACTTGTAATGGGATATTCTTACGTTGTTGTATTGGTATTTTTACATAAGTAAACAATCTGATTACTTTGCGTTGTTCCTTTCTGTCCTCTGTCAGTTTGTCCCAGTGCGTTACCTCTAATGCTGAAACCATTGGTTGACCTAGTTATATTAATGATTATTAAATTACAAATATTTGGAAAAATCGTCCTTGCTGAAGTGTTGTAGTTTATTCACCACAAACAGCCTAAACACTGCTCAGACGTTAGCTTTAGCTATGTAGCAAAATGCTACTTTTCTGTTGGATTGAATTTGCAGTGTTCAGGGCAAATTAGCTTCTTTCACATCTTTACATTGACTTTATATGAAATCACGCCGCCCTTTACAATTTGCATTGAACTCTCCTCTAGTTTTGTTTCTACTTTGTAGATTCAACTAATTCAACTTTTTAGTCATTTAAAGTGTAAAGTCTAACATCTAAACAAACAGTTTCCCACAACTGGGTCAGTCTAGCTCCTGGAGCACCTGAATACAGCATCGGGGTCAGATACCAGGCCCTGTATTTTACCACTGCTTAACTACAAGATAAGCAAGTGTACACAGTACGTTCTCAATGACATTAACAGACCCTTAGCTGAGTTTGCTTACACACAGATACACACAGACACAGAAGCAGCTGAAATGACAGCAACTGCAGGAGCATGTGTTGAACACTGTGGCTGCTGATTGGACTGTGGAGGTGATGTTGGGTGGGGGTGGGGGGGAGTTCATGGCAGACCTGCGGTCCAGGTTGGAGAGCAGAGGCTCCTATTTTTACCCCCACTCAACACGCTCATATCACAACAGCTGTCCCCACATCTCTTGTCTGTCCACTGTCAGGAATAACCAGCCAATAGGAAGCCTCCCCCCCCCCCCACCGCTCTCCTCAGCTCGGCTGTTTCACTCTGCGCTCTGTGTCTCAAGCCGCTCGCTCACTCAGACCTCCTCAACTTTGGACACTTTTTCATTTCATTGTTGACGTCTGGGGGAAACAGCAGTTGTGGAATTACTTCGCTAACAGGTAGAACAACTTGTGACCAGCTTTTTAATGAAGAGCAGGGACTGCAGAGGGAAATGTATGACAGTCCTGGGGCCTCGAGGCTCCACAGCCGGTGGCTCTATTTTTAGAGTAGAGGTAGCCAAGGGGGGGGGGGGGGGGTCGCTTGGTCGCTTTGGGGGGCAGCTTCAATGGTTTTCTAACTGACAGTAACATAGAAGCTTTTGTGCCTTTTTATGACAATAACACGTTTCCTTCTGTTAAAAAGTAGAAGTGAGTTGCATGTGAACGTGGTCGGGTTGATGCGGTGGGTCTGGTCATCTCTGCTGTGGCGGCTCAGCTGCTGGTCTGTGAACTGGTGGGACCTCAGCACACGTTCATGTTGTTCCTCTGGGTTTCAGTTTAACTTTAACATGTTGTGTCTGTAGTTGCGTTTCTCTGAATTTGAACTATTGTTTATGGACTCTTAGCCACAATCCTATCATCAGGAATCTTGGTCATTCTACAGATTTCTGCTGTTGAAATTTGTTATTCCATGAGTTTAATTATTCCATGTTATTTCACATTCATCTGCTGTGTGTTGCCTTGTTTTTTATCACTATCCACACACTTTAAATTCACTGGATTCTTTAAGTGTAATTGTTTTCTCAAGAGATGCAGGAGCTCATTACATCCCAAATGTTTATATAATATTCAAGCATAATTCTTCAGTCTGAGATCCTCCTCAACAAGGAAGCGAGAAATCTTTGTAATAAATATTTCATACATTCAGATTTCTAACATGTTAATGTAAACATGTTGTTATCAGATGATCTCTGTGTTGGTGAAATGCGGCAGATCGTTTTTCTTGGAGTTGTTCATTTCTATATTTATCTTATTTTTCTTATATATATTAATTTATTATTTGTTCAGGTTAACAAGTGTAATTATCTTAGGGTGAATCTCAGGGTCTCCTTTCCTCTGGGACAGACACAGTTTTTAAGTCTTGAAGTAAAATTCAGTTCATCTCTTGTTTTGTTCTCTTCTTCCACCTTTTCAGTGTGTCAATAGGAGACTCATTTAGGCATGTGTATGTCAGGATTTGTTCAGGATATTAGAATTAAATTCTGTCTCGTCCTACAATCTACAGACTTTGGACACACGAGTCTTCCTGGAAAATCTCTGGGTCTGTCCACAGGTCGTTACAGTCTCGAGCGGAAAAGGCTTTAATTGCACATGAAGTCCAAGTCGTACAAAAATCCACTCAAAACCGGGAACAAAATGTTTCCCTGGCTGCTGTATAAGTGTTGAAAACAGAGGATATTATTCAGATAATAAAAGTAAGGCTGTTAGAGATGTTTTAGATTCTGCTAAGCTCAAACGAAGGAGCTCGTCATCTGTTGTTTATAGAGATACTTCAGACGTTCCTTCAGTCTTCAGCTCTGATTTAAACCGTTGGTTGTTTGTCTTGTCGTTTCTTGTGAGACGACGTGATTCACGAGTCGGGAAGTTTGGTTTCACGTCACACAACAACTCCTCAAATGAGTGACTGTAACACACGCTGTTGCACTGCTGCTGTCTTTTCTGAGGTCATGTCCCTGTTTCTGAGGCTGAGGAGTGAATGTGTTAAAGTGTCGCTGTTGGACGTCCGTGCATAGTTTGTCTTTTCTGCTTGAATATAGATTTTTCTGCAAGGAACGTATCAGTAGTCTTTATACGGTGTTTTCAGATTGTGACTTATTCAAGTCTTTGTGCTGTGTGACTTTAGCTGGTGTCTGTGTCGAGTTTTATTTCCCTCGTTGGCCTTTCAGTGGGGCTGTGGGAGTAAACTGGCCCACAGCCCCACTGCACCGCTATCTAATCCAAAAATAATCCTGTTAGTCAGTGTGCTAATTCAGTGACCACTGATAAAACCAACTCACTCAGGGCCAGACCCCAGACCGGGGGCCTCGTTTATAGCCATTGTATATGAACCAGGATGCGTCAGGTGGCAGATTCTGGAAAGTCTGGGTCACTTATATTTACCCCGAGTGTCCTGATGTGTTTTCATATCAACCACATTCACCGATGAATTATTTCACCTGCTACACTTTTAATTCGAATTCAGATAATTTTTTGTTTTTATACAAAGTAGCTTCAGGGAACTCTCGGCCTTCTCCACCTGCAACCTTGGCCACCACCTCTGCACTGCTTGGTTTCAGATATGGAGTGTGTGATTTCATCAGCTGTGTACGTGTCTATAACCTATAAAAGCTTAACAAACACCGACAGCCGCGCCGCTGTCCCTCCGTCGTCCAGTATCCAAGTGTTTAAGGCGTCCTCCTCCGTGTCTGACAGCTTCGTTTAAATTCGTGGAATCGTCCCATTTGTTGCATTAACAGCTGCTGCAGCCTCGACAGCTTTGTTTTGTTTGTTACGCCGCCGACACATAATGTTCTCCGCAGGAACCAGATCAATATTCATGAGGGATCTGCATTGACCCTGTAACTGTGATATGAGGCTTGGCAAAGTGTGCGCACACACACACACACACACACACAAACACACACACACACACACACACACCTATTCAAGCTGATTGTGTGGAGGCGTGTGTGTCCACAGTTTTATAAATCATTTTATATCTTTATTGTCAATTTTAAAAAACAAGAAGACAGTGAAGCAACTCCCTGAGCAAGTAGTACCAAGGTGTGTGTCTGTTGATGGTGCGGAAAGGATCGATCACATCAAAGTCACTTTAAATCAGATCTATACAGAAGTTATTCAGGTGAAAGCAGTTGACAGTGACAGTTTGCACAACGTAACATCCATTGAACATGAAACACTCGGAGTTCAGAGGTGGGTTTAAGTTTGTAGTAGGTCGATCAGTTTACCACCATGTAGAGAAACGGATTAAACATTAAAATTGTCTCCACACAGTTTTAAAATAATCCTCTGCAGTAATTTGGGGGGATGGTGATGGTCTGGTCTCTGGTGCGTCATCTTCTGAGGACGTTTGACATTGTGTTCGTGCTCCAGGGTTGAGATCAGCTCACTAGTGTGATTGTATTTCTGTTTACCATTTAAAAAGAGGTTTCCAGAGGTGTTGTTCGAGTAAAATCTTGGATTCCTGTGGGACGTGTTGTCATTTCTCTAAACCGTCTCCTGTTCTAATCTCCTCTTCATTGCTTTGCCTAGATAGAAACGTTTTCTGCTCACCTGAAGGTCCTAATGTCTGTTCGTCTGTCCCTGTGTATTCTCACCATTCTTCCTCTCCTAGCTTCCCTCCACATCCTCCTCCTCTTCCTCCTCCTCCTCCTCCTGCTGCCGCCGCTGCTCTCATCTCATCAATCACAGCCCATGAGAGCAAATCAGCAAACATGGCATTCTCATCTCGCTTTTCCTTCTGGGAGCAAAAGGGAAGTCTCATTTGGACATTTCATACAACACTCTGCATGGTGTTACAGCCTTTTACACTGGGTCTTAACACGTGTGGCCTTTTGTGTGTGTCACACTAAGAATTCGATGCATTTCACTCTCATGTATATGTGTTACAATAATTACCAGAGGTGGAAAGAGTACTGGAAAATTAGACTCAGGTAAAAAAGAAGTGCTGTTAATAGGAAGTAAAATCACCTGTGTAAAAATTTTCTCAGATAAAAGTAAAAAGTCAGTCAGTTGAAATGTGCATTTTTAAAAGGGGGGAAAGAAGGTAAAAAAAAAAAGGTAGATTATTGTTACCATGACGACAGAGGTCCTCTAAACTTGAGGAAGTAGTTATTGTAACTGGAACTGTGACCTCTTCCTAATCCTCAGTAGTTTTTGTGCCTAAACTTGGGGCTGAACGATGCAAAAAAATCTGATATTGCGAAATGAGACATGTTTTTAGTGGGAATGGTAATTTTTTACATGTAATTTTTGCTGAAAAAAAAGATCAAATATACTGTGATTTGGATTAATTGTTGTAAACCTAACAAAACAGTGAGCGTGTTCCCCAACGAAGGTCCAGTACTCCTGCAGCTGATACGCTCTTACGGGTCATATCCGGGGGAAGGGACAAACGACCTGTATTCAGGTTGGAGGACTTATGTCATGTCGTGCACACAAAATGCCACGTTGCTAGGTAACGCAGTGGTTGTTGACGTCTCCCTCTGGACAGTGAGTTCCAAGAATCAGTGATTTGTTGTCGTACTCATCCGTTGTACAGTAACGTAGAATTGACGGCTCTGCGATCCACCATGAGCATTTTTAGCATTTAGCTTTTAGCCAGACTCGGCATGCACCTGTTGCTGAGGTCATGCTAATCTTAACCACTGCCCCATAGTGACTCCACGCTTTTTATTGCATTGTTTATTGCAGTTTTCATACTGTTCACAAACTGTTACTACTGGCCCCAGGTGTGAATGCGCCTCTCAATCCCCTGACACTCAGTCAATGTACACATCTAGAACATGTGTCTACGCTGGGAGCTGAGAGCTGAGTGTTTCTCCTCTCCAGATTTTGTTCCATGCTCGCCTGGTTCATCGTGCAATACCTGAGATAAGAAATACTTAAAAGTAAAATGATTCTTAAACATATTCAAAAAACAACTAATGAGACTCGATGTTCCTTCCACCCCTGGTAGTTACCAATTTGCTGTGACTTTTTACCACCTGAGCTTAAGCAGTGTATTTCCAGTTTTTAGTTTTTGAAAAGCGTGTTTTTATCTGAAGAAACAAATGTTCAGTGCAAAACTTATTTTTATGCAAATCATGGCTCACAGAAACTTTGCATGTTTGAGGCTTGCATGGTTGTGTAATGGAAAACAACTCTACATCGTATCAAGGTTTTGATCTGGTTTCCTTCTTCATATCGATATATTTAGATCAAAGACGAGAACAAGCCAGGCAGCCCAAGTGTAAGTAAATATTATCCTTTCAGGTTTCACATGGGAACATACATACATGTATATCTCTGGTCATCAGAGTCGTGTTTAGAGCCAGGGATCAATCCAGCTCTTGTACATGTCACTTAAGAGAAAGTATGTTTGTACAAGTGGTTCCTCCATGAGGCTCACTGACTGACTTGAGACTGAGAATAGTAAATCACTTCGTTGAAAGGATTTTTGAACAGTTAAAATCATCCAGGGAACCAGGCCTTCCAGACTCTGGAGTCATGGAGGTGTACTGTGTCTGTAGAAATATGTTGCTTGTGCTTGAAAGAATATATCTGCAGTTTGTGGCAGTTTTTGTAGACCTGGATATTAAGAGTTGTTTGTGACATGTGGAGTTGTGTGCTTGATGTTCCTTGATCAGCATGTCTTTAAATGTACTATATCAAATGGATCATTTTTTATTTTTGCTGCTTGGATTTTCATACTTTATTCTCATCCTTATATTTCCCCTCTTTCCTCTCTATGAGTAGTCAGACAGTGATGGGGTGCCCAACCGAGCCAAGTCAGTGCCAGCTCTAGACCCTGGCAGGGGGTTATTCCGGGCAAAAAGTCCCTCACCTGTTTCCCCTACGGAGTCATTAACCCGGGTCAGGAGTCCCTCCCCACCTAAATTCAGGAGTCCTGTTAAAGTGCCGGAGCCAATGTCAAAGACGGGAGAGCAATCTAAGAGCCCTGAAACACCAAAAGCTTCTCTAAGCCCAGAGCCAGATACGAACAGTGAGCGAAAGCAAAATGGCATAATGGGTAAAAGCGTGGTCAATGGTACCGCCAACAGTAACGCCAGACTTCCAGCACCAACCAGCACCAACCAGATGGATGCTACAGATGACCAGGGTCTGACTCGTAGGAAAGTAGTAAAAGTGGTTCGTAGCGTTGTCCGGAAGGTGCTGCCCACAGAAGAGGCCGAGACGACTGGGCGAACACAACCAGCGGACAAATCTCCAGAAGCAGCCAAGCCTGCAGCTGAACCAGTTAAAGCAGCGCCTGCACCAGCTCCAGTGTCCAAGTCTAAAGCCCCCATGATGTCAGGGTTCTTGTTCAAACACGACGTCATCAAAACAGAAGAAAAAGACGACATTTCACGAGGATTGAAGAACCTCATGATCCGAGGCAGAACACGGGAGCCCCGCCCGCGAGTACAGAAGGAGGAACGACCTGAAAGAATAGAGTTGGAGAAGAAAAATGAGAAGATGGTAGAAAAGGTTGAGCAGGAAGAAACAAAGGAGGAGCACAAAGAGGAGAAGCCTACCACAAAACCACAGGAAGTCAATCAGAAACTCACAAGTTCTGCTCCAGTTTTACAGAGGGTCAAATCTCCCATGGCTCCTGAAATCCCAACCAATAAGGCTTCGCCCCAACCAACAGCTCCGGCTTCTTCCAAATCCACTCATTCCAGACCTTCATCTCTCCCTCCGGTTGTTGGCTTTATCCCTGCCTCCAAGCCCTTACCCATGTCTCCACCTCCTGGTTTCATACCTAAACCTAAACCAGCTGCTGACACAAAACCCGCCCCAGCAAATCCACCTTCTACCACCTCAGCTGCCCCAAAATCTTCCCCCCTCTCTCCGACACCACGTTTCATCCCAGCCCTTAAAACTCCTCAACTCGCAACTCCCGTGAGTCCTCCCCGTCCCACTCCTGGTCCACTGTCTCCCCCTCCGGGAGTCACTCGCATTCAACAGCCTACTGTCAGTCAACAAGAGGTACAGTACAGCGTCCACACTTCGCATGTCTGGTCAACATTTGAGACATTGGTGTGGAAAATGCATGGCCGTTTGAAATGCATGTTTGAAATAAAAGAGCACCGAGGTGTTTATTTGCAGACTCCACGCAAGTGTGTAACCTCGGTGTGGCACGGCTCTACAGTCACTTGATAGCCACTGAAAGCACAAACTGTGGAACTAATGTGAAATATTAATGACCTTTCTTCATGCTAACGAGGGAAGAGTTCACTGGGGAAATGTTTTTCTTTTGAGCCAATGGTGGCAGATCCAAAGGTTGGTGATGCCACTTGGTTCATTTGCTGTCCACCTGTTCACCTGTCCGAAACTTCCGTACAGAACAAGAAAGGGTTTCGGCATCCGTGAGCGATGTGTTGAAAGTTGATTCCCCATGCACAGTGGTTAAAGGAAAAGAGTGAAGCCGAGGCTTTGCATTAGAATTAAAGGTCAGTAATCAATCAAATAAAGCAAAGAAATAAGCTTGGGTCAGATTAAGGTCCCAGAGTCATAAAGATGTTGGTTTGGGCAGCTGCTAAACTAAACTAGAGTAAGATAAGACTAGCAGACTACCGTGGAATACGGTATAAACATTGGTGCTTCCCACCTGGTTGTGAGTCTTGTAAAATAATGGCTGGAATCCCACAAACTTTTGCTGATAACATTTTGCTCCCAAAGGGGGATAAACTTTATTTTAATGACTCCACGTCTTTTCCTATAATAACTATTATCAAAGAACCTTCAGACAAAAACTGTATGCAATATGTCTGTCAGTGTGGCTTCAAGAACGAGGTCATTGTTTATTTGTTAGAGACTACAGAGGTGTTTGCGGTAAGCCATGCAGCACTACTCTCCAGGAAGTTCACAGATGGCCGACACGGTTTCAGTAGAGCTGTGCGGTCAAGACCAAGACTGGGTATTAGTTTACCTCAGGACAGAGAATCCACTGCTACATTCCCAAAGCTTACCGTTTACTGTGTGGTATTTTGGAGGAGGGCTGTAGTAGATCGTACAGACAAATCTTGTTTCACCTCGGTGCAGGATAAATATGTGTGTTGGATTAGGGTTGGGTGTTTGCCCTCTGGTTGAAGGGGTATTTTGTCACTTGCTTGGCTTGATTTGATGCAAATCTAACAAATATTTTTCGCTTAACCAGAAAATTGTATTATGTCGTGTGTGGAATCCATTGATTTTCTTGTGTGCATGCTGTTTGAAGCACCTTCCTGCATTTTCTCCTTAACATTGGCTTTTTAAAAATCAGATTGCACAGTAATCCAAACTGCCACTGGTCATGTTGACGACAGGAAGTGTGTGTGTGTGTGTGTGTGCAGACTGAGTTTCCTGTAAGAAGCACGATTTCAGACCGCTGTGGCTGACAGGGTCTTTGATTTGTAAGAGGAGTAAATCGCATATCAATGTGTTTTTAAAACTTTTAGTTTGTGTGTAGTCACAGGCTTTGCTTCATCTGTATCAGTGGGCTTCAGTGTCAATGTGTTGCTTGCTGCTTTGACCTGTAGGAGGCACCGCTCAGTCCCACCGAGGAGGCTCAGAGACGGCTGATGAGGATCTTCGGTGCCCCTGTAAATCGCCCGGCTGTCCATCTGTATATTGTTGATGTCTTCTCTGGGTTTTATGTTTGTCTGTCGATGTTACACCAATTAATCACCATGCCTACCATGCTCATTGGTTACTGGTGTTTACTCACAGAGACATACAGCAGAGGAAGGTGTTACCATGGTGTCTGCATGTTCTGCCCTCTGCTGGTTCCTGGCTTGGTTTCCTCTAACCTTTATTTCTCTAATTCTGATTCTCTGGGTTTCATCCCACACTTATCTTACTTACTTACCCGTTACCATTTTACTTATCTGTCAACTATGGCTGATCTCAGTTTCCCAGTTGAAGATTTGGACTCCTTCCCTTGGCTTGCTTTGGTAGACTTATTGGAAAATTTGTTTCCCTTTGATCCCATCCAAGAATCTTTCGATACTGAGTTTGACATTTTGATGGTTTACTTACCTAAAAATGTTGAGTGAATACACTCTTTATCTGACACATTGAAGTAACAGCTGTAGGCTGCTAAATCTGACACACCCCTACTTCTACAAGCTACTTGATCCAAATGCCGAAAGGCTGAAAAACGACAAGCTGCTGCCTGAATGTTTTAAACACCGAGCAGAACAAGGAGGAGGGAAGGAAACCAGAACACTGTTGCAGAAAGCTGACGGCGTCTGACAGTGTGAATGTATTTACACGTCACAGAATTTTAATCTCTGTAATTGAATGTTTCTTTTTCAACAAAATAGTAGAAATACAAACATGACTTTTACTCTGAAAGTCTGTAGTCTATTGGCTGGCCTCAGCTGTCAGAATAGGTTCAATAGGCTTGTAAACTTCGAACTGGGTGTACAAGCCCCTTATGTAACAGCACTTATTGTCACAACCATAACCCGCCTCTAGATTGATTTCCACAGTGCTGTGGTTGAGAGCTCGGTACTTAACCATTTAGTGATGATTTACTTTCTCCATTCTGACTCTGTTCTCCAGCTTGAAAGCATGTCGTTCTCTCTCAAGTAACGTTTCACTAATCCCTTCGTCCTTCCACCCCATGGTTACTTATTTCAAAGCCACTTTCACTTTTCCATTATGCTCCAGTTTTTTGTTTTCATGCTCATATTTCCACGTTGACCTTGTCTTCTTCTCCCCTCTCCCCTTCTCCCTCATTCTCTCTCCTTCTCTCCATGCTTTACTCACACTGCACTCGCTGGCTGTCGCTGTCTCTCTGGTTGCTTTGTGGCTAAGCTGGAGCCGGCAGTCAGTGTTTCGTCCTCTGTCCAAGCCCCGCCCCTGCGGCCCCGCAGCCCCAGGGCTCCCTCCAGGTACAGCAGTCCTTCCTCTGGGGCCCCCTGGCTGGAATTTGTACTTGTGTGGAGTATAACACCTGCAATGCTTTTTCCTTTCCCTCCCTTTTTACCCAAATTCCCCTGTCTGCAGTGTTTCCAACATCTGCATTAGACTGTGACCAATACAAAAAACACACATCTGATCAGCGTTAATCAAACCCGTAACATGATTCACCACGATTTAACTGATCAGATTCCACTTGAGATTTTTGTCATGTGTTGCAATGGATGAAATTGAGGGGGAAACATTTTCTTTTCATTTTAAACATTTCAGTATTTGAAAAGACACGTTAAAGAATTGTGTGTGACAGTAACTTCAGGCAATGGTCTTGGGATGTTGATACTAATTTAATTCCAGTACAGAGATAAGAGTCGGACATGATTAGCCTTGTGTGGGGGGGCCTGTATTCAGAAACTGAGCCTTAAAACCAGCTGTCAGGACTTCTGGAACTTTGTGATGTCACAACGAAGCAGTCACCAAGCCCCGCCCACCTGGACCCACCATCCAACACTTGCAGGATTTAGAGGCTCAGAGCCTCCTCTCTTCTGATTGGCTCACCGACCTGTTGTTACTAGAGCTCCAGAGAGAAGCCTGAGAGAGGAGATGTAAAACTTAAAACCACAAATATATCTTCTTATTGATCAACACTTCAAAATAAAACACAGGAGATGTGTAAAATATGGGACCTTTAAGTCTTTGTGCTGAACGAGGCGAAACATGTCCTGAACTTCTGTTTGTACTGGAAACACAGAGGGTGACATTGACAGTTCTCTTTTTACAGAAAACCCAAACCCATCGTCGACCGCTGAAGTCAACAACAGTGTGAATTATTCAAAAGCTGAGTAATTCACACTGTTGAGGTCATTTGATCGTCATCAACATGAGCTACAATTTGGCGTGACGTCGATGCTTCTTTTCACAACACATCGGGCTGAAAGATAGACGTAACCTGCATGGGATTTGTATCTGAAGAATTGAAGATTGGTCATAGTGAGGCAGTGGTTTATATATATATATGTGTGTGGTCATGCATGTGAAGCGGTATCTGTGTGAGTGCTGTGTGGCGTTCAGGTGCATCCATTGGTCTGTGATGGGAAATGTAAATCTTTTGAATCAGTGGATGATAACAGGCCCTCACAGAGTAAACCGGATTTCTCTTCTCACATGTGCTGGATAAAAATAACAGATTACATGTATCTGCATGCGTGTCTTGCTCATATATAACTGTGACCTTTGACCTCCTCATGCTGGACAAATCACCAGGGATCAGTGGAAGAGGATCCTGTGGCCCTCCTTCAGGCGTCTCATGCTGCAGCTAAGCAGTCTCAGGTCTGGCCTGCACTGTGCCCCGAGTGTAACTCACCACCAGCTCGTCCCGTGTTCACCTGCACTGTGGAGTGTTGTGCTGTGCTGTGCCCCCCCCCCCCCCCTTTTCCTTTTGCTTGTGAAGTTCTTTACTTTTCCCATTTAAAGTAGTCATAAATAGTTATGACTTGATTTGTTCTTTGGGTTTGCATCCCAAAATTATCTTCATTTCTCTTGTTTATTTGCTTGTTTTTGTTATTTGAGTTTGATTGTTTATTCCAGTTTTATTGTGGTCACCAGGTTCCTGTTGAACCCCTCTCTCTGTCTCTGTCTCTCTCTCTCTCTCTCTCTCTCTCTCTCTCTCACACACCCCTGACACTTGTTATATTGAGTGTTTCTGGTTTGAAGTTCCTCACACACACACACACACAGTCACACACACACTCACACACCACCCTGAAGGAGCATGCGGAGCTCAGAGGACTGTGAGACCTTTTGAGTCCGCTGTCATCCACTGCATGGTCTTCATCTTGACAAGGCCTTTGCCTCCATAACCTTTCAGCATGTGCTGGTATCAAAGTGGAAACGCTGGCGGTTCCACAGAGACCGAGTGTGACTCTTGAGTGGTCCAGTGATGTGACTTGACAGTGATCATCTTCCTCCTCACCTGCCGCCCAGTCATTGTTCTTCCTCATCCTCTCTGTCCGCCAGGTGAAGACAGAGGAGCAGATCGCAGCTGAACAAGCCTGGTATGGATCAGAGAAAGTCTGGCTTGTCCACAAAGATGGCTTCTCCCTGGGTGAGACCTGATTACTTGACTTTTATGTATATGTAGCGCCATCTTCGTCATCATCATCATCATTCAGCTGCGAAACAATAACAAGTGAATAAATTTGAGGTTTTAAAAACAAATCCCATTTGAAATACTTAAATATAATCTTGTTACTGCAAATCTGTGTCATAAGTAATAGGATTTAAATTAATTTATAAATGTGTTTATATTTTGTAGTAATTTGTAACTTATCTGAATTGTAGAGGGATAATAACCAGATATATTCACTGGTATCGTTATGTATTATATGAACTGTGGAGGAGTCGCAGATGAACGAAATAAAAGAGAGAACAAATAACAAAAGAAATAAAAAGATCCAAATTCTTTTATCACTTTCATGGAGAAAGCTTTGAAGATACACTAGCTTTACTGTTTATTTATTACTGTCTGAAACTAGATATTCACCTGCTTATGTTGCCATTGTTTTTTTTTAATAATTAATAATTATATGTTTAAAGTGTTAAATAGGAGTTCAAAGTTTTATTTGAAAGAAAATCATAAACTAGTCCTGCTTTGGTTTTGACTTTGATTAGCCCGTTTAAGATAAACAGATGCTAACAGCTGTCTGTGTTTCCTGTCTCCTCTCTGCTCAGCCACCGTGGTGAAGACGGAGGCCGGCGCCCTGCCAGAGGGCAAGGTCAAAATCAAACTGGAGCATGATGGGACAGTACTGGATGTGGATGAAGACGACATAGAAAAGGTGAGTGGGAGATAACGGTAGCGAACCAGTGTGAGTCGGTTCCCATTGAGAAGCTCAGTTTGATTTAAGACTTTAGGTTTAAAATTTAAGAGGAAGTTCAGCACGACAAGCATCTGCTAGTTTCCTCTGGTGTTTCCCCAGACAGTGCCTCTCCGTGCTGAAGCCACCTGCTTGACCCTTAACCGCTTGAAACCAGACGCAGTTTTGTCCCTGGATCATTTTACAGCACCACCAGACCTCAGGCTAACTTCACCTCACACTAATAGTCCAGGGTTTTCCCCCGTGACAAGGTTAAAGGTCACTCATCTATCCGTTGGTAGCTGAATCCCGTCATTATCTCTCTCTCTCTCTCTCTCTCTCCGTGCGCAGGCCAACCCTCCATCGTACGACCGATCCGAGGACCTGGCCTCGCTGCTCTATCTGAATGAATCCAGCGTGATGAACTGTCTGAGGCAGCGCTACGGAGGCAACCTCATTCACACCTACGCCGGACCCAACATGGTGGTCATCAACCCCCTCAGCACCCCCTCCATGTACTCTGAGAAGGTAAGCTGAGGGCCGATGACTGGGGCCACAACGGCAGCGTACTGTGTTTATACCACTGGCTTTTAGAGCGACAGGTTCATTTAAATTGTCAATAAATATTCAAGATTCAAACTCCAGTGAAAGTCCCGTGTTAAACTGTGACCTGCAGATTACACGGGCTTTGCAGCTCTTTATACGATCTCTCCTGACTTCCTGAAGCGTTTCTGGCTGAAAGACTCAAAAGAAAGACATGGCAGTAATTTTACATAACTCGCTAACACTCAATATATGAACCTTGTGTTTAGAGAACATGGAGACATTAAAAATCACCCAAAAAAAAACATGAATGTACTTTCAGTCCTGTTTAGACTTGGGTAGTAGACTGGGGCGCACTTCAGCCTCTTGTGGCCGAAACGAGTATTACAAAAACAAAAGTTTTTTTTACAGCCTCCTTTGGCCAAAATGAGTATTTTTATAGTATAGTTTATTTATTTATTTAATAATTTATTTCAAAAATTTCATTCCTTTTTTGGTGACATTACGTAACAAAAAACAGGTGTGACATGAAGGAGACATAGGACGTAATGCTGGAAGGAGCTTTACAAAAACGAACCCAAAAAAAAACACTTGGCGCTCTGGGCTTCCGTAGAAACATTATCTATTTCTAAATATATTTTTATCGTAACTACGGCGACTGTGTGTTGGACGGTGTCTTCTTTCAGCGGTGTCTCATACATCTAACTTTTGATTTATTTCCTCTCTGTTTTTGTCACTGTCCTTCTTCTCCTTCCCCCGCTGTGCGTATCTCCCTCCGCCGCCTCTCTTCCTCCCCCATCAGGTGATGCACATGTTCAAAGGCTGCCGGCGCGAGGACTCGGCTCCTCATATCTACTCCGTGGCTCAGTCGGCGTACCGCAACCTGCTCACCACCCGGCAGGATCAGTCCATCGTGCTGCTGGGAAAGTCTGGCAGCGGCAAGACCACCAACTGCCAGCACCTGCTCCAGTATCTGGTCTCCATCGCCGGCAGCACGGGCAAAATCTTCTCTGGTGAGCCTGCAGACGGGAAAGGGGGGGTGGGGGGGAGTCTGACGGACTCTGAAGTGTAGTTGTAGATTTTTTTAAACCACTTTATTTGGAGGGAAAACTGTGTGTGCACAACTGTGGCAGGTACATGAGGTCAAAGTTGAAACTGTGAGGGATTTTTACAGCAGACAGTTACCTGTGTTTTCTTTTCCTGAACTATTAAAATATTTCCCATGTTGCAATAAACAGAAATGATTTAGTGTTTTATTCTCCATGCTGATCACAAGCGGTCGAGGTTACAGAGCAGTGTATGATTAGCTGCTCCAGACTTACTACCGTCATGACTCTGTCCTGAAATGTGTGTTTTTGTGTTTTGTTTTTTGTGTGTGTGTGTGTGTGTGTGTGTGTGTGTGTGTGTGTGTGTGTGTGTGTGTGTGTGTGTGACACAGCTGAGAAGTGGCAGGCCGTCTACACCATCCTGGAAGCTTTTGGCAACAGCTCCACCTCCATGAACACTAACGCCAGCCACTTCTCCCACGTAGTGTCCCTCGACTTTGACCAGGCCGGGCAGGTGGCCTCCGCCTCCATCCAGGTGACACACACACACACACACACACACACACACACACACACACACACACACACACACACTGACTCTTGTTGTCTCCTCCTGCTCAGACGATGCTGCTGGAGAAACTGAGGGTGAGCAGGCGACCCGAGGGAGAGTCCACCTTCAACATCTTCTACTACATGATGGCTGGAGCTGACAGCACCCTGAGGTGACTCTCTCTAGCTCTTCTTTTTCAACTTCCAGTAAAATTTGTGGAGATGATTTCACGAATCAGGTTTGACCTTCTTTGTAAGAATGTTTAAAGGTCTAGTGCAAAACATGTCACACTTTGCACTCAAATAAAATGGCAGAGGGTAAACGCAGTGCAGCAGGTGGGGACAGAGCGGTGGTGTACCTGTAATCAGCTGGTCAATAAAACCTCCTTTTGACTATCAGGTCTTAAAAACATCAGTTTATGTCGATGGAAACAGCTGATGTGGAACTAGTGCTCCTTCCTTATAAGGGTTCAATTCAAACAGCCACGGGCGCCGTCATTTCACAGGCACAGAGGAGCTTTCTGACCTTTAACACCTCTACCCTCTCTTCCAGAACCGAGCTGCACTTTAACCACCTGGCCGAGAACAGCGCTTTTGGGATCGTTCCACAGTCGAAGGTAATCGCACTGAAGTGAGCCTGTTGTCATGGTTTCGTTTCGTATTTCCTTAATGTCTTTTTCCTGCGTCCTGTATTACAGCCCGACCGACACTGATACTGATATTTGAGAGTTTAAAAAACCCAGAGACGTATCAGCTGATATTCATTTTGCTCCCGATGACCCATAACAGAAATCAACATTTCAGATGAGGTTCAATTGAATAGAAGTTTCGCCTTCCCCTGAGGTATCAGTAACGTTTTTGGTCTGATCTCCTCCAGCCTGAGGACAAGCAGCGAGCCGCGCAGCAGTTCACCAAGCTGCAGGCAGCCATGAAGGTGCTGGGCATCTCCAGCGAAGAGCAGAAGGCCCTTTGGCTCATCCTGGGGTCCATTTACCACCTGGGGGCCGCAGGAGCCACTAAAGGTAGGAAACTCCCAACTGACCGACACATCGAGAGCTCGTGACGTCTCATTACCTGACAGGTCGTTACATGATGAGAACACAGACACCGAACTTGTGCGTGGTACTTCACTGTGTGACAGGTAAAGCAGAAAAGGCACAAGGGCCCAAAGGAACATACATTTTCTTATACTAAAATACTGAAAGATTAACTAAAGCGCTAAAGCACTGTGAAGTCCATTTACTCTCGTCCTGCAAGGCTTTTAAATGAAATGAACAGTTGAAAGATACCGGACATTAAAGCTCACTTCACCACTCATTAGGCACATCAAGAGAAATGTTGGTCTCTGGTTTCTGCAGAGGAGAAGAAGTTTGAATTGGGAATCGCTGGGTGTTCAGACTTTTCAAAGAATCCTTTTAATATTTATTTATATATTTAATTTATTGTACAACACATTAATAAACATCCCTGTAAATGTGCCAGTTTTAGCCAAAATGCTAATTTCCTGTCGTCCCCCGTACAGATGTTAAATTAACTATTAAAACAAAAGTAAAATTCACAACATGTAAAAATTATAACAGATATATATATATATATATTATAACAATAATAGCAGAACTGGGAAGCTCTTATTGTGAAGCCGTTCTTACCAGAGGATGTTTTTCCTGTGTGGGACCTCTTATTCTGAAACTGGTTGATGTTGACTTGTTGCCTTAATGTGCTTCTTCTTGATTGTAATTTCAGTTTGTTTTTTTTTACGCTGTAAATAAAACCTATTCACATTTTCAAGTCAGTTATATTTTGAGGGAAAAATTGAGGTCTTTTATTTTTTTATTTTCATATCACCGTCTCTGAACACTCAGTTTATCCATTTATACTCAGCAAATTACTTGGTCCTGCCAGCCGTGTATTCATGCCCCTCACCTCATTACCTCAACATTAATGACAACATGACCCAGCTCAGTTCACCAGAAACTGCAGAATTGAATGCAAATCCATTTCACACAGGTAAAAAAAAAAAAAAAAACAATCTACAAACTGCCACTAGGTGTCAGACTTGACATTTGAATGCACACACTCCCAGTCGGCATGAAGACGGCAGCATCAGCTCAGGACCAAGACCATTAGAGGCTGTTTAAACTGGCTGATTTTTCAGCTCCTGCTGCGCCAATTTAAAGGGTCAGATTACAAAAAGTGTTTCCTTGCTCTGGGGGTCTCTAGCCATGCAGATAGTTGTGGTTTTATTTGTCCAGGTTATGAGATATCTGTCAGAGATTTCAAGAGTGTTTTCACCGGATTCAGGAACCTGGCTGCAAGGAGATTTGCTCCACTGCTTCAGTGATGTTCCTGCCTGGCTTTCTGTCAGCCTTCCAGTTCAACCCAGAGGTGTTAGTGGGGGGGGGGGGGGGTGGGTGTGGGTGTGTGTGTGTGTGTGTGGGGGGGGGTCAGGGCTCAGTGCAGGTCAGTCAAGTTCTTCCACACCAAACTGGGAAAAGGCTTTAAAAGTGCCACAAAGTTGGACTCAAGTAAAACAGACCCGAACCAAAATTACACAGAAGTATGTGGACAGGGTTTTCTGGCTGCACAGAATCACAGTTGTTTCAAACAGTTCATAGCTGTGTCTCGACCTGGATGTCGTCAGCTTTTTCAGACACGTTTCATTTTTGAGCTCGATCGCACGGATCAGTGTCGACTCATCCAAATAATGGTTTGTTCCGGAGCTGCAGGAAACCGTGGCTGAGGCGGTAAACCGCCCAGATCCTGATGCGTCTCTTCACACAGTCACTTCAGTTTGTAGATGATTATTTTTTAATTATTATCATAATTAATGTTATATTTATATAAACATGTATTCATCTGAGCTGGTGGTTTAAGGCGAGGTGGCCAAAACCACAGCATGAAAACTAGGTGCAGGGAATATTGTTATATACGATATTATTGAATATCGGCTCATTTAGAGGACGTTCTTTCAGATGAGTTAAATGTCATGTCTGTGAAAACCCCCTGAAGATCTGCCACTCTATAGAGCTGCTGTTTACCATCCACTAATACAAACCAGGGGCTTGTGGTTTCACGTCTAACTTCTCAGCTCTCTCTCTCAAAGCATGATGGTGGATTATCAGTGTTGTTTAATACTAATGTTTATGTTTTTTTTCCCTGTCACTGTGAATTGCTGAATTCATGAACTGTGTTATCTCTAACCCCCTCTCTTTACTTGCATGTTTGCATGCCGTGCCCTATCAAACGCAGACGGAGATGAAGGTAAATGGAAAAAGAACACACAAGTTGTTGACTGTTTTTCATTTAAAAACTTTCTTTCAGAGCCTCCCTTGTTTGTGTTTTCTGTCTTAATGCCTTTATCATTCCTCCCAGGCCTTAAGTCATTAGCGTTTTTATTGTTTCTGCTTCTCCTCCCCCTCCTCTCCTCTCCTCCCCTTCCTCTCCTCACCTCCTCTCTTGTGTTTTCGTGTTTGCCTCCAGACAGTTTCTCCCTGTCTCACCCTTTTCTGCTTTGTTTTTTTTTTTGTGAGATGAAAAATCACGGGGATCAGAACTTTGCTGTCCCTTTTAAACTCCTCTCTGTCTGATGCCTCCGCATGTCGCCCACATTCAGCTCCCGAGCCGCCGCCACACTACAACACAGTCTCAAAAGCAAAGTAACGCTTGTTCATTTTCACTTCTCTAGTTAGTGTTTGGACTTTCTACTACAGAACTTGTATTTCCCAGCTTACCCCTTGTATCCCCACAAAGTTTCTGCTTGGCAGGGGCTCCTGTTGAATCACTGGCTCTGTGTCTCGGCTCTTTGATTTGCTGGCTGCGCAGGCTGTCATGTTGCCATGGTTCGGTCTAACACATGGGCTTTGAATTGCCTCCAGACCAAATGGAGATGCACTTCTCATACCGACATTCATGCAGCTGAGAGTCAGGAAATGATCCACAGTGATTAGCAGTCTGAATCAGCCTTGGTAGTCTTGTTTTCAATGTGTTTTCCACCTCATCAGTTTAGCTGTATGAAATGCCTTCAGTGATGAACATATGATGCGTTTTAATCACCACGCTCATGTTTCTGCTGGTAAAAACCAGGTTAAACAATCCCAATTAGCCATGGGATGTAACAAGCTCTCTGATTGGTTGAAGAGCTAACGAGTGGGAAGCTAAATGACTAAGCTAATCGATTAGCTAACAGGAAAAAGAAAAGCAGCTGGAAAAAGAAAATGGAAATTAAAGATGGAATCCATGTGATTCCCATTTTGAATTAATAAATCTATTTATGAATGGTTTATTTGATAAGTGTTTTATGCTGCTTTTGTAAATCCATTTTTAAATCTGAAGTATGTATTGATGGATTATTGTTCTTTTATAAAGTATAATCTTTAATGCCTTTTAAAATATGAAATTAAGGAAACACTTTTTTACTTTTGCTGTGACGTCCATAGATTTGAATTGAGTAAAAACAGTGATTAAAAAAAAACTCTAGAGTTTTTCTTTAATTCACTTCAATGCAACATAATTGGCTGATTAGATAATTGCATGACAGGCAGGTGTACAGGTGTTCCTGATAAAGTGCTCGGTGAGTAAATGTTCTGCTGATAGCAGAACTCAACCTCAGGTATGAATCTTAACACCTTAACCGGCAGTTTCTGCACAAATCCCACAGTCCCACGCCTTCCACTCCCCTCAGCAACGCAGAGAAAATATCTCTTTTGGAAAAACTGCACAGACCTGCCATGAGAAATTCTTATCTGGATTAAAGGCTAAGACTGAGGCTGATACTCCTTTTGTTCTCTTACGGTGCATTTTCAGTTCTGTTCATGTTAGCTATAGCTCAGAAAACGCACAAGCATCATGCAGCTTGACAGCGACTACACACACACAAGTTTTCTTCCAGCACACGTCTCTGTTTAAGCATCTTCTTCTCCCCCCGTTCATCCTCGACCCTCCTCACGTCTCTGTACCCGCCATCTTCATAACCCGTCTCCTTCAGGTCCTCGTCTTGTATTTTGAACACATTTTTCACTGTCTTTTTTTTTTTTTTTTATTAGCGGGACGTCGGCAGTTTGCCCGTCACGAATGGGCCCAGAAAGCGGCCTACCTGCTGGGCTGCACCTTGGAGGAGCTGTCCTCCTCCATCTTTAAGCACCAGACCAAAGGACTGCAGCATTCCACCTCGTTCAGGGGGGCGCAGGACGAGGCCGGCCAAGGTGACAGCTCAGGTAAAAACCCAGACTGCAGAGTCCTGAATCTCCCTTGTTGGATCATGTGCTCACTGATGTCGGCTTTTCACTAAAAATCTGTTGCCCCGCCCCTGATATGATGGATAGATACTGAATTGCTTGTAGCAGGAAGCCCCTGCCCTGATAAAATGAAATGAAATAAATGTGAAACTAAAAATGTGGCCAAATGTTTGAAGCCAAATCTTGGTACTTGACAGTCGTCTGTAGTCCATTTGGTCAGTACCCAAGAAGACTCGAGGTTTACCTGCCAACCCCGATGGTTGTTTCCCAGGTTTCACATGTCCTCACTGTTTGTTCCAAAACTATCCGACTATCTGCCAAGCAGCTCAGAAGGTGTGTAAAAGCTTGATTAAACCCCCCCCCCCCTCTCTTGACCCTTGACCCTCTGTCTCTCAGGCTCTAAGGTCACAGCTCTGGAGTGTTTGGAGGCCATGGCATCAGGACTCTACTCGGAGCTCTTCACTCTCGTCATCTCCCTCATTAACAGGTTAGAGCTCATTATATTTATTTATTCTTATATTTACTATGTTCTTTTAATCCTTTTGGGAGTTTTATTCACGGGCATTATATGTCTGTTTATCAGAGACAGCTCCAGGCACAAAGTCTCTTTCTCTCTAAACATTGACACGGGGTGCACAATCAATTCAGTTTGCCACAGGTGAACTCCAGCCGAGTTTCAGACACATCTCAAGGTTAATTAAAGCAAACAGGAAGCCACAGTTCGGAGTCAAAGAAAAAGCGTATAAAACTTTTTTAAAGGAGAGATTTCAGTTTTCTCAAGTTTCTAAAGACATGTTTTCACTTTGTCATTGATTGAGTGGTGGGAAAAAAATGGCAATTTTATCCATTTACAATGAAAAAAAAACCGTCTCTGAAGCCGGTGTAACTCGTACCTGAACTCCTTTCATGACACGTCACCTCACAGTCAAAGTGCTCAGACCGAAGCTGATGGTGCGACTCCTTTTCAAAACGTTGGCAGATGGAAGCCTCAACTACTTGTTGTACATGTCAACTAATTCTGGTGATTTCACTTTGCTTCAATGTCATTTCACTTTTCCCACTGAAGTTTTGGAAAAAATAGAAGTTAATTTAATTTATTTTTAGAAACGTCAACTAAACACAATTGTGAATGTTCTGTGTTTCCACTGACTGATGTTATGCACGATATCATTCCAATTAAACATGGTACATAACAAGTAACAAGTAAAATATTACTAATTAACATGGCAATGAATATGAAGTGTTTTTTTTTTTTTTTTTTTTTAGAAGAAGAATTGAGAGTCAAAGTGTGAAGATTTTCACATTAATAGAACCAGCGATATGCTCCAGAAACTTCTGCCATTTCTTTCCATAAATTAAAAGTTTATGCGTTGGTCTAAAAGAAAGTCTCTCATGAGACGTTCATGACTTTATCTATTAGCTGGTGCTTTGAACACGAACTCTGTGCACAGGTGTTTCTTTTATTTTGTCCACCTGTTTGTCCGGATGTTCAGAACGTGAACGGTGTTAAAGCTGAAACAGATTTTCTTTGTGTTTATATGATTGTAAATGTGACGTGCAACAACCTGCAGCATCACCGAAGCTTCACAATCCCGTTTTTTTGTCCCTCAGAGCTCTGAAGTCCAGTCAGCACTCTCTGTGCTCCCTGCTGATCGTGGACACCCCGGGTTTCCAGAACCCCCGCTTGGCTCAGCAGCAGCGGGGGGCCACCTTCGAGGAGCTCTGCCACAACTACACCCAGGAGCGGCTGCAGACCCTGTTCCACGAACGCACCTTCGTCCAGGAGCTGGAGAGATACAAGGAGGTGCTGCTGAGCTGACAGAGCACAGTATTAAGCAGATTACACATTAGCTATATATTTTCTTTTTATTTTATTGTCTCACTTCTTATGGTATCTCCCCATGAAGAGAGTTTAGTGTTTACTTGGTCTTTTGCCCACCTCCACCCCAACACAGCGGAGGCCAATGGAAATTCATTAGGGCTCATGATAAAATAACAAAACTAAAAACATGTAGACAGTCTGGATAATGTACAGAACATGTTGTTCAGCAGTTATTGTCACTGTCGGAAGCAAAGAACTTTTGACAACAAGGTATGGGGATTATCTTGGATTCTGTTCAACTCCATTGTTTTGGGTGGAAGCTGAAACCTGAGGTAGTTCTCCATCCATCTGCATGGATACATAACACCAAAGGTAACTGAGAACATATGTACAGATTATGTTTATACAAGCAATAAGGCATCAGCACCTGCACATACACACATGAATTCTCTCATGAATATTCACGTGTTCAGAGATTGGATGGTGCAGCGTCTAAAGCTGCTGCAGAACCCACAAAGATCAATCCAACCCTCTGACAAACTCTTAGAAATCTCCATTCTCTCCAGTTTATTCACTGTAGTCGAGTCACATTCAAAGACAAATTACCTTAATTATAGATCTCTGCAAAATCAAATAAGTACGCTAATTACAACCAAATGCACACTTACACAACCCAATCTACAGTCTATTAATGTCTAATTTTATAACACATCTGAATAGCTGCACTTGTGATTTATTGATGATGTCATCCTCTGCTCCCTGTAGGTTACTAACCTGAGCCTTTATCCCCTCCTGCATCTAGGAAAACATAGAGCTTGCTTTAGATGACATAGAGTGCAGTACCTCGCAGTCTGTAGCAGCTATTGACCAAGCCTCAACCCAAGCTCTGGTAAGCATAAGGAACCTCACCACACTGTCTCACTGTGCATGCGACGTGACTGTGCTCTGAAACCCGTTGTGAGAGAAATGTGTGGTGTTCATAAGAGCACGCATTAAGTTTGTGTTTGTTTCTCAGTGAAGCGTTCAGGCTCCGATTCGAAGGCAGTTTGTTTGTGCCTGAGTTTTAATCTCATTCAGAGACATTAGTGCAAATCATGCTGTAGCCTGACTGAGCCAGCAAATAGCCCCGTTCATCACCACTGGCGAGTGCAAATAGTTGTAGCTCTTGGGCTAATCTAGCAAAGCCAGAATCACTGTGTGCTAAAACCAGCTGATCTGAGATCCAGGAAGGAAAACTCTTTGTGTATTTGACTTGTGAAGACACTGAGGCACCGTGCAGCACAAACTTGTTTTGTTGAGATGTGCCAATGAACGGAGAGTGTCAGTATTTAAATACTGTAACTTGCACCAGGTTCTATGTTTTGTTCTCTTGTAATAATGTTTTCCACACAACAGTGGATCAACTTGGTCTCGACCTGAGGTTTCCAACCTTCTCCAACGCATGGCCCACTTTCAAATCTCAAAAATGTTGGCGGCCCACAACAATACGGAAACCAGATAATGCCAGAGCTCTTTTTCTTTTAGCTGCTTTCTAAAAAAAAAGATATAGAAATTGTCATTTTAATGGTCATTATTAGTTTGTTAAATTTTAAAATGGCTGACTTTGAATTTCACAACAGAGGCCTGGGATGATCTTACTATTTAACTTCTTGTAATCAAATTATCAACTGGAACTTTTTTCATATTTTCTATGAAGTACATGACAATTTATGAATTAATCTGTTCCAGTCTAATAAGATCTCCCTTCTCTGAGCTCATTTGAATTATTTTTATTCATCTTTCCAGGTATTTAATGTTTACAATCTGTGATATTTTGTGGAATGAAATCTTTACCTTTTAACCAGAGACAGAAGCCGACACTGATCATTTAAATGCCGCGCCAGGCCTGGCGCCTCCGTCCTGTTAGTTTGGCTCGTTGTGATCGTAGCTCAATGTGCTCCATTTCTTTTTGGATGTATAATGAATATTAATTGGAATCAAGTTTTGTGATTTATTTCAGTCTTGTTGGCGTCTCTCTCTCTGCTCATCATTTGGCTTCTTACTGCAAAGCCCTCGCAATTATCAGTGGTACAAGTGTGTGCGGCATCAGGCCTTTGCAGAAAACCTGCAGCCTTGATGTGAATTGGTATGAACAACTTCTTTATTTCAAATGACCTGTTAGTAGGTTTGTGTTGAGGTTGAGTTGATAAAAGCAAGGCTAAATATTCCTGTGTGTTAGAGAGGTGTGAACTACACCACTGCAGATTGAGCTCTAATTGTATTAGGGGCATCAGCAAGGTTCTTTAAGCTTTGTGGTTTTTGAAGGTGCTGACGAAGGATCTTTTCCTGTGAATAGTGGCTCAAAATTGTCATACAGGACATTTCTAAAATAGAAGCTACAGGAGACAACTGCTCACAGCCTGTTTTCTACCAACAGTCTCTTTTAACAATAACAACAATCATTCCTTAACGAAGTAGTTCTTCTCCTCACCCTAAGAACAAAGGTACCTTTGCCTTAAAGAATTAGACTGGATAAATCATATTAAGAGAAGATCAGGAAACAGTCATGTGAATCCTTTTAGTAATGGTTTACACGGACAAACGATGACATACCGACAAAAAGGTACGTTTTAAAATGTCCATATGTGTCGTTGGTGACAACAAGGATTCTCTAAAATCAACATCGGTTTTGTAGCTAAACTAAACCAAACCTTTTCTTCTTTTAGCTATGAAGAAAAAGGTTCCCTGACCTCAACGAAGAAGTCCTGAACAAGTAGTTTTAGATTGGAGGAATTGGTCATGTGAATACACTTGGAGTTAACAGTTGTTGTTGTCCAGCTGTATCAGTTAGGGTTTATCAGCCGTGTTGGTTGGTTGGTTGTTTCACCACTTTGGTCCAGACTGAAATATCTCAACAACTATTCCACGGACTGTCATGAAATTTGAAACAAATATTCATGTTCATGGTTCCCAGACGACGAAACTCCTCTGACTTTGAGGATGTCCCCGATCTTTCCTGTAGTTCCACCAGCAAAGTTTTCACTTATTCTGTCAAATATGTCAACAACTAATGGATGGATTTGCGCAACATGTTGTACACACATTAATAGTTCCCTGATGATGTATCCTAATGCACCATTGTCGACGGCTGAGATATCTGGTATAGACATTCATGTCACCTAGTTTTATGACCAAAACTAATGACAGTCCCTTCAGCCTCAGCTGTACGTACTGTTTAGCATTGATTAGATTCCCTAAACCTGACAAAGTAGTTGAGACTAAACAGAAACAAACTTGAATCATAGCGGTGGCTTGTCCAGAAATGTTCATGTGAAATTATATCATTCTGCCGATAGAGGCGACAGATCAGAAAACCTTTATATACAAGTCTTTAAAGGGCAACAAGAAAACGAACCGTGTTTTGATTTGGAGGTCTCATTGGCAAAGGAGTCACACAAAATGTGGTGACACAAAAGGAGACAATATGCAAACACACTATAACTTGATATCAAATGATACAAGGAGCAAAGCTAAATCACTGGTTTGTTATTTCTGGTCAGACAACAACAAGCTTATTTAGAATTATCTCTGTGAAGGCTCCAGATTGCACCTTTGGCTGCCAATTAGGTTTCAGCAGCACAATACATCATGTCTTCTTTTAATGAGAGTCAGTTAACCTTCTGTTTTCATCAAAGCCTGTCTGTTTGCAGAGGTTCCACCTCCTCATTTAGATTTAGCCTGATCTCTGCCAAGCACACATATTTAAGAATCCCACTGTATGAAATGACTAATAATAGTGGGAGGAAACCAGGGAGCAAGAATCAGACATTTTGGCCGACGAAAAGAGCAGCAGTAATTATGTTAATCAGCTGTTTATGAGGCTGTGTTAAGGTTCACTGAAGCCTCATATCCAAGCACCTAAAGATTGTTTATCAGTTTGCTTGTTCTATAGGAAGCTTATTACATTTACTACATGACCTCCACACTTTTCAAATATTATATATAATATAATATGGAGGATACAACACATGGGGTGTTTTATTATCTAGAGTAAATGATAAAGCAGGATACGCTCCTTGCCTTGTGCTTTGGACAGTTAGATCATGTTGACGCCAGCAGTTAAAAAACAAACAGCTTTTGTGAAACTTATTTTTGAAGCAACAAAATAATCACAGACCTGCTGTCAAATCGGCTGATGACTGATCTTAACGGGTCCTAAATTTTGGACCCGTTTCATACCAAACCCCTAGATAGTTTGTATAAATTGATATTAAAAAAACAGCGACCTGAGACTTCCAACAGATAAAAAAAAAAAAGCCCTTTCAAATTGAGTGGTGTTCCTTTAGATTAAACATGTTTAGTGGTTAAATCAAGAAATTAGCTTCAGGCTAACACTCACAAGACTTTTTTTTTCATTTATTGCGTAATGGCCACTAAATGTCTTAAGGAGGGCATCTGAATGAACTGAGCAAACACAAATTATTTCTGAAGTGTTTGTACAAAGATCATGAAGATCACTGTGAAGAGAGGAAGCTCAGGAAGTAGCTTGAACAGTGTTTGGGCCAATTAGATGCTACAGAGCCGTAAAGTGGGCGGGGGTTATTTCACGTGCCCAGGGTTCAGGAAGTGAAAGTTAAACTCTTCCTTATTTTCTATTTCTGACATACATTATAACTCCCGGTCAAGTCGTCACTGCGAAAGATGAACGACTGTGTTTGAAAAAAGAGAGAAGAGTCTGAGTCAACTCCCGAGGTGCAATTCACGAACAAATATCCAACCAGCAAACTCTTAACTTCTGCTGATGACACTTTGACCTGATGTTTGTTCACAGTAGCAATGATGAAGCGATAAAGTGCTCTGAACATGCTGCAGCTCTGACTCGTTCCTCTCCATAGTAACAGCAGTTACAACAATTACTGGCCTCAGCTGCAGACAGCTCACCATGTGGTCCAGTTTTGGCTTTCAAAATCATGTGGAGAAATTACAGTTTAGAACAGTTTAAGTGGAATTTTCTGAATGAGAAAAAAACTCCATGCTTTTATGCTGAGAGCAGAAGACACAGTCTGACAGTGGCCCCATCTGACGGCTCCGGAGCATCAGGGAATGACAATGAGCTAGGAAAGATGGCAAGCTGTGGTTGGTCAGGGTCTAATGTCACCATATTGAAAGGTGGAAATAGAGTGAGCAGCTAAATCTAACGTCGACTTGTAGTGTTTGTTTTTATGTTTTAGTTTTTGACTGGGCCGCTGAACAGTGGGGCCAGCCCTGTAATCTAGCATGTCCCTGACTGACTGAGTGATGGTATTTCCACCACTGGTCAGCCGAGTACCTCGTCACTGAGTTGGCATTTTTCCGGCGCCTGCAGTGTTGCCAACTCAGCACATTGCTGCTAGATTTAGAGAATTTTTTTTCAAACAAAACCAGTATGCTTAGGAGCTGCAGGGAAGAGGAGGAGCGCTTCCAATACACTGAGCCTCGCCTCCATTACAGCACATAAACTACTTTCATTACATGTATCATTATTATTAATTGAGGCAGAGGAATAACTAAACATGAGACACCGTGTAGAGAGAGCAGGAGAGAGAGAGAGAAGTCATCGCTAACTGCTAAAGTAACTAGCAAATCTGAATAGCACGTAAACAACAGAAACGACAGCAGCCGGAAATGAGACAATACTCTTACTGCAGCACAGCAATAAAAGCCCAGTTAAAAAATAAAGGGTTTCTGCCCACTGAAACACTAGAGGGCTTTAAATTTGAAATGGTCACAGGAAGTGTTAAGTTTGTATTAACACGTATTGCAGTAACTTTCACACGAGCGACGGGAGCAACTGAAAACAAAGCTAAATAACCAAGTTAGTCTTGTAACTTTCTCTCTGACTGATGATTTTTCAGTAAAAACAGCTGAAATCACAGCTCAGTCTTTGTCTTTCACATATGTGTTCGGTGATTTTGTCAGACGATGTCACAGTGATAAAGTCAGGATTTTACCATAGGCGGTCCAGACAGGTGCTCGGTTTCGACCTAGTCTTGTTTTTTTTTTTTTTAATAAAACAGGCGGGATTTGCTTTTGAATGTATTTAACTATGTTATATTGACTATTTGTTGGATATTAGGCTGCTTCGTACCTGCACATTGTCTCATGAGCTTAAGTGATGATTTAAGGATTTTGTACACATCTGGGTTTGACCTCAGGATTTTATCCATCAAGGTCAAAGTGATTGTAAAAGAAGAACCAGGTGACTATTCATGTCCACCACAGGTGCGCACTCTGGCCCGGACCGATGAGGCTCGAGGCCTCTTGTGGCTGATGGAGGAGGAGGCAGTTCAGCCTGGAGGTTCAGAGGAAACCATGCTGGAGAGACTCTTCAGCTACTACGGCTCTGCACAGGGAGAAAACAAAGGTGAGCGTTCGGACTGTCACAAGCAGCGCTCATCCTCCTCCCGACATCGTCTTGAAGATATGTCCTGTGTGTTGCAGGGGCCAGTCTGCTGCTGCGAGGAGAGAAGCCCCACCTCTTCCTGCTCGGTCACAGCCACGGGACAAACTGGGTGGAGTACAATGCTCAGGGCTGGCTGAGCCACGCCAAGCACAACCCTGCCGCCCAGAACGCTGCCACACTCCTGCAGGACTCCCAGAAGTAT
Source organism: Seriola aureovittata (assembly GCF_021018895.1). Taxonomy (NCBI): domain Eukaryota; kingdom Metazoa; phylum Chordata; class Actinopteri; order Carangiformes; family Carangidae; genus Seriola; species Seriola aureovittata. Next base: position 3,667,326 of record NC_079367.1, on the reverse strand, counting down.
GTGTAACACAGTCCTACACACAGAACATCCGGTGTTTCCAGTGCTGAGCTGTATCTGTTTAAATCAACCAGGTCCTCATGTCATTCTCAACTAAGAAATGCATGCACCAGATGACTTTCCACACATTTAATCCCTGTAATATCAATCCTTATTAGAGAGTAGAAATATATGAGGGGTGGCAATCACACAAACTGACTAGCTGGAGTAATGTAATTGCCTGTGGACTGAAAAAGTTGGCGATTAATCATCAGGAGTTGTTCACCCAAATTAAAAACTAACACATTCCCTGACTTACCTCCTGTGGTATCTATCCATGCAGATCATTTTGGTTTTATTTGTCAGGGTTTTAAGATATCCATCTCTGAGATTCCAACCTCCAACCACGTACAATGGAGGTCACTGGAATCATTACTGCACCATAATTTATTATCATTTAAGCAAGAAAATCCCATTTGACTCAAACAGTAGAAATTAATGAGATTTATGAAACGCTGATGGTAATGTATGTGAAGTTCTAAAAAGATTTTTCAGGGGCTTCATGCATTTCTTAAGATGATAGGTTGCTTTCATCCATGTTTATTAAACTGATCAAGCTCAAAATGAAACATTGAAGTTCTTGAATTTATCATTATGTTCAGTATTTTTCAATGTTACGTATCAAATTCAGAGCATCGGTATCCATAAGGGTTTTGTAAAAAGTGAGATCCTCATTCTGAGAGCAGTAGGCAACAGTGAGCCAAATGATGAAGGCAGCAGCTTGCCAACATGTGGGTCTCCAGACAGTGGAAGATGCCAATAATACAGTCAGATCAGCTCCCTGTACGTTGTAGTAGCGCCGGCTGGTGCTGCGTGGGAAGAAATACATGTGCTGTTAGTCACGTGTGTGCATATACACTCACTGTGCTCTTTATTAGGAACACCTGCTTAATCTTGCAATTATCCCATCATCATGTGGCAGCAGTGCATAAAATAATCAATGTCACAAAGCAGAAGTGTGGTAGAGCAGGAGATTGGCAGCATGAATGTGCAGCTGAGAAATCTGCAGAAATGATGTAGTGCAACTAGCCAGTTAGTGTGGTGTTCCTAATAAAGTGCTCAGTGTATGTAAATGCAATCCATCTTTCTGCCACCTCAGGAAGAACATCAGTGGGCTGTTCATGGGCCGGGCCAGTGGGGCCACAGTGTTGTCAGGCTCCATCGCCGGTCTGGAGGGCAGCTCTCAGCTCGCCCTGCGACGAGCCACCAGCATGAGGAAAACCTTCACTACAGGTGTGGCCGCCGTCAAGAAGAAGAGCCTGTGTATCCAGGTCAAACTCCAAGTGGTAAGCGGAGGGAACGGTTATTATTTTTGAGGTCAACAGCAAGCTTGGTGAGATCATGTAATTTCCAGCCATCTTAAACACAACTAAAGGTCTAATCATTTTCACCGACCAACATCAAGCAGCAGCTGATGAAACTTTCTGTTTTTCAGGATGCTCTGATAGACATGGTGCGTCGCTCCAGGGTTCATTTCGTCCACTGCCTGCTGCCCAAAGCAGAGGCAGTGGGTGGAGGTGGTGAGCCCCGAGTGACGCACGGAGAGAGCCCCGACTCAGGCCTTATGACTTTGGACGTCGGTCTCCTGAGAGCTCAGCTCCGAGGATCAAAGCTGCTGGATGCACTTCGCATCTACAGGCAAGGTGAGGAGACACTTATGGAAACCTGGGTACAAATGGAGAATCTATGGGCCATGAAAAGATGGTATTGATTGCATGATGGCCATTTATTCCTTGACTCTTGTGACATGTGGGATCCCACAAGGGTCAATACTTGGTCCTATTTTACTTGGTCCAATCATTCGAAGATTGGATGCCTCTTTTATTTCCTATAATGGAGTCTGATAAAAGAATCACTCCACATCTCAGACCACTGCTAGCTGAAACAGCTGAAGTTGTCTTTGCGTACGTAAAAAATTGTGTGTTTATTTTGTTTTGATTCTTTTCTGTTTGACTATTCTCCTAAATTCTTGTTGTATTTCATGACATTTCACACCTTTGAATTATACTGTTACTCTGGTCATGAGAGAATATATAGAAAAGAAGTTTACTGGCTTACTTGGCACCAAAAAATTAAGGTACCTGGACCTCTGCTTCATGTCTCTTGCGACCCCTCTGGCTTCATTGAAATACAATACAGAATCTGGAATTCTCATTAAACTTTAATCTTAACTTCACTGTCCGGTACAAAATGTCCTCAAATTTAACCTTCTTTTCAAACTCGTCCAGTGCTCATTTGTTTTTCTGATGACGTCTTTGAACTCTACATTTTCCTCTTGCCAAAATCATTTGAAGCCACTGATCAGACCTGATGAAACTTCCAGAAATAGAGAATCTGAAAGGGTTCCAATAACCTTCAACCCAGTTTTGTCCAATTATTCAAAGGTGCTGCTTTTAGGTCCTTTAGCTCTTTGTCCAAGTATGAATCTCTCTTCCCACAGGCTTAGTTACTGTACCTCTCTAAAAACTTGACAAACCTTTGTGACCTTGAATATTTCCACCAGTCAAACTTTCCTAACTTTGTCTCTTTACTCTTAAAACCTCTCTTTGGTTTTATTTCTTTTCTGGTTTTATTTCTTTTGAAAATAAAAGTTGACCTTTGACACGCTGTTGGCTCTCCACTAGCTGCAGACTGCTCTACAACCTTGGTGTTTGGGTGTCTTTTTTTTTTCTTTTTGTGTGTGTGTGTGTGTGTGTGTGTGTGTGTGTGTGTGTGTGTGTGTGTGTGTGTGCTCTAATCTCTGTTCTGCTCCGTATCTACCTCCAGGATATCCAGACCACATGGTGTTCTCCGAGTTCCGCAGGCGCTTTGATGTCCTGGCACCACACCTGACCAAGAAGCACGGCCGCCACTACATTGTCACGGATGAGAAGAGGGTGAGTGTTTGTTTGGCAGGTTTTAGCCTGATACTGATGTTGTTAGATTTCCCACATTAAGGCCTTAAAAAATGCATCATTCATGGGTTCTAGTACGATTCTGATTGTCGCAGCGAGTGTCATTGATTTGAAAGGATTAGGCTGTTTTTACTTCACCCGTAAAAAGACTGAAATCCACAGTGTGTTGGTCTGTCCATCCTTGTCTGTGTTTCTCAGCCCCAAGCTCATTGGTTCCCACTGAAGACATAAATCTTCAGTATTAATTTGGCGCTCTAGTGAGTATTTTGGGCGGCAGGATGATGTATGTGGGACAGAGTCAAAACGAACCACAGTGTATGTTCATGGTAATGAAGGAACATGTCGCCCAGAGCGATGGTGTGGCTCATTAATGTGTTTATGGACAACAATGCAGGAATAAGATATATCACGCAGCACTTGTTAGGAGGAAGCATTCATTAACTTGTCATGGTTAGTACTACTTAGCCCATAAAATCTGTTGTATAATGTCGTCTGCGACTCTGGAGGAGCTTTGTCAAGAAAGGCCGTGATGATGTCATCAGGGTTATTTAACCTCAGACAAACGGGAAGGGAGAAGTTTCAAAGGCGTGGCTGTTCACCAGGCAGGGTGCATCTAATGGTGCGTTGCATTTGAACCGCGAAGTCGGAATTTCAACCAGAAACGCTCCCCGAAGTCAGAAAAAAAACTCATTAACCTCGACCTCGAATTCCAAGATGGCGGCTCTGACTGTTCATTAGCACAGTTGTTTGAATGAGCAAATCACAGCAATAGTAATGCGTTGTTATGCAACCGGTATCGCTAACGACAACAGCAACAAGGGAGCACTGGAACGCAGTCAACTCGAGCGTGACGACATTCCCCGCTCTGACGTCCGACTCCCGCGGTAAATGGAATGCAGCACGATGAAGGTATGTTATTGAGCTGCATTATGGGAATCTATTAACTGTGCTGTTAAAGTCAGAATATCTCAGCCTCTGCCGCACCAGTGTTGATCACTCTGTCTCCAAATCCTCTAAACTTAATTCCGATGCAAAATCACTGGAGTGCCTCCTAAAAAAAAAAAAAAAAAAAAAATCCCAGCTATTTGCTAACCAGAAAAAAACGGGGGAATGCTGAAGCTGTAACATCTGGATATTCAGCATTTCGCCTCTTGTCCTCCACATTCTGATCTCTCAGTGTGAACAGGATCCTTTTATTTCACCTCTCCTCCCGCCCTCCTCTCTCCGCTGTCCTCTTCCTGCTCCAAGAGCGCTCTTGTGTGTAATTAATTATGATTGCGCAGGCTGGCAGCATACGGCTACTGTACTGATTAATTACCAGCGGAGGGAAGAGCTCGTTCTTTCCTTCTCTCTCTCTCTCTCCCGCCCTCCCTTCCTCCCTCTCCCTTTGCATTCCCTCGTCTCTTTCCACTTTTTTTTTTTCTTGTCTTGCTATCTTTCCGTTCCTTTTGTATAGGAATCAGAGCAGTTTAAGAAACGTCCCTGAGCATATGATTAATGTCTCCTCTACGTTCTGTTCAGGCAGTGTATAGCAGCTTTGCACAAAGGCGTGATTAGCCTTCATGAGTGGGAGGTGCCGCTGCTGGAGGCGAAACGTCTTTACATTAAGGCCTTCTATACCTGATGTGCTAAAGTTTCTTCTCAAAAAGGTAGAGAATTGTGATAATAATGAATCTGATTGGCTGAACACCCGCCTATGAACATGAAAGGAACATCTGAACGAATAGCCGCCGTCAACAGAGGAGATTAAACTGGATTAATTAAGCAGATCAGTGAAATCAAGCTCTCTCTCTCTCTCTCTCTCTCTCTCTCTCTCTCTCTCTGTCTCTCTCTCTCTCTGTCTCTCTCTCTCTCTCCCTCTCTCTCCCCCTCTCTCTCTCTCTCTTTACCACACCACAACACACTGACAATAAGTGGCTCACATGGTTCCTGGGAGATGAGCTTAGAGAGAACAGCCCACTCAGAAAGAACTAATGGTGCCCGGTTCTCTGGGGAGTCAGGAATGAACGGCGAAGAAAAAAGAAAGCAAAAGAATGAAAAGATGAAAGGAGGCGGTCTGAGAGCGAGAAGGGCGGATAATTGGAGCAACAATATGAAAGAATTGGTTTTCAGAGAATGAGAAAGCGAGGCAAAGACAATATTGGTTTGCCAAGCCTATCTCTGAATATTTTTTTATTTTTATTCGCCTCGTCTTTCTTTCTCTTTGCTGACGGCCCAGTTCTGTCAGTTCCTTTTACTACAACGTGATGTAGCCATGATGTCAGAAGCCAGATGATGTACCTGCCAAGAGCTTTTCTTTTCAAACAGCAGGAAGGAAATCCACCACATTATACAAACGCTGCTGTCAGCACTCTGTCCCAGAGAGTCGGTCCGACAGAAAACTTGAATCAGAGTGAGAGATCTCAACAAGTCCCCCGGCTTGGTGGGAGACTTGTTGAGAGTCCGGTAAAAAAAAGCAGTGACTGAGGTTTTTTTTTTACTTTTATACACAGTATCAATCAAACCAAAGATCCCACACTTCCATTATTGCCACTGGAAAGTATCTTTTGTTCGATCTTACCTGTCGAGCAAAAGCCAACATTTTTCAAACTCCATGCCTCAGGTTCGTAACCTTTCTGTTTGGAATGAGTGACTTTTCAAACTGGTGGCGCTCGCCCTCTTAATGATGTCTGTGACCCTGTGAACATTCTCCTAGTGGCACCAACGGGACAAAATTCTCACTTGTACACATAAAGTCTGATGAGCATGATGCCTTGGAATGCACTGAGCAAGCAAGCGATGAATCCTTTACGACGGCCCATGAGTTTTCCTCTGGAGTCCTCAAGTCAAAATGTCAACTTTGTGCTCAAACTATCTCCAAATCCAGTTGATAGGTCGCCATGAAATTTGTAGTGTTTTTAAAGGTCACATGAAGTGGTACCATTAGATTCTAAATGAAGCAGGGCATTTGAAGCGTGAGGAAAAGTGAGGAATCTTAAAGGATAATTCTGCTTTATTACAACTTGGATTGTGTTTTTGTTGTTTTGTTCATCTTCGTATTCAACTTTTGACTCACCGAGTTCATTGCTGAGATCTGGGAACATGGTGACATCATTATAACGACGTTTGGGGCAAAAAGAAATCATCAAAGAAGTTGTAAACAAACTCCTGGTTAGTTTGACTTCTTCTGCATATTCCCAGATCTACTTTGGTGAAGACAGTCTTAAAAACAAACCCTGTTTTTGATGCTTCATTGTCACCGTTGGGGTGTGTTCCTCCCCTGTAGGATTTAAATGAAAAAGGTGTGTGTACGTACTGGGTGTGTTGCAGAACTAAATCAGAGACCCTCAGAGCACGCCGCCTCCAGTGGTCGATAACCATAAACTGTATGTAGCCCCTATATATAAAGATGGACGTAGCGTCTGTGAAGTGGATTGCCCTGCTGTCGCCATCTTGGCAGTTGCTGACTCCGCCTACCTCCCGGCTAATCCAAAAATGGGCAAAGATGCGGGGCTTGTGTGGAGCTGAGACTTTGGTCATTTCAGTGTGTCGAACATATGCTCACCCACCTGTCACTCAAAGTTTCAGAAACCATTTTTTGTGCCAGGTTCTAAAAATGTTTATTACAAGAGTCTATGGGGATTGACTCGCTTTTGGAGTCCCCCCTCAAGTGGCCATTCAAGGAACTGCAGTTGCTGCCAGATATTAAACACATTTGTTTTTACCACTAGTTGCCACCAGGTGTTGACAAATCAACCAAATCTGCTAAATCTGCTAAATCTTAAATGTCTCGTGGTATTTCCTGTAGCACCACCCTCATCACTAACTTTTTTCTCCTTGTTACGGGTAAGGCTCTGAGAATAGCCAAATTTGACTGTAACTATTGCAGCACATAGGACATAGGGTCGCCTCGTGGGAAGAAAGGAAACACATTTTTCTTCTTTAATGCCCAGTTTTAGCAAATATTACCAAATATTGCCATTGTTAAAATTTAATCCCAGTATCAGCCTTTAAAAACCTCTGAGTTCAGTCCCAGTCTGCAGTTTGTCTTCTAAAGGTTGAGTTGACACAATGAATGAGAGAAAAGCAACCTGAGAACCTTTTCTGTCTGACTTTGTTTTGTGCTGTCAACTTCCTCGAGGCAGATCGAGGGGAAGTGTGTGCTTGTGTGTATGTGTGTGTGTGTATGTGTATGTGTGTGTGTGTGTGTGTGTGTGTTTGTGTTAGCTGGTGTTAAGGGGGGGAATGGTGTTTGTTGCTATGGCACCAAGCTATCATCCTTTGGGCAACCGGGTCATGTGATCATGCAGAGGTAAGGCCCAGAACAAAGTGGGGTTGTTTTTGTTTATCTGTGGACTGATGGTTTGTCTTGCTGGTTTCCAGGCAGTGGAGGAGCTGCTGGAGTCCCTGGAGCTGGAGAAGAGCAGCTACTACATGGGGCTGAGCAGGGTGAGTGGAGTCACCTACATACACATGCACACTTTTCATTATACATATAAGGACTGTTAAGACTGCACAATAGTGTTGTTCAGGTTGTGACCAGTGAAACGCAACACTTCCTGTACAGATATTTTGTTTTACAAGCCTTACAGTGTCTTAGAGGATATAATCACTCGCTTTTCTAGGAGGCTTTTACAGTCACACATGGGAGGGAGGGAGTTGTAGACGCAGGTTTAACAGGATGCTGTAATGTTTCTTTGCAAATCCAACACAAGAGAAAGAAGAAGAGAAAGAAGAAAAGAAACAATCAAAAGAGTGAATGATGATCTTTACTCATTTAAGATAGTTAGGTAGAAAAAGTAATTTAATTCTTTTAAGGTGGAATATCACTCGCTGCATGAGTTGACGTTGTGAATCAATTAATACACCTTAAATGTGAATATGACAACTTTGGCCATTCCATTTGTTTTTATTGGCTCTCTTGCATGACTTTAGTGATAATTGGATCTTCAACCACCTAAAATGAATTTCAACCAGGTCATGTGAACTATAAATATTCTGTTCCCTAACTTGGATAAAATTAATGTCGCAGAGCGCTTTTCCGCTTTGCTCCAGCAGCACCACACCTATGTCGGTGAAGTGAGCCCAGTCCAGGACCACACGCTCTCATGAGCACCCTGAATGACAGGCACACAGAGAGAGAGTAGAGAGACTGACACAACGGGGCCGGTAAAAACTTTATGGATGTTTTGATGTCCACCGGCCCACAGACATGGCAACCCACTGGGATTTGACCCGGTATGCCTGATGACCAGTCAGCCTATGATGGGTTTTGTTGTATCTGGGTGGAGTGCGGTAGAGTGAATATCCATAGGTGATATCCGATTTAATGATAGCTAGGTAAATATACCTCTCTCTTCCTTCTCTCGTCTTTCTCTCTCTGCCCTCTTTTCTCGGCCACTTGTCTCCACTTTGTCCGTCGTTTCAAATTAAACGCCCTCTGCAGAGTCATGTAGTTGCAACGTCATGACAATGTAGTCTCTGCAGTAGGGAAACACTGAACAAATTAAAGACTGAAATTTATTAGTGAAGTAGATGTGATGGAATTAGTACTGAATTTAACATGTAGACCATTAAACTATTACAATACACTCTATTGTGTTTTTCCCCAGAAAACTTAACTCTTTCTTTTGATGTTGACTTTGAGACAGTCGCTAGTTCATTGATGGAAACTCATAAAACACTGGAGACTCTATATGAAATCAGACTCTCTGTATGGGCAATACTTTCTTTGACAGTTGCGTCTTTTGTATCACCATCAAGGAGGAACGACCGTGCTTCAGGCCCCAGTGTCTTTTCACTCAGTGACACTCTCAATTACACAGATAATTAGAAACATTTTCTATTCTTTTCACCTGCTTTTCTAGCAAAAGGTGCGGTAGGCATCAAGAAATCAATGCTGTTTTGTTCCTACGCAGTGACAAATCTTAACACTACTATTCTCACCTTCAGCTGTCCTGGTGTGTGTTGTTTTAAATTGTTCTCTTTTTATGGGCAGCGGCTGATCTCTGTGGCTCTCTGTGTCTGCGACCTTTGCCAAGCAGCAGTCAGACGCTGCCAAACTCCAAGTCTTTGAGATAAAAAAAACAAAAAAAACAGCTAATCACAAGGAAAAAGACAGGCTGATGGTTTTGTTAATTAGATCTGTGAATGTCTGTGGAATAAAAAACAGTGTGCGCCTTTAGCTGTCAATTAGAGAAGTTTCTTGGCAGGGAGTTTAACCTTGCCTTTGTGTTGGTGCTTGTCACTCTACACTCTGCCCACTAGTTTCCCCAAGTTCAGATAAAGTTTCAAGTCAAAACTTTATTGTCTTCTGATGTTCACATTTCTAATGTTACTAATGGGTTTTGTTTCACGTTAGTTTTACTGGTAGATGAGATACGCAGAGATCCAACCAACCCACATGGGAAGTGTCACCAACCCACACACTGGGCCACTTACGTAATTTATATACTATAATTAAACTGTGTACATCATGCGCTGTGAGAGATTGAATAAATATGCGGCGCGAAAGTGGAGAATTACATATAGTTGGGTTGGGCTGCGTGATAAAAACTAATTAAAATATTGCTTATTTAATGTTGGGAATATGAAAACGTCCTTACATCGGCGATATTGAACATTGTTTGAAAAGTGGTGAAACAATGATTCACATGACACAGTGAATGCTATTTTCAACCAGTTATATGTCAGTCAGATAGAAAAACAGGAAAGATGAGTATTAGCGAGGCAATCACATTCAGTTTACGTAGCAATTGGCCAGGTGTGCAAAATTGTGTTGGCAAGAGAAGGCAGGATTTAAATTTCTCTTTCAAAATGAGTACAAGACATACTTTAAATAAAGATGGACCTCGCCTTCATGACGTCACCCGTAAGTTTCTGAAGAGGGGTTTTGAAGCTCAGAGTGAGCTGCCCCACCATCGCCATCTTGGCAGTGCCTGACTCCGCCCCTAACTCTCGGCTATTCCATAAATGGGCAAAGAGGAGAAGGAGCAAAGTCTATGGGGATTGACTCACTTTTGGAACCGGCCTCAAGTGGTCTTTAGAGGAACTGCAGTTTTTGGCACTTTCGTGTCAGCCTCATTTTTCAGCCTATGGCCGGTACAAGACCATTAAAAACAAATATTTGCGTGAGTATTTCCAATTGGAAATTTTATTGTGATCAGACTACAAAGATGCAAAACAAGGTTGTTCTCGGAGAGCAATCGAGGAGGGGGTTGGGTGCAAGCAGAAAGAGGCTATGATGGCAGGCCTTTAACATTGCCTTTAAGTGTAAGGATAGTTCAACACAATTTTGCTGTTGGATATTGTCAGATGACACGTTCATTTCAAGCATGCTTAAACCTTAACTACCAAAGATCTGTCCACATGCTTACAACCTCAAAAAAAGCAGCAATGAAACCCATCCATAGGTTTTTACAGTGCTGCACCCTATGACAAAAAGTGCATAGACATTAGGACAACACCACTGCTGCTATTCCTTGGTGCAAATGAGTTGGGTGCCATATTTCCCAACCTTACTGCCAAGCTCTGTCTCAGGGCATGAACACAACTCTCTGCTATATTCAGCAATGGTTCATGCTGTAGGTGTAGATATGATGCAGCAGCAACAGAGGATTCTCTTGGAATCAGTCAACATCCAGTGGTGACACATGACACTGGTTCACCCAACTCTTTCTGTTATTCTTACACCCGAGTTTTGTTGTAGGAATCATTATTATCCAGCATAAAAGTGTCGCCCATAACACATGAAATGTGGACCACCTCTCACTGCCAAGCTGTCCCTGTGTTGCGCTGCCAACTTGTACATGGCTCTCTGCCTGACTAAAGTGTCTCCGAGGAACACAGCAGTTCATTTTAAACCAGATGTGTTGTCTCCTCCCAGGCCAGAGTGTCATCATCTGTCCACAGCACATTTCCCACTGGAGGAAAATTAATTGATGGTGGTTGTAGAATTTGTGGGTGGACCAACTCTGCAGTCATAATAAAGCCTTGTTCTGTGCAGGATCTGCACCTGTCCGGATTCACGCTATGCAAGAGGTGGGGTTCACAGCCATTTACATCTACAGGCCATTTAGAGTCTCGAATTAATGTGACCTGCATATGTTCGGACTGTGGAGGAGACCAGAGCAGTGCAGAGGAAACCTACACAGGCTCAGGCAGAACATGCAAGCTCCAGGCAGAGAGGCCATAGCCAGCCAGTGGATTTTGAACGTCTTACTGCGAGACAGCCGTGCTAATCACTACATGACCAGATTGACCCCGTTGGATTGTCAGTATATGCATTTGAAATAGCGAATATTCAAGAGGACCGAGTGTAAGTCTGGCTCACAAAACGCTTGCAGGCTGGGTAAATATTTACTGCACATTACAACGTTGTTACACAGTTGTGAAGTCACAAGGTCCGCATGAAATCTAAACAACAGTCTTAATTCCTGGCCATAACCCAAGCCACACTTTCTCCTCTCCTCAGCCAATTCTGAAAATTACAGTCAGAGTAAGGAACAGTCAAATCCTCTGAAGGACAACGCATCACACAAACTCTGCCTAATGAATTTACTTCCATAAAGAGCTGCCAGCTAATTCAGAGCCGAGGAACAGAGACGTGTCCGTCCCCAGATACAAATAATGTAGAAGGAGTTGGAGGCATTTTGATGTAGGTTTTTTTTTTTTTTTTTACGGGGGGGGGGGGGGGGGCAGTGTCAGCCGGCCATCACTCTTTTCCAGTCAAAAATGAAACTGTGCTCTCATTGGTATTCAGGAAGCAGCACTGCTGCCCAGATCATCAGCAAAAGAGATGAAAGACGCCGGAACCTCTCTGGATGAGACTAAAATGATCAGGCCAGGAAAATCAGCGAGACAGCTGCTGTGCACAGGGAAGAACTGAACCAGTAACACAAGCTCTGAGCAGCACTGGGCAACATTTACAAAGCGAGAGCACATTGAAAACATGCACATCTGCATTTGAAGATTTGCGTGGATTGATATTTACAGGGATTGATCTATGATCTCCTGCCAGTGAGAACAGGACTGCAGTTTGTCTATTGGCGCCAATGTAAGATAATATTCAAAATAAACACAGGACATACGGAGCCCTTTTGACGGACCACCTCTGTGGCATCTCTTCAAACACTGGACGACTTCTTGTCAGTTCTCTGAGCAGGCACTACAGTGTTGGTGGTTGTTGTCTGAAAAACATCTCCAGATTGTCTGATTTGTCTGATTTTATTCACTCAGGACAGATGAAAAAACATGCTAATTAATAATTCAGCTTTTGCTGAAAATCTACACTCCAGTCGTCATCCAGTAACCCTTCACTTCCTGTGTAGCTGTGACCACCTCCCCCTGTTTCCTGGCAAAGCAGTAGCAGTATCTCTCCTTAGAACCTGCACATCAGTGCATGATAGATCAGATCTAATGTCGTCATTTCCCACAATCTACTTTTATAATATTTTACTTTGCTCCCTGTGACAGAAAAACTCAGCTAAGACACACAAAGTGCAGTCAGCTGATGTGTTGACCACACTGGACGGCAGTAGACAAAGCGTTACGCAAGCCTGTTAAAGTATTCGGCAGCAATGCTGAAAGTGTCAGGGGGTCAAACAGAAATATCAAAACACCCACGCCCATTGTTTTCTGTGTAAAAGCCTGCGTTACAGGCTGGCATGTGGCGTCTTGTCAGGATCCTGTTTCCCAGAGGCGACACACAGCAGCTTCAAAAGAGCAGCAATTTTATCACATTAGCTTCCCGGATTGACTCGTCCCTGCTCGACGACTTCTTCTGTCTGCATAATGTGTTGAGTGTGAGCTCCAGGCCTCAATTGACCCACATCAAATGGTTGATGTGTGTTGCACTGTGCAGCTGTAGCTGTAAATACATACTGAAGATAAAACCCGATCGGATATGATATCCTTACTGGACCCACATCTCCTAGATTACCCCATTAACCCCTGGATCTGCACGTGGTCGGCTGGTACTCCAACCACGGTTAACACCACCAGTCATGTTTTTAGAAGTTTACTGCTCATGTGTCTTTTCCGTGCTGTAGGCCTACCAGCTGCAGGTCGGGGGTCAGTGATTTTATTGGTGATGTTTAAAGTTTGGAGGACATAAACTGATGGAGGGGAATTCAGAATCAGCTCTGTTCCCATTCACTAGTTAATACTTGAAGGTGATTGGATATTAAGTTATCTGTGAAATTCTTAAGTGCAGGGTTGGCGTGTTGCCATTTATAAGCGCTCAGATATTTGGACAGAGGTCCGCACCGATTCTGTCTGTGTGCCAAAGCCTAACCCTTAAAATCCACTTGAAATCGCAGCAAGTTTTACAATCACATTAAGTTGGGAAGTGATGTTTCCTGACTGTACCTATCGTGTATCTTTACCTTCAAAAAACTTTGTCCTAACTGTCCCTGTCCTCCTGCAGGTGTTCTTCAGAGCAGGGACTCTGTCCAAGCTGGAGGAGCAGCGGGACGTGAAGACCAGGAGGAACATCTCTCTGTTCCAGGCGGCCTGCAGGGGATACCTGGCCAGACAGGCCTTCAAGAAGAGGAAGGTAAGACTGTGGCACTGAGTGGGCTGGGATCACTCCGGTGTATCTGAAGGGTGTTGGTGTTTCCAGCATTGCACCATGGCTTTTATAAAACTGGTATTTACTAGAGGAATATTTATTTTAAGGTGGTTTTGTCCTCATCTGCCAGCCCCTGTCTTGACTACATGGTTAATGTAATCAACGGAGCTTAATGCCATCGTCTCATGATAGTTCTGTTCTATAGTGTAAAGAGGTAAGATGGAGTCACAGCTGTTGTGGCATTTGGACTATAAGTCCTTAATTAACTGTTGGGGAATACTTATTTGTTGTGGCCTAAGGAAAATACCAGAGAAGTCTTGAGAGAGCACAAAGCTGGCAGTCGTAAGATGATTTCCTCTGAGATGAACTCAAGCTACGTCTCTTATTTCCTTGTGGCTTCTTGTCATTTCACTCGCTCCCCTCCCCGCTGAACCGACGCTCTATTGTTGCAGTGAATCTGGGATTCCCCGGTGATCAACTGTCAGTCTGTCGAAGCCAAACAGGCCTGAAAGTTGCACTGTTCCTTTTTATAAAATACAGAAAAATGAAAGTTCGGGCACCTTTCTGCTCACTCAGGACGTCAAGATCTCACTGGGCCTTAAGTGACTCGTTAGGACTTGAAGGGCGGGTCAAGAACTGTCATCAGCTGACAATTCCCGATGACAGTTTCAGATCTGATAAATACTCTTGACTCTTCAAACCGTGACACAGGCTCTTCTTCAGGCAACTCACTGAGGGTCTGAACAAGAAGCTAATTGATGCCTATAAAGCGGAGAAGCTTTAAAAAGACATCGAAGCTCTTCCGGCTTGAAATCTGCAATGTCATTAAGAAATGACAGTTATGGGAAGTGTGGAAGTCGAGACGAAATCTGGATGACCAAGAAAACCTTGAGATAAAACTGTTTGTCTGCCGGACAGAAAGGAAGGCAGAACATCACATGACTGCAAAGAACCTGCAGGAAGGTGGAAACCTTACCTTTGACCTCATCATAAAAGTCAGTGTCCGCTAAATATCGGCACATTCTGGATGCCGATGACTGAATGAAAGGGAAGGTGAAAAGCGGCTTGGTCCTACAGCAGGACACAGTGAGCACAGAGAATCTGCAGGTAGATTTTAAACAATATAAAATAATTCAGAGTTGACGTGATCTGCAGGAAGAGAATAGAAAGACTCTCGGGGATTGAAAACCGTCAGCCAAAAAATAATGACGTTTTAAGGCGCATATACAATTACTGTAATTACACTGCTCTTGTCACTTTCTTAATTTACTGAAATAAAACGTGACATTTCATTAACATCTGAAGAAAAGCTTAATGTTTTAATGTGTGTTTTCTGCAGTGGCTGTATTAACATCATCATTTTCACTCCAACAATCAACAAAAATATGTAATTTGCCCAAACACCTGTTCACCTAACCACTCATGCATTTATCCAATCAAGCGATCACGTGCACGTGCACGTGCACCGCATAAAATCCTGCGGATACGGGCCTGGAGCTTCAGTTCATGTTCACATCAAACATTGGCGATGAGAGGGAGTGTATATCTAGATGTACGCTCACTGAGCACTTTATTAGGAACACCACACTAACACTGGGTCGTTCCTCCTTTTGCTCTAGAACAGCCTCAGTTCCCACTGGGGGGGGGGCATGAGTTACCATGGCGATATAAGAGGTAAACCTGTTAAAAACCGGGGGTTTGAACTTTACAAAAACCCCAAATCCTGCTTCCTCGTTCAGACGGGAGCTTCATGTTGTTGTCACTGTGGTTATTTTAAAGGCACATCATGACATTTCAGATTTATTAGACGCTTCACAGTGAAATGAAAAGGACTTCAAACCCAAGGAGAAGCTTTTACAGTGTAGCCAAATGAGCTTTTTGGATGCTTTACAAGTTACCCTTGTAGAGGTCTTTGTCTTCGCAATTTTCTTCTCTCTGCACTCTGTTGGTCTGGTGTGTGTGTGTGTGTGAGAGAGAGAGAGTGTGTTGTTCCACCAGAGTGAGCCTGACAAGTGGAAACATTGCTGCCGTGCATTGACTGCCTCTTAAAGATGCCAGTGGGGATCTGTTGACTTTGTGTGTATGTGTATCTGTGTCTGTGTCAGTGTCTGTGTCTGTGTGTGTGTCTGTGTGTGTGTGTGTGTGTGTGTGTGTGTGTTCACTTACTTCACAGAAGTTTTGAAGTTGCTTGTGGAAGTTTTTTTTGCGTGTGAACACACAGTTCAGTTGGTACACAGTTTTTGTATATCTTGTAAATGTGTGTGTGTGTGTGTGTGTGTGTGTATGTGTGTGTGTGTGTGTGTGTGTGTGTGCGCGCGTGCGCTTTGGGTCCCTGTCCTCCTCTCATTACCATTTTGGTTTATTCTTTCTTGCCGCGCTGGGCTCAGGCCTGCCAACTGAAATTACTTTTCAAGGGCATTTGGGTTTCACTTCACTACTCTGTCGCCCCTGAACGCCTCAGTTTGAGCCTCAGCTCTCGGGGTAAATAGTCATCTCCTGTAATTGATGTCATTTGGGACTAGGTTCATGCCTTCGTGTCCACTGAAAGCCACTAGTTGCTAATGTTGGTTGAACAGAAAGTTTAATCTGTCAGATACTTCTTTTAATTACCTGATTGCTTTGAGCAGTTTTTAGCTTCTTTTTAAAGCCAGTCACGGCTCGTGCACATCTGATGGTCGCAGCAGTCGGGGGAGCACAGCGGCTGAAAGCTTGTTCCAGTTCCCCCTGTTCAGTTTGAACTCTCTCTTTAACTGTCCAGCTCCTGCAGTCTGCAGTATGTCATATGTAATACCAAAGGAGCATTTGTATCCACGTCTGCACTGCACTACTTTGTTCCCAGATGGAACCATCTCAGTCTTGTCTTTGTTTAGTCTCTTCCCTGGTGTCCAGAGACTCGGGGCGCAACAGCATCCCAACACATACAGCACACAAATACTACGCACACGCCCTGGCAGTGTTGTCATCGTGTCATTATGTTTTCTTGCAATACAATGTGTTTTTAAACGAAAGCTGAACACAGAGAAACTCTGCAAAACGGGTTCAACGACATTTAATCTTGACAAGAAAGTAGGAAGTGCAATAATGGGTTTCAAACAGAGTATATATGCAAAACTACGGGGCAGTGGAGGGGCAAAGGAGCGGCAGGAGAAATCGAATCAAAACTTTAATTTGTTTTGTGCTGACTCATTGTTTCCTCGTTGATAAAAACGCCCATATATACTCAGAAAGGTAGATTTAAATTTGCTTAGGCCCACTTTCTATTTCCACAACACGCAGTCAATTAGTTTGTTCCTCCATCGAGTCTCTCTGCCTGCTCTGGGGAACCTCCCCCGTTTCCTTCCATGTCCTCCCCCCCCCCCCTTGCCTGGAGGAGCGGCGTTCAAGGCACTAAAAAAATAAATGAGAAAGAGAAGAAGGAGAAGGAGAAAAGGGAGGAAAGCTGGAGAAAGAGCAGACGAACATAGGAGATGCTCGGGCTGCTTGGAGGCCCTGCAGTCTCTCCCTCTGCTGGTTCTCATGGGGAACAGTTCAGAGTGGAGGAACATGGGGGGGTGGGAGGATCCCTCCGCCTGACACCAGCACTGAGTCTCATTAAATAGTTCCCTGAAGACAGAACGCAGTAACCAGGTTACTACAGTGCAAGTAAACACCTCTTCCGCTTACCTGAGTAACCTGGATACTTGTGTTCATGTAAACAGACTGAATGACGGGGATCAGACTCTCTTTCAGGCGCAGCTACAGGAAGTAGAGAGCAGACACAAGTCACAGCAGAAGACTCACTGAAGTAAAAAGATATTAGCTCCGTGTAGTTTCAGGCAAAGTGTAAGAAAACAAATTTTTCTAGATTTACGATCAGATTCAGGATGGGACTGAAACCAGGGGAAACGTGTAGGACACTCAATTTTTCCTTTTTGTTTGATGACGTTTCGAAACATTTTTAATGTTTTTAAAGATAATTTCTTTTTAAAAAGTTTAAAAAGTTAGTTATATATATATTTTTATATAATTGTTGGTCCACTTGTTATACCTTTAGTGGCCCACAGGTTGGGGAGCACTGCTCTAAACGTACCTGTCCTGCTGTGAACATGTTGAACCAGGTCTCAAAAACAAACAGGAAAAAGATAAATGTTTGCAGTGCTGTTTCCATCCTTCCTCGTTTTAAAGCCCTATGACAAGCTTTCATGTTTCTAAGACTTCTTTTCTACTTAGATAAAGCTGAGACGTTGTTGAATATCACATCTTTAAACAAGTTTATGAATGTGCTGTAACTAAGTGAAAGTGTCTCTGATGAGCAACATTTCCATCGCCGGTCTTCACTGCGGAGAGCAATCTGTCCCAGTTGTGTGTTATGAATGGCTCTCCAGATTACCTGCAGTTAGGGAAGATTTCTCTGAACGCCTCTTCAACAAGCTGCCAGAGCAACACTGACACTTTAATTTGTGCAGCCATCATTCAATCAACCAGCACTTGGACGCGAAGGTGAAGGAAAGAACTGACAGATTTTAGTGCACGCATGATTATAGAGGCTGGGTGAGTGCTGACGAGTCCTCTCTTTGATTAGGTTTCTCCTATCATGGAGAAAATGGCTGAGGAAAGACTGTCTCGTCGTGATTTGCTTCAACAAATGGCAACAGAGTTGGAAATTAATCTTCATCAAAGAACAGTCAGGGTTTTCATTTTAAGATTTGCACAACATTTCTTATTTGGGAGGAGCTGCATGAAAAGATTTTTCTTATTTCATTCTCAAACTATATTCACAATGCAAATGCAAACATCTGGTGTCCAGTAAACCCACTCAGCGAGGAACATTCAGTAGAAGCCGGATCTTCTCGTCCTACAGTCTCTCCCAGAGATACCGATGAGTCGACACTGTCCCGGACAGCAGTGCGTCATCAGCGGTGACCTCATGCTGCGGAGGTGGATGTAAAATCATCATAACAGATTCACACTCAAGATCAATCCTCCACGATATCGATGTCCCACCTCAACTGTCTGTGTTAAAGGAAGTACGTCACTAGAAAGACAAGGCCTCCGTGAAGCTCGTGTGTCATGGACTAGAACAGTAAAAAATTTTAAAATTGAACTTTATTCTTCATCCATGTCCGTGAAAAATATTGAGAACGCTGCACAACACTCTCCTTCGTGTCCGAGCAGCTTTACAGTGACTTTAACATCCTGCAGGATGATGAACATTTTCCTGTTGCACTGCAAACAGCTGCGGCTTTCACTGCTTTACCGTCTCTGTGTCTTATTGTCTTCCGTGCACTGTGGGCATGGCAACACGCTGTCGTGGTGACGAGGGGAGCTTGAATCGAGGTTTAAGAAAATCAAACTCTACCAGGGGCTCATTAAAAAACGCTTTGTCACAATACGGCAACAAAGTGCTGGACACTGTCCCCTCTTCTATATGACTGCATTTCTCTCATTGGCTCTCTCAGTTGTGGCTCGTGTGACATCACAGACGCTGCGTCCATATTTCTTCTATAGACACTTCACCACATGGGAAAACACTCGGTGCCCTTTGGTTACAGTAGAAATGCAGTGTGTGTGTGTGTGTGTGTGTGTGTGTGTGTGTGTGTGTGTGTGTGTGTGTGTGTGTGTGTGTGTGTGTTATTGCACCACACGGTATTCAGACTTGTGTTTTTCTTCTGTCTAATATAGTTGTGTGTGTGTGTGTGTGTGTGTGTGTGTGTGTGTGTGTGTGTGTGAGACAGATCCAGGACTTGGCCATCCGCTGCATCCAGAAGAACATAAAGAAGAATCGTGGCGTCAAAGGCTGGCCGTGGTGGAAGCTGTTCACCACCGTCAGACCTCTGATCGAGGTGCAGCTCACTGAGGAACAGATCCGCGGGAAGGACGTGCGTACAAACACACACGCACACAAACACACACACTCACACTCTTTTGAATTGTTTCTCTAGAGTCACAGCTAGTGAACAGGAATAGCAAACATCTTTCCGGTGGAATGTCAGACTGATGGATTTTTGAAGGCTGATGTAGACTTTAAATAGAAGTAGACATCATTGAGTTTTATGTCTGTGGCGGTTTCCTGTAAATTTAACATATCCGCATCAAAATATCCTTGAAAGTATTTCCAGGATTTCATTTCCTTTCTTTATCATTGAAATACCTGGAATTTTAACCAGTCTGAGTCTAAAACTTGGATTTGTGTTAAAGATTTAACAAGGATGTTTAAATATTTAATCAATCTGACTGCATCATATCTGTCAGCAGGAACGTAGGTAACACCCATAAGTCACACCCTTACAATTTATCAAATATCACTTTATATGCTGATTAATTCACTTCATCTGCTGCGTCGTCACAAGCATCAACATCTTCTGTCTTTTCTCTCCCAGGAAGAGATTCAGCAGCTGAAGCAGAAGCTGGAGAAGGTGGAGAAAGAGAGGAACGAGCTGAGACTCAACAGTGACCGTCTGGAGAGTCGGGTACGAACACACACACGCACACACACACACACACACACACACACACACACACATGCACACACATGCACACATGCACACACACAGAGACGTGTACAGAAGAGGATTTGGATCTTGTCTGAGACTATTCTTCTTTTCTTGACAGAGTAACTCTCATAAGGTATACATTAATGTATGTGTGTGTGTGTGTGTGTGTGTGTGCGTGTGTGTGTGTGTGTGTGTGTGTGTTGCAGATCACAGAGCTGTCATCAGAGCTGGCTGATGAGCGGAACACCGGGGAGTCGGCCTCCCAGCTGCTGGAGACCGAAACTTCTGAGAGACTCCGTCTGGAGAGAGACATGAAGGAGCTGCAGGTAGAGACCGGAGGGGGCGTGGCCGACTTTCACTGTTGTTTTTCTTTTACACTCTAAAAACACGGGTTTGACGAGTAGTGTGTCTGATGGACTGTGTGGAGGACTGGCAATAGGCCACGCCCCTCGTGACATCATACCCAGGTCCCACCCAGAGCCTCATAGATGAGACAGTTACAACATGGCAGATCACTTGTCTTGTATACGCTGCAGAAATGTTTCTAATACTGATTTAAATCTCTACACTACTCTACTACTCTGCTAATAATGTTTCCAACCACGCCCCTCTGACTGCAGCAAGCTCCACCCCTTTTGAAAGTCTAATTCATTTAGAATAGTGGTTAAAATCTAATTAATATCAGGGTTCAAATCCTACTTTCAGCTCACGCTCAATAAGTGAGATGACACATTAAGTGAAGTTTTATAAAGGTCGAGAGAGCCCATAGATTTCAGCTCTAAAAGGTCTCTTAATAAAAAAGTCTCTTGGCTGGTTTCAGTCTGATGAACGCCGCCCGTCCACGAGCAGCTGCACACACAGACATGACAGCTTCAGCCGTGTCAGCGGTGGAAGAGGAGACAATTAGAAAGTATCCAGCTGTCGCCACAGCAGGAAGTCAGATACTAGAAAACTTATTTCTAAATCAAAGCGGGAAGTGAAGGGGGAGGTGTAATCGTCATGGCGATATAAGATGAGGGAAACATTAAAGCCGACAGCAGTTAATGTCACACTGACCCTAAACACACATCAGAAGGAGCTGAAATTAAACTTGTGGCTCCTTAAGTCTTGACCTAAAAACAGCAGTGAACGTGTGAGCGCTGCCCTGAAAACAAGCCTTTTTTTATGTATAATTTTCCTCTTTTTTTTTTTTTTTTTTACATTTCCCCCCCGGGCAGTGGTTGCTAGCTGAGGAGGGGGAGATTGGGGGGGGGGGGGGGGGGTGCTGGTTGTAGCAAGTCTGGAACAAAACACCTGCGATGAAATTACATGCAACTGCGATTTGTCTGAGTCAGACTGCGGGAGCCTGGTGTGAGCTGAGTGCAGCTCTGACTCTGAAGGGATCACTTCACAGCCGTAAACTCTCTCACTGGACTGTATACATGGCATTTAAGTGCAGTATTGAACCTGAGCCTGTCCCTATATCCACTCAGTGTTTAATCTCCCATCAGCCACCACTGCACCGACACCTGCACCAGTGACACCATCCTGTCATTCATCCGCGGACGCAGTCTGTCTCCAAGCTTCGCCCTGGTTCTCTGTCATCTACCAGCAGCCTCTTCTCCTGCTTTCCCTGCCCCCCTCTCTCACAGCCACACACACACACACACACACACACACACACACACACACACACACACACACACACAGTGATGGCTGTAATTTTGAAATCACATTGTCAGGCCATTTCTCCACTGCTGCTCCCTCGATCCATTTAGTTCACGATTTGACATTTTTGACATGAGTTGTTTCTCAATTTTTATGTGGAGGGGGGAGAAGTGGGAGTGTGTGTGTGTGTGTGTGTGTGTGTGTGTGTGTGGGGGGGGGGGGGGGGGGGGCGTTCAGATAGATTCATCCAGTGTCTGCTCGGATGGCCGCGGGGAGGGGCTGCCTACAAATGGCCTGGCTGTTAGAAATGTGGGATGGATTTTTCTTGTCTTGTTGTGTTTGTGATGGAGGGAGCGGCACAATGGAGCATTCTGGGTATTCACACAGAGGGAAAGTCACTGTGTCCCAAATCTAGGGGACGAGGTCCACGAAGGTGTGGACCATCGTTGACCAAACTGAAATGAGACGGTTGGTCTTTGTACCGTTACCTGCTGAACTAGAGCTGAAACCAAATACTTACATTTAAAAGTGTAATCCTCAGGCTGTGTGTGGCTGTTGTTCGCTGCCACATTATTTTCACTACCGGAGTGCAATGAATCATGGGATAGGCCGGGCCGTGACGGATCCGCCCGTTGGATCCTCCATTGTCCAGGAAAAAATAGGACGGCCTGGTCACGTCGCTGGGACGCAGTCGCTCCTCGAATGCAGCCTCCGAAGCAGCACAGCTTTGAGTTTCAGTCACGCAGCCCTCATTAACTTCACATGTTACAGCTCTGATAGGGCAGCAACTTCGTCAGTGAAGCTCTCGCCCTTTCAGTCGCTTAGCAACATGGCCTTTGCATCCCGTTGACCGGTGGACAGTTACTTCTCTGGCAGCAGAGGATGACTCCTTCAGTTCTGACCGGCTCACTGAGTCAGGCCTTTTACGCCACTGGCTGGGTTCAGCTAACACTAGGAGAGGTTTAACCCACGGTTACAGCTTCAACCGACAGGAGTCTGACTCCAGGACCGTTGTGTGGTCAGTAACTGGCTCTGACCATCGTGAGTGACGTCTCAACTCGAACCCCAGCAGCTCTTACAAACAGCATCATTAAAAACCAGCTGTTATCACTTCACGATGAGTCCGGGGTTCAGCTCCGGAGACAGATGTGTTCACAGCTTCTTCCTGTCTCTCCCTCCAGGCCAAGTTCGACAGCATGAAGAAGCAGATGGAGTCCATGGAGATGGAGGTGATGGAGGCTCGACTCATCAGGGCCTCGGAGCTCAATGGAGAGATGGATGATGACGACACAGGTCAGACACACTCCTCCAACACATAGACACTGTGGACAAAATAACAGAAACACTCCAGCACAGTCGCTCAGTTGTCATGGAGATAAAATTTCCAACTTATTTTCACACATGAAGAAAGAAAAAATGATCACGGCAACAGAAATGTTCACTTGCCTCTCTGGGCTTCTGTAGATTTCAAATAAGTTGAAATATTTGTTTTGTGGTTGAAGCTTCTGGAACATTTTAGGCTTAATTGATAATTTTCATCACAGAATCAAAAAGTCACAACAAAATTGGATCAACATCTGTCTGACAAAATTTCAAAGAAGGTTAAAAACCAATTGCATTGAGTTACTGCCAGAGTTTCTGTTTTTTCCTTTGCACTGTGAGTGTTTTCCAAACACAGAGCAACTGTATCGATGAAAAAGGAAAGGTGATCACAATTAGTCTTTCAACAATAATAACTTCATTTGGTCACAATAACAAACATCTGGTTGGATGAACACCACCTGACAAGCTTGTATCATCAAACTTGTGTTGTGGTTTTGTGTGTGTGTGTGTGTGTGCGCGTGTGTGTGTGTGTGTGTGTGTGTGTGTGTGTGTGTGTGTGTGTGAACCGTACAGACACACACTCCCACACAGACGTTCTAATAGTGGTAATTCACTCTGAGAGAAAAGGCCAGCGTGTGTTCTTCAGTGGAGGTGTGGGAGCTGCAGGGGTGGCGTCCGCCTGGTGCTCTGACAAAAGCCAAGAAAAATCCAGTCTGAAGGAGTACTTTAGAAATGGATCAGTTAAAAGTGAAAAACGAAGCGAGGATATTCAGCCCCGGCCCCCTGCCCCCCGCCCCCTGCGGTCAGGCCACCGGCTGCCTTTGTGATGGATTGAAAATTGAATGTTGAAAAGTGGCTTTTTGTTGCGTAGGTTTGAACAGCTTTGCTTGTTTGTACCCGAGCGCTGCTTTCACTCTATCATGAAGGTCTTCTTCATGTCACTCGAAGAACATTTAGTTATGTGTAAGTTGAGTCATAACGGTATTTTTAGTCTTATAAAAATGCATCCGAGGAGGAATAAGCGGCTGACTGTCGTGCTGATGTGACAGGAGGGGAGTGGAGGCTGAAGTACGAGCGAGCCATCAGGGAGATCGAGTTCACCAAGAAGAGACTGCAGCAGGAGTTTGACGACAAGCTGGAGGTGGAGCAGCAGAACAAACGGCAGCTGGAGAGGAGGGTGAGCGGACACACACACACACACACACACACACACACACACACACACACACAGTAACGACCACCATGCAGCGTCACTCTCTCTGTGTGTTGTGGAATTCATTGATTTTAATTTTAAGTTTTCAAGCAGAATTGAATGAAATCAATTTCAATACATTTATCATCCGTGGTGCGAGATAAGACTCTTCCCAAATCATCAACACTCAGTCTTTGGCATGAAATTACCATTGAATTTTGTTGATATCATTCATATCACCTAGACGACGCGTAGGCCTCTTGAAAAATCCTCTTGTGCCTCCAGCAACTCAAATTTTTCACTTTTTCAAGGTCTATTAAATCGATTGGCTTGAAATTTCATTATTAAACGCTTCCATGGCTCCCGGGTCATTAGGTGTATCTTAATGTTTCTTTCCCAGCGGACTTATTACAGGAACTTCCTGTCTTCAGTCTTAAGTTAAGGCGGGAAGCGTATAAGACAGGATTTGTTGTAATTTGTTAATACAGAAGCAATTCTTAACTCACTTTAAGGAGCCTGTTTTACCTCAGGTGAGGAAATCTTAAATACTCATTCCAACATCGGTTATCAACTTTTATATCTGTTACCTAGCAACCAGTGCTGCTTTTTCTCATTTCATCCCACTGAGGTGTTTTGGTAACACATCAGATTTCTCACTGAAACAAACAAAAAAATGGCCGCTTCACTCTGAAAATCCCCTCGGCAAAAAAAAAAAGATAGGCTTTGCAAGTTAGGAAGGAAGTTTCTGTGATACGGCCCCAGTTCAGATGTTTGTGTGTGTGTATGTGTGATTGTGCAGATCAGCGACCTGCAGGCCGATAACGAGGAGTCCCAGAGAAACATCCAGCAGCTGAAGAAGAAAACTCAACGACTGACGGCCGAACTGCAGGACACCAAACTTCACCTGGAGGGACAGCAGAGCCGCAACCACGACCTGGAGAAGAAGCAAAGAAAGTCAGTACACAAACACACACACACACACACATACACACACACACACATACACATGTCTGAGCAGGTGTCTGTAGACACACCTGACTTCACACACACTGAGGAGGGTCCAGTGGTTTTCCTGTAGTATCACAAATAGTAAAGAGAAAACTGTTGTGTTCCAGATTGTTTGTAGCATCGTGCTGTGCAGAGAGTGTGAACATCCTTGTGTGTGTGTGTGTGTGTGTGTGTGTGTGTGTGTGTGTGTGTTGTGTGTGTGTGTGTGTGTGTGTGTGGTGTGTGTGTGTGTGTGTGTGTGTGTGTGTGTGTGTGTGTGTGTTTGCCTGCAGGTTTGACGGTGAGCTGAGTGCAGCCCAGGAGGAGGTGCAGAGGGAGAAGAGCCTGAGGGAGAAACTCGCCCGAGAGAAGGACATGCTGACCGGAGAGGCCTTCAGCCTCCGGCAGCAGCTCGAGGTTCGTGTCTGTTCAGTCCAGTTTTTTGGTTCTCATCATGTAATAAGAACCAGAACCAGTTAGTGACAATTCTCACACCCGTAAAATGCAGTGCATGCTGGGACTGTTTCTTTTGTTGCATTGGGCAGTAAGTGTAGTAAATGTGTCATGCATCAGTTTTAAAAACTTATAGTTTAACATATTTTATTTAGTCTGTTAGAAACATCTTTCTTACATGTCTGTTAAAGCTCTGCAGGTTTGCAGCATGCATGTCTACACAGAATGTGTTTGAAATCATAAACCCAGGTTGTGTGTGTGTTTGTGTGTGTGTGTGTGTGTGCGCCTCATACCGACCTGCTGAGCTGAGTAAATAACTGCTCAGCCATCTCTCTGTCCCTGTGCCGTGTTCAAACTGTAATCCCCTGACGGCCCCCTCCCTTCTGTTCTGACTGAAACCATCTGTCCTGCAGGACAAGGACCTGGAGGTGTGTGCAGTCAACCTGAAGCTGGACCAGCTGGAGGCTGAGCTGCAGGACCTCAACTCCCAGGAATCCAAAGATGAGGCATCGCTGGCCAAGGTTCCTGTTTGTGTTGTGTTTTTTGCTGTATTGAAACTTGAAACTATGTACTGTATGAATATATATGTATGATGTATAATGTTTGATTCAGGTGAAGAAGCAGCTTCGCGACCTGGAGGCCAAGGTGAAGGACCAGGAGGAGGAGCTGGATGAGCAGGCTGGCACCATCCAGATGTTAGAACAGGTACAGACTCACATACACACACACACACACACACACACACAGCAGAAAACATTAGCATTAGTTTGGAGTGAGTTGAGATAGATGCAAGTTCAAAATTCAGTCTCCTGTAGCTTTTGTTTTCATCAGCTCCTGAGAAAAATATCTGGCTCTTCAGCTGCTAAAAGAAAAATCAAAACAATGAACTTAAAGAAGCTAAAAAGAATAAGAAGCTAAGTGACTCCATAGAACTGAGAGGAACTGTGGAGCTGGTCAGGCACTTCTGATGGAGTGTACCGGCGCCTTAAGTCATTGCTTTGTCGGCTTAAAGACAGAATAGAGCAGGGATTTACCAAACTGCTTTTCCAGCACCTTAACATTTACCGGCAGCGTGTCAGGTCCCTTGTACATGTTCAGCAAAGTGTTCTTTTAAGCCACAGGTGATTGCGGAGCGTAAAGTGTCTGTTTTTCTTCCAGGCCAAGCTGCGTCTGGAGATGGAGATGGAGCGTTTACGTCAAACCCATTCCAAGGAGATTGAGAGCAAAGACGACGAGGTGGAAGAGATCAGACAGTCGTGCAGCAAGAAGGTGAAGTTCATTACGCTCACATGCTCATGTTTCACTGCACACTGTTGTTTCAGTTCGCTGTGATTTAAAGTCTGAGGGGAAGCAGGTGTAAAATGTGGAAAAGCATTTATACTTTGCTGCTTCTTCACTCCTGAAGGCAGTCCAGATCAGAAAGGAACCAATCAAATACGGTCAAAACTCAAGCAGCTGACACAAGATTTCCTGACGTTTAGTTCCTGCAATAATATTCTATATTGATTTATCTATAATGTCTGAATTGAGAATCTTCCCCCACCTCACCTGAAGTTGATTATTATACTTTTCTCCATGTTGAGAAAGAGTGACAGACACAAACAGTCACACATCAGTCACTTCCTCTTTAGCGATGTTGTCCACTAAATAAAAGCGTTGCAGCAATGCTTTATTTTAAGCTACTGTGAGCTTTTATTCTGACAGGAAGTTCTAAAGGTTCTGTCTGAAATAGCCGACCTACGATGTGTGATATGAAAAAACAAAAAAGAAAAACTGAATGTGGGCCACGGCTCCACATGTGAACAGTGATGAAGTCAATTCAAGCTGCATTTATGTCAATCAATTTTTTAAAATAAGTCTTTGATTGTGTTCTGGACGCCATTTGATGGATTACAAAAATAATCCTGTATCAAGATGTGAGACTAAAGGGGGCGGAGCTTTTGCAGGGCAACACGGCTCTGGAACAAAACTCACAAAATCAGTATCATCTTTTAAATCGCTTCTAAAAACACATTTCTGTCACAAAGCTTTTAAATCATTTATTTTAAATATTTCACATAGTTTTACATTGTTTGTTTTTATTGTGTTTTTATCGTTTTATTTTTATCTTGAGTAATTTGTTTTAATGTGTTTGTTGTTTCTTTTGTTATTCTATCCTTGTGATCTCTGATTTTGATAAGTGCTCTATAAATAAACATTATTATTATTATTATTATTATTATTTAGTTTCATTGCTTTTCAGATATGAGCAACAGGAGCCTTTAGCATGTTTAGCATCTTAGCTAGCTGTACAGTAGTAGCACATCAGAGACAGATCGTTATCTGTAATCACACCCTCTTTTCGAGGTGATCACATGTCACCGAGACACTTCTGTTTCCTGATCCGTCCCTGCTTTCATTTTGTTGCTGATGCCGTTTGCTGTTAACACGTTCTCCGTGTTTTACCTGCTGCTCTCTCTCTCTCTCTCTCTCTCTCCGTCACCGTGTGCCGCCACTTTGCTTGTTGGAATCTGGCTTCATCTTTTTTCAGCTCTGTTACCGTCGCTGTTATTAATGCTGTTTTGTATTTGTTTTGCTTTGTCAGTGCCGACACCCCATCGCTGCCCTCCGCTGATGGAGGCCTCATTAGCCCACACACCATCACATAATTAGGTTTTTCTACACTTACACGAGCTGGGAATACTCCACAGTGACATTTACACACTGATGTATTATTTAATGAAGGATTGAGCTGAATAAATAAATGATGGGAGATTTTTTGGAGAGTGTTAGAATTCATCTATTTTTACAGCCAATGTGATAATGAGTTATTGGTTTTGAATATCTCCACATCTAATAGATGAATTGGCACAAAATGTAGTGCAGATACTGTTACAATTCATGACGATAATCACAATAATTGATTATTGTCATAGTTCAGCAGTTTTCGTGATCAGATAGAACTTTGGATTTACCAATTTCTGTGTGTGTGTGTGTGTGTTTAGCTGAAGCAAATGGAAGTCCAGCTTGAGGAAGAGTACGATGAGAAGCAGAAGGTGCTGAAGGAGAAGAGGGAGCTGGAGTCGAAGCTTCTGTCAGCTCAGGACAAGGTAACCGCTCGGCGACCACAGTCTGATGGATCCCGGTCCTGTTGGACCTGGATCCGGATCACCGGTGTGAGTCACGACACCGTCTGGTTCGTGCAGAGTTGGATTGTAACAGATCGGCCTTGATTTTATTTGCACTTCTACTCCTGAAGGTGTGTGGGCGGAGATGTAGGGGGGTTTATATAATTGGAGTCATTATTACTGACTCGTTAAAATATTTATCCGACTCTGCCGACTGCAGTTAGAGACACACAGAGACACTGATGAAGGTCAGGCTGATGAGACATCCAGGGAACAGAGAGGACGGTGGCGTCTGCAGCCAAACCAGTTAATTATTGTTGATATTATTGATTATTGACATGTGGATCATGTCACTTTGAGCTTTTTCTTTCCCAATTCTCAAAACTTCATCAACAAAGTTTCGTTTTTGATCAGAAAAGGTTCAAAACTTACACTTTTCTAGAGCTGAAACAATTGATCAATTAGTTGATCGACAGAAATTGACTCAGCAACTTTTTTGATGAGTAATAGGATTGGTTGATCTGATTTTCCAGCTCTACTGTTCTTCCACGTGTAAATTTAATTTGTAAATTGAATTGAAATGTGGTCACACTAAATTTAACTGGTTAAATGAATCGAGTCTTTGGCCGATCTCTGATCACACCTCACCTGTGCCTGTTTTCCAGGTGAGAAGTGGCGACATAGAGACCGAGAAGCGCTTGAGGAAGGACCTGAAGAGAACCAAGGCTCTGCTGGCCGACGCCCAGATCATGTTGGACCACATCAAGAACAACGCACCGAGCAAGAGAGAGATCGCCCAGCTCAAGAATCAGGTGCGTGACATCACACGTTCATAGATGTAACTACGTCCTGATGACAGTCGGTCACATGCTCGAGATCTCGTTTCAAATTAAAAGTCGGTTGTGACTGTAACTGCACATGATGCAAACCATTAGAAACCTAGATCACTGGTTCCCAGCCTTTGTGACTGGCTGCAGAAGCCTCTTCAACCACAGGGTGATATTTCCTTCGCAGACTGGTTCATTTGAAAAGTTTCGGTCTCAAAATTTGAGAAAAAAGCAGCAGCCAATGTCTCTGCTTCTACTTTCCAATCCTCAGATTTATGTTGTGATTGGTCGGCTCTGACCCTCAGGCTGGAAACCGCCGCTCTTTATGGGGTTCTCAAAATATGTGTATATGTTTTCTAGAATAAGGAAGTGGACCAGAATCGATCGACCGTGTTACAGAATGTGACTGTGCTCATGATTTAACACATGTTGGTGTTGAGTTACTCTGAACTGATGCATTTCCCTCCATTTCTGTGTCCGTCCCAGCTGGAGGAGTCCGAGTTCACCTGTGCGGCTGCAGTTAAAGCTCGTAAGTCCATGGAGGTGGAGATCGAAGACCTGCACGTTCAGATGGAGGACATCTCCAAAACGAAGCAGGGGGTCAGTACGGCTCTCCTCATTCCTCCTCCGTGACCCAGTTTAACGATGAAGTTTTTACTGCGTGTCGTTGTTAAAGAGGAAGGGAAAAGCTGAAGCTGTCACAGCCTGTGGAAACGGTCGTCAGTGGTGATGGCGTAGGTTGTGTTTTTGAGGCTTTTATGAGGCTGCACCATCTGTGGTGGTAGGAGGGCTGCAGCAGACATGTCAGCTCACTGCCTTTAGCCAGAGATGAGGGGTTAGAGGACACAGCTGTTCCCTCAGAGCTCATCCTCTCACTCCCACCGTTCTTATTTTCTTGGGGAACAGGGGGATTTTTCTTATTTCCATGTAAAAATCCACATTTTTATTCTGTCTCTTTCTTCACAACTTTAGTTTTCACTTCCTTTTTCTTTCTTTCTTTCCCATCTCAGCCTCTCCTCATCTATTTTGACCTTTATGTTTTTCTGTCCTTTTGGCATGACTTCTCTCACTTCCTGCCTTGTTCCCATGGCGATCTGGTTCCATGTGTCGGTCAAACTGCCTTTTTTATTTATTTATTTTTTTACATTTTTTTCACTTCTTCACTCCCACGTTTTTCCTGCTACTCATTTACGGTGAATCTTACTCTGTGTATCAGTGAGGTTTAATCTCCTCGTGCTCTCTCTCTCTCTCTCTCTCTCTCTCTCTCTCTGTCTCTCTCTGTCTCTCTGTCTCTGTCTCTCTCTCTCTGTCTCTGTCTCTCTCTCTCTCTCTGTCTCTCTCTCTGTCTCTGTCTCTCTCTCTCTCTCTCTCTCTCTCTCTCTCTGTCTCTCTCTCTGTCTCTGTCTCTCTCTCTGTCTCTCTCTCTCTCTGTCCCCTCTCTCTGTCTCTCTGTCTCTCTCTGTCTCTCTCTCTCTCTGTCTCTCTCTCTCTCTCTCTCTCTCTCTCTCTCTCTCTCTCTCTCTCTCTCTCTCTCTCTCTCTCTCTCTCTCCCCTCTCTCCTGCCTGTTAAAGAGAAATGACCGGCTGCATGAACCGGTGCTAACGGTGGCGCCGAAAGCTAAACTAATTTGAGTAAGTTTGATTGCATGTTTTAGAAATGTCCACAGTGAAGTGACGGGAAGAGATAAGTGAGTTGACACAGCTGCAGGTCAGGAGCACGTACAAGGAGGAGATGGATGGATGGATGAAATGATGGACGGATGGATGGATGGATGGATGAAATGATGGACGGATGGATGGATGGATGGATGAAATGATGGACGGATGGATGGAGTGATGGACGGATGGATGGATGGATGGATGAAATGATGGACGGATGGATGGATGGATGGATGGATGAAGTGATGGACGGATGGATGGATGGATGGATGAAATGATGGACGGATGGATGGATGGATGGATGAAATGATGGACGGATGGATGGATGGATGGATGAAGTGATGATGGATGGATGGAGTTTCTCATTCTGAGCTTTGCCAACACAATTATAATAATAGACTTTTTTTTGTTGTGTTCAATTACAATTCAATTAACACATTGCAATAAACAACCGCAAATGTATCAATTACAAATAATTAAAATCTGAAAGAAAAAATAATTAAGATTATTAAATTTACCAGGCAAGTTTTTTTATCTACTGATAATTTTGTTTTTCTTTTTAAATAATGAAGAAATAATTGAATTTTAAAAAGTAGTAGCAACTTTAATTCTGTTGATTACATTTGACTTTTGTGTCTGCCTGTCATCTCCTCTCGGGCTTCTCTCTGGAGCTCTAGGAACAACAGGTGAGCCAATCAGAAGAGATCTACCTTTACACTATGTGGCGCTCAAAGCAACAAAAAGGTGTGAACGCGCGTGAACTCACTTCGGCGCGTCATTCTTTGTAAATGACATCACGCTGTTGCTCTTACTGTCGAGATGTTACTCTGACAGGTGCGTGGTGACGTGAGCGAGTGTCTCCGCTCAGACTCATGAAAACATCTGCAGGTAAATATTAGTTTGTCTGAGAGGCTCATTAAGGTTCAGTTAAACTCTGCCGAGCTTCATGATATTAATGGCCGAGACGGTCGGTGGAGGGACAACACAGCTCATCAGCTTTAATTAGCTCCGTCTTTTTAGTCGTAATTCACCAGCACACGCCACCGGCCGCCTGTGGAAGTGGAGGCCTCGCTGTTTATCAGTTCCACCGCGACACTTCTTTAAGTGGCTATCACACATTACTTGCTTCGTAGAGCCAGGCAGCTTCTGGCCCTGTGCGCTTTCACGTGGACGACCTCATCTTAACCGACATCATTTAGTTTTTAGAGACGTTTTGTTCTCTGTCACACAGAGAGAGAGAGAGAGAGAGAGAGAGAGAAAAACAAAAGAAAAACAGCAAATGCAATTTAATTGTTTTCACAAAATGTGTGATCGGCTAAATCGGATGTGAAAGAGGAGAGTTTTGCGGAGAGAAGATGAATGTGTCACCAGCTGTTTGTTTTGAAACGATGTCTTTGAGGACGACCTCTGCGGCTGGAGAACTGATGACAGACACGGTTATTGCAGAAATTGAGGATTTTTTTTTTTTTTTTTTTTGAAGCATCACTGGCCACATGGACAAAGATAAAAATCATGCAAATAACATTTCTTTCAGATGGGCCATCATTTCCCATCATTCCCCTGGCATAATTGCAGTGTTTTGAGGAAATGGTGTCGCATGTTTTAGAAAGCTTTATTTTTCCAGAGAGGAAAAAAACTGAGGGCCAACCCACGTAATTGGGTTGCGATTGCACTGACAGCCTATTGTTAAACGTGTTCTATGACAGTTTGGTGCTGCCGACTGGCACGTTTTTTATTTATTTTTTTCCCCTAAGTGTCCATCACAATATTTTCCCCATCATGCCGAGCTGCAGCTGCTCTCACAGCTTTTATCAGCTCCTCGTTCAGGCGAATGGTGGATTTTTAAAAAAAGGAAAGTGAGCTGTGTGAATGAATTTGCCCCAGATTCACCGTGGATATTTTTAGTTGCTGAGGTAAACCTTGGTACGTCTCAGCAGTGGCTGCTGTTAATAATAATAAAATACAGAATAACCGCATTTTACCCTCATTTTAAAGCTGTGTTTTGATTCGGTGACTTGGCTTCGTTCGTACATCCTGTTTCTTAATAAGACGGATGCCACAGTGTCGGCTCTGCCTGTCCCCGACTCCTCTTATCTGGTCGCTATGTGCAAATTGATTCATTAGCCTTTTCACATTAGTCACCATTTATTAATCCACAGCCCTGCACCACCAACCTCCCCTCTCTGTCTTTTGTATATTATCCCAGTCATTACAGAAATAGGATTACTGCAGCGCAGCCCCTCCCCTCGGCCGAAGGTGCGAGACGGCCGCTGTTAGCTTTTAGCCTCTAATTGGATGTCTTGGTTGTGACTGGGGACCTGAAATAATCCCTGGTGGGCCCTGTGATCACAGGGGGCTGTGTAAGAGCTAATAAGGGCTCTCCTCAGAGAGAAGGCTCTGCTGTGCACAGAGCGGCACACCCACAAAGTCAAAGCCCAGCGTCTGTGACTGTGACTTCTTCACATTTTACAACAGTTTATGGAGATGGTGCAAGAAAACTGCAGTGTAGAGAAGTGTGTTCTTGTCCACTGGTATCAAATAACAGTTAGAATCTGTAACTTCTCCTCATGTAAATGTCTCAAAACATCTAGACTTACGTTATATATCCCAAATGTTTCTCAAACCAGAGAAATCTGTGAGTTTTTGTGACTTAATGACAACAGAGCTGGATCTGATTCGTCTGTGTTCACCGCTCTTCTGTTGTTTTCCATCCCTTCAGCTGGAGGAGCAGCTGAGTCGTCTGCAGAGAGAGAAGAACGACCTGCAGTCCAGGATGGAGGAGGACCAGGAGGACCTGAACGAGCTGATGAAGAAGCACAAGGCCGCTGTGGCCCAGGTCGGTTTCCTCCTCTCTGTCACCGTGATGTATGAAATTTGGATTATATTACGGGAATAATTCAAACCTGAAAATCGATTGACTACATCTCAACGCGGAACAAACAGCGAAGCATCGAGTGTATTCGTTTAAATCGCCCACTTTTAGTGCGTGTCAGGCACACACTCTGCAGCCCGCTGCATGTTCTGCTCATCACATCACATCGACCAGCGGGTCATGTCAAAAAATAATCCAAAATTAATTTATAAAAGGTAAAAATCCCTGGAGCAAGCTTTACATTGAATTGTTTTAACACCACCCATCCCCACCAATTGAGTCATTGGTGGGGACAAAGCGCTGATATTTGGCAAATTCCTTGTGCCGCCCCCTCCCCTCTTCCTCCTCCTCCTCCTCCTCCCCCCACATTTGTATTAATGCGGCTGGATGTGCAGATGAGCAGCGAGTGGAAATGAAAGTGGAGTAAAAAGCGCCTCCTCTCCGTCACTGATGGCTGATGAGTGATGTTGAGTGATCTGCCTCCACTGGCTCCAAATGAATCCATCCTTTCTGTGTAAATTGAAGCGGCTGAACTCCCGGCGGGACTCGCCGCAGCAGAGTGCTTCATCTACTGTGAAAAAAAGGCATTCGTCTCAAATAATCCACACAGGTCACATTAAAATGAGATTTACTGATACGCTTCCACCAGACTAAAAACATCTCTCCAGCTGATTTATTTGTCTTGGTAATGTCACTGTGATGTCGTCACGTTTTACTGGATATACTCTGTGTTTTTTTTTTTGTTTTTTTTTTATTGTTTGACATTTGATGGATTTTGATTTTGTTTTCAGGACTTCAGCTTCAGTCTGCGGTCGTCCTGAGCCGTTCCTCCATCAGATAGAATAGAAGGAAATACATGTTTAATGTGCACATACAGCATCATGTTGCTCGCTGACTTTGCTTTTTCCTCCTGTGTGTTTGTTGACTTCAGTCAGCCCAGAACCTGGCCCAGATCAGTGACCTGCAAGCCCAGCTGGAGGAGGCCCTCAAGGAGAAGCAGGAGGTTCAGGAGAAGGTAGATGTCGGCTTTTCTGCTCTTAGCGTGGATACAGACGGGGTCGTTCGAGCCCTGAAGTCAGTTCACACAGGATGCAATAAGAAAACACTGTTTATTAGTTTGTTCAGTTAAAATGTGAGAGAGAAGAGGATTTTAGAGACGTCAACCTCAAAGGATACGATTACAGCTTTTCAAGTCTGTCTTAAAACAATAGTCCTGTACCGATATAAATATCAATAGAGTCTTTTGTTGCTGTAATCATCCCTCCTGTTCTTACTGGTCTTGAAGATAACCTTTCATAAGGCTTTTCCAGTGTAAGTGATCAGGGACAAAATCCTATCAATCCTTTTTTTTTAAGTTTAACTGATTTGAACTTGGTCAAAGGTCAAGGTCACCGTGACCTCACAAAAGCTAGGCAGGAGCGACTGTTTCGGTATTTTAAGAGAGATGTTCATGTGCAAATTTTCCTTAAAGACGCAACAGTCGTCCATCCGCGTGCGAACTAGCTTTCAGTTTGTTATTGTTATCAGAACTAGTAATTTCAAAAAGGTTCAAGAACAGTAACAATTTCTTTGTGTCACTTTTCAAGCAAGAAAAACAATCATTTACTGTTTTTAGCTTCTTAAATATGAGGATTTGTTACTTTTCTTTGTTTTTATGATTATAAACTAAATATTTTGGGGCTTTGAACCGACTGTAACAATCTGAACACTTTTGCCTCTGGGTAATTGAGATGGGCATTTTTTCCTGGGGTTTGTGCAAATTGATCTATAATTAGATCAGTTATTGTTTCCTATAGAGTTTGGATTAGAAATGGTAAAAGCATGACGACTGTGACAGTTTCTCTCTCACACTGAGGAGTTTCTAGAGTTTTTCTCTCCGCTGCAGTGTCCGCTGGAGAATCTCATTTAGAAACTTGCATGAACGTGCAGCGCTGCCACTGCCGCCGCAGCCTGTTCCTTCTGCCTCTGCATCGGTCTCTTGACAAATACAAGCCTTGATGTAATTGATGTGTCATTCAAGCAAAAGACTGGCGCTGGCAATGTGTGACAAAGATGGCCAACTTGGCTTCACCAGTCAGACAAGCAATAAAGCTGAACATGCTAGCGCTGTCATCCTTGTAATGACTGCTGCTGCTGCATGAATATTTTTTTCTATCAGACGCAGCTGTACCTGACAAATCAAATCCATTCAAGAGAGAGATTAGACCCCGATTGGCTCCCCCCCCCGACCTATACAAGGGACATGTTGTCTTACTATGACCCATTCACCTCTGTAATCTCTGCAACTTCTCTAAAGCCAGTCACATCAAGGCTTGGACAGTGATTTGAAATGTAAATGCTAGGAGCCAATCTCGTCACCTCTGCCATAATGTCTGTACCTGAGAATACCAAGCTAGCTTCTTCCTGTAGCTAGCTGAAGACCGACAGTCGATGGGGAGATTGTACCCAAGTTACCTAGAGCAAGAACAGTGGTGTGTATGAAAGACGCCCCATTCACCCTCCCTCACAAGTCGGTGTACCGTCAACGTGATTCTGAAGCTGCTAATTTAAAGGAGCTATTTGTAAGTTTTGCTATTGCTACATAGCTAATGTTAGCGTTAACAGCTGTTTACGTACCAGTCAAGAATAAAAACGTTGCAAGCATCAAGTTTAATTCATTTAATTACTGGTGGGAAGCAACGCCAACGTTAGCTCTAGTCTCCATCATGTCTAGCTAGCTCCGACCCGTCTCGTCACTTGTATCGTAACCATAGCGACTCACTGTAGCCTCCAATCTGCGCCTAAGACATAGCACTGCTCAGAGGACGTATCAGAACCGCTTGTCTTATAAATGTAACGACTCAATCTCTTGTCGAGTGTCAATCACCGAAACCACATTTGGCGGCAGAGAAAACGTACAAATTGCTTCTTAAAGTAGTAAAATAGTCTCATATTTTACACTTTTCCTGTATTTTATTTAAAGTGTTGATCCATAAGAAGATATATTTGTGCTATTAAAAACCAAAAAAGAGGAAGGCAAGGAAAGAAATGAAAATCTACCTTTATACAATATGGACCTTAGAAGTAAAACAGCTGCATAATGTTGCTTTACAGAAATACAGGGAGCTAAAGTCATAAGGATCTACAGCTATACAGAGTTGAGTGTTGTCTGCATAACAATGAAATGTTTCTTTTATTCTGGCCAGTGAGTGGCACTCACGAGGATATTAACATAAACATGTGCATGTGTGTGTCTTAGCTGCAAGCCCTCCAGAGCCAGCTGGAGTTCCAGGAGCAGTCCATGGTGGAGAAGTCCCTCGTCAGCCGGCAGGAGGCCAAGATCCGCGAGATGGAGACCAAGCTGGAGTTTGAGAAGACCCAGGTCAAACGCCTGGAGGTGAGAGCTAAAGAGAGGTGGAGGGGTGCTGGTGGTGCGTCTGGGAAAAGAAAGCTCCAGCATGTGAAAGCGTGGGGTCAGAGCACGACTGCAGAGAGCGAGAAAGGTCATGATGAACATGTAGCTTAGACAGAACCACTGCTGCTCAGCTCTGTCTTCTAGCTTGTGTTACTCTCGCTTTACAGTAGCATTTGTTATTCTGTCTTTTTCAAATTACTTTCAGATTTCACCTGAAACAAAAAAAAAAGCACACGTGAACGATAAAGGTTGCCGTCACGTCTCTATACTCCCAGTGAGAGACTGATCCTCTCTCCCTGCTAAAATGACCCTCTGCTCACTTTTTGCTGGTTCAGTTTAGTAATTACTGCTCAGCACCAGGCACATGTTGTCTGCTCTTTGTCCTCCACAATCAAAAGAAATACATTCACTTATTGAATGTATTTTATTTTAAAACATAGGTGGATTTCTAGCTTGTTTTGAAATGTGCAGAGTTTGGGAAATGCACACACACGACGAAGGGTTCGTCTCATTCTAGCTGTTGGTTTGCTTTTTATTGCTTCTCGCCGGCATTAAAACTGCAGTGAGTGAATATTTCAGGTTGCCTGAGTAGTACAACTCATCAAAGCTGGAGGTAGCAGCGCTCAATCAATACAGATGTGAGGAGGAGGCAGAGTACAACACCCACTCACTATGTGAAATGTGGACAGAGTGGCTAATGCAGGAGCTAACTCACTGATAAAAGTGTTCTGCTGGCAGACTGAATAAAGACTCGCTGCAGATTTCAAAGCCTCATAGTCATCTGCTTAAACACGGCTGAACAATAAAGTACATATGAGGAAAGTCCACTGCATTATTGATACAAATAAACTCATCAGTAATTAACTTTGTCCTCTGTTCCTAATAAAGTGCTTACTGAGTGTATGTGTTTCCAGTCTTGCCTGCGATGTTGAATCTTCTCTCGTTGCAGAGCCTCGTAGCTCGTCTCAAGGAGAACGTGGAGAAGCTGATGGAGGAGCGAGATCAGCGCAGCAGCAGCGAGAACCGAGAGAAGGAGCAGAACAAGCGTATG
This sequence comes from Seriola aureovittata, assembly GCF_021018895.1. NCBI lineage: Eukaryota > Metazoa > Chordata > Actinopteri > Carangiformes > Carangidae > Seriola > Seriola aureovittata. The sequence goes on along the minus strand of NC_079367.1, from coordinate 3,628,862 downwards.
CAGAGACAGATCCGCGACGTCAAAGAGGAGATGGGAGAACTGGCCAAAAAGGAAGCCGAGGCCAGCCGCAAGAAACACGAGCTGGTAACCATGAGACATCTAACAAAGAATTACCAATGACGCTTTCACCATCGTCGACCTTGGGTGCTGGTTGGCTGAAAAGTTCATTCTCTCTCTCGTGTCATTGTCAGGAAATGGACATTGAAAGCTTAGAGGCTGCTAATCAGAGCCTGCAGGCAGACCTCAAGCTGGCCTTCAAAAGGATCGGAGACCTCCAGGCGGCCATAGAGGATGAGATGGAGAGTGACGACAATGAAGACCTCATCAACAGGTACGAAAAAACAAACCTGTAGGTTTGAAGCTTCTTGAAGTTCCAGAAGGTCGAGGACTTAGCAGCCAAAACAGGTGGAGGCTGAAAGTAACTGTGGTTTGAACTGGACTAGAATAATAATTATCTTATTATCTATCCACTCCCAAGCTTTTTCCAGAACTTTCTGCAGCAGATCGCCGTCTTTGTCGGTGGTTGGTCTTTACTCATTCATCATTAAAATGGGTTAAACTGTCAGCTGATACTTTTAGCAAACAATATCATGGTTAAACTTGACTCTCGGTTCACTTTTAACCAAATTTCATCAACACTCTCAGTTGTCATTGTGATAAAACTGTGACCTGCTGATGAAGACCATGTTGTGTTCCCTAAATTTAAGATAGTTGGTTCCCGAGGTCAAGAAAGGATTTTCTAGTCTAGTCTTAATAGTGTAGTCCGGATACTGCTCAAATATTATTCTTTCATATATGTCGTCCTCCACAGCTTCTTGTAGGATGTATGACTGCCTACCTTCTCAGGTGACCAGGTCCCTGGTGCCATCTGAACGTGATGAGTCAAACAGTCTCACCACTTTTGTGCATGTTTGTAGCTGATGATTTGAGGAATTGGTTTCAGTTTGTTTCTTGCTCAGACTTTGAGACTGTTAAAGATAAACAGACCTGACTTTATCTAGTGCGTCTGATGCGTAGCTGTCTTTCTACTTCACTCTGTTCTCTAAAGAACAGCAGCCAGGCACACAGAGACCAGAACCTGGACCGTATCTGTCCTGTCCAGCCCACACTCGTAGACATTGCTCAGTGCTAGGCGCCAAATTTTTACATTTTTCTTTGTGTGTGGATCAAACAATGAAGATGGATGTTAATTAGTGAGCTTTTGATGTGTTAGGTAGGTGTGTTTTTGAACTTCAGTCAGAGCCAGCCTCGATGTTTCTCCCTGCTTCCTTTTAGTTTTTATGCTAAACTGGGCAAACCACGTCTTGACTTCAGCTCTGTACTGACATGGGGTTGATTTCTACATATAAAGCAAATACGTTTTATTTACCAAAATATTGAACTGCTCATTTAAGTTAAGTTTATTTCTTTTCTGTTGTTCTTTTCTGTTGTTATCATAATGCCATTTCAACAATCCAATCAAAGCCCTGCAGATATTATTTTTTCTGGTCATTTATTTCTCTTGTTGTACCTTTAAAGGTTTCATCCAGTGTAAAGGTCTGTGTCCATGTGTAGTGTGATTATAGATCAGGTCTAGCTTCTATATTAATACTGTGAAAGTATCAAAGCCTCAGTCCACAGAGAAATGCACACAGCCTGTATTCAGAAACTGAGCCTTAAAACCAGCCGTCAGGATTTCCTGTAACTTTGTGATGTCACAACAAAGCAGTCACCAAGCCCCGCCCACCTGGACCCAACTTTTGCAGGATTTGGTTTTTACCTGAAATATGTTATATTCTTAAGGGATCACTTAGAAAACAGTCAGCCAATCAGAAGTCTCCTCTCTTCTGATTGGCTCACCGACCTGTTGTTACTAGAGCTCCAGAGAGAAGCCTGAGAGAGGAGATGTAAAACTACATTGAGATGGTTTTTGGTTCAAATAAAACACAGAAGAAGAGGAAAATATGGAGCTTTAACACAGTTACTGCTCAAGATCAAGACTCCCCTCATACAGACAGGAGTTATCCCAGCTAATATCTGGTTTAACTGAACGACTCAGTCAGACTGTCTTATTCACACCCAGCTCCAGGCTCCTTGTAAGAAAACATAATCACTCTCCGTGATGGACGCTGAGCCTTACTAACTACAATACAGTCCCGCAAAGAGTGAGAGTTCTCCTCTCCACAGCAGCAGTAAACAACTGTGAGTCATGAGAATATTCTGTGAGGCGCTCTGTATGCAAGATGCGAGATCAGGATGAGGTGGCATGCTGAGTCAAAACGTGATGCGTACAGTGAGTTTGCCAAAAGACTGAACAAAAGTGCATCATCACAGCATCTGCTGCAGCATCCATAATTATTCAGATATTTTTAAGCATCTTTGATGTTTTATTTTTGACTTGATTCTTATTTTGTGTTGTCTTTTGGTTTTTGTTTTTTTTTTGTTTGCTTTTCTTCTCTGTCCCTCCACCAATCATCATCATCATCATCACCAGTTTGCAAGACATGGTGACAAAGTATCAGAAAAGGAAGAACAGAACGTGAGGAACTTGAACCCCTGGTCTTTTTTTTTTGTTGCTGTATTTCACCACTGGAGATGATGCAGCATTCTACAGTCTTTGAACATTTAGTGGAGAGTTTGATAGTGCAGAAAGAGAAACCCAGAGTTTTTCTCAGGGTTTAGTTTCAGTCCAGTTAGTCCATCACTTCTGGCTGTCACACTGAAGAAAAGAGCTCACATTTAAAGGGAAAAAAATCCATCTGACATAAAGAAATAGAAAAGATGCATCTTGCATTCTGAGCCAATTTAGTTGTTTGGGGATTTTTCTGATTCCTGTGATAATTCTCGACTATTGTCAGGCCCTCAGCGTCTTAAGAGCGACGGCTCAGTTCCAGATCCACACAACAGGAGGGAACGCCTCGTGGAAGAGGCAGAGATACAGTAAATCCAAGAGGGATTTGATTTGAGAAGACTCCAGGATAATGCATCATCAACAGTGCTCAATCATAACCCCAGTTTGCTCCACTCTTCACTGCATGCCGTCACATGCTGAGATGCATGAATGCCACTGACAATATGTTACTTGAGCCCCAGCATGAAACCAGCCTCCCTCCCCAGATTCCCCGTATGGTTAACCACTTTGCGAAGCAAGGTTGGATCTTCCTCACAGTTCCCCCTTTGTGTCGCCGAGGGGCTGATCCAGCTGTGTTTACCGCCTCGCCTCGGTCTGAGGGCGTCGTGTCGGACGCTGCTGTGTTATGTTTGAACAGCAGCCGACCCGTCAGCCTCTCGCTCCCCGGGCGTTTTTAATTTTTGATCGCCCTGCTCCAGGGCTCGATGTGTGACTGTGGCTTGGCAGTGACTGCCCTCCTGACGAGGGAGAAGGGGGGGGGCGTGTTCCACATCAATCTTTGACTTGCACTTGCTTAATAATGCAGAATCCTCAAATGTCTTACAAAAAGCCGTTGTGCTCACAAGACAAGTAGCACACATGAGACGGAGACTGGAGCCAGAGGTTAACACTGTTAACACTGTTAACCTCTGGCTCCAGTCAGTGTTTGGTTTTCTAATGGTGAGAAAGCTGCACAGAGTGGGCTTTTATAATGAGCTATTAGCACGGCCACATTTGAATAAAAAAAACCTAATCTAATACAGTGTAATTCCATTTGTATTAAGCTGTTCTAAAATCCATACATTCATACTTTAAATACAGACAGACGTATATCTAATGCATTTACACATTAATGAGTGTTCCAGCACTGCAGCTACTGGAAGATAAAGCACGAGGTTATGTAAAAGTATTAAGCTGTAAATTTTGTTTTTACATGCGACTAATTATTATTAATAGAAATATTTATTGATTTCATCAAGGTGAGTTTGCAAACATAGAAATCTTAGTAACTAGTCGGTTGTATTCGATTTAATTTGATGTGTCTACAAAACATATTTACCATAAACATTATTCACATCAGAACACCTAATCCAACAAAACTCTCCAGTATCAAGAAAACGTTGCTCTGCTCTAAACCTGTAACCTTCTCCATCATTAAAATCAAGAGCCATGTCATCAAGTGTGTTTTTGAGCTAGCGCAGATAGGCTAGTGGCTAGTCTAGTATTGCTAATGATCAGCAAAGTCAGTTACATATCCAGTGGGTTTCTGAGGTAGTAATACACCCCTAAAACCAATCTGACACGCCAGGGAACAGTCATACCTCAGTCCCCGCCCGGTCTACGCTGTAACACAAAATATCACTTTGGCCTCGTTGGCTTCTAGTTTAGCTGAGAAATGATTATTTGAATGTGTGCAATTCATATCACAATGGACTCACTGCAGCACAGATAAACAGTGTTACCTCTTCACGTTACTCTGTGCTCTCCTGATGCTCTCTGAGAGGATGCATATGCCTGTCTGTGCTCCAGAGCCACAGGGACTTCACGGGGCCGACAGCTTCATATATCGAAGACGTAAACAGCGGCGTCTATAAGACCCAGGGACACAGAGGAGCAAAGCCGAGTAGAACGCAGCAGGACGATCCATAGAAGCTAATGATGAATGTAATAGTGTGTAACAGAGATGTACAACCAATGGCGGCAGAATGTCACAGACAATTAATGTCTCCTCAGCACTATGTTTGTTTGCTTCCCCAAGGCTTTCAGCAGGGCTTAACTAATGGTATAGTGGCCAGGGACATAAATTGTAGATGACACCCTGTATGAGGGTGCTCAGTTACATAGAACCTGCCATTTTGGTTTTGGCTGTAGACCTGATAGGTCTCCCTGTGCTCTGAATGCATCATGGAATAGTACACGGATAAGAGTCTTGGAGAATAATACATAAAAAGTTTTTCAGCTGGAGGACGAGAGCAACATTTAGTCTATTCCCTCGATTACATCATATATTAGATTGATATGCAATATTGATATGATATTATTATACTAATTGGCGTACAGGAACACTTTTAAAAACTGATTATTATTTGGATTTTGCCTGTTGTACTTACCGACTTCACAAATCCATTACGCTCCTGTGGGTAGAATTTATAGAACATTTCAGACTTTGGCGCCCCCCAGTGGCGGCATGGAAAAGACACCGCGGCTGTTCTTACACATATTATTAATTTCTTTTGATGAAAAAAGTTTTGAAAAGTTTTGAACAAACCTTTACAAATTCATTCATTAAAAAAAAACGTGTTAAGTGGAAGGAAGCAATAAAATACCAGGATGTGTTGGAGTAACAAGTGCTGGAGTAATTAGATAATCCCCTCATGTCTTCGTGAATATTTTTCCACAGATCCGTCTCAGGTTTAATCTCAAAGATGCTATAAAGACATTACAATGACCAGAGTAGTGCTTGAATAATAAATCTTTGTCCTAACAATTACCTTTTACTAATTCACAAGAGCAAATACGTTCTGAATGAAACATCATGCTGCGGTGCCACAAGCTAAACGGTAATTCTAGGCTGCACGGTATGCTTAGGTCGATATTTGATAATATTGCATATGGCGATATTTTCCGCCATATGCAATATTATTCATTATATCATAATATTGAATGTTTTTGCACAGTCTGCCCTGCTGCCGAGTCTGACCCTCATTTCACTGCTTTAAATTACTGGACATTGAACTACTGTTTAGTGGCAGCATCGCTTAAACATGACATTTAAAATACATTAACATAGTTATATATTGAAAAAAATATTATGTATTATTAAAAAAAAAAAAACAACTGAAACACAAAATGCATCTATATAATTATTGACCCAGGCCTACTGTAGGGAAAAATTGAGTCGCTGAAACAAACAAGTAGATCTAATGTGAAACATTAGATAAAGAAACATGTCTCCCACTTCCCCCCATGAGCATCCTCCCCCCTCAGTGAGTGATGTTTGCCCAGTCTTTTCTGACAAGTCTGCAGTGCCAAAGACAGAGGCACTTGGCTGCTCTGTCATCATAACAGTGGGCAGCAGCAAATCCCCAGATTGTCTAATAGTTGAGGCATGTACTGCAAAGTTAATTAGAGCTTAAGAGCCCATTGCCCCCTCCTCTGGCCCGTCTCTCTCCTCTTGTCTTTGGTGTGAATGCAGCCCCAGCATTACCACCCAAGGTTATTGTATTCTAGAAAAGCTCGCAGGCATTTGCATTTGGATTTCACTGGGCGAGTCATTGTATAGATTCTCCCCTTTGAAATCCAGGGAGCTTTCTCTCCGACTGCTAATGATTTTAATTATAGGTGGTGCAGGGTCGTTCTGAGCTCTGCGAGAGAAAGAATGTTTTTTCCTCTCTTCGTCGAAAAGATGGGAGTCTTTCTGAAACAGATGGAGATGAAACAGAGATGGCGAGCCACCCCTCTGATGTCTCTGTACGACTATTAAGCTGTAACAACTTAATTTCACAGCGCCACACAAGCGCTGGGCTCTGACGGCACTTAATGAGTGTTGTGCTCTTTTCATCCGTGTCAAATTTTATGACAAGCCCCTCTATTTTACTCCGTGGCTCGCAGTGGTTTGTGAACGTGTAATGATAATTGAGAGGAAAAACAGTGCAGTGCCCAGCTGTGTACCAAATCATTCTGTCAAGAACTGAAATTATGAGTGTATGCATACGACTGTGTGTGTGTGTGTGTGTGTGTGTGTGTGTGTGTGTGTGTGTGTGTGTGTGTGTGTGTGTGTGTGTGTGTGTGTGTGTACGCACAGGCCTGATGATGAAATTTTCTGCCACTCTGCTGTGCAGTTAAAAGAAAGTGCGGCTGTGCCGTTCTTTATTCTTTTTTTTTTAACACAGGTGTGTGTTGTTTTCATAATCGTCGCCATCTTTTATGATAAGTTATGGAGTCATTTATTCATCTGACAACAAACAAAGTGAACATTTGCAAACACGGTGAAGGTTCAGTCTAATCTTCATCAGGTTTATGCAGGAATGTTACACTGGTACACAAACAGAAAACATATGATAAACTGAACTAAGTGAGACAGTATGCAAGAGATCTTCTGTGCTCTCCGACAATGCAGTTAAAGGGAAACACCTGTCACCTGTCACCTGTCACCTGTCACAGTCAGTTTCCAATCCACTACACCATAAAACCAACTGTACAATGTCCAGAGCAAGACAAGTTTAATTTCTCTGAGTGAATCACTTGCTCTGATAAATTGCATTTATTTTTCTTCCTTGTCAATACCTGGTGATAACATTACCCACAATGCAACTTGACCATATAAAAATTCATTTGCAGATTCTGTTGTGTTATGCTAGTTGTAGCTAATGTAGCTCTGAGCAGCTAGCCTCAAGCAGAAAACCACAGAGGTCTCTCACTTCTTTCTAATTCTACACCTCTGACGCTGACTCAAGTGACATCACAAGAGGCAGTTTATCATATTCCATGCAGCTGCCTATTGTGCCATAAAAAAATACTTTATTTGTCTTTATTTTAAATGTGTGCAGGAGTGTTGGGCAGACATGTGACAGGTGATGATGAGTCAGTCAGAGACAACAGTTGCAGAGATTGACCAAGAGCAAAGAAACCTCTATCAAGTTGCATTTGAGGAAGTGTAGGATCCAGTGATTGTGGATCTTAATATCTCCAGGATCCAACCCCCCCTCTGCAGTACTCCTTCACGGCAACATGAGGGATTTGGGTTTTTTTAAACTGTTATGGGGCAACTACGTCTCTGAAGTCGCTGGGGAGGAGTGAAGGTAAGACGCTTGTTGGATGCCTCATGACTGCAGGACCACGATGTCACTCATCTAACCTTGACAACCGTGAGGAGCTGCCGAGTGGTGTTTTATATCTATCCAGCCTGTCGTGGGCATGTTTGGGTGTTTACAGAGGCTGTTTGAGCTGACTGCATGTGCTTTCTTTTATCCAGAATAAAGGCCACGGTCCTCCTTTGCTGCCACACTAACACATACAAAGCCTGGTCTTCTTTCTCTGGCTCCACAGCCACAGAGGAGTACAGCAACCTCTCTACCAGCGCTGACCTTCCTTTGACACTAACATTTCTTTTACCTTATTCTCTCCTCTCTGATTCGCCGTTACTGACTTCTGTCTTTCCTTTGCTTCCTCTGATTTCTCTTCCTTTCTCTGGCTGCTCACCAGTCAGGGGGATTCAGACACGGACTCTGAGGTGGAGGATCGTGTGGATGGGGTGAAGTCCTGGTTGTCCAAAAGCAAAGGTTCTGCAAAGAACCTCTCGGATGACGGCAGTCTCAAGAGCTCCAGGTCAGTACAAAGGCAGCTGCTATAAGAACCATTTCAGCAGCTGATAGTAAGCAGTCGACCCAAACATTTATATGCTTTCACACTCGGTCTGACTGGATGATACGGTTTATGTGATCAGACCCAGAGGAAATAAAGCAATCTGAGTGGAGTACTTTGGCTGAAATGACAGGACCGCTATTGCTTAAATGTATTTTTCAAGCTGCTTTGTCTTCATTGTCACCTGCTCAATGAAGAGGGTTTTTTATTTCTTCTAAAAACAAACCACCTCAGTGGTAGATTTATCGACGTGCCCAATGGCCAGCTGGCATAGTCTACCTGAGCCACTCGCTGAGATTAATGGATGTGTCTGCAAGCTGACAGCTTCAATTGCCCCAGATTTGTCTCCTTACCAGAAGATTTAACTTCCCTCCCTCAGCTGAGCCACTTCCAACTTTAAAAACTTCTGGAGTTTTTAAATGTCTCTTAGCAGCATGTCCCCATAGGCAGAAACTGACTGATTCATAGAGATGGCCGACACTGCACCTCGCAGTTGTAGCGTTTGAGTTCAAGTGACTTAAACTGCCATTTCTACTGGTACACGAGTACGAGTCCTCTCAGTAATGAAGCAAAGAACAGACTGACAAAAGGGAAGACAGGAAAACTACTCAAGTGTTTATGGAGTTACTTTAAAATTCACATGGGAAAAAGTTTTCAGCCAGTCGACCCAAATATTCTGTAATGCTCACAGGGAGACATTATTTAGGATCGGTGTTAAACATACACAACGTTTGTTCAACATTATGCTCGATAGAAAAAATATGGATGTTGCATAAAAGTCCCATGTAACTATAAAAAAGACTCTCTGTTCCAATGAAAGCACATATAATCTGTGTCCCAGTTCAGGGGCCACATCCCTCGGTGGGATCAACCTTCGTGGCCCAACAAATCCCAAGATTCATTGCGCACCGTTAATAAAATAATAATACGGCAGCAAACAACACCAACAGAACAGCTGAGTTACACTTTTAAATGTAAGTATTGGGTTTTAGCTCAGTTCAACAGCTAACAGTACAGCTTTTAAAACCAAGGGCCTTAAATCCCTTCGTTAGACGGCGTCCTCCGAAGGATGTGGCCCCTGAAACGGGACACAGCTGTAGTTTGATTTAGGGCTACACTAAGCCAATTTTATCAGTCATGCAAACGCAACAGAAACTTCACCTCTCAAATGTAGGACATACTCTGGCTTCTTTCTAAATTTCTTCAATTCTTTATTTCTAAGCATGTCTGTCAATTTCTGGGGAATATCTGCAGCTTTTTAGTGGTGGAATGTTTTCTCCTCTGTGTTGGGGTTCAGCACCAATTCACTGAATCTGAATCTAGTAGAGAATCTAGAGAGAATGGGATTACCAAATTAAAATCCTTTATCAAATCTACAGTATTTAGATTTAGTTTTTTGGCAACTAAAATAAAATTCATTTTATCTTTAAGAGCTATAACTCAAACATTCGTGCCAACATGCCGTTCAAAGTCTCGACTCATTTTGATGCTTCATTTGTCCTTGGTGGGTCATAATATTGTTTTGCTTTAACCTTTCAGTGCAGGAAAAACCCTCGTTAGTCCCGAGTCATTTGTCTCCAGTTGCTCTCTACTGTTCTCCCATTTTGTTAAATGTCACCTTTTACATTTCTTCATCACATTTCTGTTTTTATGATTTGTCAAGTTTCATTCATTCTCTTCACTCTCTTCCTTAACTCACCTCCTCTTGTCCCGATGTCTCATCTCTAACATTTTCTCTCCCACTGTCTTCATTCCTTCCTCCTTTCCGTTGTTGTTTCTTTCTAGATGTGCTGTAAATGTAGACGCAAAGGAAGGGAAAGAGTCGAAAGAGGGTAAGGAATGGAAAGAGGTAAATAAAGAGGGCAAAGACATAGAATCGAGCAGACCGATAAGCTCCCTTAGCTACAGAAAACGATCCAACCTTGATTCCATCGGGGGCAAAGGAAGTGCCCTCTTCAGTGCCCTCAAGGAGAATGCCGAGTCGGAAGATGCTCTATGCTTCTCGAAGGCCAAATCCAAAAGCTTGGATCTTCAAGATGACACCTACTCGGTCAGCTCCAGGAGGAAGTCCCAGGTAGGAGATGACATAAAGGACAGAGAATCCGTTATCTCCCAGGCCTATTCAGAGGCCAACAGCCGAGCCAGGAAAGGCATGGACAGTCGCTGGGCGGACTTTGACAAAGAATCAACCATCTCATTCAACGCACCAAGCCGGGCCTCCACACGTCTTGGGTTAAGCCCAGAGAACGATGCCAAATCTACCATCAGCTTAGGTCTGTCAAGCCCACGTGGACACCGTCGGACCACCTCACGCGTAGATGAGGGCAGAGGTGGGTGGTCAACGTACGGCAGCAGTCCCAGTAGCCCTTGTTTTAGCAGACGGTCTGGGGGTCGCAGTCCCGGAAGTGTTAGCCGAGCTGAATCCCGTATGTCTCTGGCACGCAGCTGCCGCCTGAGCGAGTTTGATGTTGATATCGACGACACCCGAAGTGTGGCCTACACCGAGAGGTCGGCGTACAGCCCTCACTCGTCCATTGGCCGCAGTTTGTCCATGCCACCACCACAAGACAGATCGTCAGCTGCTGATAATGACCCCATTGATAATTTAGATATCAAAACAGTAAGCCATCGCAACTACCTCGACCCTGACCTGGAGAAAGCCATCAATGAGGTGCTGAGTTTTAAGCCTATCAAGTTCAAGCGCACAAGCTTGGAAGACTCGGAAGGTGATGTAGAAAAATCCAAGAATGATGAAGACGACAGCAAAAGTATCCGGAATGGAGACACGACTCGCTCTGCCAGCAGTCTAAGACGCTCTGCATCCGCTGTGGACTGCATGAGATCGGCCCGCAGTGCCAGCAGCTGCAGCAGTCGCCATCGCAGCAAGAGCAGAGGCAAGAGTAAGAAAAAGAAAAGAAGCCACAGCTCCGAGTCCAACAGCTCAAGAGACGAGCGCCGTCATAGGAGCAGCTCCAAGAGGAGGTCCAAGAAGTCCAAGAAAAAGTCCAAGAAGAGGGATCAATCCTCTTCGTCTGAATCGTCTTCTTCAGATTCAGAGTCAGATTCGGAGTCAGACTCCAGCTCTGGTGCCTCCACCATCTCCTACCGAAGCTCCAACAGCGTGAAGAGGGCCCCGTCTCGAAAGGTTTCCAGCCCCGAGAGGGAAGAAGAAGCTGGGCCACAGGGCGAGAGCCAGCCCATAAAGAAAAAGGATGACAAGAAGAGGAAGAAGAAGGTGGACAGCCTGATGATGAAGTACCTGTACCGGCCGGACAGTGACTGAGGAAGGCAGTAGGTGGTTGCCTGATCAGGACTTGCCTTTAAGAGTGGTTTTGACGCATGACGTGATCTAATCAATCAAAGACATTTTCACTCTTATCAATGAGCACATTCAGTCTGACTGGGATTAGCTCGTCACAGTTTGGAGTTCTAATTTGTTGGCTGCGTTCTCGATGACCTGTTCTGTTGAGCATGCTAACAGTTCTTGCTGTGAATTACTACACGTTCTTAGTTTGATGTTGAACAGTTGTGACCGGTCTCTGTGGATGTCTTTTCACTGGTTTTAATGCTGTTGAGGCTCTGAGGTACGCTCAACGTGGATGTTAACTCAGCTTTAAATTACTCCCAAGATGTCGTTTTGATTTATGGCGCCAGAAAGGTAAAAATAACAGTCAATTAACATAATAAATTTTTCCTTCCAGCCTCATAACTGCAGGCATAATTAGACCCCGAGCATTGATTTACACCAACTAGCAAATTCATCTGAGATGCACAGCTGAGAGTAATTAACCCCCAGTTTGCAATATTTAAGCTGTTTGACTCTTAAATAAAATTAAAGAGCTGGGCCAAGCTGCGTGTAGACTGGTAATGGGATTAGATTTTTCTCATGTCAGAGTTCATTAGGAAAATTTGAGATGATGTTAACAAAGATGGCGCTAATCATGTTTAGATATTGGTAATCATTTGTCTCACTTTTGAGTTGGTTTCTTGTTTTCTTCTTTGAACATTTTGAGAATGGAATCACAATATTTTTTTTATTTGAGTGACATCGATTGAATCCCTTCGTAACCATATTAACAGGAAACAGTTTTGCATGTTACCGTGGTACCCACAATGCATGATTGAGTGAGAGTTTGTTTCCGCTGGATGCTAGCGGAAACGCTAACCTCGCAACCTGGCAAAACGCACAGCTACTCTGTGGTGGTTAGGAGAGCTTAACATACTGTAACACAAGAACACATACAACAAGTAGGTGATCTTCTTGGCAACCCTCCCAGGTGCAAGAAAAACAGTGTCAGGTGAGTGTGAAGTAACAACAGAGCCACAGTTCGCTCATTGCTGCCAGTGGCTGGAAGATGTACTGCAGCAAAACTACAGGTCAATGCAGAAGTCTCATTCTTACAGCGGCCCTGAGAGCTCAACACACTTGTTTATTTGTGTTTTCTTAACCTGCAGTGTTTTGAGCTCTCAGGGCCACCGTACGTTCTCATGCACTACATCAGCTTCTTGATCTGACTAAATAGTTTCTCTGTTACGTCACCTCTTCCTGTCGTTGCTTTTCCCCACCGGGTAGGTCATTAGGAAAACTGCCAGTATTTTATATTTTTCTCAAAACAAATTTTATGAACCCTTTTTTTGCCAAATGTAGTCAAAGTGATGATGATGTCATTTCCACATTTGCTTTTGTTTTTGTTGTTTTTTTTTACACTGCAGTGCATTGAGCTCTCTTAGCCACTTCACTACTTTCTGTTCAGTTTTGGATAACATCATCTTCCACTTGTTCTTTTCTCGCTCCAGCCCCCCTGGTCGAAGACACTACTACTTCAGTAGATCTGATGAAGAGGAGGAGGAAGAAGAAAAAGAAGAAGGCGGGGCGACCCAGGGCTCTTACTCTCGATACAGAAGCCAAATGAAAGACGACGACGGCGGCGAGGACAGGCTTGACGAGACCACGTCGTAGTCCCTCGCTGTCGTCAACATCCACCCTCTGAAACGCACCCTCACTCAACTGTGACAGTTTGCATGCAGAGTTGATCAGCTGGTCACAACCACACACCCTAAGCACACACACAGCTGCAAGGAAATGCAGACGTTCACATACTGTAGATGTTCCTAACACTCAGAAATCCTTACAGGATTCGCTCACAGTTTGACGAACTCCACGGTCGTTATGACTCCTCATTCATCAGTCTAACCTCACTGCACACACAGCAGCATCTCTATTAACGACAACACTCTGCTGGTTGCATGCAAGCAGCAGTTGCTTGGTTTGAGCAGCCATCCTGTTGAACTCCAGCAATGGTTGTAACTGAGCCAAAGAACTTGAGGTTGCAATTATAGTAGATTCTTTCCTTCCCTCTCTTTGTCTCTGTCACTCTTCCTCTCTTCTTTACATATAGTACACCACAATAATATGTATTGCCATAGTACAATGTATTGCCAAAAAAGCCTTTGCTCTAAGTATGTGTGCACACTGTTTTACTTATTGCCAATTGATGCTGAATCCTGGGAAAAGTTCCAGCTTTTTTTTCTGCTTCCTCTTTCCTTTTCGGGATAAGTGCCATTTGACTTAAGTGGGCTCCTTTACAGCTGGCTTCTCTGCAGCTGTGGCATTTCATGAACTGCTGCACCGTACACTGAAGATACTCTCATTATCATCTGCTTGCTTTTTGTTTGCCTGAAAAGTTTTCTGCCTTTCGCTGGCAATTTATCTCTTCCTTACAGGGGAAGAGGATTGCATCACTTACCGCTCCGCCATGAAAGCGAAGCTCTTTTTTTTCCCTTTTTGTTATTAATGTTTGATAGATTTGTTTTGCTGTCAAGCAAATTACTTTCCACGAGGTTTGAGCTTACCTCGGTGAAATGCCTTGTCTTATTTTTATTTTGACTTGATTTGACTACGTACTTGCTGGAATTAGAGATGAAGAGACTTGGGTTCTGTCCTTGTGCTTGTCGTAAACACGCCATCTGTGTTTTGTTTTAAGTTTGATGTGCTTTACTTTTCCAAAGGGAATTTATTTAACCTTGGGCACCAGTCATTTGTTGGTTTCTCACTGAGCATATGGTTTCCTCAACCAGCACATTAAAGAAAAAAGCTGGTGTTCTTCTGTATTTTTCTTATTGTGAACAAATCACATGGAAAGACTCGAGCTAATCATGAGTTTTCTTGCGATGAAAATATTCTTAGCTTAAAGGTCAATTTATCAGGTTTTTCTCAGTATTGATTCCCACTGATGGATGCAAATCCTTAAATTAGTCTTAGATATATGGTTTGATTTAAAAAAAAAAAAAAAAAAAAAGTTCAGTAATTCCCTGAATTGCTGGTCACTGTAGGTTTTTAGCAAACTGGCAACATGCTATTGCTATTAATGACAACAGCTCAGCTAGCTTGTTGATTATTGGTTATTAGTTATTTATAAGTCCATCACTTATTTCAAAAGAACAAATTCAAACCAACACATGATTTGTACTGATTAAAGGAGCTATTTGTAAGTGTTGCTGTTTCTACAGAGCAAATGTTAGCATTGGCAGCGGTTTACTCACCAGTCTAAAGGAAATGCTGCGAGTTCAGCATCAAACTTCATTTATTTACTCACCAACATCTGTGTCCAGAGGTGGAAGGAAACACCAATGTTAACTCTTTTCTCTTTCACGTCTTTTCTTTCATTGAAGTTAGCATGCTAACCAGCTAGCCCTTGCCCAGATTAGCACGTCTCGTCACCTTCTATAGCTTCTCGCTGTAGCCGTCAATGTGCCCTTAAGATGTAGCACTACTCAGAGGACGTATTATAACCTCTTGTATTATAAAGACAACGATGACTGAAGCTCTTGTCAAGATACGATCACCAACACCTGCTCCCGGCAAGAAACCACGTTCGGTGGCAGAGAAAACGTACAAATAGCTCCTTTTAATCGGAACACACCACAAGAGAAAAGCTAACATTACCATGTAAGACAGTTGCATTTTACAAAGTCAGAAAACATCCTGACTTATCCATGTTCAGTGTCATGATTATTCAGCCATAATGGCGAGCTGGTTTCCTTCATTTTGTGCTAGCAGAAAAACAACATTAGCCAAGTTTACAGATAAGCAGTAGATCAGGGTGAGAGTGAAAGGCACATCCTGAGAATTAAGAATCCAAACAGCTTATTATAGATTGAATAGTTCATCTTGAATCATAAATGACGGATGCTTCTGTGTTGGACTCTCAGGACGATTTGTTCCTGGTCTCTGGTGCAGATTCGCAGAACGCAGCGATTCCATTAAAATTAACTGAGATTCCTTTGGATTCACGTCTTTCCATGGGTTTGGATGATAGTAAGAAAGATCCAGAATATCACCTGACTTCTCCTTTAAAGCCTCATTGGGTACTTTAACTGTATCTTCATTAACTGGACATACTACAGCCTGTCTAAGCGATACTGTGAAATCATGTTCAGCAGCTTTGAAGCCTTTTCATCTGTCAGGTTTTCTTTGTGTTTTTTTATTTTTATTTTTTAACCCAGCGATGCCTCTAAACAGCAAGAAAATAGGAACCTGCATTTTCATGGTTGCTGAAGTGTTACATCACACCCTTTGGTTGTCCGTCTGGTATTTACTGAGTAGCATTAAGATATGATTGAAAGCCATTTAAAGAGCGTGACATGGCATTTGGGGCTGAGAAAAAAAAATTAGTCGATGTTCAATGTGGGAGAAGTTGGGTCTTCATTTTTATTCTCTATGCAGTCGACACAAGTGTGGAAATGTGTTTTTTTGATTGACCCTGATAAAGTGTCTGGCTTCAACAGGAGGAAACTAAAGAGCAGACATGATATTGATGACTGCACACAGTATTTATATATAAATATGTGTATGATTCATGCTAGCTTTGGAAATACTTCATGTTTATTTTCATTATTGAACAAATTGACCACTTGGTATAAATTTTGCATTACAGTTTAATATATTGTAAATAAATGATGGTGATTGTTTTACAATGCCTTGAAGACTGGATTTGTCTGACTGTTGTCTTGTTTCTGATGCGTCCACTTGGTGTTTTCATCAGCTTTGAGAAATGTCAGTGACCCTGTGAAAAGCCGGAAACGGACACGAAACCCAATGATTTAGTTTTTGCCGTTTTCCTGTGAAGGAAAAAATAAGAAAAATTCTGTTCCAAAGCTGAACTATGAGAATTAAAAATGAGCTCTCCAGACATCAGCACATCTCTGCTGGAGATGATGACGATGATGAAAGTGTCAGAGTGATAAATGCGGGCTGTCGTTTCTAAAGCAAACAAGAATATTACTTTAACAAACAGACGCCATGATACGATGATTCTGTCTCCTCTGAAGGTGCGTTTCTCTTAAAGATTTAAATAAGATTACAGTGATCCTCTTACATCCAGAACTATTATCAGCTGACTGTTTGAATTTATTTAATGCTTTGGTTTATGATGAAATAGCTACAAAATTCCTGAATGACATTCCCAGCAGCCCCAGCTGCACTTTGTGTTTAGTGTTAATCAGAAAATGCCAACGAGATCTCTTATAATATAATGTACAATAGACGAATAGAGCAGAATAATGGTTCACAGTTTCATTTTTAAGATTTCTGCAGTATCAGTCATTCAGTGATAATTCTCAGTAAATCCAGTGGTTCATAGAAAAGAGGAACATCTTATTGCTAATTCAGCGTTACTTCATTTTTCAAAAATGTTAACAAGTAAAAGCTTAATAAAAACAAGGCTCAAGACACTGTATCCATGGCGATATACTTCCAGTTTCTTGTAAAAATGTACATCTGGTCAGAGTGAAGGCTTTTATTGTTTTTCCAAAACCCTTTGTTTAAAAACAAATAACACATTGATATTTAAGATCATATTCAGGTGTCCGTATAGGACAGATAATTAAATCAAGTCGCGCCGCGATGCCACTGTCTTACCCATGATTGATGAACCTTCTCTCATAATTACGAGATAAAGTCCCCAAATCTTTTTTATTCTGTTGTAACACTTCCGCAGCATTCAGCTCGTCTAACCTGCTTTTCCTTCCTCATAACGGGTAAAATTATTGATCTTTTTAGTTTGAACCCTTCTCATCGTATCTTTCCTTCCTCCTTCCCTCTTTGGGGATTTCTGTGAGGAGCAAGGAGGGATCCAGAAAGAGGAGACATCAGTGAGGACTCAAAGACCCGTCTTCACACAAGTCTTTGACCGGACTGATGCGCTACTTTATTGGAAATCTGTCTGTGATTGATGCTGCGGCTGATGGGACCGATCTGATACTGTATCGCTGCAGTTTTATAACAAAGTGGAGACCAGTGGGTCTGATTGATGACAGAACCATCAACATCTTTCTTCATTCGTTACATTTGTTTTGGTTTGATCCAGCCAGAGAGAGAGAGAGAGAGAGAGGAGGGTAGTTTGTCTCCCAGTAATTCACATTTCTTTGTCATCAGTATCATTAATTCCGTTCAGAGTTTGCATGTTTTCCCAGGGTGGTCCGGTTTCCCCCACCAGTCCAGAGACATGCATGTTTGGTTAATTGGCAACTCTCAAATTACCTGTAGGTGTGAATGTGAGTGTGACTGCTTGTTTGTCTCTATGAGGCAGCTCCTTTCATTTAGTCTCTTTCCCCTCTGTGACACTGCAGGCATCAGCTAAGTCGCTGGATGTTCAAGTGTTTTTTTTCTGTTTATACTCGGTGGGGAGTATTTCCATGTGGTGCAGCTTCCGGGCCACAACAGGCCATGCTAACGGGATATGCTGGCGTGGAGGCTGCAGTTCGGTCACCACCTCCAACTGCTTAAAGGAAGCTTAACTTTGACACACTGTGCTCAAGTGAGATTTTAATAATGTTTACGGTTGAAATACTTTCATTTCTCTGGCTGACAGTTAGTTTGGAAACATGTTTAAGCAGAAAGGCGGGAGGAGGTGATGGTCTTTAGAGAAGCAGGATCTGTCTGTTTCCTGCAGGCAGTTTGTACCAGTGTATCCCAGTAGAAGACATTAGTTTGCTCATGTCGGATCAACTTTAATAACTTAGCGATTCTGTTAAGTCAACGAAACAACAACAACAACAACTGCAAAACACAATAGACAATAATTATCTACCATCCAACAAGTCAGAACGTCAGACTCTGTGACCTGCAGCACTGCGAGACATTCACCCTCAGGTGATGTTAAGTGCATTGTGAATGCAAAACGTCCGTTTATTTAATTGATATTCACTGAATGATTTAAGTGGAATTAATGTTATTTTACAGTGTGTTTACTGAAGTAAGTGCAGCTGGATTCTCTCATGATGTTTTCCGTGGAGGAGAAGTGGAGATTATTTTGTCGTCTCCCATGGTGACAGCAAAGGAACAGAGGTTGATGTATGATGAGCTTAGCAACGGACAGAAACGTCTGGTGCAGAATATTGTTGTGATTGCAGACTCCATGTTTTCATGTTTGGCTTGTGTGTTGTAAAAAGGGTACGGACAGACAGTATGCGACTTGTGTCATCCACAGCTGCAGCAGCTGGATGAAGACTTCCCCTTCACAGTCATCTGAACGCTGCAGTTGTGTGTGTTCCTCCTGCTGCTGGAGCGACGAGCAACATTGTCAAGCAGTGATTACACGTCAGATGATTATTGACTGAATGTTGTGGAGCAGAACCGACGTGCTCCCACAACCTGACAGTTGATCCAGAAACAGACTCTCCTGTACAGCTGGAAACTCTTGACTGAGGACACACACAGTTCGCACAGGTCCAGTGGAAACCAGACGACAATTAAGACCTTTCTCTCTCTCCTCGTTATATCACTGAAACCGTCGCAACAAGCCGCTCCTCGCTGCACCTTCAGCCTCAGTGCGTGTTACCCACACACAGAATCTCTCAGAGCAGCTGAAGGTGATGAAATGTGTTCAGGGTGAATCCTCAAACATCCGTGTGTGTCCCCGTCATTTCAAGTGCTCGCAGTGTCCTTGAAGGACTTAGTGTGTGAGGACTAAGATGTAATCTTTTTCTGATCAATATTCAATCTAATATTTTGATAAATGTGAGGCAGGGCTGTGCAGTTCTTCCTCGTTCAGGGAGCAGAGAAAAGTCCTTCATGATGTTTAATCAGATAATCTGAGCATCAAAAAGACATTTCTACAATTTAACTGCATCAGAAAGTTTTAAACTAATTTGAGTTTTTCCAACAGTCCTGTGTGGTAAGTTTACACCAGCACCTCATTAAGAGACTAGAGTTACATTATAACTGCATGAAATCTGCAACAGGAAGTTCGACTGTGGATCGAGAATTTGTAGTTTGACTGGGTTTGTAGACGTCAGACATTATTTCAGGTCAGTTCTCCTTGTCGTCTCTCGCTGTGATCACAGGGACACGTGTCACAGCTGCAGTTTCCCCAACATGAAACAGGTTTTTGAAGTCCTTCCATCACGTGCTTTTCAAAAGGTCCATCCAATAACGTGGCCTACAGCCTTTCCCAGCATGCACCGGAAGACGGGCGAGGTACAACCTGCACGCTCTGTCACTGGGCTGACACATATAGACACACAGCGCAGAGCACAAGAGGTTATAATACGTCCTTTGTATCATAATAACCATATGGCAGATGTCAATAAGAACTGGTTTGTGATGGTTAGAACAGGTGTATGACAGTGACAGCGACATGCAGATTATTAGTGCCACATACCACTGAGAATCAACACATGCCCCTGGAGCAAGAGTGACGGACCATCAGCCACTCCGTCTCACTGTCACTCCTGCTGGATGTGTACATAAGCGACAGTTTGCTAACAAGCTAATCGTATTAGCTACTGTATTAACTGCACTTTAGGAGCCAGTTCATCATCAAACACTGAAGCCAGGAGTCCATCTCAGATTGTAAAATCTCCACATTAGTGAACACAGGATCTCCGTGTCCTCGGTGAGAGCTGCAGCGTTGATCTCAGCTTGTTCCTTCGTCCCCAAGTGCCCCCCCCCCCCAAAAAAAAACTGAGTTAATTCAGCGCTGATATTAATAGCACAGAGATTTTAAAAATCACCACCGAGGCGCAGAGCGCGTGTAATCCCCAGCCGAGACTCACAAAGAGAGAATATATTTAGTTTGTGTGTTGAGAGAGAAGCAGGGACTTGTTGAATATTCAGCGCAGTCTGGGATCTGCTGTGTAGACGTTCTCTGGCAGACAGAACAAAACCTGCAGCTTTAGGGCAGTTCATCAACTCCAGGCGGCGGCCTGTGCGTACGCTAACCTACGCAGAGAGGTGATGACCCTTACAGGACACCCACATGAATTTGCAAAAAAATCACATGTACATTTGGACATGTGTAATTTAACATGGTAAATATGAGGAACACGTGCTGGCACATGGAAAACCTGGTTTTAGAACATTTTCGTGGTGTAATATATCAATAAAGTGAGTTTCTGCAAAGAATAATAAAATAATTAAGTGTCAATCAATTAAATATTAACACATGCTTAATATTGTAAAGTAAACCTTATGTTTTGGAAGACAAAGTAAAAAATACTGTCAAAAGAAGTAAAGAAGTCCAATTGTATTGAAGTTTATGGGAAAATGACACTTGTCACTTGATTTGTTACCTCAGTAAAGGTTTTCATTATGTGTTTATGGTCTGAATCGCTCGTTTGAAGTTTTCTTCAATACAACGTGATGTTCATTTTTCAAATTATGGTCCTATTTAGAAGAAAATAGACGTTAAAGCAGAGTGATTTTAGTGCTGGCTACAGCGTGATGACACACAGGGGGACCTGTCTGTTAATCCGGATATAAATCAGAGCAATGTGTCCGACATTTGACTTGTTATTGTGTTTTCAGTTCATCAAAGTTAGCTCCAACATGTTGTTTGCCTAAAAATGTCTTGTTCTGTGTTCAGTTGTTCTGTTAGACACTCAGAGGAGTCGGCGGTTCAGTTTTTTCCCGGTAAGTACTGTTTCTTTGCTAGCCAAAATTAGCCTCCCTGTTAATATCACAGTTCAGGTGAAGATGCACCTTGCTAACCAAGCTAGCCAGCTAGTGCTAGCGTTAGCTGATAACTTAGCGATTGCTTTGCTAACGGTACCTGGCCCCGCTGGGCAGGTAACCTGTGTCAACCTGGGTTAGCCCGTGGAGGTGTTCAGTCAAAGCCCAATAAAAAGGATGTTTGGTTTGTGTTTCTCCACATGTGACCCAGTTTAAGTGATCTGCGTTAGTGTAATGCGCAGCGTTAATGTCGGTTAATACATTGTCCATCAAGACGTCATGATAGTTCAAGTTAAGATAACGTGACGTTTATAAAATTTGTAGACAAATATTTGTCATATAGAAGATTATTCATTAATACTCAAACCAGTCCTCAACTGAAGCAGACATTCATGCACCTGTCCTGACAGCTGATCGATATTTGTGATTAACTGCGATCCACCGCATCTTAACTCAAGTGTTTGTGTTTTATTGTCATTTGAAAGGTTTCCACACTGTGAAAACTGAGTGATCTGTGGCAACAGAAGGAGGAGCTCATGTACAGAGCAGGGTGACGTCACAGACACGGTGCAGTAAACAGAACACCATGTGTTAGTGTTTGTGGACCAAAGATCTAGTTTATTGAACAATGTTCCCTGAGCTGATGGAATCTGGTGCCACAGCAAATGATTTGGTGATTGTGAAGTTTGTACTGTTTTCTTTTATGGTAAATGATGCACAAACACACAGACTAGTAAAGTCCAGGCAGGAAGAGAACAGCAAGAAGCGCCTGAGTTCAGCTTCAACCCTGGTTCTTTCCTGCAGTGTTGCATGTTCTCCTTGTGTTTCCTGCAGGACTCTGATCACTAGAACTAAGACATGTACATTTCATTCACTGAGGACTCTAAACTGTCCATAGGTCTGAATGTGTGTGTGTGTGTGTGTGTGTGTGTGTGTGTGTGTGTGTGTGATTGTTGTGTGATAAACCATTTTCCTGCTTTCCTCCCAGTGCATGCTGGGATAGATTCCAGTATTTCAAACTTTTTTGTTTGAAGTTTGAATGTTTGATGTGATGAAAGAAAGTTTGACACGTTTCATCCAGAATCACAAAGTTTGAATGTAGAAGTCACATAAATGTAAAACTAATAAGATTTACCTTTAAATTACAGAGGAAATCTTTAAAATGTTATTATGGACATTAACCTTTATAATAATAAGCTACACTTTTAATTACAGATAATTACTGTCATTTTTCAAAAATTTTATATAATTTAAAAAAGCTGAAAAATACTGTATAAATAATACAGTAATTTTTCTTTACAAAAATGGGACATAAATGTAGTACACAATATTTAAAAACTGAAAATTTGACAGTAATTTTCAGTTATTTTCCCAAAAATTTGGATTTTTCTTTAAAATGTAACCACATGTGGCATCATGTGACACATGTGATCAGGAAACACAAGTGGAAAATTCATGTGGTTTTTTTTCTGTAAGGGAGGAATGAACAAAATTCATAAATAACAAGGAGAAAACACCAGGCCTCCATTCAAAGTGAGCTCATCAAAATGCAGAGCATCTGGATAATGAATTCAAATACATATTCAATTCTTCGTACATTCACCCTCGTAGATTTTTGGAATTAATTAGGCATCAATTGCAGCTGATAATGGAGGAATTCTGGTCTCTAAAGTTTCATATTTGGGGAAATGTGCAGCGGCTCGGAGGTCGCACACATGCAGCTTTTCTCTTCACGGGTCAAGTACATTTTGCTCTTTATCTGTTGCTCCCTGCCTGCAGTGTAGTCTCACTGACAAGCAAAAGCCAGCAGGAAGCAACCTGAGGCGAGGTCAGAGCGTCTGTGGAGCTGGTAAGTGATAGTGAATTCTGCCTCGCTGCGGCTCTTCTATAGGGAAACATCCCCGAACAGCAGGCAGCTCGGCTTCACCTCTCACGCAGCTGCCGCTCGCTGGATCAGGATGTCAGACAAAGTTGCCGTGCTGCCTCAGCACTTCCAGGACGGGGGAGGAAATGGCAATTTCAGGCAATTCTCTCAGGTGCTAATACCTTATATTTCACTGAAATGAAAAACTGCAACCCCCCCCTTATGAATGAAAGAAATTATTCCTCCTCTTCCCTCCGACTGCTGAAAGATTGCAGATTATTGTTTGCAACCCTTGTACCTTCTTAATAAAAACTCCATGCGGCCATTCAGTATTCATGGGCTGAGTGATGGGAGATTAGCCTTTTAGCCGCTGTAGCACATCGCATCTGCTCGCAGGGGGGTAGAGGCGAGGACGAGACGATGGAGGGAAGAAGCAATCGCAGGAAGGAGAGCACACCTTTTCCCCCAGAGAGAGAGAGAGAGAGAGTGACAAGAAGACGTTGCTAAAACATGCAACGCCTTCAGTGTTTTCTTCCGGCTGCCTCTCCACCGAGCTCATTACCCTTCCAAATGTGGCTGCTGTTTCCCTCTTCCCCTTCGGGCTCCTTGGCTGACAGTCCATCTTGTTTTTTGGCTGACTTGCAGTCATTGCCTCTGACCTTGTGTCAAGCAAACGGCTGACAGCCTCTCTGAACTGTCATCTGCTTCGGAGGGCAGACCACTTGATACTGGTTCTTTTTTTCAACAAGAGGGAAGAGACCAGGGGAAAACAGCCCGACCTGGAGGCCCGAGGTCGCCGCCTGCAGCAGGGCCGCACTCCGGCAGGGGGACCCTGAACGCAGCATCAGACCCGGAGCTCTTTTCATTTGGCCTTAAACATCTAGTTTACCCAGCAGGAAGTGGGGGGCTGTTGCAGTTCTTCCTCCTACTGTGACTGAAAATGTCTTTTCAGAATCAGGTTTATTTCCAAGTGGGTTTTCACATGGGAAGATTTTGCTTTGGTTTTCTGTTGCATTACAATAGGAAGAAGAAATATAAAGAAAGGTAAAGTAAAGCAAGCGCTGCAGTTCAGATAGCTTAAATATAAATAGGGAAAAATTACAATAACGTGATAAAAATGTGAAAAATATTACAAAGAAGACAATATGAACGGGGGAATGTGCAATAGTTACACTATGACACAGGAATATGCAAGAAATGTGCAAGTAATAAGAGAAGAGTGAGGTGGGAGGGCGTCAGTGACCGGGCGTCTCTGGACTGATGGACTGCAGTCAGAAATGTGATGTGTGGTGGGTAATTTAATTTTTATAACTGAAAACACTGAAATTTAAACATGTACAATTACATGACAACTGCATCTGCTGATGAAGTTCATGCGATGATCAAAAGCTCCAGAACAGACAGTAGAGTGACCATGTGGTTATTTTCTTAACTGCTGTTTCCAAGGTCAAGAATAAACTTCACGTCTCTTTCATCTTTTTCCCTCACGTTTCTAGTATTTGTGTTTCCTGTTTTATTTTGACACTCGCCTCTCGTCTCGTTCCAGGTCACTTCCTGCCCTCCTGTGTGATTACCTGACCCCGCCCTAATATGTTGCACCTGTGCGTCATTGTCTTCCTGCCTCAGAGTATTAAGTCTCAGTGTTCCCCTCCCTCTCCCCCAGTCCGTCTTGTTCCAGTCAGTTTCCCTACATGTGAGTTTTTCCTTGTGAAGTAAAGACTGTTTTTTAAACCAACGGAGCGTCTCGAGTTTTGAATTTGGGTCCTTTCTCTGTCCCCGTTACTTTATTAGGTCACTGGTTACATGGGTTGTTGTTTTATTAATTGTCTGAACAGTTCAACACTCGAGTGTCCAGCTGCTGTAGAGGACAAATATTCACCTTTAAGAAGCTTAAAAATGACTTTAACTTCAGAATTGTTGTTGTTTTCGTAAGTTGATTAATTGTCTCAGCTCAACTGTTATCATGAGTTCATGACTTAATTATCTGTCAAACAACCTCATGGTGTTATTCTCATTATATATGCACATGGAAAACTGTTTGTTTGCTGTTTCTTACATTTTTACAGACGGCAGTAAATGGAAGGTAAAGATGAACATCAACACAATTTTCCTGTGTAAGTGAGAAGTGTGATACAACATGATGAATGTGTCGGCTACATGTGAATACAAACGGCCAATCACATTTCATTTAGTGTTTTATTTGCAGCTTTTAACGAAGGTATTTTAACATTACATGATCTCTTCTATGATTGTCACCATTGCCGGTGTCTGAGCTACGCAGGTGGGTGAAGTTCAGAGGGATCTGTTCTGCATTTAAATAAAAATAACATTTGAAAAACTTTAACACTTGTATATCTTGTAAACAGGAACTCTGTGAACAGCTGACATCATAAAAACTGTTGACATCAAGGATGTTGCTACTTAGGGTTTTCAAAAGTATTTTTCCAGGCAAATAAAATTCTTTTCATCAAGTCTTCACCAGAAACCTCTCTAAAAACTCTCATTATTATTTTAAGTGTTCGGTCATGTTTTCTCTAAATGTCATTTCCAGCTCCTTTGACACTGAAGAAATTATTCTCTAATGGAGAAATGCTTTAATTCCTTAATGAATTTTTTATTTTGTTGGCAGAAAAATTGAGTCTGACATTTGAATCTATAAAACTAATAAAATACCAAAACTCGAGTGCTTTTCATTGTAGAGTGTAAACTTCCCACATGTTGGGAAACGCTGAAATACTGGGGTCATTTGGGTGAACTGACCCTTTAATGGTCAAAATGGCCGACAGCCAACATGGCCGCCGCCTGAGGCCTGTGCAGTCAGACCTGTGGAGTATCCGGTTTGAATCCAGACAATCTGAAGCCGCCCTTCCTCCTCTCTCAAAGAATCTGAACCAAGTTTGTTCAAACAACCACAGAGCCAAAGATTTCAGTGGAAGATCAACAGCTTCATCATATTTAAAAGAAAACAACGGAAACAATCCGACTCCACCAGGACTTCAGGCCGACTTCAGGCCTGCTGCAGCCCTCACCACGGACACAGGTACAGACATGTCTTATTTTTTACTTCTCAGATGTCGGGCTGCTGTTTGTTGCTGGTATAAGTGTTGTTGAGTTTCAGTCCTTATTTTGTGACTGCAAACGGGACTGTGATGTCGTTTTATTGGTGTGTTCATCTTGTTTGGGTTCATGGTGGTTTTGACTCCTGCACGTCGCATTGGAGCAAAAATCAAAGTCGTGTTTCAGTTTTCACGATGTTTGCTCTTCTTTCCTTCTCGTTAACGTCTCTGGTTCCCACTGGTCGACACAAACTTCCTTACTGTCAAGTGTTCAGAGCGTTTTCCTCTGGTGCAGAGGTGCAGGTCAGCTGACACTCAGTAACAGCAGTGTGTGTGTGTGTGTGTGTGTGTGGTGCTCATGTTGATCAGGAGGACAGGTGAAGCAGAGCCTGGAGGGCTGCTGGAGCCTGACCCCGTGTCGAGGCTCATCTCTGGGGTTGTGTAGGAGTGTTTGGAAAAGGCCTGAGAGCTGCAGCGCTGCCCTCTGAGGGTCAGCAGCAGCTCTCGCTTCACACTGCAGTTATTCACATCTCACCACTCAGCGCTGCATAATTACAGCGTCACATACACACGGTTAGTTGTGCTTAGCAGCGTATTAACAGGACGTATAGAACGTGACCTTTTCTTTGGTGCACTGCACTAAAGAAAGATTAAAAAAAATATCGGGTGCTCCTGAACTTGGTTGATATACAAAATCTAAAATCTTGATACTTTAGCCCAAATATCACGATATATATTATGTTATTTTTTTGTACAGTAAGCAAAGCAGTAAAATGAGGGTTGGATACAGACAACAAAACTGCAAAATTATGAAAAATATTGCATATGGCAGGAAATATGTTATTGAATATCGGCCCAAGTCTAGGTGCCGCACTAATGCTTCATCCTTTAGCTGAAGTTTGATTTGAACCAGGGAATCCAGATGTTTTCACAGAGCACACGGTGCTGTTTGTCAGTTTGATATGTCAAAGTGAGATCGGACCGGTCCCCCTCTGCTCATTCAGGTAACACTGAGGGAAATGACCTGACGTGATGAACCAATAGAAACTGTAACAATCTGTTGTTGCTGGTTCAGGAAATAAAAAGAAAGAAAACCTCTTTAGATTATTTGGTTTATTTTCAAGTAGAGAAACCGTTGACAGCTGCAGTAGCAGTGTCTGACGTACTGCACATTTCCAGCACCAGTCCCCTGATGATTATACATCTATAATCAACAATCATTAAAATGATATGTTTCAGTTTAAAATCACTGATGTTTGACTCTTTCAGCTGCCGCTCACGTTTGCAGCTGCAGTTGCTGGTATTTTGGTGAAAAGGTTAATAAAGAGCAGTGATGTTTTCTCAGACAGGTGCCGTGCTGATGTTCTTTTCATGGCCTTTCACTGCGCTGTCAATGAGCATGACTCATCACTCATTACTGCCTGACTCATCCAAACTCACCGGGACAGACAGACAGACAGACAGACAGACAGACAGACAGACGGGACAGATTTACCCTCTTAGTAACGTGGTGGAAACCTCAGGTTCAGTAACTCAGAGAAGTGTACGGTTTCATAAAACCTCTTGAGTTCTGTAGGAGTTCCACATCCGCTGAACAACAGATCATGTGCACATAGTACTTAAACCTGGATTAATGCATAACATAAAATAAATCCTTTTTTGCTTCTATTTATCATTGTTTTATTTTAAAGTTTACAAAATGTAAATCGTGACAAAGCTGCTTTAGATCCACGGATGACATCATACGACTGTTTCCGCAGACTGAGTAGTAGCTGCTCCACATGGGGCCTTTAAAGTTCGCCCGTGACTTTAATGATCACGCCTCCTCTTCTTATCTGTGTGTGGAGACCGTCCTCCCAAGAAAAACATCATCTCCTACTGTTTCTGCCCCCAGAATGATGTGTTTGTAGTAATTGGCCTACAACCGCAGCAAAGCAGGAAGTCGTGGTCTTTTTTTAGAGACACAAAGACCGCAGAGGCGGGAGGTCAGAGTGGATGGGTGGGTCAACAATTGTACGTTTACAGGGGGTTTTCAAAGTGGCGATAATTATGTTCTTATGTTCTCTACTCGTTGTAATGGTGGAGACTTAAAGACATTAGAGAACCATTTTAAACCAAAAGGAAAATTGTCGCTTAGATCAGATTTTGGTTATTAGCTCCTGGGCTCTGGGTCTTAAATCAGTGTCTTCTGTTCTTTTCTTTTCTTTTTTTACTTTAAATATTTTAGAAGGAATTTATGTGATTGAAATTCTCACTCCGTTAATGCAAACCGCAGCAACCTTGATTCACATACTGTGAAGCCATTTTTAAGCTTAACTCAAGACAATTCTCACATATTCTGTGAGATACTGAGTCTTAAACATCTTTTACATTTACTGTGTAAGTATTCTGCTTATACATGTAAGTATGTAATCTAAGAAATTTACATTTACTCTCTTAAAACAGTTACAAACTGAACTTTTTGTTCTTATTGTTGTTGTATCTGTGTCTGTTTTCATGCCTTCAGCAGCTCAAATGCTAAATTAAAGCTCAGCATTTAAAAGTTTTATATTTTACACTTTTGAAGTGTTGATCCATAAGAAGATAAATTTAAACCATCTCAGTGTAGTTTTACATCTCCTCTCTCAGGCTTCTCTCTAGAGCTCTAGTAACAACAGGTCGGTGAGCCAATCAGAAGAGAGGAGGCTCTGAGCCTCTCTTCTGATTGGCTGACTGTTTTCTGAGTGATCGTATAAAAATACAGCAGATTTCAGGTAAAAACACTCAGAGAAACCAAATCCTGCAAGGTTTGGATGGTGGGTCCAGGTGGGCGGGGCTTGGTGACTGCTTTGTTGTGACATCACAAAGTTCCAGAAGTCCTGACGGCTGGTTTTAAGGCTCAGTTTCTGAATACAGGCTGTGTGCATTTCTCTGTGGACTGAGGCTTTGATACTTTCACAGTATTAATATAGAAGCTAGACCTGATCTATAATCTATAATCACACTACACATGGACAGAGACCTTTAGACTATATGAGAGTTTTAACCCTCTCCGATGCAACACTAATGCATGAACCAAACGCGGCCTCATTTCACATTAAAGTGGATTTCAGTGTAAATATATTTCCACATGCACTGCCCAGTTGAAAGTGACCAGTGGTTGCTGCCCAGTTCCACTGTGAGCCGTCGTCGTCTGAACCCCTCTGGGTTACGCTCTTCGTGCTTCAGGTTACCACCGCCCCTGTAAATATTCATCACTGCATGAACTCTGTTTGCATTCTGGGAAAATGTCACTTATGATCTCAGGCTCGCGTTTGCCTGAAACCTCCGTGACAGCAGTGGCAGATTTCCTGCACAACAGTGGGAGAGAGAACAGACATAACATTGCGCTGTAAGCTTGGCTATGTGGAAAATACTTCTGCTGTCATTCTCAGTCCCACTGTTTCTTTTCTTTCTTTTTTTTTTCTTTTCCATCTTTCCACTGTCACAGCTGTGATTTGAGAGATGGATCTAACTGTTGGCTTCACCCCCTCTGGGAGAATCTTTAGCCCACCGCTGGTACTTCTGTTTCGTCCTCTTTATTCTGCTTTGATATACACATTGTTTGATGGAAGAAAGGTTTGTGTAGGCAGCTGCTGCACCTTGTCTCTACTCCATGTGGGTTTCAATGATTGTTTACGAGTCATTATATACAGCAGTAGTTCTATACTTTCTGTAATGTTACTTCTGGAGAGATGCCCCACCTCGCTGTAAACCCTAAATTTTTTTAAAAGTGCCATATTAAGGTCTCTGTCCATGTGTAGTGTGATTATAGATCAGCTCTAGCTTCTATATTAATACTGTGAAAGTATCAAAGCCTCAGTCCACAGAGAAATGCACACAGCCTGTATTCAGAAACTGAGCCTTAAAACCAGCCGTCAGGACTTCCTGTAACTTTGTGATGTCACAAAGAAACAATCATCACACTCAGACATGCCCCAGCCCCGCCCACCTGGACCCACCATCCAAACCTTACATGATTTGGTTTCTCTGAGTGTTTTTACCTGAAATCTGCTATATTTTTATTGGATCACTCAGAAAACAGTCAGCCAATCAGAGGAGAGGAGGCTCTGATTGGCTCACTAGAGCTCCAGAGAGAAGCCTGAGAGAGGAGTAAAGGTAAAACTACACTGAGATGGTTTTTGGTTCAAATAAAACCACAAATATATCTTCTTATGGATCAGTACCTCAAATAAAACACAGAAGAAGAAAAAAATTCTGGAACCTTTAATAAATAAAAGGTTTAATGTGATAAAACTCACCCTTTCTCATAAACACACCAATCTCAACAGGAGATCTCAACTTTGTTGTTTCCTATTCATAGCCTCTTTCCACTTGGCTGAATAACTTGGTCTGTAAAACAAATGACTCAAGAGTCTTTGCAGTAAACTGTCCCCAAACTGCCACAGTTTGAAGTCACAAAAGACACAAAGCTTTCCTGCTCTACTGACACTCAAAATCAAGAGCGACACAAGCTTTGTCATATTTTCTCAACCTCAGTTTTGATGGACTGTTCATGCTTGATGCGCATCATCTGTCAAAATATGTCCATGTAGTACTATTTTTATTTCCAACAGACACAGAGCAACATTAGCTTACATTTAGCATTCCCCTGATGTATGCAGGTCCAATATTCACTCTGCTTTTAGCTCTGGTTTGGTCTCCACCAACCCCAGTAGCTGACTGAGCTGTAATCAGGTGTCTAACACTTGTATTACACATATTGTTCATGTGAAGCTTAGTGGGATTTTAGGGGCTCCACATTGTTCCAGAGAGGTGTTTTAGTTGGTCCTGCAGGATGATTATTGGTGGTTGAATATTTGCATTTGCATGTTTAATGTACTTCTAATTCTTGCAATTTGCATAATGGTCCTTTGCTATCCATCTGAAGTCACTTGGAGGCAAGGGAGCAAATGGCTCACTGATCTCTGCCATCTCGCTGCATAATTTTCCCATTCCTGCTGATGGCCTTGGTTGGCATCCATTGTAATAGGCCGTCTGATTAGTGATTTAAATGTTTACCGGTACATGGAGACATAAATCCAGGCAATAGGCCACCTCTGAAACCGAGGCACGCAGCTGGCTTCGCAGACAAATGGCTCTGGGGCTTATGTCTTTTTAACCACGTACTTAGTTCGCAAAATGGTGAATGCTGGGAAGGCAGTGAGAGGGAGGTTTACAGATGCATGAAATCATACAGAGCAATAAGACAATAAGCGTTTTTTTTTATTACCATTTGTCACAGATGGGTGATTTTACAATTGCACAACATTGTCAGAATCTTGTTGTCATTGATGGTTCTCAGCTCAAAATTAAGTTTATTGCTGGTGAAAAACATAAAGCTCTTGTTGCTTTGAAAAACACAAGACTTGTTTTCTTCTTTCATTCATATAAATCCGTACAATTCGAGTGAAATGCGCAGTATTAAAGCAATATTGAGGAATAGTGATCACTTGAAATGCGGCTTTTAAGAATATGTGTCCACTTGAGTATTTCTGCACGTGTACATGAACACAGGAAAGGTCGCTCTGAGGTATTTTCACGCACTCAGAGGGAAGGCACTATAGAGAAGGCATGGATGTTTTATTAAGCTGATGTGCAATAGTTTGTAAGACTGTGTGAAATATACCCACTCATTTACATTTCCAGAAGCTCCTCTGTTTTGGTTTTATTCAGACGAGTTTCTGCTGCTGCATGAAATGACCTCTCCTTTCACCCTGCTGATAAATGATAAATGTTCTGTGGCGAAAACGAAGAAAACTTCTGTCACTTCTGTTTTCCCATTAATTATTGAATTATACATACAAGATGTGTTAAAAAATTGTAAAAGTGCTGGCGGACACACAGACAAGCTAGCTGTTTCCCTGTGCTTCTAGTCTTTATGCTAAGCTAAGCTAATCGTCCCCTGGCTGTAGCTTCACATTTAGTGTACGGAAATTAGAGAGGTTCACTCTTGGCTTTCCCAAAATGTCAAACTATTCCCTTGAGAAATCAGATGACTGCAGAAAGCTGCAGACTGTAACCTGGTTACATAAGTGCATATAAACATACTGACAAGTTTCATAATGCTTAAAGCTCCATATTTTACACATTTCCTGTGTTTTATTTGAAGTTGATCCATAAGAAGATATATTTCGTTGTGACATCACAAAGTTCCAGAAGTCCTGACGGCTGGTTTTAAGGCTCAGTTTCTGAATACAGGCTGTGTGCATTTCTCTGTGGACTGAGGCTTTGATACTTTCACAGTATTAATATAGAAGCTAGACCTGATCTATAATCACACTACACATGGACAGAGAGCTTTAGCTTATATGGGACCTTTAAGTGCTGCACAGCTGATCACGCCATGTGGAATTGGCAACATCAAATAAAACAGGAGACAAAACATATTGTGTGATTGTTCTAAATCACCACAACAATGTCAAATCATATGTTCGTTACAATTACATAAAACTTCTTGATGCTCCAGTTCTATAAAGCTCTATAGAGCTGATTTGGTCTTCGCCTGGAAGCGTGTGATTCGGAAAGGTGAAAGGTCGTAGGAAGGCACTTCTCCCAGGCTGAGTTCACACAGAAGCTTCCCAATGATTGGTCCAAACTTGAAGCCGTGACCTGGAGAAGAGAAGTCATATCAGTAAATAAAATACGTACACAGGTCAACAAACGGTGTCAGGTGAATCAGTGTCCTAATGTGAGCGAGTCCCTGCACCTTGTAGTTTGCCTATAAATATCTCTGCGTCTCTGGGCCTTTGTCTGAGTCAGGCGATGGGTTCAAGCCCCACACGAATGAATACATAAAAGAGGAGCAAAGCTGTTGCGATGCCTGTCACTGAGCATCTCTTCACTTTAGTGAACTGGGACCAAAAGCTAAATAAGGGAGATTTGTCCTTTCTTTGCATAATGGTTTCATGTGCTCGGGCCCAGGAGTGAGACCAGAGAGCGTCTATTGCCAAAATGCGGCAGCCCGAGTTTTCTTGTTGCTAAGGTCTGAGAGGCAAATTGTGAATGTCAACAGGGCTTGAGGAATGCAGCTCACTGCCATCTGACAAAGGTCTCGCAGCTCCCCTGGATTCCGCTCGGCTTTGAAGTCATAAAAGCTCGGCTCTGACAGTTTGGCCACGTGAATTTTCATCTTGCCAGAGAAAAAGAATGGAAAACCTCAATAGATGGCCAGGCCCACAGGGTGACTTTGTAGCCATGGCAACCCCCCAGCACTTGCTTTAAAGCACTTGTGTTGGGCTTTGATGACGAATGCACGTAGTGAAGGAGGAGGAGGAAGGCAACACACTTTTTATTTTTTGCTGTATTATGGATAGGCCCTGTGAACGTCTCCAATATGTCTCTGAGCTTCTTCACTGCTGCTGCAGAGTGAGAACATACAGCACGCATATTAATTAGCACTAGGAACACGGCTAACTAACCCACTAATTAAACAGATGCAGTGTTGGGGGAGGATTTTAATTAATTGACTTGAAATATTTCAGCTAGGATGGATATCCCTGAGGTTTGGTAAAGACGTTCATGGTCCCCAGAGGATGAATCCCACCATCTCTGCTGGTCTGTTGAGTTTTCATTAAGTTGTTTCAAATCAACATCTCAAAACGTCTTATACTTTGTTTGTGCCTTACAAAATTCTTGCCATGCTAAACTACGGAAGCCGAGAAAGGCCGTACTTGCAAATATTAAAAAAATAAAAATAAAAGATGGTTATCCAGAGATAAGGAGATATTATCAGGAGAAACGCGCAGTCAGATAATCTGCACCTTCATACAGCACTAGATGTTGTTCATACTGGCTTCTGATCGCTGATTAACAGTGTAATTATAATGAGAAAACAAGCTTTGTTATGTCCAGATAACGAGGTAAATTGTCTCGTTATCTCGGGATGACAAAAATAGTTTTCTCCTGATTATGGCTTTGTTGTTTTGACAAAACGGGATAAAAGATATTTTTTAATACGAGTTTGGCCTCTCTCAGCTTCTGTACTAAACCAATATAGTAAACATGGTAAACAGCTGTGTGTTAGCTTTCTCATTGGGCTCTTGTTAGCATGCTCCTGTTAGCATTTAGCACTGCTTTGAGCTAGATAGCACAGTTTTGTTTGTCTCTTGCACACGCACGTGTGTGCACGTTCTGCCTCACATCCAGCATCAACACAGGGCAGAGGAGGAAGCAGACTGCACATTCGTTAAAACCCCTTTTCATTCATTCTTCATTTCAGTCATTGTCTTTGACACCAGATGCAAACGCAAGGAAGAGCAGAACCCAGCAGAGTCTCCTGGCGGGAAATCGGGCCAGCGCGAGGGTTTCATGGCTAAGCAGCATCCTCCATTCACCAAAATGGCCTCACTTAGCAAAATGTTGCACTTGTGCATTTGGAGAGAAAGTCATTCACTACCCACAAGGCTCTCAAGATCATTAGTATGTAATTCATTTGTTCAACATTTCGTATTGCGGGTCTTTTAGACTTTTAGTCTCGTTATCCTGCTGCTCTGCAAGTAGAGGATTGTGAGCAGGATATTAATTTCAGATGTAATTAGGTAAAGGACATGACTGCATGAAGAGAGGAGAGGTGCTCTCCCACCTCTCTCACAATGGACAAGAACTTATTAAAAGTTAAGGATCTATGTCCCTGTTACATGTGGAGTTTAACGTGTCCAACTGTGAGCACATTAGTCATGGCCGATCGCACCTCAACACCTGCTTTACATGCAATTATGTAATCGGCCAATCATGGCGAAGCAGAAAATCCTGCACAGATGAAGGTGAGGAGCTTCGCTCTGGTTTGATCTCCTGATATTTTCACACACAACAAGTCTCCGGAGCAGAGGTGTGAGGTCAGGACCGGGGACATCAGGTAGAACGATGCAGAAGTGGAAGCGATATCTCTCTCCTGACCCATGAAGCGGCTGATCTCGTCTGTTTGTATCCATCTCGTAGTTCACTGCCCTCTTGTGGCGGCAGCAGGCTGTTATCTCTGGAAGCTAACTTGACTTCCGGCTGTTTGTATCTTTGTGTGGACGTGACCGCGTCAAGCGAAGGGGGGAGGGGGGGGGCATAATCCTGGGATCTTTTGACGGGGTGACTAGCTATAGCCAAAGTGCGCTGGTGGTGATGGTGCACACGATATTAACAAACAGTCTTTTCTCCTTCAGTGTTAAGAGGCAGCAGTAGCAAATAAGCTAACAAGCTAATTACACTGATTTATCAGCTCGAATCGATATAAATTGTCTCACTAAGCACCTTAGATAAAGTGTGACAATGAGGAGTTAGGATGTATTGTGGAGCTGTTTAATTCTGTTCTACTTACTGCTTATGTTATTATCTTTTCCTTTCTGTTAATCAAGCTGAAGCGTTCTCTGTTTAATACCTGCAGGGAGTTTGAGGGAGCAGATTGTCTCTGGGTATAGTTGGTAATGTTTGTGTTCACTTTCTGATTAACTGGTTTGTATTTGAAGGTCATGTGATGGCTTCACTATACACTCCTTCTGATTGGTCAGGACTGGTATGAAGTCATGCTTTAGTCATGGTTGAAAAGTGAAATCTGACCTTATTTTCCAGGCAGGAGCTGAAAGAACACAAAGACGGCTGAGCAGAAACAAGTGGAACTGGTTTATGAGTGAGAACAGTGTTTGATTAAAAACTGGTCCTGACTTTATCAAGTCAACAGGTGAAGCCAGCTCCACATAAGGTTCTGATTCTGTCTGCACCTGATGTTGACAGCTGCTGGACTCCATTTTGTTTTTCCTGTTCAATAAATCCTCCTCAGACTCTGTGATCTCCTTCCTCTGACCCACACGGTCACAAACATGTGCTGCACCTCTGGAGCTTTTTATGTACAAGCTACTCTCACTCACACACACACACACACACACACACACACACACACACACACACACACACACACACACACACACACAGCTCTTCAGACACTCCTCTGTGCTGCACACTGAGCACTGGGCCACTTGGCTCCGTGCTCCTCCTGGATGAGGGGGAACAAGTGATGCTGATTCATTTGGCTGCTGCAGCTGTTTTTGTGCTGGCACTCGTCGGCTCACATCTGCTGCACGAGGAGCTTCCTGCTCTTTTGTCTTATCGAGATTTTGACATTTTCATTTTGACACCGACATTTTCTACTTGACTCCACCGGCCTCAGAGCGCAGACACCGTTTTTGTGGTGCTGTTTTTTCCGGCGACTCTCTTGATGGCATTTTGAATAAATGATTGTAAAGACGAGACAGACGTTCAGTGCAGGTGTTAAAAGTCGACGCTGAAATATCTCAACGACTATTGGGACAAATTAAAATGGGCCTGTCTATGTCAGATATCGTTAATTGTGCTGCAGCCACTGTATTTTTTCAGCCCCCTCCTTTCAGTGACTGAATTGCTGTTGCAGCTTCTTCTTCATTCTTCTTTCTAAATGTATTGTCGTTTACTTTTTTTTAAATTTATTTTTTTAACCTTGTTGGCGGTGGAGAAGCCAACGCCGGTCATCTGTTTGGCTTGTCTACCACTTTGGCTCAGACTGAAATATTGGTTTTATGTTTGCCGACGCTCCTCACGGGTCGACTCTGACACCGTGAGTAATGTTCTTCTTCCTTCCTTCCAAAGCGGGAGGATGAGATGTTGCCCTCTTTTGGATTATGAAATAAACTGGAGGCAGATTCCTCCTGTTTGAATGCCAAAGGTTCTTCAAGAGATTTTATTACATTTACTCATTCCTACACTTTCAGTCTGCCAGGATCAGCTGCTACTAACCGTCTAGTTACTTGGCTGCTTCCATTATTGTAAATGCTCTCTGTAAAACCTGATCATTATCAGTAGTGCCCTTCACATGTCTGTACAAATCAGAGAAACAAATAAACTCTACTGTTGGCAGCAGCTTCGTAACAAGAAGTACTGCACTGACTTAAATGATCCTCTGACTTTTCAACCGACACCATCATGTAGTCAAACTTTAATTTGTCCAATACTTTGCATGTTTGCATGTTGACTTTGCCATTGTAAACATATTAGCATTTAGCACAAAGCACCACTAGACCTAAGCACAGCTTCACAGAGGAGCTAACACTGTTGTAGGGTCTTAGTCTGGTTTCCATGTCTGTGCAGCGTCTCCATTATCACATTAACACACATCATTTGGTTTGTGTTGTACCTGAGAATCCTGCTCCGATCACTATGTTACTGTGGTTGGGGTGACGGTCCAGCACGAAATGACGGTCAGGTGTTAGCTGCGAAAACAACAACAAAACACGAACATGAGCAAAGTCCAAAATTTAAAACACATCACTTTTGCTACGTTTATTCCTGGTGTCCACGCTACTCCGGAGTTTCCTTTCTTAAAGTGAGACTTTTGCAAACGCTTTCCCCGTTGTAGTTTGAAAACTCTGCTGTGGCGTTTTACTCTGGACGAGCAAAAAACGATGCAAAGACACCCACGTTCGCCTCCTGAGTGGATCTGACCTTGTTGTCTCTGCTAGCAGCTGTTGCTCAGTTCAGTTCTGCATCTTAACGCTACAACTGTCTCTGTTGTTCCTCGTTCGTAGTGTTTTCTGAAACTAACCAACTGCAGAGTCGACAATCCACTTCCTGTTTACACCCATACCCTGTATGCCTGAATGGTCATGTGATATGCATTTTCAGGTGTGTTAGTCTGGACGGAGATTATTTCTGATATGCAACTAAAACGCTTGTTTTCAGTTTGAAAATGCCGCTTTAAAACTAAAATGTATTGGTGTGGACGCAGCCTCAGTCCAGAGTGTCCTTCTCTCTCTCGCCTCCTCATTCCACTATATGGAGACACGAATAGTGAACTGAGCAGCTGCTGTCTGTCCTTGGAAGCACTTGACAAGGATACGTACTCCCTCCATGCGGCCGTGTGGCCTCTGGAGCTGCGCCTGTCATTGTGTCTTTGAGGAAAATGTGTTTTAAAATGTGTTTAACTGCATGAAAAGAGTCCGTCGTAGAAAACATAACGACCTCTGACAGAACGCGAAATTTAACAAGAAGAAGTGTAGAGACACGTGTAATCGAGCACTCTGCCCTCTTTTGAGAATCAGTGGTGATGGTGCACCACGCTTCCTGTTAAGTGAGAAAAGAGCATGACTGTCAGGATTTTCAGTGGCATTGGACAAGGTCACAGATATTATGTTTTCCTACAGCTTCAGTATGTGATCGTGGTAAAAGCAGCTAGTGTTGCTGGAGGGCAGAGCAGCTGCACAATCCCCCATCCCTGCAACACACACACACACACACACACACACACACACACACACACACACACACACACACACACACACACAGTTCTGCATGCTTTAAACAAAATCTAACACCTGTGGCTCAGAGAAGCTTCAATGTTTATTGCAATATGAGCAAACACACTGAAAATGTAGCTATTGTGAGTCTTGGCAGAGGTGGGGTTAAACTGGGGTCCGTCCTCTGGGGAGCACGAATGTTATTTTAGTATTTTTTGAGTACATACGGAAACTTTGCATGACAAATGTCGTTAGTTCGTGGTAACTTTGATATCTGTCAGAGAGGGGCTGGGGAAAAATGTGACATGTAAACTATTCAGCATATACAGGTATTAAAGAGCCAAACGTATTCATTATTTGTGTATATTTAACACAACTATCGAATGATTTTTACGCATCAATATATATTTGTAGATGTGATATGGTGATGTTTAGGATTGAGTGCAACCACCGTCTCCTAGAAATTATGTTTCCATACAATTAAACTGCAACAGTAAATATGTTTTGTAGGAAACGCTATATATATTAAAAATATCTGATCCTGCTCTTGTAGTGACTCCAGCTTTATTAAACTGTTTTATGGTTCTGTTCAGACTCTCACGGCTCTTTGGTTCAGGTTAGAGAAACATCCTGGTCTGATTGAATAAAGAAAAAGTTCACAATGACACAATATGTTTATTTACATTTAACAAAAAACATCTTTTCTTTACCTCAACCAAAGTGTTTTGTTGGCTGAATGTAACAGCAGATGGGACTGACTCTGGTATCGTGTGTCCTGTGTTTTGTATTCCTGTCATCCATCTCCCTTTTGAAATCTGTTGCCTTTTTAATAAATGTGCAGCTTCAATCATTAAAATCCAACAAAACGTATTTGCTGTTGCAGTTAAATTGTAATGTAATCTTCAGGGAGGCAGGGTTGTCATTTTGAATCAAAGTGAGATTTGTTAAGTCTATGGGAAACTCCTGCTGTTTCTGATCAAAGAAATAAAGTTGTAATTATTAATCAATCTTAAAAAGGAGGAATAAATCCTGTGTTACCTCTGGAGTGATAAGGGAGCAAATGCACGTGTGTTCTTTCTGCACAAAACACTTGGAGGGATAATTGCTTAAGCCTACAACATATTTTCAGTTTTAATATAATTCCTGTAATCCTATCCTTCATAAACAAGATGAGAGTTTAGTCTCCTGCAAAATGAGTAAAATGCTGTTTAGATCCCTTCGAATCCCCTTTAAATAAATGTACGTGAGTGTTGCCAGTGACAGATGTGTTGACTTTCCTGATATTTCTCGATGACCGGTGGATAACATCGGATTCCTTTACGTTCTGAAGCTTAAATCTCAGCACTTTGATGGATTAAGAACAGCGTGATGTTCAGTGTCGATACTTAACCGTATACATGCAGCTCTCCACCACGGCAGGTTCAGGGATCAGGCCCGGTAAACAGCGGGCGACGTAGCGCTGGAGGATGTCGATGTCAGACCTGTCTGTCTGCTTGTCTCTCTGGTCCGGGTCTGTCTCGCTGCCCATGTGGTAGCATATCTATGGACAGTATGACATCATCAATATTATTTCAATATGAAGCACTAAAGCTCGGCAACCCTGCGTTAGGTTTGGGTGACATCCAAAATTTAAAGGGGCTGGTCGTAAGTTTTCTCTGCAGCTGAAGGCGGTCTCTTGCTGGGGGCAGGTGGTGGTGGTTGTCTCTATCGGAAAGTCGGACAAGACGGGCTGTGGCTAGCTTGTTAGCGTGCTAACTTCAGTAGAAGAAAAGATAGAGACAGGAGTTAACGTTGTCGTTGCTTGCCATCTCTGCAGACGGCAGTTGGTGAGTAAAGGAAGGAAGTTTGATGCTGAACATGTAACCTCCACAGTAGTAAGTGCACAGCAGTTAATGCTAACGCTAGCTATGTAGCAATAGCAAAACTTAGAAATAGCTCCTTGTAGTATCTTGATGCAGCGTTGCAGTAAGCAATGAGGTGAAATGAGGATCTGATTCGGCAGCAGGAAGACTGTGCAAAACTACCAAAAAAATAAATAAAATAAATAAATAAAAAAATTATGAAAAATATTGCATATGGTAGAAAATATAGTGATAGTCGATATTGGTGCGATATTTGATACTATTGAATATCAGCCCAAGCCTACCATGCATAAATGAATAGGAGCACTCACTGTATTTTTCATGGTGTATATGTTGGTATTTGGTGATTTTCAATAGTTTTATTTTCACAGACTTATAGCGTACAGCAAATTCTGCCTCTATTAATGTTGTATTCACTAATCTCAGGTCTTTGTGTAATTCCTGTCTTGTTTACTTACATCACCATCATCTGAATGACAACAAGTCAAAACAGGGAAAGCGTGGACGTCCTCAGGTCCAATGCAAACCCATTTCTATTCAAAGAAGCAGGTGCCAGTGCGCTCTTTACTTTAGCATTCAGCAGTCCCAAATCCATAATCCGTCTTGTGTTGACAGTTTTACAGCTGATGTGCAATGAGGAGCATTGAAATAAAAACATCAGTACCTACCTCAACATCTGTGCAATGACAGAAAACAAAGAAGTTACTCGCTGTATCTGTATAATTATTCAAACAGGAAGTAGTTGGAAATATTCGTAATAATCAATGTTTTTATGTATAAAAATTTGTTTTGCTTGCATGTAATCAAGTTATTAATACAACAGTAATAATCTGGGTTCACACGAATATACAGCTGAGTGTCGTCTGCATAGCCACGACGATAGACGTTGTGTTGTCTAACAACACAGTTGAGTAAGAAGATAAAGACTAAAGAGTCGACTGTTTCCTGTGCGTTTCTGCAGAACTCACTGGGTTTACTTTTAGAATATATCGGGTGAAGTTTAACGTAGAGATATGTACACACAGCAAACTCTGAAAGCTGCTTTAATACAGTCTAACTCAGAGAGGCACAGCGAGGGAGCTGAGGGATTAAGGGAACACACACAGACACACAATATAAGTAATTACAATATCCTTCTCTGCTTCATTTTCTTTCAAATTATGTTTAATGGTCCAAATATTGGACATACAGTAGCTCTGGTGACTGTGTCTCAGAGTGAATAATACGACGTGGCACCACCATCTGTCCCCCCCTCTCTTCTATGCATGTGGTCTGCCATTAGGCAGCGAGCTCCCGCTGGTCTGCCATAATGCCCCGAAATAAAGATGTGCCATCAAACCCAGCACAACTCCCACAACTAATCTGATGTTGAGGTAGGACACATCACATTTTACAGTTGACTTTGCAGCAGTGTTTTTCGTTTCAGAGAAGTAGCAATCAGCCCCCTTTTTCTGTCTCTCCTATAGGTGTGAGAAATTAATGATTATCTATTTCAAAATCTGTGTTAATTAGTTTTATTATTCACTGCAAATATAAATAAACAAA
Organism: Seriola aureovittata; assembly: GCF_021018895.1. Taxonomy (NCBI): domain Eukaryota; kingdom Metazoa; phylum Chordata; class Actinopteri; order Carangiformes; family Carangidae; genus Seriola; species Seriola aureovittata. The sequence continues at coordinate 3,587,078 of NC_079367.1, read as the reverse complement.
TCACTGCAAACTGGTACTTGAGAGAATTTGTTTTCCAAGAAGGCGACACAAGAATGGCTTTGAAACAACAATGTTTATGTCCAATATAATGTTCATAAATATATATTTCTGCATATATCGAAATTATTGTATAATAAACCACATCATGTGATGAGCAGTGCTCCAGTGAGTGCATGTGCCTTTGTATAATGAAAAGCTGTATTTGCATCTGTGCACAGGCAGCACTAGTTTAAATACTAATGCTGAAAAATGAAGCCAATTGATAGATAAATGAGAGCATCTTAAAAAAATTAATGATCATATATCCTCCTTTTTTAAATAATTACCATGAATGTTGGAGGAGTATGTGCAGAATCTAGAGTTTCTGTGATGTGTAGTCGGACTGAACGATCCAGTTCCTGTGACGTACCTTCACCAGACCCGGGTACTCGTTGGACGGGAGGCCGTAGATGTGTTCGTCGGCCTCCTCGCCCTCGGTGAGCAGGAAACAGGGAAAGCGCCGCTTCACGTCGTATGATCCGGGAACCTTCTCCTTCCAGTAGCACACGTTGATCTTCACCACCTACAGTGGAGAAAAAACAATGACGCCCCCAGAGACCTGGATCTTACTTAAGACCTAATGACCGACCACACTTCAGTTTTGATGCAACTTGAGGCAAGTTGTTATGACCCATAGTTACGTTTTGTTGCTAAGCGACTCCTAGTGGCCGTAGTAATTACGACAGGAGCAAAGGGGAAAGTGTCGGTGACGTAGTATATAGAGTTAAAGTCCACGTCAGCAGGAGGTGGTGGTGGATGAATGTGACACAGGAGAGCGGTGTTCGATTCCCGTGTGGAAGTAGCCTTCTTCATGTCCTTCCAATGCAAGTGGATGGGGGATGAAATCTATAATCCTCATTCTGTGCAACAGCACGTTTCAAACTTGTTCTGCAATTAAATGAGGTTTTAACAGCCTGAGTTGGAAAAATCAAGTAGTTTAACTTCAAAAGTTTAATACATAAATCTCTAAGACTAAAACTCCAGGAGACATCCTCTGGATTTGATTAGCTGGATTAACTGGATTTGTCAGGCAAAAGTAAATTTCCCTTTTAGGTATTTAAACAAATGACAAGAGAGAATGGTTTGTATTCACCCCTGTCCAAAAATACAAAGACTTCATCCTTTGAACGGCATTAATTTGCCGCCCTCCGTAAATTTTGATGCCAATCTGCTTTTTCCTTTTCCGTGTGTTCAAGTGGATGGTGCGAGAGGAAAGGTCACGAGGACACAGAAACCATCGGGGACACGAAATATCGGATTCAACTGAAATGTGATCAGAGGTTTTTCAGATGCCTTGAGTGAACTGTTGTCCTGGTGATCTTGGTAGAAGTTGTTGAGCGTGGGCAGCCTCAGATATGATGATGCAGTTTCATTAATCAATACAGTGAATAGATCAGTACGAGACTCCTGAATGAATACACACTGAAACAGAAATGGCAGCTTTCACTAAACCCCTATTCTTAAAATACAAACAAAATGCATAACTCTACCTTCTCTGTTTTTTTTTCTGCTCATAAAGTGCAATTACAAAGCAGCTCTGCAGCAGCGAGGTGGGAATTAGGATTTAACGAAACGTACACATGACCGTGCAGACGACGTCTGTCTGACGGTGGGCCATAATAAGGACACATTGTTCAGGAGCTTTCAGTGTAATGAACTAACCGGCCGTGCACTCGTTCCCAGTCACCATAAAAATTCAGACTGAAGTACTCCGACGAGCCAATGAACTCGGAGTCTGTGCTTTTCTATCCGTTCACACAGGCATGGCATTCCCCAGGCCCCCCCACAGCTCGCTGCAAGCCTGAATAATGCAACTCCAATATCAGCTCCAGCTCTCCACTCTAACAGCTGTCTGCTTGTTTCTCCATCACCTTCTCTTTTCAGAATGTATGGCATATTGTAAGATGGAAAAGACTTGCCTTGCCTGACTATAGCCGAATCCAAATGTTCAGGCTCTACCACGCTCGCAGACTTTAAACAGGCTCAATCCCGGGCGGTCAGCGAGTGCTGAGGGCTGTACAAATCCACAGTTCATTAAAATCCACAAGGGGCCTGAAGCAGACTTTCTGCCGACTTTAAGAGAGTCCACATGGGGTGAAGACTTCACTTCAGTTTGCTCGGGAAATTACTCGTAATCCAAAGCAATATGAATATGACGATGTAAGACACTAAATAAACAACCAGAGCGGCAGAGAGTGCATAACTCTGCCAAGGCCAAACAGTCCCATCAAACTGTACAAACTCATAGATCTCAAGACTATAAACGTGATCTTTTTACATCAAGATCCAAACTTTACTCCCTGACAAATTGATGAAAATGTCCAAAACTGCCCTCAAATCTGTCAATGTACAGGAAAGTGATTAAAAAAAATTCCTGGAATCTGCACCAAAAAAACAGACCCAGGTGTTATCATGACCCCCTTGGTGGAGGTAATAATAAGAATAAGAATGATGTCTACCATATTTATCTAAGTTTATTATCTCCTCCAAACTTGGAGGAGGGATGAGTCATGGATCAGAGGAGAACAAATTAAATTTTGGTGTGGATTCAAGAAATGATTATGACTTTCCATAACGTGGCGAGTTAGGGTGTGTTTCTGCGTTTTCATCAACTTCATCAAAGATCTCTCCATATGTTTGAATATGTTTGGATATTCAAACATATCCAAAATCGACCAAGCTTAATGCTTGATAATCCCTCTCCTTTGCCGTTCTTTTCATTGACTGGTCTAAATATTGGTGGAGGGGACGGTGTCTCTGCAGATTCACAATGGATGACTTTTATAAAACAGAACGGTGCATATGATGAGAACGTTTGAGGTACCTCCAGTGGCAGCTGTAAGCCAGTGTGGCTCAGCAGTCTATTAGCCCAGGGTCCGGCCGTGATCACCAGTCTCTTGGTTCGATAAACACCGGCAGAGGTTGACACTGTCACAACCGGGCCGGGCTTGATGTCCATTACCTTCTCTTTGTCTTTTATGATCCCACCCAACTTCTGAAACTGCCCCTGGGAGAAGAGACCGACAGAACATGCGTTAATGAAAATGAACACATTTTAAATGGCATGAACGTAAATGTTAGTAAGTGCTTCAAATATAACCGTTGATCAGCAGTCACTCCTAAAGAAGTATTAATTGACATATTTTGTTTTTAAGAATTTAGTCACAACATATCTGTATCTATTCGTGGTGTAAAGTTGGGCACTTTAACGTTAACACTTTTGGACTCAGCCTCAAGTGGCCATTAGAGGAACTGCAGTTTTTGGCACTTCCATGTGGGCTTCATTTTTCAGCCGCTTCGTCTCGGTGGTATTCTGTTGCGGTGCTTGTAAGATCAGCGCTGTTCTGAAGCCGCTGATGTTCCGTCAGTAGCTCAAAGTGAAATCAGTGACTGTGCTGATTTACAGTTCCCTCTTTACCCTCGGGTGAATTATGCTTTTGTGTCACAATGTAATCAGTTTAGCTAGCCTACATCACCGCAACGACCGGATCAACAGCGTTGGCGTCTGGTCATCAAACAGTTTAGGGCCCCAGACACACCTGAGTTGGCCCTGTGTGCAACCGTGAAAGAAAATCAGCAGAGTTTTCACGGATTTCAAAGAGAGCGAGAGAACAGAGAGTAGAAAAAGACATTAAGAAACCTGCCACTCTGAGATAATGTAACAAGACAGATCAATTGCGACGTTTATTATGACATAATATTAAAGGCAAGAGGCTTTTAAAGAGCCGTTGCGTGACAATGCACAAAGCAATAATCTACTGATCTATTACACATCTATCACCACAAGCTTTAATTTCTAATTGACTGCTGCTTCACAAAAAAAAAAGAAAAAAGAAAAGCGGCTGAACATCTGTCCAGTCAATTGAAAGTGGCACCTCATTGAAACAACAAAGCAGTGTTTTGTGCTTGACCTGGCAGCCACGGATGAGTCTGTTCTCCTCCAGTGCTTTTTGTCAGTGCTGACAGAGTCCAGTAATGTGAATTTATTGCTGAAGATATCCCTGCTGTGAGCTATTATTAGATTAAAACAAAGGCCATGAAATATGTTCAATTATCCACATCTGGGTATTTTTCAGCCCGGTTTTCTATCTGCTTCTCACATATGAAATCAGAAAGTGTTTTGCTCCTTTTATCTCTCGTTACTTCCACATGCTCTCAAAGGTTTTTGCTACAGGAGAATTGTCTCCAGCTTTACACAGATTTCCATCAACACACAGACTCTCCGTCATGAACCCTGGAGCAGACATCAATTTATGTTTTATTGAAATTTTCTTTTCAGTGACATACTGGGTAATTTTCTATTAATGCTTTGAAATGCACCTTTTAAAGGACCACACATTTTAGCATGTGAGAGATGACAGATATTGAGCATTTCATACTAACCAAGACAAGAGAGACCTTGAAAAATCCTTGAAAACTTTAAGACACAGATTGTTTGAGGTGAATGAACTTTATAGACCTCCATGTAAGGCAATCGACAAAAACGGTATCAAAACTGACATTAAGAGCCGCTAACGTGATTAATCTTGCTCATGTCGGTTAATTCAGTTAATACTTTCCCCAATGCGTTCATTTGTGAAATGTCCCCGTTTAAAAAATTACTACCTCGTGTTCCACATCGTCAGACTAACGTTAGTCCGTGGTCACTCAAAGCAAAGCTGGCGAAATGGAAGACTCGAGCTAAAACTCTGAGCCTCTAGGCTACAGTCACACTTTTAGTTTTAGTTTAAGTCTAAGCTTAAGGGGCCTGAGAAAGTCGGTTAATCTAGTGATAAAGGAGCTGAGGTGGCAACACTGCTGGTTTGCGCCGAATTGTTTTGAAAGAGCATCAACCATTGGGGAAACTCGTTTTAGCTTTATGGGCGGCCACACTTCTCCAGTAGCTTTCAATTTCTGGAACCGGAGACTTTTGGAAACCCTGCTGGTGTGACCCGTTTTTAAGTTTGAAAAGTGTTTAGTGTTGCAGTCTGGACCTGTAGTCTGGAAACGATGGCGCAGACACTCGCCTCGCCTTGTGAATGGGTCTTCAACAGTCACGACTACCAGATAGTGGTGAGCGCAACATCGATGGCGACCAAAGGTAATGCCACGAATTGGTTTAATCGCTTGGAACACAATCACATTGCCGAATATAAAATCAGAAAAGCGACAAAGTAAAAAGTTTGACATAATCATCATATGGCCCAGCCCTACCTCCATGATTAGTCTCGATTAGACTTCACTCACAACTTGGATTTGGGGATTTCTAACACATCATATCCTATGTGGACCACATCGTTCAATCTACCAATGATATCTATGCAGTACCTGTACGGTCTTGAGTGCGCGGTCAGCATACAGAACGCCAGCAGTTATGTCCACCACCGCTCCATCTCCCTCGGCCAGGTTGAAGTTGGGGATGTGCTGGCTGAAGTTGTCACGGGTCAGGACCACCGTGGGAACCTTGTTCCTCTCCAGGGTGGTTTTAAACAGCTGGTAATTCTGGCTGTTCTCCGGTCCCATCACCAGGAGTCCTGTTTGTCTGAGGGGGGAAATCAGTGGAGGTGAAGACCAGAAATGACCTATTCAGCCCCCCCACAAAATAGTTTGGTAATCATTTGACTTCTGGTTCTTTCAGGCCTTGTGGAACAAAAGCATTTCAACACAAATGTCACTTACTAGCTTTTACGCAGCTTTCAACCACAATTCAAAGTTGTCATCAGTGATTGCACATTAAAAATGTTGTGTCATCATGTCAGTGTTGAAATGTTATCTTTTTAAAAAGGTTATGTAATCACACTTGAAAAATCATGACGAAGGCCATGTCATCAGATAATCATCAGGTTGAAAGCTCCAATAAAAGCTAATAAGGAACCTTGAGTTCAGAATCAGTAGTAGTTTCCTGTTCACCTTGTTGTTTCCCTTCCTGACCTTGAAACAACATGTTTCTGAAGCTTCAGTTTGTACCTGAAGAGCAGCAGCATGGCGCCACTGTGCCAGAATGCCCCGGGAGATTTTCCAAAAAAATATGACATCATGGATTTGGCGGTTTGTTAACGCTCCAGTATAGTAATCTCTGTCTTGACTTCTCTGCGGTGAAATTACATGTATTGTACTCTTGTGAACAACCTGAACGCAGCTGTTGATAGTGGAGTGAAAATGCAGCACTGTGTTGAATAGAGCTGTTGTTCAGTATTGTCTTCATGCAGCTGGGTGGATCGACTCAGGGTCATCAACACAACAGGTTTCTCCTCACAAACCCCCCGCTGCCTTCCTATGCACCCTTGAAAAAAACTATTAAACTTGACACAGGACAGCGAGGTGCTGGCGGAATGAAGAAAAAAATCAAATCTGCCTTCACAGAGACACATCAGCTCATACGTCCAGAGAGTTATTCATGTTGAGGATTCAGAGTACGAATAACATACTGCATAAGTTATATCTTTTTTAATCCTTGCTTGTTTCCCATATGTTTTCCCTCCAAAGATAGAGCCTGGCAAACATTCAAACAAGGTAAAACTTTCCTCACCTGGTCAAGTGGGTGGAAAACACAATATTAATGCATTAACGTATACGCATCTTTAGAAAAGTTTAGATAAGGATGAATGCAACAGTAGCAGTTGTGAGATCTCGTCCTCTTGACGTGAGGGTAGCTGGTTGAGTTTACGACGCATTTGACTCCATCCTGGATAATGTCTCTCACTTGTCTTGTCTTGCATCTCGTCTTCTACCTGGTCTCTTTTAACAAGATCATCTTTCCCTAACCTTTATCTGCTTTTGTTGCGCTCTGAAATCTCAGCAACTACTTTGGTGAGCTATAAAAATGTGACCCAAGTTGTAAGAAACTGTAGTTTCCCCTTAACCAAACTTCTTAACCACTGAAGTGAGGTCAGTCTGCCACTTTTATCCGACTGAAATATCTCAAAAACTGTTGGGATTGATTGCCGTGCAGTTTTGTACCAGCGTTCATTGTCACCAGACGATGAATCCTGCAGGCTTTGACTGGTGCGTGAAATATTGTAACATCTACAAGATCTACATTCATTGTGCCCAGATGATGAGTCCTGATGACTTTGGAGATCTGCTGACTTTTTCCTCTGGTTCAGAGCGAAATATCTTGACACCTGTTACATGGACTGCCATGCAGTTTGGTTCAGTCGTTCGTGGTCTTTGAAATTTCCATCGCCTGTCACCACGAGCATGGCTGTACACTCTCAGGGCTCGATTTTTGTGGCAGAACAACGACTCTTGCAAGCAGCACTTTGACTGTTTGGTCTTTTCCTGACCTTGAGTTTCCCTTTGCTCCTCTGACTTTTATTTCAGCCAGTGCACGGGTGCACAAGTGGGAGGAGAGGAGCAAACAAGTGGGAGGTTTATTCAAATCAGGTATTTTAGATTAACAGAGCTCATTAATCCTGTGCATCACAGCCTCCTCTGCAGTTTGAAGAAATAAAAAAACAGCAGTTCATGTTTTATTCTTTTTATTACAAAGCAATGTGACCCCCAGATATAATAAGAGACAGCGAATGGTTGGAAGGATTACAAAGCAAATGCTGCTGTAGATGCAGTAGAATTATGACTGAAGTGGCTTTGGATTGATGCAGTCATGTAAACTGCTTCACCGAGCTATATTTTTATTATTCATTTGTACCACCATTGCACTAATTAACTGTTAAAAAGCCGCGCCATCTGCCTCTGGCTGCAGATTTGTGTCGCCGTGTGTTCACAGGATGTGCTGCTCTGCACCAGCCATTTCCTGCATTTGTCACTGTGACTGATGCAGCTGTGTCAGAGCGAGGATACCAGTCATGCTACTGGATCTATCCTATGCACTTCCCACTGCTGCAACTTAAGAAACCAGAATAGCAGGTGCGCTCGGAGACTGGAATGTTGAGGGTTGACAAATCAGAAAACACTCCAGCTTGTTTTGGGAGGGAATAACAACCTGTTTATGATGCAAAAAAATTCCTTACTAAGCTTATTAACTGTAGAATCCAAACTTGTGTTTCTCATGCTGATTTTAGATCAAGCCTCTCCTGACACATTCGTTCATGCACGTTTCCATCGTGGCATTTCCAAATAACTGCGAAGCTATTCTGACAAATTAGGACTTCTCAACCCGGAAGCACCAGCAGCATCACTCACGTATTCATGTGCACCAGCCCAGCTGGTCTGCGATGCCTTACTTGTGTATGAGAGGACACTCAAAGAGATGAAAGAGGAAAAACAATCTTAGGGCAGAGCACCCACTCACTGCTGCTGAAGTGGCACTTGGATTTCACTCTGTAGTTCTGCTTCTTCACCAGTTCTGCTGAAAAAACTGACCAAAAATTTTGGTTTCACGCATAAATCCTTATCCAACCTGTGGGTGCTGACCAGAAGCGACGCGTGTTACAGAAGCATCCATCTGTCTCATACACACCAACTGCAACAACCTCCTGAAGTGCCGAGAACACAGCGGCCAACCAGACTGTCCTCACCCGGCTGACTCAGCTCGGTGAGACCAACTGTCCTGTTCTAACAGAAATCGTTTCAGTGTGCTCCGTCAGGAAAACCGTGGATTTATTTTACTTTACTTCCACCAGAGCAGCGCCTCATTGTCAAACTGCCATCTATTTTTGTGACTTTATAAGGAACAAAGAGTGTGTAAAGGGGTTGAATACTGACCTGCAATGGCATACAGGATGTTGTTCTGAAAGATGGAGGACGGACATGATTTAAAGCTCCATATTTTCTTCTTCTTCTGTGTTTTATTTGAAGTGTTGATCCATAAGAAGATATACTTGTGCTTTTAAGAATCAAAAACTGTCTCAGTGTAGTTTCACATCTCCTCTCTCAGGCTTCTCTCTGGAGCTCTATTAACAACAGGTCAGTGAGCCAATCAGAAGAGAGGAGGCTCTGAGCCTCTCTTCTGATTGGCCTCAGATAAGCCTGCGAGAGGAGATGTGAAACTACACTGAGATGGTTTTTGGTTCTTTAAACCAGATATATATCTTCTTATGGATCAACACTTGACAGCGTGCAGGATGGGACCTTCAACATGATCTTAACTGTGACATCTGACTGGAAGCCAAACGTCCAGTGGACAGTAAAGCCGTCGTGAGCGGTTGTGAAACTCGGGGTGTAATTCAGTAACCTGTTTGATCGATGGCTGACTCTTTGCCAGCAGTGTTTCCTAAAGGCTGCTCCAACATCTGTCAGTCGCCATGAGGCGCAGACGCCATGAGCTGAAGGCTTCAGCCGTCCATTAGAAGATTTAATGACTATGTCGCCCGGCGTGCCGGTGTGTGTTTACGACTGGAGGAAGGAAAAGCAGTGCAGGTGTGTGTGTAAGGTTGTAAATATGACACCTATCGGAGTGGGTGATTGGTGGCACTGGGTCAGCTGGTGGATGTGCTCATGTTGTCATGTATGGTGTTGGTGGTTACGTTTTAGCTCCAGGCCTTTTACGATGGTTTCATCTGCTCTCACCAGCCTGGCTCCGGACATTTCTCATTGTGATGCAGACTTTTAGTTTTTATTTTTGCCAGCTCAAGGGCACAGGTGGCTTCCAGACGTGGACCCATCAGTCATGAGTTATGGATGGGCGCACTGGGACGGGGAGGCGCACTGTGTTTCTACGGAACACAGATGTGGGCGCGGCTCGGTATCATGATCTGTTGCCCCCGAGACGTGAATAATGAATCGGTGTTATTCCTCTGGCTGGTGCTGAGAAACAAACAGGGGCGGCTCGGAGGTAATACGACCAGGAAACTCGCTGTGCTGCTGGAAGCGTGCGCGCAGTTTGATGCCGCTGTCATATTTGTAAACACAGATTCCTCCGCGCATGAATATCAGAGGTTTAACAGTTTTTTTTGTGGGGGGAGGGTGGGGACACATGGGAGCTGTCAAGTGGTGATTCAGTGATGCTGGAGGTGATGAGAAAATCATGCATTTATGGCTCCCGTGGATTGAGTTGCTGCTCTTGTGCCGCACGCACAACACCTCGAATGTGACAAATCTCCGTGTTCTGGTGAAGCTCTCCTTACAGTGTGTTCTATTTAATGTCCCCCCCCCCCCCCGTGTGCTTCTGCCGACTGCTCACCTGTACAGTCGCACACCTGCCTCCCTCTCCAGCTGAGCCCACAGCTCGTAGCACTCCTCCATCATGTGGGTGTAGAAGTCCTGCTCGTAGGCCTTGCGGATGATGCGGGTCTGGCCGTGGGAGCTCCCTCGGGTGTGGGGCAGGACGAACTGGAAAACAGGAACATGATGTCACCTGGTTAAAATTAAATACCTTTTTTTTTTTTGATTTGGCCAAAAGTATGTAGACATGTAACTGATAATTACAACCAGCTCGAAAGTGTGACTAGTGCACCATTTATATTCAAACCCTGTACGTGTTGAGCCCAGGTGTAGCTTTTACGTCTAGCTGGGAAGTCAGACTGGTCTCCGTGGTAATAACAGGAAAAAAAATATTGATTACACAGCCGGGAGGAAACAGAGCGATGGCAGCGTCCCATTTCGAAAGGCTCCTTCAAATACAGCCCAGAGACGCAGCCCAACTCATCCCAACAGTCGCCGCTCTTCTCAGACGGCTTCTCACCAGATGTCCAGTGGATGTAACTTGCATTGCATCATGGTCGGGCCACAGCTTCGCCACGTCTTCACAGTGTTACAGAAGTAAAGCATCTTCAAACAGTCTATTTCTTCTTCTACTTTTCCAATAGTGGTTAGAGCCGTTTTGCAGATAATATATTTTTTCATTTTCAAGCCACTGAAAACACAGTTGCAGTTTTATTGGTGATCCATTTGCTAACAGTCATTATTCATTTTAATGACTGGACTTCAGCATCAGCAGCCATCTGATCTTTATGGTGTATCTGTATTTCTGGAACAGGGAGTATTAGCAGAAGGAAGACTGAAGCAGGAAGAAGTGATAGAAACTTAACAAGAGAAACGAGTGTTGTTGTAAAGACAAAGACGATTTTCATTAAAGAAAAAGACCTGATGTGTGAAGCTGTGAGGGAGATTCCCGCTCAGGAGTTCTGTTGACATCTTCACGCCAGCTGGAGCGGCAGCAGAGCGTCTCCAGCTGCCAGAGAGCGATGTGACCAGGTCAAAACATGGTCTTACTGCTGGACCCTGTAGTGTTTGTATTCAGTCTGGTCTCTTTATCTGTTGTCAGGAAACATGAGGACGGGCGCCGCTGATTGGTTCTTGCTGCCACGGTTGCGTCCCACCAATTTAAGTGTCCCCCGGTTCCACACGTCATAAAGTTCACATCAACAACAATAACAAAAAAAAAGCCAGGAAAATGTTTTGTATGTATCTCATAATGAACACACTCCAGTAATGCCGCACACACACAAGTTCAAGTTGTCTGTTAATGATGAGTTGTTACAGCAGTTAACTGCATCAGTGAGGGCAGGTGGTTTCATTAACCACAAATTAGTTGATTATTAGATGCACTAAAGCAAACTGTAATGAGGAGGCTTTAAACAGCACCTGCAGAATTACATAATCCTGAGGAAAACGCTTGTGGTTCGTACTGTGTCTGCATGGTTACTGTTACTAACCAAAGTCACCTCCAGCTAACGACCGGTTAATAACGAGTAGATACACAACACAGAGAGCGGGAGAGTCGGTGCTCCTGCAGGAAGTGGTCACACTGTGTTAGAAACCCCTTTTCTGCCCCCAGTCAGGGGCCCACGCAGGGTTACTTGGGGTCGGGCTGGGGGCCCCTCTGCGTGCCCCTTACTATGAGTATAAGTGGTTATTAATATAAAATGTTTATTTTTCTGCTGTATGTACATACATACACTTTACTATGTCAATATGTTCACAAAATCCTTATTATACTATAATTATTAATGTTATTATTATTATTATTATTATTTTATACCACAGACTATTATTAAAACATGTCACCATGTAAACACACAACCCAAAAACACACCCAAATCCAATCATGTCAACTGTCAAAAACACACACACACACACACACACACACACACACACAAATAAATAAAAGTTAATGAAAAAAATCCACAACAGTTTTTAAAAGTGATGTTTTACATCTAAGCAGTTACACACAAATTAAATAAAAAATAACAAATGTAGGTTCATGTAATAAATATGTATTATAATGAATCAGAGCCCCCCCCCCCCGGACTCTGGTCAGTTAAATTCATGCTTGCACAGTTGGATCATGTGAAGTGAACCTGGCTCTGCAGTCTGCTGACGGTGCTTGTAAACAGCTGATCTCCCAGCACTGAGTTGAGTGTGTGACACACACCTGCTCCAGCAGAAGAGTCCTCTGGTTGTTCTCCGCCAGCCGGTAGGCCGTGAAGGAGCCCTGCACCCCGGCCCCGATCACCACGCAGTCATACTCGACCGTGCTCGACATGTCGCCTTTACTTACCGGTGACGGACAACAAGCACAGTCACGTCACTGCTGCTCTACAGGCTCCAACAGCCACGCCCATTGAAGGTGGAGGAGGAACCGGAGGAGTGGAGAACTTTCTGTACCTTACGCCCTGAGTGTTGTCTGCCAGGGACGCAGCGTTTCCGTCACACGCAGAGGCTCCTGCAGGTCTGAGGTCGGACTGAACCTGGTTATGGTCTGGACTGGGGGCTTTGCTGTGGTGTGCACCTGCTCCAGTGTTAGAGGAGGATTTATGAGAGTTAACAGGACGTGAGTGCCTGGCAGTCTTAGTGTAGGGCAAAGAACACAAAAAGTTTAATATTTATCTGTCAGATTTGATCTGTGTTGTCTTTTGCACCTGCTGCTGTCTTTTTTACTGGAGTTCACATTCGTCAATTATTACAATTATTACAATTAATCTAGCAGTGGAATGAACTTTATATTATTTTATTTTATTTTGGCATAAACTATATAAATAGCAAATGTGTCCATGAACATTATAAAAAACTATTATTATAAATATTATAGACAATAATAATACGTTGTTATAAGTATATAATTAGTTAATTGTAAATTGAAAAAATTTGAAGTTTAAAAAATTAAAGTGATATAAAGTAAAACTAACTTTAAAACTAATCTTTCCAAATAAAGGAATGCATTCATTAAATAATAATGAATTAAACTTTGGTGCCGTTAATTCAGCATTAGAAAGCAATGAGCAGTTAATTGCTTCTCTGCATTTTCAAAGTGGCTCAAATGTAGAAGAGACTAAAGAAGCTGAGTTAGTGTGTGAGCTGGAGACGAGAGTCAGGAGTGAGAGTTGGAAAGGTTTCCGCTGTGACAGCTCGGTTATATTTAACTGTTCAAACCTGGAAGGTTAAAGCAAACAAACACGTCGTGTGTGTGTGTGTGTGTGTGTGTGTGTGTGTGTGTGTGACAACTAATAAACAAAACGAGTGTGTGATGTTACAACAGTAGATTTAATGAGCAGTTATTAGTTGCAATTAAACTTTTTCCCACGAGCTCGGTTAATACGTGATGTATTGTACACAAGCCACTCGCAGCAGCGCTGTTGTCCCTCCTCAGCAGATAACCTGTTACACTTATATAATGATGAACAGCCTCCAGAGTCCAGAGGTCAGTCATCTGCAGCGGGGGGGGGGGGGGGGGGTACACACGGCTGCTGGGAGGGCAGCTGATAACAAACTGAAGATATAAAGTGATTTATACATGTGATATACATCTTATTAATATTCATTTTCATATACTGTAGCCTACATGATGAAGTGGAACAGATTCACTGAATCCTCTTTTTCATTCCAGTTTACATCTGCACTGTTTGTGAAAATGTTTGTGCAGCTTTGTGCTTTCAAAAAAAAAAAATCCATTTAATAGTTGCTGAGATATTTCAGTTTCCACCAAGCTCGTGGACGGTATGAAAAAAAAAAATCCAGTTTGGAGATAAGTAACCTCTGTGCTTTTCTTACAATGACAATGAATGAAAAATGCCTTTCTGCAGAAATTGCCAGATATCTGCCATATCCAGACACACACAGCGTCTCCATACAAACCGCCTTCATTTACATACGGACATATTCTGGTGGACTCGCAGGTTTTGTGGTGATGTTATTAGCAACAGATTCTTCTGAGGCACAGCAGTTTATTTTCTGATGGCTGTTGACAAATTCAAGCTTCACGCATTGATTTTTTTGGTTGAGTTTTTTCTCTAATTTTACCTTAACCCACTGTATGTTCTTCTGTTCCGCCATTTTGCTTATTGTTATTTGATGTTGCAAAATTCAACGTCTCAGTGTTTCTGAAGTTGAAGCGTAGAAAAAGTAAACAGTTGGACTTTAATTTTTACGCCCATTACTGCAAGAAAACAGGAAGTTAATCAGTTTTTGTGACCTAAACATTCTTGTTTGTTTGTTTTACTTTGGGCAGTTCACCTCTGACCTTTGTAGCAGGTCACTTCATTCATTGGACTTGAGCTGCTGAAATCTCAATATAAAGTGGAAAAACAGGGGTGTGTGATAAAACTTTGGACCAGTAGTGAAGGCCTGTGCTTTCCACACACTCTGCACTTTGTACTTGAGATAAAACAACTTTTCTTCTTGATGTAATGTTGTTCATTTACATTAGTTACACGCTACTCATTGGGTTATCTCGGTGTGAAAGTACGAAAGAACAGGAACAGAAGCGCCGGCTCAGTGAACATGAACCAGTGCTGATCTGATGAGAGCGTATTCACAGTGGGAATAGAAGACGCTTGGACGACCCTTGACCTGAAATCATGCAAACAAAGCTGTAACCGACTCTTTGCAAAGAGCTGCAAGCATATGCTGTAGACCTACATGCTTTATGCCAGCGCATCTGACATTTATGATATATGATATACTGCAGAGGGATGTGCTACATTCTAGGTTTCACTGGCACGAATTACACACAGATCGGTCAAATAGCAAAACAGCCTTCGCTCAAATGTACGAGCGTTAAATCAGCAAGGAAGAGTAGTTTAGGATCCAAATAAATAAATGAATCAGAAACAAAGCAAGCAAAGCCTATAAGTGATGGAGTCCTTATCAACGACGATTACGAAGGCAAGAATAGCATGCAATTAAGATAACTGCATAATTAAGCTGAAATAGTGATAATTCACCATCATGCATGAATGCATGCAAAAACATTAGCGTAGCCTAATTTTACACACGATCCATGTTGATGAAGAGACAAAAAAACTAGAGAATGCATAATAACAACAAATAACACAATAACGTGTAATAGAGTGATTATGATCAAGCTCTGTTAGATTTTCTTAAAAGCTGTCCTCCATTGTTGGTGGACGACCACGTGCTAACATGCTGCCACCGTCCATGGGCTGGACTGAATGTTGTGAATTCTCTCTCTCTCGTCGTCACATTGTTTTTACAGAATTTCATTCACTGATATTATGAAAGTAGCAATTATAGCTGCATTTAAATGAGATGATTGCAGCATATTTTCTCTTAGTTTAATAATCCTGTCAAGAGTTGGACACGGAGCTTTTCAGAGGCTCGTAGGTGTGAAGTGAGGCGTTTGAGATCCTCTGAAAACGTGAATCCACAGATCAACTGCAGGTTTGCAACAACTCCTAACGATGCTAATGGGGCAAAAAGTACAAGTCACTAACATCGTGTTATCGCTGCCTTTGATGAAAGAGGTCGTAACCGCACCTGGAGTTTGTTATGTTAGATGAATTGTGGGTAAACAGTGGGCTGTGTGGGAAACGGCCTCGGGGCAGCAGGCTGAGCAGATGGATGGTGAGGCAGGACAGACCTGCAGAGGGTCAGATGGTCAAACACCCCGCTGTTCCACCGTGTCACACACACACACACACACACACATGAAGTGTGAACCTCCCCACAGCCTCCGTCCTGCTCCATCACGCCGCACAACATTAGCTCCACACACCACATTCACCTCCTCTGTGTCCAGTAAAGGAGCACATCAGTAATGTTGCATGTTTCAGCACATTTAGTTGAAGCTGCATATGTTTCCATCCCAACCAGCTTCCAACTGCAGCAGTGGTTTACATTGGCTCATGTGTTCAACCAGACGCCCGTTGGTTTCCATTTATTCCACCACAGTGTGAAGACGAGGCGGTTTTCATTTGGCAAAAATAATTTCAGCCCTGATCCTTTTATTTTGGTGGTGATTCAGTCAGCTGGTGTCTGCTGTAATTGCTTGCTGATGAAGTGTTTTAATATAATTTATGTGTGTAAAGCGTCTCTTTGATTCTGACTGGACCACAGCATCATTGGGCTTGGGCCAATATTCTGTAATATGCCTCATGTGATATTTTTCATAATGTTAATTTATATATTATTAAAACAAAAAATACCTGAAACATAAAATATAATAATATATAACATACGTCACTAGATTTTATCAAATAGAAATGAAATGGAAAGTCTTTATTGTCATTGTACAGAGCGAAACACAATGAAACTGAGTGGTAAATGAATAAATATAAAGTGCAGATGTAATTCTTGAGAATGTTGATCAGGAAGTAAATGAGCATTAACAATAAAATTCAAAACACACTTTATCTATGATATGTTCATAAGTTGTATATGTGTTTTTTTAAATCTTGTTTGTAGAAGTGAGTCAGGCGAGTCTTTTTAGTGACTCTCCGAAGCTCCACAGAAAGATAAAGTGAGACATCAGTGTGCTGTTTATGATCTGGGAGTCTTACTGGGCCACTGAAATCACCATCTGCTGGCAGTGAAAGTTTATTTCCTCTGTGCACATGGCAGAGACTTTGCTGCTGAGGCCCCAGCGGTCCACGTCCCTCAGCTGTGTGGGATATGATGAACGGCGTTCGCCTCCTTGTTTAGAAAAAAGAAACCCCCTCTGCTCTGCAGCACGGGAGAAAATGCAGCGTCAGGGCATTTCCTCAAAGCAAAGCCACCGTCCCTGACACCAGGGATCCTGGAAGCAGGAGGAAGAAATGATGTTTCTGCGGCAGAGAGTGGCCCCATCACCCCGCCTTAGATCCACTGCCATGATATTAAACAACGGCGCATGTTCAGCCTGGTTTAAACTGTAATCTGCAAATTTTTAAATTCTTCATAGACATCAAATTTCAATTCAGTTAAAAGCTAAAAAAAATATCAGTAACAATTAGACATGAATGATTTCTTAGGTCTCTAAATGTCAGTGGACGATAATCAGCAAGTCACACTGGTTATGTTATACATGAGGTAATTAAGGCTTATATATTAAGGATTATAAATACTAGGGTTTTTTAATAGGGGGAGCTTTTGTTAATAACTACTTTGACATGATTATTAGAGGCTGTCTTTTAATACAATACTCACATGCCCATATGTGTGTGTATTAGAAGCATTATTAGCTGCTGTGGTTGTTTCTTTTATTATTATTATTATTATTAGAAGATCTCATCCTTACGCTGTTCCACTGGAAGTCGAGCAAAAGTCTCCATTCTTTGCATAAATACTTTTCAAAGTTGATCTGAGGCTGATGGGACGCAGAGTTAGACAAATAGCTCTTTCTTCTCAGTGTGAACTTCTCTTCCTGCGAGTGTCCTCTCCACCACAGAAACACCGTTTCTGCAACTATGAAGATGGAATTTTGCACAATAAAGAATAAATATTTAATTCGCCGAATATCAAAATGTAAAAGCACTCATTATGCAGAAGAACGGCCCCTCTCAGTGTTATGTCATTATAAATCAGAAAGCTGGATTCTGAATAGTAGTAATAATAATAATAAACTCTGATACAAGAAACGCAGCACCGACCTGCGCCAAGAGCTTCACATAAAAAAGACATAAAATAAACATAAAGTTTAAAATGAGAAGGAATAATAATGATAAAATAATAACATACAGATAAAAAGTAGAAATAAATATGAATATTTCTTTTTTGCCGTATTACTGAGGCATTAATATGTCAACAGGATATTAATGTTCTAGCTGGTCAAGGACAAGCAATATTTTATTATTTTACATCCAGTTTTTATGGATAATATGATTCTGTAAAAAGTTGTTAGTGACTTATAATTCCAACAAGTACATGCAGTGCTGTGTTTCAGCTTTCTGATGCTGCTGCTGGTGATCACCTCCCGCCTGCAGCAGTTCTACATTAAGAAGTACGATGTGAAGGACTGACTTGTTTTATTTTATTATATCTATTTTTTCTGACAAACATGGACTGCTGTTTACAGAGCAGTGCTAATTGGATCTCTTCTGTGCCCACGCAGCAGCCGGATCAGCTGCTCACTTTACTGTTAGTTAGTCACGGTGACTGGTCAGCTCGTTGTTTTTCCTGCGATTTATTATGTGTGAATAGTGTTTTTGGCAATATTATATCTGGTTATAATGCTGCACCAGTAAAGCCATCTGAATTTATGAAAACATGATATTATGTTGACATAACATCAATCATATTTGTGCTTAAAATGTATAATATTTGTGACGTAGTAGGGCGAACATTGAGCATGTTTTAATTGATTTTAATTTAATGAATTGAACTGTTATTTAGCTTTATGTCGTTGATATAAATGAGGCGGACAAAATGATAAAAGCACGTGGCAGTACATCACAGTATAACTAACTCAACAGCAGAATGATCAGCGTGAACACAAGCTGAACGCTATCACCTTCGTTAAAGGAGGATTTAATGCTGGACTGCGTTAGTTTCATCCAGGTGTTCCTAATAAACTGGTGTATCTTGGCTCAGTCTGATGCCCTGTAGACTTTTTATTAGAGACAACTTGTTCCTTTATTACAGATGGTGCCAGTTAAACAATGTGGTGTATGTGGCCTTTAGTGCCGCTGCTTTTATTGGAAATACAATGTTTCCTCTGGCGCATGTTTTGTTTCAGTGTCGAGCCGACCGGACGTTCAGGAGAAAAAACAAATGCTGTACGAGTCGCTCATGGGTCGAATCTCTACATTTTATTTCATCATTTAGCAGAAGCAGCAAAACAAAAGAGTTTTGGAGTTATAAGATCTTTGACATATGTTAATGTCACACTCACTGACGGCCTGAATAGATTATTAGGCAGAAAAATCCATGACATAAGCTTCATTTGAGAAAAGGTCATGCAGAAAAAGGAAAAAAAAAAAGCCAGCACTCCCTGAGACTGGAGAACTACTCCACTGCTATTTACCTGGCATTTACTGCTGGCAATGTATTCTGAGTCATATATTCTTCAAATATCAAGCAGATCTTGTAAATATTCATGACGACTGCCCAAACCAACAGGACAAGAGTATACTCGGGAACATTTAATGAATAACTGAAGCCACATGAATAATGAACAGCTTGCCCAGCCCCCCCACTGTTTCAGTTTCAGGTGGAGTCTGTGCGGGCGGCGGGCGGTGTCGTGCGGTAATGCATAGTTGCAGTGGCGGCGTTAGAGAGATGGCTCTGACCTGAAGAGCAGTCTCTCCACTTTGCCTCTGCTGTGTTAATGACTCTGTTTAACCGCTCTCTTCTGTACATGAATTGCTGGAGGATTAGCTGCTTCATTCTCCCTCTGTGGCCCCTGTTGCTGCCAGCTCTAATGGCTGCTCTTTGCCTGTCAGATAGATGTGGGCTCACTGAGGGGGAACAGGATTACCTTTTGCTTCAGGATGGTGTTTATGGATAAAAGCTCAGACTGCACTTCCTTTGTCTGTGTGTACAGTAGCTGCTGCATAAAGACGCATTTCTCTGGCTTTAAACTCCCTTTACGTGTCACGTATCAGTCACATCAGCGCATGTTGCTTGATAAATGTTATGTTTTTTTGTTTTTTTTTAATTGTTGTTCTTGAAAGAAGAAAACAGTGTCATTCTTAGTCCTGTAGCATATTTCAGACTCTAGTGTTTGTGGGGGGGATGGTGAGACAGCTGTTGTTATCTCTCCCTCTGGAGCTGGCAGACAGGCAAAGTCTCTTATGAAAAAGACATGGCTCCTCTTCTATCAGCCTGCAAATGGCTATTTTTGAAGCCAGACAGTAAGATGAGCAACATCTCCCCGAAGTCTCCAAACTCTCTTTATGTACTTTATGCACTTTTAGATACATTTCATGCTTATAAACCCGCTACAACAACAGCTATGCTAAAAAAATGAAGGGATGTGAATTCCTACCATTTCCTCACAGAGGAAACTTTGAGGATGGAAATGTCGATCTGTTGGTCACATGGTCTTGAGAAATATCTCAACATCTACATTCATGGTACGGGGACTTTGGCGATCCCCACACGTTATATGACGATGGGTGCTACATCCGTGACATCATCCATAGGTTTCCGAAGAGCTGTGTGAAGCTTGGAGTCAGCTGCTCCACTGTTGCCGTCTTGGCAATGCCTGACTCCGCCCCTAACTCCCAGCTAATCCAAAAAATGGGCAAAGAGGCGGAGCCTGTGTGGAGCATCATTAGCTCAGCTGGGCATCTGGGTGTCTTGCTTATAGGCTAACCCATGGCTAATTCATTTGCTGGCTAATTAGCTATTTAATTTGCTAAGCTAACAAGCTGTGTAGGTTGAGCAATTAGTGCTACACTTCTGAGAGGTCACGTTCTGTGACTTGAATTAGCTGAGGTGATGCCAAGCAGACAGCTAGCTGACTCTCAATTTGTCCAATACTTTATTTTTGCAGGTCTCTGGTCAAACACATATGACATACCCAACTATTTATATCTGTATTTCCATCCCCAATAGCTTCCACACAGAGGTCGCTAGTCTTCCTGGGGTACCATCTCAGGTGTACTTAGTGTTTTATGCTAAATATCAAACATTATTTTTTAAATCTAATTTAGCATGCTAACATGCTAAATTTAGTTCATCAACGTGATGAACATTATACCAGCTTGGCATCAGCATGTTGGCATGCCACGATTATTTTTAGCTCAGAGCACCACTGAGCACAACCTCACAGAGCCGCTGGAGACCGTCTGTCGGCTCTTAGTCTTGTTGATGATATACAGTATTTGAATAACTAAATTCTTAATGCCACAAGTGTCCATTTAGCCCGTCTGTAAGGTTCAGTTTGTTCATTAGGCAAATTCATCTGAAATATTGATGGCCTTTGGTGCGGCACCGTTCTGTCTGAGTGCTACACTAAAACATTACAATCTGCCTTCGGAGCACGTCGGTATAAATCTGTGTGTGTGAGATTTACCCCAAAAGCAAGAAACCTTGACTCCAGGTCACCATAAACCACTTTGCCTATTTTACTGATATCACATGCTGGACGTCCCAAAACCACTTAAAGTTTAATGACATTAAATCAGAGGTTGTGTGAGTCATCCTCGTCTACTGCTAATTAACATTGTAGTTGTACGCGCTTTTAGTTTTTGCTGCCTGTGATGCATCTTATCCTGGTATCAGTCAGAGCTCATCCACTGGCTCCAACTGGTGCACAGAGCTGCTGCTTATATCAGACCCAGGAGATAAGAGCTGTATCTTAAATCTTAAGCTGACCTTGCAAAATGAATAAATATCTCCAACATGGTTGTATTTGTTTAAAACAAATGAGGTTTGGGCCAAGAGAAGCTGCAGGTTCAGTAGTTTTCAGTCCTTGTTGACATGAAGGAGCCGTCTGAGACTTTCCTGCTGCTGAGTGTGATTATGTTGGTTTCTCATCAGACACACGGACACGGTACACACTATATTTCCAGTGGAGACAGATGTGGCTGGAGAAGGAGGGAAGGGATTTAAAGCTTGATGTCTTCATGTTGACACCTTTTTAAAGCAGAAGCTCTTACAACACCAGTCTGCCGTCTACAAGCAGCATCAGCTCTGTTCACTGCACAGGATCATCTGTTTTATTTTTGACCTGATTATTTCTTAATTCGATTTCCCTCAGTAGGAGGAAAACATAACTCTGTTAATGCTATAATACTTTCTACATTACTTAAAGGATGAGACTTTTATATTTCTCTTGCTGTCAACAAACTTCATACAAATGTGTCATGTTAACAGATCACACAACTCCAAAGCTGTTAAAAACCCATCAAACACATCCACAGCTGAAAATAGTTCCTAGCAAATGCACTATATCCAGTTTGAGTCACCTTTGGTAAATACAACAGCATCCAGTTGCAATTAATTTCTGAGCTTATTGTTTTTTAAAGATTTATGTCTTCAGTAGGAAACAGTCACAGATAAGTCAGAAAGTATTGAGAGACAGACTGACACATTGTTGATTTTGGTCTTTTCATGGGATTTGTTGACAATAAGAAAAAATGTAGAATGACGCCAGTCTTGCCTTCAAATCTTTAATCTTACAGAAATGTCATTAAGAAATGGTCGTTAAGGGGAATTATGGGAGTCGAGACAAAATCTGCAAGACCAAAGAAAATGGTGTATTGTGAGGCCTCTGTGGAAGAGGCAACAGAAGGAAACTTTTCGTGCAACGTAGTTCTGAAGGGGGAAGTTTGGTCTGACGATCAGTGGATATCAGTTTTCTATTGATATCCTCGTTGATATTATGGATGACATGGAAATCGGTCCTGCATTTCATTGGCAGTCTTGTCGGTAGAACCGTAGCACATTGCTGTACCTACACTTCTCACAACAGTCTTTCAGATAATACAGAGGGAAACTGCAGCAGTCGATATTCATTTCATTCTCATTAGTTTCAGCTGGAGACTGAATGTGTTTCACTCACTTCAGTTGTTTTTCTACAAAACAAGACAAGTCTGCTGTTCGGCCGTTCTTTGTCTGCTTGTCCTGCGGAAAAAAAAACATGACTCAGCCAATTATATATGAAAACATTTTATTTGTGGTCAACTCGAAGCTCGCTCACTTGATTGCTTACCTTGTCTTCTCCTCTCAGGATGAGGTTGACATGGAGGTGGGTGGGTTCAGAGTGAAATGTCTTGTAACTATATGATGGATTATCATAAGTTACACTTTCACAGTCGTAAACTTTGGTAGGTCTCTGATTTTCCCAGTTTCATCATCAGGTTGTGTTAAAATATTTTCAGCACACAGAACCAGCTGTTCTTCATGCGGTTCATGTCAAAATGTTCGGAAAAAATACTTCTTGTTGTCAATGTCTTTGCTACATCACAACATGACATCACAACATGACATCACAACATGACATAAAATCTCAGTTCACGTGATGTATAAACTATGTAATGATGACATAGGTTTCCAGACACCTTGATTCTGACGCCACCATCTGGCCTGTTGTTACGTTTATTTCACCACGACTGAAGATCCAAAGATTCTCTCTGCAAATTAGCAAGTGTTAGCATGCTAACATGGCTAAATGAACTGAGATGGTAACAGCAGTAAACCCTAATAAAAAGCTGTTCAGAAATGACAACCTGCACCGTAAATATTTAATGTCTAAATGTTCAGAAGATGTATTGTATTAGATCTTATTTCCAACAAAGCATAAAATCTCAAAATGTGAGTTCACATGACAAATAAACTCTATAATACTGCCACACACATCAAATATTCATAACACAATAAATGGGAGTATTTGCAGCAGTATTTGTGTTGTCAAATTGATGAGGATGATTTCTGAATTTGCGTGTTGTGTTCATGTGTTTTCTTAAGCTGCAGTGTGTTGCGCTCTCTGGGCCACCGTACATTACAGCCTCACAGAGTGTTAGTGTGGTTATAGATTCGTATGACAGTCAATCGTACGGCACTTTATCAGTCATCAATCCAGATATCTACACAGGTGAGACGGCTCTGACTGGTGTCATACACTCGACCCAAAGTGTATTTTTACATGCAATTATAATCTTGTGTTTTACATTAAAATCTAAAGTGATTGTGTGTTGGGCTTCTGAGCGCTTCCTACAACTCAGTACTGCACCTGAACGCATCCTGTGCAGACTCACATGAAGCTGTTGTGCTGATGTGCTGCTCACGCTACGTCTCCTGTGTAGTTACTGTGTGTTCAGACTGAATACAAGGTGAATTTTACAGGTGGGGCAATTGCAGACACCAATTGGGACAATTAGATGTGAATTGTGAATTGAAGCTCCGTCCTTATACTGCACCCTCAGCGCTGCTGTAACAAGTTGTTGTAAACGACATGGAATCCCTTTATTGCTCTGCAGTGTGAACCAGTGCAGACCAGACAGAAAATAAAAACCATCCTCTTCATGCATCATTATGCGAGTCACACTGATTACAAGACATTGAGATCTGCATCACATGAGGGAAAAACAACAGCTACACTGGGACCTCTTTCACTGCGGCACAAACACAACCAAAGAACGCCTCGGATCTGCAGGTCGAGAATAGTTATGGAGGAGAGAGGGAGAGAGAGGGACAGAGAGAGCGAGAGAGAACGAGAGAGAGTGAGAGAGAGTGAGAGAGAACGAGAGAGAGCGAGAGAGCGAGAGAGAGAGAGAGAGAGAGAGAGAGAGAGAGAGAGAGAGAGAGAGAGAGAGAGAGAGAGAGAGAGAGAGAGAGAGAGAGAGAGAGAGAGAGAGAGAGAGAGAGAGAGAGAGAGAGAGAGAGAGAGAGAGAGAGAGAGAGAACGAGAGAGAGAGAGAGAGAACTCAGCTGAGGTTCAACAGGAAGCGTGCAGTAGATGCATGTGGTTGCATACTGAATGAGCTGATTTGTTAATATAGCTTGATGAACCTTCTATGAAACAACTTCACACTAAACATAAAAGCTCCTCCAGTGTAAAGGTCTGTGTCCATGTGTAGTGTGATTATAGATCAGCTCTAGCTTCTATATTAATACTGTGAAAGTATCAAAGCCTCAGTCCACAGAGAAATGCACACAGCCTGTATTCGGAAACTGAGTACTATATCTTTACATATGCTAACCATACATTTTGTTGTCACATACAAGCCCTGTGCTCTATATAACAAGACAACCACACTGAAGAATAAACTAGCAATGCGGCTCCTGTTTATACTTGGAGCATATAGTCAAAAATAAAACCTTGATTAGATGTTTCTCCCTAACTCCCCTGTCCTGGGCAGACCGGCCTGCACTGCCAGAATAATTTCTCGAGCAGCGGCCGGGCCAATCTATCCTCGGTTCTGAAGGGAAATGCATTCAGCCCAACCGCATGTCTAATAGAAGCAGCCATGACACTATCGCTTATTAAGACAAATAAGCTGCAGTGCCAGAGCAAAGGTGCAGGGGAGCCTTAATGCGATGCCGTTATTAGAAGGAAGGAGAACTGAGCCACTTGCTCCACTTCACACCACATCCAGTAAAGTTGCTCTCTCCTCTGATCTGAAGGGAATGGATATATCTGTCACCGCGCTGTGTACTGCTTGTTCTAAATCCTGCTAATTACTGTCTCACACACTTCTGGCTGCCTGAGAAAAGGGAGTGAACAAGGGAAGAATAAAACCACAGTGAAGCAGGTCTATTGTTAGACCAAAGCCCCTCCGAGAGTCCTCCAGAGGCTGGAGCATTTAATACACTCCATAATACACAAGTGCTGGACAGAGCTAACAACATCTTCTGAGAATTAAAGCTCAGTTGCACCATCATTTACAATAGTGTGGTTCAACACTGACCAATCAAAAACTGTCTTGACAGTGTTGAGCTGTGATTGAATGGTGTCCCATAGAGTCTCAATTGGAGGAAGCTGTCAAATTAGCTCTGGCACACCATCCAGTTTTATATAACCGTCCTTTTCTGGAGTAGAAAACTAATCTACGACAGAGTTCTACCAACTGCTGCCACATCTATGTCTCAGGAATGAGCTGTTAGCGACCAAGCTGGTCTAACTTGCTAATTAGCAGGTAGCACGCTTGGCTGGTGGACTGTTGAGGCTGCTTCTAGCAGCACCTATTATTCAGCAATGTGCAGATGTATTAAGCTGGGACTCTCTTCTTTGCCTGTGGCTTTACTTGTAGTGGTGCTTGAAATGGCCAAGTGGTCACATTACATTAAAAAATGTTCTTCTTCTCAGCAGCAAGAATGCACTTTGCCAATTTCATAGCAGTCTGGCTGAAAGAACATGCTGCTCTGTTTCTTAAAAGTTGAGTTCATGTACAACTAATTTTGTACAGTCAACATGTTTAATTTGTTTTCTCTCTGTCTGCTACTAGCAGCTTAAGCATGATTAATACTTTTATGGTTTTGTTAAGGCACGTTAAGGTTAGGGAAAGATGGTGGACTCGGTTAAATATTGAAAAAAACCCACCAGGTACCTTTCATCAGGCAGATAATATGGCTGGTTGTGTGGTTAACTGACTGACAGAATGTGAGGAAGTCTGTGCTCCTGTTTTTTTGAGGTGAGTGAAATTATTTATATGTTAGCACTAATTAGCAGGTATCATGTGCTCACTATACCTGGGTTGTTAGCTTACCTGTTAACTAGCTATTTGGCCAGAAAATGTAATTAGCCGTGGGTTAGCCCCCGAGCAAGATGACCAGATGCTCAGCTGTGCTAAAGATGCTAATGACGGTATATATTTACCACAGTTATAAAACCGGCATGCACTGAAGTCCCCACCTTTTCACCCATTTTTGTATTAGCAAGGAGTTAGGCGCTGCCAAGATGGCGACGGCAGAGCAGCCTGCTCTGAGCTTCAAAACCTGTGGGTGACATCACAGAGGCTACGTCCATTCTTATCTACAGTCTATGCTAGCAACTAGAGCATGATTAATGCTTTTATGGGTTTGTAGGGAAAGATGTTGGTCTTGGCTAAATATTGAAAAAGTTGAGTTGTAATGTGAGATATCCTTTACTGGTAATTATTTTTTTTATTGTTTTGTATCTTAAAAGAACAATCAATCAATCGCAACCACAATCACAGTGTTTCTGGTGTACAAGTGGAAAATTTGATCTGAGTCCAAAACAATGAGGATTCATCCTCTGGGAACACTGAACATCAATAGCAAATTTATTGGATTAACACACAGACTGCCAACTGTCCCTCTGCCCTGCTGCTACAGTAGCAGCTTATGATTCAGTATTGTATAAATGAGATGCAAAAGATGATGATGATGGTATGTAAATGAACATTAAAACTGCATTAGGCAATGTTTCCTTTATGTAAAAAAAAAAAACTCAGCCTAAATTGCAAATTTTCACAGTCGAGCATTCTCACTAATTGAGACTTCTTCAATTCATCCCTATTTCACACAGCACATTCTCTCAGTGTTGTTATTGTCAGCCGTGTGCATTAAATGATAAATTGAAACTTAAAAGTGAGCTGAGCTGTTCTAGATGTATTTTCACACAACACATACTGTGTGAAGAAGAAGAAGAAGACGTTTCATTTACTGATGTCACTTCTTGATTTCAGAGTCCTCCAAACTGACTTTCCTTTTGCTTTCTTTGAGATCCACCTGCCTGTGCTGTTGCTTCAAGCAGCTTTAATAGAACTGTCATCATATTTTGTTTGTCATATCATTCAAAAATAGTTCAGATACAGCAAAAAAGTAATATGCTTCTGAATATTGTAATACGTCTTCTGTCTGTCTGTCTTTGTACCTCAATTTCCTCTTTCTCTGTTTGTGCTAGATGAAGGCATTTCACTAAGAAATAAAGTGCTTGGGTATTTGACCGGCAGTGACTGGATGTGATTGGCAGACTCTACAGTAGGGAGGAAATTAAGCCGTGGGTAACATGGGGGGTGGGGGATGGGGGGTGGGGGGGGGGTGGGGGGGTTGTTTAAGCTGAGAAAGACACAAAGAGAGAGTCTGAACAAAGAGACCTGAAGCCCCAGTAACTGGTCCAAGTTCAAGATAAATACATAACTACTTAAAAAATCCAGATGTTTTAATTAAATATCTTTGATCAAATAATCTCTGGGAATTTGATTAAACCTTTAAAGATTTTACATTTTAACATTTACATTTTAGAGATTAAAGATTTACTGAGTGTGATGAACCAACAGTGAATTGGTTTGTCGCTCATCACACTCAGCAAACCCATTATTAAATACATTTTATTACAAGGATAAAGCCCTTGAGATGAACCATCTTGTCTTGGAGGGGGGGTCCTTAACACAAGATACAATACATAAAGCGCAACAGCACAATTACACTCACACATACACAGACATTAGCTCTGCCCCAACCCCTCCCACACCCGCTGATTTCTCTTGTTTTCCCAGAAGGAAATAAATAAATAAGTGAATAAACAAATAAATGTATATGTACCCACAAACGTTAGACATTAATCTGCATTAGTTTACATGCACCATCACAGTAAAAAAAATATATTCCAGAATTATTTATAATTGTAATTATAATATAAGTGTTTACATGCATATACCCACGCTCATACATACACACATATGCATATACATAAATTAATATGCTAACATATACACACATGTAAATATATGCATATGCACATATACATAGATGCAAAAATCAAGTATCAAAATGACTCCTGCTCACTGTTTGAAAGACAGTTGTGTGAGGTCTTTCACTGTAATAAGTTGTAATCGTTAAAGATTTGTTTTGAAAACAAATAAATTCATGTTTACTCATTGATTCTGATCGTTGTGTGTATCTTTGAGGTCTGTAGCCAATTTTAAACGTTTTTCAAAACCTGCATTTTGGTAGCTAGCAGCGCTCTTCCCTTCATGCTACATATCATGGGGTGTTACCACCGAGGCCTCGGCTCTACTCGCTCGTGGACGCGTACTTGGAGACGTAGTTGTTTAGAGGGCGCGCACTATGAATCAAGTCAAAATGGTGACATCCGTTCAAGAAGAACAAGAGCTGCTTCATCTGCTGTGCTTATTCTTTTCAAAGTTGAATTGTAGAAGTGAGGGTAGTTGTGAGCTTCCTCACGCAGCCTCTCTTGTTTTCAAGAATGTAAAAATATTGAACAGCTAATGCTCCTGGAAAAGTTAGGTCTCATATGGTAAAATCTTATTAACCTTTTTACGATCAGCTAAACACAGGGGTCCTCCAACCACCAGAAACCTCAACATCGAGATTTATCCAAACTGACTGAAAGGTCTTTAGATAAATTAGATATCTAAATCTAAGTCTGTTGTCGTTTGCTGATGGTGTTAAAGGTTGTTTAGAAGAACAATGTTCGGAACAGGACTGAAACCGGCTGATTTATTACTTCAATGTATCAAATACATGATTTAAAAAAAAAATCTCTAACTCAAGCTCTTTAGTTGCTTTATATATGTGAATAGACCTCACGTGTACACGGTCAAAGAGGATTACAGACTTCAGTGTGATGAGTAATGCCTGTGTCTGACTTGCCTTTCACATAGAGAGTGTGGAATTCTATGAATAGTTTCTCTGCCGTGAGCCAAAGGTGTGACAGCAAATGTGTTGTGGAGATTAAACTCTGTGTTTCTGTGTTGGAGACTTTTCTCTCGCACTGACGTAGTGAGTCATCTCTCAGTGGGGTGAGCAGCAGCTGCAAGGCCGGGCCACCACCGGAGGGATGTGGAGCACCTTGGCTGCCGAAGCCCCCGAACGCCCCGACGGCCTTCAGTGGGTTTGAAGTAGCCAGAGGTGCAACGGTATGATGACTCATAACCAATGGATGTAACAGACCACTGCTAACTGAACAGGGCTGCTGATGCAACACTGTCAAACCAATGCTTGCTGAGTCAAAGCAGAGAGGGAGACACATCAATGGCAGGAAGAAGAAGCTCAAAGACATATCATACAGCGGGAAACGTTCAACAATTCCCCCCCCCCCCCCCCTCCCAAAAGGCCACTGTCTATTCTCATGCATGATTCATAAGTGTTTCTTCTCTTTTATGCAGACATAGCTGTTTCCAGAGAGCAAACATGTTGATGAGCAGGTCATTGTATGGCTAATCTCTGTAAAAGCCTGATTTAAGCACTTCATTTCCATTGTGCTGCCCTCTCTTTTGTTTCATTTGACAGGATTTCGAGCCAACCCAACAAACAGGAGATGTTAGTGATAAGACGGTGCACGCAACATTAGCATAATGACCTCTTTATAATGGTAATCCGTATCATTTTTAGGTTTTAACGCATCAGATTTAGATGAAGGACTTGATCTACAAGAATTATTCATAATTGTTTGAAGCCGTCAAAGCTGAGAAATGCATAGATTAAAGTTAACAACAGAGTTCTGCAGGAATGAATCCCTAAAATTAATAAGTTGCATCTGGTTCCCTTGTCTCTTTTCTTTGAATGGGTTTTTGGTTGAATGCTATTTTATCCTATGACGTAATATATGTCAGTAAATACCTCACTGGTGATCTTTAGAAGCTTTTACGTCTCTTAAATATCATATCTGTTGGAGTTATTCGTTGTTTTGAAGCTTTGTCTACTGTCTTGGAAATCAGCTATCAAATAGCATGTTGTGTCCCAGTACCAAGTTGTTATTCCATGGAATACCAAGATCAACAAACAAGCTAGTAGTCTGTCGTTGGAAAGGAAGTGTGGAAAGTTCAGAGTTAATTAGATTAGTTCAGAGTCCAGGCTACCATTTTTAAGCTTTGAGGTAACAGTCCACTGAGAGTTGAAGGGTGACCCCAGGCATTTTCATAAAGTTGGGGAGATTTTTTAAAGGCAGATAAATTGGGAGCTGAGATATTTTGACTCTTCGTGACTCATGCCTTCAAACTGCAGCCTCTAAATCTGTAATGCAGGTTTTCTGTCGGTGTCCAGGCTGAGATATCTCATGGCATCACTACAGCATAATCAGGGTTATTTTCTCAGGCTTGATGCAGCTCCTTCAGTGTCACACAAGACATTACACACTCCACATGATGTGTGATCTGCATGTGTGAAATCAGAGGAAGAACAAACAATAGCACCAGTGGGAAGTATTTTTCCTACCTTTCAGGCAGCCTTTGTTTTCCAGTCATTTACCTTTAGCAAAGCAGCTAAAAGTTAAGTGTAACCTAATAAACTGGCTACTGAATGTATATCACAATATAAAACTGAAAGGGACCATTACTTTTACTTTACAGTAAAAGTGTTTATGATCCATAAGTAGATTTTATAGTGTTGTACTACTACTTTTACTTAACTAAATCATCAGAATGCTTCCACCAACACTGGTTAAATGAATTGAATTCAATGATTGCATAAAAAGAAAAACATAAAAATGTATAGAATATTCAGTGAGTGATTTAACACATTTAACACACACTAATGCTGAGAACAGGTTATTATGATGTTGCCTAATTACACAGTCTCAGTTGAATATGTTCCACACTTTTACTGAAGTTCTGGACTTAAGTGTCATTTTAGAACCTTAAACTTTAGTATTTCCAGGCGATGCAACTTCGTTCCAGAAGAAATATTGTTCTTTGATCCCACTGTTTGACAGTTATACCTTGTTTTACATAGAAAACAACAATCTGAAACTGAAAAGGGACCATTATGGAAAATGAATACTCTCACTTTACAGTAAATTTAGTTTTTATAGTGTTGTATTGCCAGGAATGTTTCCACCAACACTGATGAAATGAATGGAATTCAATGGTTGCATAAAAAGTAAGCAAAAAACCCCCATAAAATATAAACATAAAATATTAAGTGAGTGATTTTAATACGTTCAACACACGCTTAGTGCTGAGAACAGGTTATTGTGATGTAGCCTAATTACACAGTCTCAGCTGAATGTGTCCCACACACTTGGAGCCTCATTTGCTCGGTGTGTTCCATTGGCCGACGCTAGGAGCTGTCCGCGGTGCTGAATGCGCGGCGGCGGCGGCGCTGCCCTGAAGAGGAGGCTCCCAGCACAGAGCTCAGAGAGGGGCAGCGACGGCAGCAGCAACAGCTCCACAGTCTCCAGCCTCCAGCCAGAGGAGTCAGCGCAGTCAGCGCAGTCAGCCAGTCAGTCAGTCAGTCAGCCAGCCAGTCAGTCAGTCAGTCTGTACGCAAACTAAAAGCCCCTTGTCTCTGTGAATGAGTAGATCGAGGCGGCTGAAGTCAGCGAGAGGAGCGCTCGGTGTGTGTGAGGACGGTGCTCGGCGGAGCTCTCAGTGCTTCAGTCCGCCACAGGAAAAGTGAGGATCCCAAGGACGTTCACTGTACTAACAGCTAGAGAAGCGTAAACCGGGGAAAACGTGATGAACGCGGTCAGAGATTATTTTCTTCTCCTTGTTCTGGCGGCGGCGGTGACGGAAACGGGCGCTAAAGGTAAGAATTGTCCGAAAATATTTAGCCCACTCTCTTATTATTATTTTTCTTTTTTTTCTTCTTTATTCTCTCCGCTGAATGAGAGTGTTCATGGGAGGCTCTCAGCCCTCGACCTCGCTGCTCCTAAGTGAGCGGTTTCTGTTGTGGATTTGATTTGATTTTTTTTGTCTTATTTTCGCCCGGGAATCTTTCCGTTTGCACCGTTTTCTTCTTTACCTCCATGTGCTCACACGGCTGACTGCAAACACACTCCTGAATGTAATGAACACATCAACACCGACAGGGACGTGGTGTTTTTGTTAGATTTTAGGTTGGGGTTTTCTCATTCTTCTCAGATAATGTATGCACAGTGTATACATGCAGCACAAGACCTCAGAGCCTGTGAAAGTTATAAGTCAGAACACAATTACAGAGGCTGAAGAATTCAGACCCCTTCACTTTTTACATAATGACAAAGTGAAATCACTTTTTTCTTTTTAGACATTTCTGCAAATTTATCCAAAATCAAGAACTGACATCTCTGATATTCAAAAGTGCGCAGAAGCTGCTTAAGTCTTCTTGGGTAAGTCTCTACGAGCTCTGGGTTTGGGCAGTATAACTCATTCCTCCTGGCAGATCCACTCAAGATCCATCGCATTGGACGGAAAGTGTCTGTGAACTGCTTTCTGTGCCGTTTAGGTCTGGGCTTCGGCTGGGCCACTCTTGGGCTGGGCTGTATGCTTCGGGTCGGTGTCGTCGCCCCTGTCTCAGATAGCGTGCACTCGGGTTTTCTTCAAGGACCTCTGTGTGTGCGGCTGCATTCATGACATCAATTCTGACCAGACTCCAATCAGGAGTCACAGGTCTTTTACTCAGAGTGACTTCCCTCTTGCCTCTCTACCATTAAGCCCTGATTGATGGGGTGCCGCTAAGGTGGTTGTCGTTCTGGAAGGTTCTCCCATCTCTGCGGACGACTTCTGAAGCTCTAGAGTGGCCGTTGGGTTCTTGGTCACCTCCATGACTAAGGCCCTTCTTGCCTGGTTGCTCAGTTTGATTGGACAGTCCTGGTGGTTCCAAACTTCCTTTTCACAATCATTGAGGTCACCGTTCTCCTGGGAACACTCAAAGCTTTAGAAATGGTTTTTGTACGCTTGGCCTGATTCATGTCTCACTGCAATTTTATCACAGAGGTCTAAAGGAGTTCCCTGGACTTCATGGTTTGGTTTTTGTTCTGATACATATTGTGAACTGTGGGACCTTATATACACAGGTGGACTCCAATCCAGTTGTAGACACATGACCACAGTCTGGAGGGTGCAAGGTCTGAATACTTTTTACATGAGAGATTTCCGTTTTTAATTTTTAATGAATTGGCAAACATTTCTAAAAACTCACTTCACTTTGTCATTATGGGTTATTCAATGTGGATTAATGAGTAAAATGGCAATTTTGCCCATTTAAGATTAATTCTACAAATTGATAAAGTGTGCAAGAAGTGAAGGGGCCTGAGTACTTTCTGAAGTCACTGTTTATAGTAGAAAGTAGAGTCTAATAATAGCTAAAACTTCTTATCTCATTCCTCTATAGTTTCATTATCCTTGCCTTAATTTGAATTTTTAAGAAAACTCAAGTAGGCAAACAGGCTGATAAAAATGTCATTTTCCAGCCTTGGAAAAAAGTCGAAGTGCTCCAAATGAATTCAGCCTATCTCCTGGTCCTCTTGTCAAAGTAGTGGTATGGCTGATAGTGTTTTTGCAGCCTCCCTGCATTATTCATATCCCCTGACAAAATAGAGTCTGCTACAAAACATGGCGGATGTTAGAGAGTTGTCTCCCTGGATAGTTGCAACGATTTGAACAACCACTCAATATTTTCCTCTTCCTTGCTCTTCAAAATTAAGTCCCAGGGATTTGTCATTAAATCAAGTCTCACATTGGATGGTTTGTGCATTAAAAGCTATTATCCAAATATCACGCAGGCGCCTCTTTGTGTTGGAGAAATTACACCAAATGAACTTGTGACGGAGACGGGTTATCTGATGACAGACCCCCGCTCTGTCACTCATCTTTTAATTGGATGTTTTTGTGTAGACACAGCTGACGCCTTGATAATTCAGGTTTTGATTGTGACTTGCACCTTTTGTTTGTATAAATGTGTTGAATGGCTTTGTGCATTCAGGTCCACAGTCTGGCTGCTGACACGCAGACACAGATGGATTGAGCTGTTGACTTATTTAGTCCAAACTCTTAAAGTTTTGATTAGTTTTTTTTTTAAGTTGGGTGGGTGAGTTTCATTTATAAAATCAGTGATTTAGAAAGGTGATACTATAAAGAGCAGCTGAGTGCGTTCCTCGTTTACATATTAGTTGATGTGGAGGCCAGGTTGTGTTGCACAAACACTAACGAACATGAGGTCCTTGTGTCCTATTTCCATAAGTACGTGCTGAGTCTGAGCAGGTTTGTCTCTGTCGTATGTTCCCGCAGTGAAAAAAGTATGTAGACGAAAACTGCTTTTGACTGCACAGCACTGCTGATGTGCACCATTGTCTTTCAATGCAATACAGAGGGGAAATGGAGAAGCTACTCACAGCTGGTAGGAAATGGAAAATGAAATGCAGATGGCGGTGTTTCGGAGAAATATAAAAATATATATATTTTGCTTTCTCTTTGTGAAGTCAATAGATATTAGATGATGGTGATAATGGGCAATATCTGAACACAGGCAAGCCCAAATATCACGATATACGATATTATGGCGATATTTGGGCTGGCTTAGAATATTTATAATATAATATTAAATAATATACTTGTATTTTATGTTTCACGTCTAAGTGAAGTTGTTTCTTAACAGCAGTTAAACAATCACAGGTCTGACTTTTTTTGATATTGTGAGAAATATCACATTAGGCAGGAAATATCGTGATATCCAATATTATCGAATATCGGCCCAAGCCTCGTGGTGGGAGTCTGATTATCCTGTTGTATCATTTTCTGTTTATATAAAATGGAAAAATATGTTGATTTCTAAATCAAACTACCTGCACAACAGAACTATATAAGGTTATAACTGTGTGGTACTGAATATAATTAGTATGTGGTATGGAATCAGGAAGCATGAGGGCTGAGATGTAGGAGATGTATGAGCAGAGTCAGTGAATAAGTAAATGGAGTGCTACATTCTTCGATTCAGTTCTTATAATTTACAGCTTCTACACTTTATACTTTGCTGTTGTTAGTCACAACACAGAGAGATGATAAGAGCACTGGGAGGGCGACAAACAGATACAGAGAAAAACCTTCAACTTTTTCTTAATCTTTTATCAGATTGTCACATTCGATTTCATTTGATTATTTATTTCTTCTGTAATTTGCAACAAAAAGAGACAGATACAGACACACAATACATGATTGAAGAGGAAGAGAGGAAGAAAAATCAGTGACACTTTCTCTTTGTGAAGGTTTTATAAGCTGTTACTGATAAATCTTCACGGATCATCATGTGAATAAGAAAAACTTTTGTGTTGACAGGTTGTGAAAAACGTCTCTGGCCTGTGAGTCGTTCGTAGTCAAGTCATCAATTATGCGTCTGAACAGCAAAAGTCAGTAACTCATCTGTGACTGGATAATGCGACTAAGTTACAATAATCCATCCAGTCTGTTGTAGTAAATGTTAAGTTGTTATTAAATGGATTTTGCTCCAGATATCCTGCGACCCTTTAACAGGTGAGAGGTCAAACTGTCTCCCTGATGAACCAAAGAGCCAGAGAGACAAAGCACATCATGTCATGGAGGATAAACACCAGCCACAACCTGGCAACCCTGAAATCATTTCTATTCAAGGAACAGGTGCCCTTATGTACTGTACCTCCTTTCTTGCTTTAATCATTTCTTCATTTCATACTGGCCAATCAGAGATCGTCTCTGACGTGCTTCCAGTGGAAGTGATGTGGAACAACATCCACTGTTCTCTGTCTGTGCGGAAATGTAGAACTTCATCTGATGTTAATATCAGTTAATCCCATCTTTGCGTTACTAAGAATCCACCATGGCTCAGTGATGAAACACTGTCTGTGGAAACACAAAGAGAAACTTAATGATTTATTAACAACTGATTAATCCATTAGTCACAACTTTTAAACCCTTGTCAGAAATTTTCTCCCAAAATAGTATATTTCTCTAAACTGAATAACAAACATAGACAGTGTTTGACATCGGACCTCTCCGCTTTGTTATAATATTCTAAAGCTTCTGATCTGCCATTTTTCAACATGTTTTGTGGGTCTACAGTCGGCCTTCCCCCTGTTCAGTGTTCATCCATCATCGGCACTGTCGAGATTAATCCGCTTTATGAGATGCTATTCTTGCTCTAATAGACAAGTATCACCCAAGGCAAGTGATAATTCACATTAACAATGGCCATCCTTCACCCTGCCCTTTGATTAGCCTGTAATCAGCAGTGCCAAGACCCTGCAGCCACTTCGTCTGGCTGCCACTTCCTGCTATGATACTGATTCAAAGCTCCTCACTGTCACTGATGCACAAAAACAGCGTTCTCTTTGAGAGCCTCGCTCACATAAAATAAACCTAGCATGAAATAAACATGGGGTCTTTTGAGTAGCAGAAAGGCAGAGATTAAAGAGACTGTGCTGGTTTTGCGATGGTTGTGCTGGCCTGCGGTGATTGTCGTGTTGTTGACCTTGAACTTTGACCTCTCTGGAAGGCGGGAAGTTTCCCCCTGTAGGGGTCTGTAACATAAATTCAATAGATTTAGAAGGGGAACTGGTGGTGCAGGTTTAATACACACATATGACCATCATCCAAAGCATGTCACAGTGCAGTGCAGCGTCTCAGATGAATCTGCATACGATGGACCCTTTGGCTAAAACTAGGTGTGTATCTAAATTATGTTCTGCATACAAGCTGCTGTACCTGTCCTCTGGTTCGCTGCGAGTCGTGTGGTTTTTGGTAATTTGATTAACCCTCTGAACCTGGTTGGAGTATTTTGAATAGAAAAATGCATCAGTCTCTCTCAGTGGTTGTAAATCAGTCAAAGCAGAACAGACAGGTGTCGTACACAAACAGGAGGAATCAGCACGTCGTAACTGATTGATAGTAGCAATGAGTTTCTTATTCACTTAGAGACCGTGTAAAGAGATTATCCCTCATAACTTCAACATGCTTCAATGTTCTCCTCAGTTTTCAGTCATCCACGGTTATGTTGCAAAAAGAAACGGCCAGTAGCTTAAATATTGCCACTGTGCAGATTTAAAACTGATATAATAGATGAAAAAAAAGAAAAAGTAGCCCATAACTGACTCCAAATCGTAATTGGATTCAGTGGAGTAATGGGAACCCTCGTGGCCAAAGGTCAAATTATATTGATCCGAAACTGCAAAATGAATGACAGGAAGAGGAATGATAAGATCCATGAAAATGATCTTTTTTTGTACGACACTATAAATCCAGTTTTAACAGAGCTAAGATAAAGAACATTGCACCAACATGGTTCTCACATGGCTGCAGGACAGACACTCTCCTTTATCCATTCATTAAGATATTTGTCACATGTTTGAAGTTTCACATTATAAACATCTTTTCTTGAACACTTTATAATACAGCCGCAGTTTCAGGTATGAGTCAGGTTTCAATAAGATGTTGCTGAAGTTTCACAAACGTGTTCTTAATGTAAAGTTAGAGAATGAACACATGATATTACATATCTAACATGTGCTGGGTAGAAAACAAACATACCCTTCTGAAGTGTTTAGTGTTTCTGAAATATTTCCATTGTCAAACTATAAGAAAGTGATGTAGTAATGTAACGTATAGATGAAGGTGGATCAAACATGGCTAACCAGGAAGTAGTCAGACCCTTTCACTGCTCCAAACTGTGGTTGCTCCTGGACATGTGTCCACAGCTTGATCCGAGTCCAGTCAAGTTGTGGCAAACTGAATTTGATTGGACGTCGTTTAGAAAGCAACACACGTGTGTATACAAGCTCCAACAATTCACACTGCAGGACAGGACGGAAACCAAACCGTGAGGTCCACTCTAGTTCTAAGGAGCGGCGTGGCCTCAGTGAACCATCACGACTGAAAAATGCTGGAGAACAGTTTTAAATCTGTGGCCAACACACAGTACATTCATATTACGGAAGAACTGCACTAGTACATTAAAGCATCTCAACCTGTGCACCAGGTACGTATATATAGCATTTGTAAACATTGCGGATGCATTAGCTCCTCGTCTGGAGGAGTGAGTCTGGTCTGCAGTAAATCAAACCTCCAGACTGAGCCACTACTGAGGTGATGATGTCGCCGTCTCAGCTCTGGACCGGTTTCAGCTCGGAGCTCGGATCCGTGAGTGATCAGCTCTGCTTCTCCTTAATGGTTTACCCTCCTTACTACACTCGCTGCTGATTGCTGCTCTGTTATTCATCAGTTCTGCTCTGCCTCCCTCCCTCTCTCTCCGGTTACAGCAGCCTGAGCCGTCTGAGAGCAGAACGCAGCGAGTTATGGTGGACCTGAAATAGCAGCTGTTCTGATGATGTCCCTGAGGTTTTGGGGTCAGGAATTCTGTCCTTTTCCCTTCAGATTACTGCCCAGATAAATACGTTGGCCCTGCCTGACCCGGAGCAAGCGATGCCCCCAGAGTCCCACCCCCAGGGTCTGCTTGCATTGCCACGGCCTGTCATCATTGTCAGCGCTCCGCTGGGAGAGCTGCCTCAAACTAATGGCTGCTGCAAGGCTGACTGGGCTAAAGGGGCTTTATTTTAGGCCAACAACAGCAACAGCTCAGTACACACACACACACACACACACACACACATCACGGCATTGACGGGGGCGGTGGATGGGGCTCGTCAGTCCTGTTGGAGGGAATGTAATCTCAAACAACCTAAACACACACATTGATTTGTTAGTGTGTTAAAATGCTGCCACCACACTCAGAATTACTGTGTGATCATTTTTTTTCCTCTGAGAGGAAGCGGTTTGTTCTGAGGTCTCACATATTGTGGGAGAGTTTAGTTACACACACGTCACTACAGGTGCAAGGGTTCGTCAGCTCACGCATTAACACCGACCTCAGTCCACCATGTTTCCACTCGGGGCCCCGGGGGCAGAAATGAGCTGTGGGCTCCTGCTGAGCCCCTTGTTTCGCTGGATCAGTTGGTAATATGCTTGTTGTAACTTGATTACATCACAGTTACTGTGAGGTGCATTATTTTGCAGCGACGTTTAACTTGGCTTAACACACTGTTGTTGTTGTTTTTTTGTGGATTTGAGTTGAATTCGTTTTTTGTTCTGCAGAATATGTTTTAAAGATGATTCCCAGCACAACAAATATACAACTTAAACTTTTGACCAGCCACTAGATTTGTGATATTTTTCATAATAGCAAAAATTTCATGTATTTATTTATTTTTTACAGTTTTACAGTCCTGCTGCAGTCTGAACTTCATTTCACGGTTTTGCTCACTGTACGTTTCACCTCGGCGTGTGATGAACTGCAGTTTAGTGGCAGCAGCACTTGAAACATACCTGAAATATAAGATAATACAATAATATGATTATATATTATAAAACAAACGCCACCTAAAACATAAAATACAATAATATAATATTGTGATAATATCGTATACTGCGATATCGAGATATAACAGTAACAGATACAACCCAACCTCTGAGTTTTCCTCTGCAATCACTTGAGCTTTTAGTTATTTTAGTTTTTCATGTTACGTCAGTTTCTGTTTTCACTCATTTAAATGATCTTAAAGTATGACATACACTGTAAATACAGCACAGAGCTTACTACATATACAGTAAATACACTGATGTAAATCTTTTCAAATTAAAAGCCACAATTAATCAACCAATCATGACCCTGAGATAACTGCACTGTTTTTTAAACCAATCTATAGATACATTTCCATCCTGTCTGTCCAGTCAGGACAGTCTGTTGTTGGTTAATTAAACTAATAATTGTAAAAGAATAAATAAATAAAAAGTTTATTTAGGTCCAAAGACTTGTTTGTTGACGTGTTTCACATGTTTCACACAATGAGAATCACACTGGAGACAAACTGTGGTGCTTTGTTGGCAGTTAACTAGCGTTGGCAAAGGCTTCCGCTCAGACTCCAACCCGGTTACTACAAACTGAAGCAGAACCACGTCGCGCCTTTATCGTGTCACGTGACCTTTAATGAAAAAAGACAGGAAGCTATTTTTATCAGTGAGGGGCGGGCGGTCACTGGAGGGAACAAGTCTAATCTTAGAAACACTTCTTTTCTTATTAACGTGTCTTTTTTTTTTTTTTTAAATATACTTTCAACATCGCACCTGAGTGTGAGCTGCGGATCAGTGAGAGCTCGTTCAAAGACTCACTGCGCTCTGATTAAAGATGAAACTTGAAATCCTCTTTTCCACGACTTCACAAGATGATTTCCATACACTTTTTTTTTTTTTTTTTTTTTGCATCATCTTCAGATTAAAGTCACCATTGTGCCTCTCCTGTGATAAGCAACACACACACACACACACACACACACACACACACACACACACACCCTGTCCCCACCCCCTTCATCATCCTTGCCACGGCAGAAAAAGCAATTTGTTCTCGGTGTCAGTGATCTGATGCAATCAGCGCGGCTTCACGCTCTTGAATAAGAGAAAGACAGCGGCAGAGGACACTGTGTTTAATTAAACGACGACACTTTTGTGAAAGCGAAGATCATATAATTCGGGGAGGAGGAGGATGGCGAGGTTGCGTGTTCGACACCTGCTTTTCACGATTGCGACTGATTAACCTATCCAAACCCGCCTGTTGCTCTCATCAAGGGCCTTTCAGGCCGCCGGGGCGACGCTCTCACTCTAATTGTCTCCGAGCCTTTTCCTCTTTGAAGCGCTCAATTGGAAATGAGTGTTATCAAAATTCAGCGCTACTCCCTCTCACAGGAAACAGGGGGGTGGGGTGGGGTGGGGGGGTGCAGGAGGAGGGGGCGCTGGGTTCTTTACACACTAGCTCCTGACACCTCCTGAGAGGAGCTGAGGGGGCCTGGAGGGGGTGGAGTACTTTTCATTTTCCCTCTTTCTCTCCGTCTAACCCCCCCCTCACCCTTCCCTCCCTTTGCATAGCAGTCCCTGTGAAGCGAGCAGTGTGCGTGTGAAGTGTTTACCCGCGTCTCTGTCAGTCAGAGCCGCGCTCCTGAAGGCTGCGTTCATCTGCTTTACAATATCTCTGTCTCCTCCCCGTGTGTGAGATTTCCGGTGACAGAGCCTCTCTCCGAGTTAAATTACAGACGATGCAAATGGGACGCGATGCGCTTTGAACTGCACCTGCTTCATGTGTCACCGTCGCATCCCGTATCCTGTCATCTCCGAGCGCGCGCTTCAGCTCTCCGGTGTATCGGGCCTTTGAATAAACGCGCCGCCGCGACGCGAACGGTCCCGGAACGAGCTGAACGTCTCGTGTTTGGCTCTAAATCTGTACAATGGAACATTCTCTAAATCCACTTCCGCTCACAGATCACACTTAATTCCAGTTTAAGTCTCGGAATAATCCCCCCCCCCGCTTCCCAGCTGATGCATTAATACTTAACACGGCCTAATTGATAGCTGTCATGTTGCAGCTGTCACTCAGCATCACGCCCTGGGCGAACAGGGTCTGAGTTACGTTGCGGCTCCTGGACGCGCTCCGCTCGCTCCCGCCGCCGTTTCAGAATAATATCAATGAATCATGCGGCCGGTGCAGACTGACACCAGACAGAGAGGGTGTGATGGACGGTGGTTCAGCGGGAGGTGACCAACCAAATATTCACCATATGTCAAGTCATACACTCAATTTAATAACGCTTCACTTTAAACCCCGCCCCCTCCCCTCCCCCCACATTTATGAAAGGATTTATTGACACTGTCAGTTAATCAGTTTCTATTGAAGCAGACAAAACCTGAATGTGATTGTTTACTCATTTATTGGGATGTAGGAGGAGGGCATTAAAGGTCATGACAATCCATCCAATAGCCTTTGAGAAATTTAAGCCGTGACCAAAAATTTCAACCAAGTGGAAAAATGAGAAGATCGGTAACATTCGTTCCAATTCATCCATTTTTATGTGGAGCTTTTTAACTGGGTAACTGAAAACATGTCACCGGGGTTCATCCTCCGAGGACCACGTCTGCACGAAACCTCACGACAATGGATAAAATGACGTTGCTCTGTCAGTTAACCTTGTTTCTGGGCGCCCTCAGATGGCCCCGCCCACCCAGAGTCCAGTGTGACTGTTGTGATTTGGCGCTACGTAAATAAAAAACTGACTTGACTTGATCTTTTGTCTTGTAAAGGAAACCAGCATCTAGTTTTCACACCTTTTAATATTTAAGTCCGTGTCGTGTGTTCATTACAAATTGGTGTTTAATCATATCAGTGGTAATAACGGCGAAAGCTGCGTAAAGCCTGGAACATACTTCGTCTTTGGTTTCCAGTTTGGCGCCCGTGTGAAGAGCCGGTCAGAGACGACACGCTGCCTCGCGGCTGCGTTGTGTGACCTACAGTTTCACACGTTTCCCAGCATGATGGACAGGAGAGACTGTGGTATTGTCAGTGGCGATCCTGGATGCCTGCCCCCCCCCCCCCCCCCCCCCCAGTTTGTTTCAATTGGCAGCTGCTACGATTTACAGATGTTCCCTGAATGCGATGCTCACACAGTTTTTTATTCGTCGCAGGTCTGATGTATTGTAATGTATGAGATTGATGTTTTCCTTGTATTAATTAAGTTGTTATTATTGTTTGTAGACTAATTACAGGAGGTCTAATGGTTGTAAACGTATGTTGGTGATAAGACAATCAGACTGAGTGATCTCAGCGCTCCTCCTGGCTCTATATATACACTGACGGAGCCGACTGTCAGCTGATCGGCTCTTCACTGTCAAAACGTTACTCGGGGAAACAACAACTCAGCACGCCGGCTTTGACAAGTCGTGTTAGTAATCGGCATCAGCCGCTTCCTCATTTCCCCGACGAGCTCTCATTTCCTCCTCTGTCAACATCTCATCTGCTCCCTCTCGGGCTCATATTTAGCCGCCCACCGCACGGCCTCCGAGTCCAGCTCTCTGAGCCCGGGAGCGGCATCGATCCAGCTGCAGCGGCGCAGAACTGGTGTTTGTGCAGCGAAGAAAAGGCCTGTCCGCTCTCCTCTCATTCACTGGCAGGCTGTATACACCTGTCTAATTGGGGCTGGCGTCTGCTGTGCATACAGAGCCAAGGGTCTCTCCACAACGATTAGGACTCCGACAGGCTTGGCTCTCTTTTACACTGCAGCCTCACATCCAGAGCTCTTTGAGGGGGGGGGGGGGGGGGGGTTTGATCCTCACTGCCAGCAGCAAAGGAAGCAGCTCATATTGTGTGTGTGTGTATGTATATGTACTGTATATATAAATCAGAGTGTGTGTGTGTGTGTGTGTGTGTGTGTG
Organism: Seriola aureovittata; assembly: GCF_021018895.1. Classification (NCBI taxonomy): domain Eukaryota; kingdom Metazoa; phylum Chordata; class Actinopteri; order Carangiformes; family Carangidae; genus Seriola; species Seriola aureovittata. The sequence continues at coordinate 3,543,651 of NC_079367.1, read as the reverse complement.
TGTGAGGAAGAGGAGAGACACAACACTCGTCAGTGAAGGTTGTGATCTTGATCCGTGTTTCACGCGGTGGTCTTTGGATCTGACCGAGCTCAGCTCAAGTGTTTCCAGGGAAAACCAGGAACAACTGAGTCGAGCGCTTCAGTCTCTGGAACAGGATTGTAGTTGTGATGGCAGGTCACCTGTTATCGTTGATTTTGTTCTGCTGGAAAATGTCTCAGGAATTTTGTTATAAAAATGTGACACGTAGTGCGCCTCGGCAGATGCAGGCTGTAGGTTTAAACCTGCCGTTGGGCGGCGCCTCTTGCAGGTGGCGTTCTCCTTCCATTCCGCTTCTCCTGCCTCAAAATCCCTCCATGCTGGCCGCCTACACGCCGGTTTTGATGAAAGTTTGGATCATGTTGCACAGCTGACACACGTCTTTAGCTGTTTCTTTAAGGTGGTTTCTTTCTGGGGAATCAGCCCTTTCAATGACAGTGAAACAAGTTCCCTTCTGACACTATCTCGCAGGAGCGCCGTTGCTGCATCCAAGACGATTGTGATTGGTTTAAAGAAAATGCAAACAAGCCCGTACAGCAGAATGAACATGGGTGCAGCGCTGTGGGGAGTGGCGGTCTGCGAGACTAGAAGACACGTACCTGGAGCCTTCATATTGTGATAGAATGAAAATCTGAGTTTGTGCAGTGTTTAAGCTGCTGCACACAAAAGCTCCAAATTGTTGTGAAAGTATTAGTGAGCATCGATCAACAAAACAAATCAAGCTGGAGACAAAACTACACACTCGCTCCTCTTCTGTCTCATGTTCTTTTTGCACAGCTGAGATTTTGAGTTTAACGAGGATCGAGCGAACGTCTTGCACATGGATTCAAACTCAGTGTATAAATACCTTCAGTGTGCAAATTATCCAAATGAAAAGAACGGAAAATCCGTTAGCATAAAATGCTAAATCCAAACTGGAGAGTCAGAGTCCTGCTGTCCGTGGACCAGATGATGTCTCATTGGTTTGTGTGGCCCTGGAGTTTACTCCACATATTTAATTTGACTTTACTGATTTTCCTAAACATAAGCAAAGATAAATTTGTGAACACTGACAAAACTACAGCTGCCATGAAGGTTTTTCCCCCGTCACTGTTTCTCAGTGTCGTTAGAGCCGCTCTTTATTAGAAGCACTTTTACTGGAAGTAGCAAAACTGTACAAGCTACTGAAGTCCGTCATGTAACATTTGATGACTCACACTTCACTCTGTGGAAAAAACAGCTCATGTAGTGTGTATGTGGTGTGTATGTAGTGTGTATGTAGTGTGTATGTGGTGTGTATGTGGTGTGTATGTGGTGTGTATGTGGTGTGTATGTAGTGTGTATGTGGTGTGTATGTGGTGTGTATGTAGTGTGTATGTGGTGTGTATGTAGTGTGTATGTGGTGTGTATGTGGTGTGTATGTGGTGTGTATGTGGTGTGTATGTGGTGTGTATGTGGTGTGTATGTAGTGTGTATGTGGTGTGTATGTGGTGTGTATGTAGTGTGTATGTGGTGTGTATGTGGTGTGTATGTGGTGTTATGTGGTGTGTATGTAGTGTGTATGTGGTGTGTATGTGGTGTGTATGTAGTGTGTATATAGTGTGTATGTAGTGTGTATGTGGTGTGTGTGTGTGTGTGTGTGTGTGTGTGTGTGTGTGTGTGTGTGTGTGTGTGTGTGTGTGTGTGTGTGTGTGTGTGTATGTGTGTATGTAGTGTGTATATAGTGTGTATGTAGTGTGTATGTGGTGTGTATGTGGTGTGTATGTGGTGTGTATGTGGTGTGTATGTAGTGTGTATGTGGTGTGTATGTGGTGTGTATGTGGTGTGTATGTGGTGTGTATGTGGTGTGTATGTAGTGTGTATGTGGTGTGTATATAGTGTGTATGTGGTGTGTATGTGGTGTGTATGTGGTGTGTATGTGGTGTGTATGTGGTGTGTATGTAGTGTGTATGTGTGTATAGACTTAGTGAGTGTTTTCCAGCTCTTGAAGGAAGACGTTGATGCAGATGGAGCAGAAGGCAAACGTTGCATCAACGTGTCAGTCTGCACCTTTCAACTGATCAAACATAATGGATGTAGTCACATATATGTGTTTCTCAGACCGTGGATATTGATGTGTAGTTTGACAGCAGTCGCATCAAGAAAAACATCCGTCCATGCGGCGGAGGAGCTGCTCGGCTCACGTCGTGTCAGATTAGTCGGAGAGGAGCCGAGGATCTTTACAGTGTGACAGGAAGTTGTTTGCGGAGCTGATCCTCAGCTCAACACGCGGCGCACGCCTCCGTCAGTGTCGACCGCACAGGTGAGGGTCGGCCCGGTGATGGGCCGTTACATGATGCTGCTTTCAGAATGTTTATCATGAGAGGGGAAGCAAGCAACAGGGTTTATGGGTAATGAAGTCTTGTGATCGAGTAACACATTTGTCAGATTTAGACATAGACACAGACATTTGATGAAACATAGTGTATAAAATTTGTGTTGTGCTAATCGAGTCCATTGTACACAATAATAATAATGTTTATGATTAATGATCTTAATAGTAATATTGTTAATAACAACAACAACAATGGGGTCATAGCGAATAAATGAGGAACAACGTCGTTATGATGATGATAATAATAATAATAATAATAATAATACAGACGCTATAAGGATAAGCATCACAGCTAATGGATGGATTGACAATAATAATACATAATAATAACATTTAATAATGATAACCATGATAATTATTATATCATATTATATGTAGTTCATTCTTTGTATAAACAATGGGAGCTGATTGATCTGAGACTTTGATGGATATGAAACTATTCTGGATGAATCATCGGTTCACAGGTTGAACATCTGCTTCAGGAAACATCTGGTCCACAGTCAGTGGTGCGTGTGCCGCTCACAGGCAGCTGAAGTTTAAGATTATAACTTTCACAAACCTGATAAAACATTCAGCAGTTTAAATGAATTCACTGTGGATTCTGACTCGGTGTGAGAAGAGTTCAGCTCTGAAGCAGGAAACACTGAGGCCCCTCGGCGGAACAGGCAGCTGAGAAGTGATGCTGCTGCTGTAAACATGTTGAACATGAAGCATCGGTTCTGTGAATTGAAAATATATCAATGTTCAGCTCGTTGCGGCATCATGAATAATCAACGCAGGCTCATATAATCCATATGAAGCACAGTATCAAAGCCGATATGGAAAGTATTAATACCAGATTGTGACACAGGACTCGATGGAGCAGGAGCCACTTCACCGACAGCTGTTGTTTCTGCTTTAACTATAACTATTGTATTTACATTTTATTTATAATTGATCAAATGACCATTAGACAGTGTGGGCAGGGTTTCCCATAAGACACTGGGAGAGGTGATGCAGTTACTGTTGTATCCTCCTGAGCTGCTTTTTTCAGTTCCTCAGTCATTTTCCGAGTTCTTGAATGGGCGTGAAAGTAATAATAATAATAATAATAATAATAATAATAATAATAATGGTATCTTACCAAGCATTTCCCATAGATTTGATGAGTACATCTGAACACGGACAGTGTGTTAGAGAGTGCGGAGGCAGAGCAGAACTGTACCGTTGATTACAGCACAGTATATGTGCAGTGATGACATCTGCGAGGCCCTGGGGCTTTAGCTTCTTCCCTGTAATGGTCTCTTTAGTACAGTATGCACTGCAGATGATCACAGCCATGCTGTTGCTTGTTAACACTATGCCAAGCCATTTGCTTTTAACCGAGGATGATATGAAAGCTGAGACTCACACAAGCTGCTGTTGCAAAAACAATGACATATGAAAAGAGGAAAAATGAAAAGAGCAGAACCTGGTTTCACGCTCTGGTTTCGCCACTTCAGCTGGTTTTTGTCTTCACAGATATTAGAATGATTATTCATTCAGCAGCAGACGGAGGAGCTGCATGTGTTTGTTGTGTCGGAGGGAGTTTATATGTGATATTGTTTTTAAATCATTCAGATCTTGTGTGACGTCACTGAAGAATTACACGTTGTCATAATGGAGGGTTTCTGGTTTTTAAAACACAGCTCCTCGTAAATTCAATGAGAAGGAGAACTGTATATTAATCACTTTCGTGGTAATGAAGGGTGGGGGTGGGGCGCTGCGCATGTAATGAACTGACCAAGTAAAATGGCACTGACAACACACCCCCGGCTCTCATTCTTGCAATAATAAACATAAAACATGCAAATGCAGAGCGGAGCCCCCCCCCTGTCAGGAGGAATCAGCTGCATCATTATTTCCCCTCAGAGTTGTCTGGCAGGAGGCAGAGCTGCACCTACAGTTCAACAAATCGCTGGCGAAAGCATCAGCATTGCAAATCTGCAAAAGTAAGACGAATGGGACGACGCTCTCCCAGACTTTTCCTGAAAGCTGCAGAATTGTCAGTATTAGCCAAGGCAGCGTTCTTGAATACGGCTTGATTACGTACCGAGGAAAGGGGGTTGCTGTGTGCTCGGAGAGAGTGAGGAGGACTGAGCTGCACCGCTCTGCTCCCCGTCACTAACTGGCACCTGTTTCCATGAAGGCTGCTATTCAAAACTCCCACACTGCAAATAACCGGCTGGCACATTCCTCCCCCCTGAGTGTTGTGAATTACACACCGCATCAGCAACAGGAAGGACGACAAAACACGGCAGCACAACATGACTGCACGGAAGAAAGAGTGTGTCGGACAAAGTGTGTAATAACCTCATGATGTGCATTTTTAACGAGGCGATAATATATTCAGACTTTTACTGATAATCACTGGTGATCAGGAACCGCAACATTAAAGCGCATCATGGAGGGCTGAGGGGGATTTAACTGCCCCTCCCACTGTCTGAATCAGCCATGGAAAAGAAACTGAACATACTAACTACAAAACATTGCCAAACAATAGTTAAAGAAGTGAGGTAATAACCAAGTTATTTTGAGTAGTTTAATGGTTTAACAGTGAAATGTACAAATATTACATTTATATCAATGAAAGAAAAGGAAACATCCAGTTTAAACAGAACCACATATATGAAATGAATGCACAGCTAGAGCTTCAGCCCCCTCCACACAGGTTCCCCCAACACATCCTTAACTGAACACATCCTTAAAGGATGTGCAGTATGCAGGGGTGAGAGCAGCTGGAATACCACAGGTGTCAGAGCAGCCACTTCATGGCCGTTACTAATCCAGTTTCAGAACTTCACATTACAGAACAAAGCTTCAATAATCAAATTACCACAAAGTAATCGTCACATGGGCAACCTTTGGGGCCCTTGAGGGTCGGGGGCCCCTGGGATATTTGCCTGCTTTGCATGGTGAGTAATCAAGCTTTGATTGGAGGATTGTGACTAATTGGACTTTTAGACTTATTACAATTAATGATGACATTTGAGCGTCACTGTTTATTATCAACTCAGTACCTCCAACGCCAAAGTCCACTTACTGGCTTTTTTTCCCCAGAGCATTCTACCACGTCGCACAGTCTTCATCAGCAGATGGAGCTCACTCAGTTGTCCCAAAGAAACTCTGTTATTATTTCATCTAAAGTATTTGTAGAGCTGCAATTTCAGTTTGACTTCCTGCATCACAGCAGACACCACGTTTAGGTTCTTACTTTATCAGTGTGTAGAAGTGCACATTGGAGTGATTCAGTGTTTGTGTGTCTACAGCTTGATGGAAATCTGTTGCTGAGTGGAAGCTATAATGATAAGTGGTGAATGTGTAAACTGTTTTAATGTTAAACAGTTAACATGAGCTTTGGATATCTATGATGTTGTTATTATTATGGTTATGAATCATTTGAAGGAGTAAAATCCACATATCTAGATCTAAACAGCGCCGTTCTTTGTCACATAAAACAGACAAGACACAGTCCGGTCAGGCTAACTCCTCTGCGGGGCGGCATCCCTGTAAATAAGCCCGACAGCAGCCGAGAAAACCGTCATTACCACAAACGCAGCGACGCAGACGGCTCGGATGAAAACGAGACAATTCCTTTCAGACGGCTGCGTTGCTTTTATACACCTACTCACTTGACTGCTGCTGCCCCCATCATGAGTTATTCTGTCTCAGTCGTTCCGCAGAGAGAGAGAGAGAGAGAGAGAGAGAGAGAGAGAGAGAGAGAGAGAAGAGAGAAGAGAGAAAGAGAGAAGAGAGAGAGAGAGAGAGAAGAGAGAGAGAGAGAGAAGAGAGAGAGAGAGAGAAGAGAGAGAGAGAGAGTTGCTTTTCATAGATTGATTGAAAGTCTTATTCTCAAAGGAGCCGTTGCTGTGCGGATGACAGCACTACAGCCAGTAATGGCTTCTGCACCACGCCGCAGATGGGAGATGCTCTCTGTCATTCTTCTCAACCCCCCCCCCCCTTCTTTCCCACTACGAGGTCAACCGCCGCGCTACCCCCCCCCCCCCCCCCCCCCGGCTTCCTCCGTTGAAGTCTTCAGTCTTGAATGGAGTACAAGGCCAATCATCACTTCATTTCTGAACATTCATTGAAAAAAAAAACGAAGAAGAAGATGAATACAAGTCTCTTGCCCACAAAGCGATGCTCTAAATTCCGTGTTGCATTTTGTGACATGTTTGCCTTTCCTCGCGCGGAGCGGTAAACACACTCGCGCGGCCTCGAGATGCGTGTCAGCCAGGTGTCTCCTGGCGCCGCCGTCTCTTTCTGTCTTTCTCCTTTCTCTAGTTTTCATGGCAGGAAAACAGTTACATGGGAAGGTACAATGAAATATTTAACACTGTAGACCTGATTCTGTTAGTTTCAAAGTGAATGCAGAGAGCAGCGGGGGGCGGGGCGGGGCGGGGGGGGGCGGGGGGGGCTGCGCGCATCCAAAAGCAACATCAAGGTGACACGCAACTCTGCCTTATTTTTAATTGAACGTCGTAAGAGATTTATATGTTTACATGCGACTATAGTGTGTGAGAATACACCAGTGATCCTCCGCTTGTCTCTTCAGAGGAGGAAATGGGGAACAGCAGGTGAAATTTAGGACGAGACTACTTTGAACTAAGCTGTGTTTTAAATCCAAATCAGACTCCATAATCCTTTTTCTCCCTCTGTATTCAGAATACAGAAGAGTTTGCATGACGTTCATTCACTCATCCTCCAACAGCGAGTGTTTTCACTTCAATTCTTGTATTTTTTTTTTACTTTCTTTCTTTTACTCCACCATAAAGATTTTACCTCCCTAATAAAAAGTTTTCATTCAATGATAGAGACCTTAAAAACCATGTTCAAAATATTTCCAATATCACAGAAAACAAGCAAATAGGTGCATAATAAATTACACCGCTGAGTACACAAAGGCCTTTGAAACTGTTCTCTAAAGCATCAGGTCATCCTTAACCTTAACATCTTTAAACTATTGGAACAGTTTACATGAGAGAAACCTTCAAACTAGAACATATTTTTCTGATTCTTTGCTCCAAGAAAAAAGGGAAAGAGAAAAGAAAACATATAAACCCATTTAATAAACCGATAAATCCCATTCCTGCCACAGGCAGTGATGAAAAGACTTCTGGGAGGCTTTCAAACAGGAGAAAAATCTAAGATTAAACGACCTGGTTTATCCAGGTTTGATTTGCAGGAGGGAGGGTTAAAATGATTGTATTTAAAATATAAGAAATACACAACTTATGATCTTGTAATTTGTGATTAGTAAGTACGTTTATGATCAGTACAATTACAAATACTTAAAGGAATAGTATTATTTATTACAACTTAGCACATCTTAAATGCGGGTAATAATCGCTCCTCACACAAGGAATCTATACGCAAAATAAACGTTGGCGTCATTAAGGTGATTGTTTTCTTCAGCTGTGTGAATAAACTGTAGAGACATGGTAGAAAACACTGACGTATCCTGTTGGTACCTTCTTTGTTCCATGATTTGAACAGAATCAGACACAAACAGCCAGAAAACCCCAGTTAATAACAGCATCGGCTGCAGAATACAATCCATTGTCACAAGGGTTGTTCGTGGGGTGATAGTCAGCGTAGTGGACTTGTTAACTGGCCTTGTATGGGCTACTTCGAGACTCCCATCCACTTCCTTCACCCTATTCCTCACAGCGTGACCTTACCACCTTTCTCAGGTGTCTCAATGGGGGCAAATCTCCAAGGAAAGGCAATTTAGAACAGCATTAACTGCAGCCCGGCCTCTGACCCCACAGTCCAGCTCGAAGCTTCTGACAGAACAGCCACACTCACGTGGTCAGCTGGAGTAAAGAAAAGCATGTTGAAACACCTGCAAACACACTCGCGCACACACACACACACACAAACACACAAACACACACACACACACCACCCTGGGGACTCCTTCACCTGCCGACCTCTTACAGAAAAGGGGATTATCACAGGCTGTGCGGTGAATGCTAGAATTCCTTGTTGACCTTGCAGCAAAACTGCATTGTGCCTGAGATAATGACCAATGTGTATTCTGGTGCTGAATCCAGTTCAACATCACAGGTTCATTTTTCTCTTTATGTATAACGTGACTCACTTTTTCTGGCTGGAAATCTTTGAAAATACAATTAAAAATGACTTTGAATTAAAAGATCAGTTTTAAAATTGGCATCCCAGTAATTTAATATGTCAACGAATCCTGCTGGATTTTATTAAAATGTGTGTGTGTGTATATATATATATATATATATATATATATATATGTATACAAATCTGTGACATGTGTAGGTAGTGTTATCTTACAAATAGCAATGAAAGTAGACTGATAATCAGTATGTCAACTGGCCTTGCAAGTGCTACTTTGATTTACTAATAAGTATGGATCAGAGGCGCACCATCAGGAGAGGGGGCCCCCAATGGCCCCTCATATTGGCACATTTGCTACGACAACTATAAACCTCTGATAAAGACACTATAGTGCACTGCTGTTGCCCCTGATGATGTGCGCTGTAGCTAGTGTCTACTACAGCCTGCATGTGAGGCGTTTAGGGGACATCTGTGAATTGTAGATTGTAATGTCTACCAATAGTGTGCATGTGAGGCATTCAGGAAACATCTGTATATTAGACAATAGTCTGCCAGTTGAAACAGATCGCATTAGGTTAAAAAAATATATAAAAGTATATATACGTATAACGGCTCACCTTATAATTGTGAGCCTGTTAGACATCCAGGAACCAGGCCCAGGCAAAGATGAGGAAAAATAACAGCCTGCAAGAAATGGATGTTGTAGTGTGAAGAGTTCCCTGAACCCTGCACGTGATTTTCACATGCAGCAGTCATGTGCCGTCTCTTCACCTGCACAAAACACACCCGGTCATGAAAGATGGCGCCTGTCCTTTCTGTGTAGGTAAACAGTGGAATCACTGTCCTGACAGGCTATAATTTGACCAGCCTGCAGAAACACAGTGATTCACTGTGATGGGATGGAGAAATGCAAAGATGAAATAGCAAAAAAAAAACACCAACCAAAAACTGACAGTATGACAATTACACAGGGCTGTGTTTCCTGAATCAGTGAGCGTGGAATGAATTGCAGTCAAGTGCACCTGGCCCGGTGTGTTGAGGGCATGCCAAATGGACTTGTGCCACCAGGTTCACCCGGTGGGTCTGTAGCACACTTGGATACAGGCTGGGATCAGATATCATACCTCATAGCTTGGTACATTGAGCCTGTGACAATCCTGGCTAATCACATTTTTTATTTTTCAAATTTGTCGTCTTTTTGGGAATCCTGAGTTTTTCCTATTTCCTAGATCATATTCTATTGAGGAAACGCTTTCCCCGCAGTGCGTTTCCTCAGTAGAATATTGTCTCACAGGAAGATGAAATGAAGATGAAATGAAAAGAGGAAGACAATTGTTAAAGAATTGCTTTGCCTTCCACGGCAATTAAAATGATTTTTGTATTTGTGCATTGTTCTATTACTTGTAGTAAACTTTAATCTTTGCATCAGCGAGCACAAAATGAGCATAAAACCTCAATCCGGAGCGAAATACCTCTTGGGGAGGGTCGAGCAGAACAATAACTGTTTTCATACGCAGCCTTTATGAAGCAGCAATTAGCTTGTTTCTCATGCCTCGCTGACCTCACACTGAACCCATTGATGTCTGTCTGCCGAAACCTCCATTAGTTTCCCATTAAAATGTCATTAGAGCCAAACCACTGATCTGTCTCACCTGGGTCACTATCGCTTATCATTTGCCATAAAAGAAGAATCTGGAAAACACTGAAATACTGTGTTGCTGCTGATGTCATTACAGAGTTTTTCTTTTTTGTACCACCAGTTAACACAGGAACATAGAATAGTATTTAAAGAGAAGTCACAGAAGCAATAGGCAACCAAACCATCACCAAATGTAATAATAATAGCGTCATTATTATGCACATAATGCATTTCCAGCAGTTATATAAATAAAGCAGTTATTTGAGCAAATGAAGATAAAATAGAAACTCGAATATCGAATATCTTTTGTTCCTTTGTCCTTTGGGGCAAAGCTGATCATCTGTTCAGCTTTAAGTTCAACTCGGTTTCTTCAGCACAGAGAAGCTACACAACAGGGTTGATATGGTCAAATATCTTGCATGTAGTTAAAGGACAGTTGCTACATTCCTTAGCAGCTGCAGATAAATGAATATAGCAACAGCATGATCATGAGCCTTGTATGATCATGTGAAAGCGTAGATCAAAGCTTAGGAAGGAAGAATATCTCTGAATAATATAGCAGCACTGAGAAAAGCAGAGGACCTATAATAGGACCCTGAGGAACACCAAGCACAAGTGGACAATTACAACTTGAATAATTAATCTGCTCTTCTGTATTTTACATTTAGCATCTTATTTTGTGGTAGATTTTGGGTTCACAGACTGTGTAGAGCAACCACTCAACAAAACCATCAAAAAATGTTGAAATATCCCACTAATAAGACTAATAAGATCATCAATAGGCGCGGGCCGATATTCAATAATATCGAACATCGCGATATTTCCTGCCGCATGCAATATTTCTATAATATTGAACAAAACTAATTAATTAATTAAAACATAAAAAACTGTATATAATTATATAAAAAATACATTCACCCTGAAATGATATTGTATATTGCGATATTTGGGCTGGACTCAGCTATTACATCGCCCCCGCCTAATCACCAACATGCACATATTGGTATTGCATATATTACTTAAATATGCAGAAATGCAGACTGATTTATATCAACAACTTGAATGTCACTCCTACCTGTTTGCAACATGCACACTCCACTGGGCAGGAAGTCACTGGACAGAGTAGAAAAACAGATTTCAATGTTAGGTTCTGTTTTCTTGTTTCCTAACTGCCCTATGTTCTTGGGAAAAAATGTCACGTGCGTTTAAGGGAACGCCAAGTGTAACATATGCAAATAGTTATTGCTGCTGAATTCGTTTGCATTACTTTGTTCCTATAAAGCCTTCCCTGACCTTTAGCGTAACCCAAAACTATTTCTGTCTTCCTTTTTCCTCCGCTTTTCCTGTGAAGGTTTGTGCAAGTCTGCTGTGTGAAGAAATTAATTATTATAAATTATTCATATCACATATATAGCATTAATTAACCATGCATTGTTTTTGTGTGAGTAATGCATTTAAATGTGTATTACAAATGTCTTGTATAAGGCTAAGTATGCAGGCTCTCTGAGCAGCACTCCTCTGTATCAAGTAGCAGCATCTACAGAGAGCGGCGCTCCTTTGAACGCAAATCATCATAATGCTCATATTCTCATCGTGTTTGAACAATATCTCTCAGACTGATGTGCTGAGCTATGAGCCTGATACTGAGGTTGACAGTGTGTGACTGCTGTATGTGCCGGGTTTTAAGAGTTGTTTGCCGTTGCTGGGAAGGAGTGGAGAGATGGAATCTTTAAGGATGGAGTTTATGCTGCATTTAAAATTCATATTTCTAAATGAAATCTGGAATCGGGATTTAATCTTTCGCTAATAGTAAGACCTGCTCTGCTTTAACCTACATCAGCTAGGTTAAGTTTAGTTTACTTGAAAAGGAAGACGGAGCCGGTGAGGTCAAAGGTCATTTCTTTTTTCACAGCAGAGGTAAACAGTGCAGCAAGACTGAACTGCTTTTTTTTTGGTGTGTGTTTTATTAGCTTCTCAAATAGTGTTTTTTCTGGAGCAGTTTTTAGGTTAGCTCATCTTTTTTACATGAACTGAAGCGAGAATAAATTCCAGACACAGAGAGTGAAGATTCAAAAAGGCCAAAGGAGCAAAACAAGAACACAGTTTGAGTTGATAAAGTCGATGCAGCAGTTTATGTTTCTGAAAATGTCAGCTGAATCGTTCCTAGTGAGTGTAATTGTTTTTTAATGCAGAGTTGTTAGCCAACACGGGGGTTTGTTTATACAGGATCACAGATGTTAATCAGCACTGTCTTGATTATGATTGGTGGGGCTACGGGTATTGCCGCCACAATCACCATTAGACATTTGCTTTATCATTACCGAGAGGCTTCAAATAGCTTTAGCGCGGGATGCTGTGGGGAAAACATCATCAACCCTGATGGACGACTAGATTTAACAAGCCTAAAAGCAAAAAAAAAAAAGCCTGCGTCGAGATCTACAGTATTACAGCTGCGAAAACACTAACTCTATCAACATCTTGAATATCTTTTACAGTCAGCACCATCCAGACTTTTATTTCCCTCTAGATTTGAATTGGAGTCCATAATGGCTGGAAGCAGTAGATATAAATTAAACAGACTCTTCCTGGAGATGTCTTCTTTGCTCATATTAATAGTGGGGAGACCTCTCTTTGCTCCAGGCAGTTATACTCTTGTCTGCTTCACATTCATTTGAGTTCTTCTTTTCTTAGCTCACATATACTGTACGGCCCTATTGATTGGACGAGTCAAACATATTAGCGCTGATGGATCGCTGTCCTAGTGCTCCACCCGTCACATGAAACGAGCTGGGTGTCAGGGAGAGAGAGGGGGAGGGAGGGAGGCTGCAGTATCAGCTGCTGGGTTACCTCCGGTTGACTCGGAGCAACCTTGACTCCAAGGACATTTGTGGTTGGGAGACATCTGGACAGGAAGTGCGCTGAAATGTGGCACAAGAGAAGTAGCTGAACATAATTAACAGTAAAAATGCTGTGGTGTTGCTGATGAGTCAAAACATACGACCACCTCTGTCTAACATGCGTTCAGCTCAGACTCGCTCAGACGTTCAGTGATAGTGATTTGACTTTTGTCGCAGTCGTTCAGGTCTCCTGCGTCCAAAAGGCTGACCGCAAGAGCCGCCCGTTCACTTCCTGTCTGTACTGTGCACATAACCGTGCCATGTCCACCACATCAGTCGACCCTCCGGAGAGAAAAACTCAGTGTCCCTGCAGCCATCATTTCTGTTTCATTATTAAAGTGGTTAGTAGTAGTTTCTTTCTTCAGTATCAGATCAATCGCGTTGATTGTTGTCTGTTCAGTGTGAACGGGAACGGTGAGCAAAAAGAAAAAACACAATGGTTGCGCTGACATTAAATTTCAATCTCAACTAATCCATTAGCTGTGCGGCGTGGAGTGAAGCTTGGCTTACAATCAACAAATGTTATTTTCACACCTGTGTTTTTGCATATCGCACGACCCGACAGTGGAATCTGTGCACAGTCAAAAGCGCATTAATGGTCGGTGTCTTTCTGTTTTTCATAAAAACAAACTGTTTTCAACTGGAATTCCTCCCATTTTGTTAAATTGCAGTCGGGGCCCAGGAGCTATTATGGTCTGTTTTTGTCAATAGCTTTCTCAGTTTTCATGATATAGACTTTAGACCAACTTTACATTCGTCTGAGCCTCGTGCAAAACGGCCCGGTGGAATTCTGACTTGTATTTTTCCACTAACTACTTCTGTTCTCCACCAGGACCGTGAACAGCTTCTGTTCACACACTGTTCAGAGTTTTGTCTTTTCTTGAACATGGGGTTCAGATACAAATCAGATTTTAATATCTAATTATGAAACATGAGCATGATTCATGTATGTTGTTATTTGTTATGTATAAGTAGATATAGTTAAGCCAAAGACGACGTGAACTTTAAATTCAATACCAACACCCCAGATCGACTGTCAAGACAGTTCTGAGTCCCTCCTCAAAACCCTGTTGTATGCTGGGAGAACTAGCTCCCACGCACAACATGACCTTGATGCCACATGTAAGAGAGCAGCAGCCAGTCACATCTCTGGCTCCGAGGTTGTGATTCTCTTGATCCTCTGTTTAATCTGTCGCTGTGTGATGATGTATTTTGGCAAACGCTCTCGTCTGTGAGCTCTGATGACTTAAGAACTACCAGTGTGTGAAATTTGCTGTGTGCTTTGTGTTTGCTACATCGTTATAAGATTTCAAAGTCTTCTGGTGTCTCGCAGGCATTATGTGTGTGTGTGTGTGTGTGTGTGTGTGTGTGTGTGGCTGCACAAGTTTTTATCAGTGTGTGTGTGTGTGTGTAAGCAGGAGGAAAGGCTATCAGCTTCATTCCTAATGTCTCTGAGTTTTATTAATCCAAATAGGAGGCACCTTACGTGGAGCCATTACTCAGCCGGCTCTCAGGAAGCTTTCCATTAGGAAGGTGAAATCCCCTCCTGGCCCTCGGCTGACATATTAGTTCAGTCTACTCCCTGAAGGTCACACCATTTCAATTGGCCTCCAGAGAGACAGTGTGTCAGCTGCAGTCTCTCTGGAGGCCTCGCAGACTGACTGAGTGACACTTGGGTTGGGGTGAAGGAGACGGAAATATCTGGTGTTCATCCATCACCTCGGGGCTGAAGTACGGAAGCCCTGAGAGACGAGCCAGGAAATAAATTCTGTGGATTCATTCTGATCTATGTCTGATCCCTGTTGTATTTATCACTCGAGAACAGGTGGAAAAAAAGAGTTTTGCCGGGAAAATCTTTCGCAAGATCCTTATATATATATTTATTTTTCATTTTTGAAAACACATGAACAAAAACATTTGCCAGGTGAAAAGAAGTTTAACTATCACTCAAAACCACATTTCACCTGTTTTCACTGATGGAAAACAAACTTAGAAAAAAATGAGTCAGAGCAATAATAAATAAATAAATATAATTCAACATGTTTTCACGGATGAAAAAAATAATTAGAAATAAAAAAATAAGCCAAAAAAAGAAAAAAAGAGCCTAAAAAAAAAAACCTTGAAACAAATTTTTTTTCACATTTTTTCATAAATGAAAAAGCAAAATTAAGGAACGTTACAAACATCGTCACAACGAAACATTTTTCTCACGTTATTAAGTCATAATCACGAGGGACAACACTTCAGATCAGACTAAAAAAAAACAGATCACCATAATGATTTTGTTTCTCACTTACCTTCTGGGCTTCCGTACTTGAGGAGTTGAACGGGTAACCTCCTTGCCGGTCGTCGGCTCTGCCTGTTCTCCTCCTGCTCCGTCTCACACGCTCAGCAGGAGGTGACAGCAGGGCAGGTGTGACTGTGTCAGACTGGACCGCTGTCAGATGTCCACCTGTTCACCTGTCGCTCTGTTCACCTGTCTGTAACAGATAACATTCAAAGGTTTTCACCATGTTCCTGGCAGAGAAAGGGAAACTCCTCGTGGTCATTTCCTGGGTTGTGTTCTGGACATATACAACACATTAGTGCAAGCAGCTGATCAGAGGAGCAGACCAGGTGTATGTTGTACCGCGCTCTGTGTTTTATTGGACTTTGGAGTGTAAACGTTGGAGCGCCGAGGTGTCAGACATGTTTTACACCAGGTCAGCTTTCGTTTGACACTTTAAACAAAAACCTCCCCGATCAGAGCTGTGTATAATCCTACCTGCTGCTACATCATAAAAGCAGCTGAGTTAACCTCTGACCTCAGACGCAGGCAACTTGTATCAGCGCTGACAGCCGAGCAGATACAGCAGATATATAGAAGCGATAGTAAATATAATACGACACGTAGCCGCACTTCTGTAGAGCTTCATTTACCGTCTTGGTGCTTGACTGAAAGGGAGGCCTGTGTGTGTGTGTGTGTGTGTGTGTGTGTGTGTGTGTGTGTGTGTGTGTGTGTGTGTGTGTGTGTGTGTGTGTGTGTGTGTGTGTGGAGATTACTTCCAGTGGCAGCACAGAGAAAATCAAGTGGAATTCTGCCCTTTTATCCCGTTAACACAAGAGTGCATTGAAAATCTAACGTCATTATTTAGTCACTGCTGCTCCAGGGCACATGCATATACCGTCAATTATTTTCCTGTCTTTGTGCACCGTGTTCGCTGGAGAATCAGGGTCAGTGAGGAAGAAAAAGGTCATATAATGAGAATAAAGTTGCAAGTTAAAAAAGTAGAATTTTACCAGAAAAACAATCATGCTGTTTCCAATTAAATGTTGATATAAACTCAATTCAATTTTATTTGTATGGCATCAAATCACAACAGACAATATCTGAAGGCGCTCTGCAGACTAAGGTCAAAACCTTTCAGTTTTACAGAGACACTCAACACTTCCCACAATGACGACACGCTCAGCGACAGCGGAGATTAAAAAGGGCCGGGGCGTCTCTGGAAACAACAATACTTCATCTATGGGTCTGTTGTGACACATTTGACCTTTTTATAAAAATAACAAAAAACTGCAGATCCTGCAATTTCAATTCTGCACTTGGCCAAATTGTTCAGATCTAGTATTTCCTTCAGAAACGTTGTAAATTTTACGTTTTCGACCATCGCTGTGGTTTCAGTCTCAGTCTCAGCTGGGTGGAACCATTCGTTGAGTCATTGGTGGTGGTCCTATGATTAAACTGGATTCTTCTAAGGTGGTCCCGGTTTGTAGTATATTAATCTTTTGCGGTTGGAGCTTCATTATCTTCCCCACCATGCAGAAAAAAAACAAACAAAATGCAATTATCAGTTTTAGTTTAGAGAGTCATTCCTCAAACTGCTTCGCTTTTAAGTCTTCATCGCTGGAGTGGAGCCTGAAAGGCCAGATGCAGACAGCATCTTGCAATTTAATTGAGCAAAAATTGGAGTCAAGAGGGGCTCTACCCCCCCCAGAAGAATTTAGGTTCAATATTGCTTTAGGGAATACTGGTCAGCCAAAATCCCCGCGGGTCCCTTGGGGCGCTCCTGGCGAATAGGCCGGGCTAGATTAATGATCTTTAAAGCTGATCTTCGACTTCTGGCGGTGTTTGACTTTTTGAGCGGAGTGTGACCAGTGGACTCTCCCCTGAGACCTCCAGTCGGCTCAGTGCACTCTTTAATTAAAGGGAGTCATTGCACAGTGGACGGATCCAGAGGGCTTTACTTAATACCTTAAACACAGCTCAATAATACCAGCTGGATTTCAAACACAGCTCCTGATATGGCTCCATGGAAGAGTCTGCAGGTGAGACAAACATGGACGTTGTGACAGTGTCGCTGAACGCTGCACATTTCCCTCTTCAGATTTAAACACATGAAAATGTGAATGGATTTTATTGAGACCGTCCTCTACATTCATGTATCAGAGGGTTGAAAGAAACGGCCTGTGTGGTTGTCCAGGTTGGAGGAGTTGTTTGTTTCACCTTGGCTCTGTTTCAGATCAGGTCCAGGGGTTGGGACCGGTGGCGAGGACGTCTCCAACAGATGGCCAGAGATGTGACAGTCACGAGACGCCCTCCTTCGGAGAGTGGCGTCCTATCACGGCGTTTGTTTGTGTTGGGCATGGAGGTTCGTTCTTGATCTTTGTCGAGTTTACACGTGTCACAATGACAAACGGCCTGTTAATTATTCAGCTTGGATGACTGTTCTTCAGAAACCCCGGGTCTGAGTCTGAGTGTGCTCTGGTGTGTGAAACCTCTGCCACATTTCAATCAAGTGCCACTATGATTGCTGCTGCAGAAGCTATTTTCCCCTGACATGTGCTGGAGATCCAGCGGTTGACTGAAAGCTTTGGTCAGTGGCTTGTGACAGGCTGAGGGAAGGGGGGGTTAGTCTGCTGCAGCATGGGTAAGAGAGCCATGACACTGCAGCCCCTCCAGAAGCAGCTCCTCGCTCTTTTAATCCAAGTGCAACAAGGAAATGCCAGCATACATACGGAGCTTTGATCTGAGCACCCCGCTCCAGATAAACTACTGTTCTGACATTCTCCAAATCCCCGCAACATTACCATCTTGCAAGCATAATCCTATACATATATATATATAAGCTCATAAGAGCAGGGTCCAATATGGCCCCTGAGATATCATTCGCCTGCTTTCACTGTATATTTGTGTAAATGTTTTGATTGTGTTTAAGGTGAGATTTAATCCTTTTGAACGGAGATTTGTGGAAAATGCCCGAGGGGATTGACCCCCGGCTCGGATCATGATGATGTGACTGTGTCCTCTATTGCTTCTCCCTCATTTACCTGCAGATATCATAGTGTTAGATGCACAGATGAAATGTTGCACCCTGATTTACATTTAGGACGCCTGATCTCTGGTTCATAAGTTTCTAGAATTTGTTTAAAGTCGGGAATCTGCTCACCTCATTCTGCCAAAGTCTCCATCTGTGCCTTGTTAATAATAAAGCTCTTCTATATAGAACAAGGGTTGTTGGAGTTTTTACCGCTGCAGAGTTTTTCCCTTCTCCGTGCACCTTGGAAGTAGGTGGAGTTGTACCAGAATTCCCGACTCTCCCGGATAACGCTGGTGAAGCAGGAATAAATAATAAAGGCAGCTGCTGCTGAAGGTCAGCTGTTCGCAGACTCATACTGTTCATGGTGTGAATCATCTGTTAATTATGGCTTCAAGGAATTAGCGCAGCCAAGTATCAGATTAATCTGATTAATTAAACAGATGAATCTGAAAATCCAACTTGAGCTGACCTGTCACACTTCAGAGATTTCTGTTTCGACTTTATTTCTACGTGAAACTATAACAAACTTTTGAAAGGTCACATGTTGCTTTAATCCGTGTCTGTATTACCGACCTAAACTTGGGCTGATATGATACTGGTATATAATATAATATTGAATATTGTGATATTTCCCGCGATATACAATATTTTTTTGTGATAAAATAATAATTTTTTATCCTTTTTTTTGTAGTTTCGCTCTTTCTACTGAAGGGTTCAACCTTCATTTCACTGCAATGCTGTTTTTTGGCAGCATCAAGTTCAACCTCTAAAACAGCAAGTCCCCACCGCAACCCCCCAATGCTCCAAGTAATGGAGCCTTAGTGGGATTATCATGTGATAACTGAACTTCAAATTGTAATCCAGTTAACTACTTAACTAAAAAAATCCAAATAATCTGTAATTGGTTGATCAGTTAAAATTCACTTCATGTTATATCTGCTTCGTTTAGATGTTTTCAATCGGCATTAAAAGCTCTATCAAACCCAGCTCAGCTAAACGCCTTCTCCTTTCCCTGTTCAGTGGCCACAGACGTCCTGACCCTCCAGCAGTGTCTGCGCTCGGATATTTGGCTTTTGACCAGATCTGCGGCGAACGTTTGCAGTGCTACCTAGTTTTCATTAATATTCTCCACCTGCACACGGGGATGTGGGGAAGATTTGCTGTATCTAGCCTTGGAGGATAATCGTGAAATCCCATTAAGCCTCTTGTGTTTACTGAGACAAAACAGCAGCCTTACTTAATGCCCCTCCTGTTTGGAGTCCTGGGTTTCCTGTATAGCTGTGAAAAGATAGGAGCTGTTGATTACCTGCTGGCTGCGAGGCCTTCTCTCCGCCGTGATAGAGAAATCAAACTCAATTCTAAATTTTCTCCTCACACTATGGATTTGAGACGGTAGTTTTGGAAACATCTTTCCAACACATATACATATATACACATATATATATACACACAACACACACACACACATATATATATGTATATATATACATATATATTGCATCCTAAGGGCATTAATAAGAAATGCCTCATGCATATGTGGTCGAGGTGTGCACTTTTCATGCTCTGACATATCAGCACATTCTTAAACATGGTCATCAGGCATTGTGACTGCCCCTTTAATGTAAGTGCCTGTATGATGCATTATGAATAAAGCACACAGTCACCACACCTGCTAGATTATTTTCCACCCTGGAAGTGCTAATGCTGCAGTTTTCTGTTGATTCACTCCGCTGTTTCTAAATTTGAAATGATTGAAGCTCAAATGTCTTAAAATGCTGCTCGCTGCAGGAGAGGAGAGAGAAATACAATTCCCCAGCAGGAAATTAGGCTTCGCTTCTACACCCGTTCAGGAAACATTAACCCTTTGCCCAAATGCGTGGAGCTGCCTTTAACCAGAATGAATGTTCCCTCTGCAAACAAAAGTGTTGGATAGAGCAAACAACATATTAATGGTTTTTTACTATTCTTGGAAAGAGAGCCTGTGGGGAGCATGAGCGCCGTCATTCATCTGCATCAGCTGGAGTTTAATGTTTCTGGTGTTTAAATGAACAGTTTGACCTGATGCTGAAATGATTAGGATTCATCAGGCGAATGAGGCCAGTGGTTATTGAGGATCAAAGTTGATTATATATTGATACAACTTGTACTGTTTGAATATAATCCCTTAAAGGTCCATCCAGTGTAAAGGTCTGTGTCCATGTGTAGTGTGATTATAGATTATAGATCAGCTCTAGCTTCTATATTAATACTGTGAAAGTATCAAAGCCTCAGTCCACAGAGAAATGCACACAGCCTGTATTCAGAAACTGCTTAATGTAAAACTACACTGAGATGTTTTTTGGTGCTTTAAAACCCACAAATACTAGTTGTTACTGATATCAAAACTTCAAATAAAACGCTGGTAAACAGGAGGAGATACAGAGCCTCTTTAAAGTTCAGGTTTTTACTAAACTCACACTTTGTGTTTCCTTGATGAGAGACAGTTACACAAACGGGGAATTTTGCTTGACTTGTCTGACTCAGACAGCTGAGGGTCTGATATTAGCTTCAGATGAACAGTTTCATACAGAACTGTGGATTTTGTCCCTCCGTCTCTTACAGCCACTTTGGGAAGTAGTTTTCTTCGCAGCCGGTGTGAACAATTTGCAGTAATCTGCAAAAGAAACCAAGGAGTGTTTCAGAGCTCCGAGTCACTGTACTGATGTGGTCTGGCAGTTCAAAAATTCATGCTGGCTTCACACGAGCCGGATGTGTGTGTGTGTGTGTGTGTGTGTGTGTGTTGCCTGTCCAACCAGAACACCAGAAAGCAACAGCGTAGTCGTCTGAATCTGTCATTCAGTTAACTAATGAAGCTCAAAGCTCTGCTCATGGCGCCCTGAGCCCGGCTGATGGAACCAGATGATATTGGATTAGCACATTGTAGAAACGGACGGCTCAGAAATGTGACAGAGCACGTCTCCCGGACACAGCCGAGGTGTGGAATCAGAAAACTGTACTGAGTTTCTCTGTTTCCTCTGCACTGTGTGAGCCTCGCTCAGGTGTGGTGAGCAAATGGAAATGTCTTGGAGATAGGCAGGTGATAGAGTGGGGGAGTCCGGCGTGGCCCATCACTCACGGTAATGCCTCCATTACCTCAGAGTGAGTGCTGTGTGTATGTGTACGTATAGTAGTGTGGGTAAAGCTGTAAGTGTGCCTTATTCTAAAACAGACATGCTCCACAGAGCCTGGAAGGCAGCGCTACAGCAAGACACTTTAACCCTTTCTCTGCTCCGTAATGTTAACTTTGCCTTTTAAAAACATACACCCGTCTCCGTTCAGGGGTGTCAGTTAAATGATGTGTAAATCACGGAGGAATTAAAATCCTAAAAGACGGGGAAATAAAAACTGTTCGTCCAAGAATAAATCTTTTTAATGTCTAGAGGAGAAGGAGAAATAATACGCTGCTGATTCTAAAGTTAATGGAGGGCCATGTAAAGATGTTGTCATATGAATATTTGCTGTAGAATAAACTGTAATGGTTCGTTTGTGCTCTTTTGAATGTTGAACCTCTACATCCCTGAAGAAAGCTTCAGATACGATGACTCAGGCAGATGTATAAGATATATGAACAGTAATGGAGAGTCACCAAATCCACTTTAAATATTCATGGTCCACAGAGGATTCATTCTGTTGTTGTTAGCTTCTCTTTAAAAACATACCACATACTTGTTTGCTATCTCAGTCCGAACGAGCGATCTCTTCCCCGTCAAACATAAAAAGTACAATTGAGCTTTCCGTATCATTAAAATAAAAGCGTATTGTTACGGGGTCGGATGTGGACCGCCAACACTTCCGGAGACTCTGAGACTGGGAACCTCAGAGCTGAGGAGACGAGACGTTGGGGAGCGAGCGCCAAAGGAGGAACAAACAAATGTGTAAACATGTAATTATGTAAAACACATGTAAACAAAGACGTTTACTTATCAAGTGTCTTCATGCAGACTAGTAGCAGTCTACCCCCCCGTCCACCCCCCCACCCCCCCCCCCCCCCCCCCCCCCCCCCCCCCCAGGTCGAGGAGTGTAGGTGGTAAATTTCCTGTGTAAAGGATAAAATTGTGATAATTATCATTTTCACTGTCAGTTAAATATAAACTCACTAATTACCTATGAGAGCTGTGAGGATGTGACAGGTCGGGGCCCCTTCAATAACACATTGTATTAAAGAAGAAGGAAGAAGTTTAAATACTCGGCGTAACCAGGTCACCTTAAACTCAAGTATAACTGACTCCCTGAATCACAGACTCCGTCTAGAGTTCAGTTGTTATTCTGTGACTAAAGCTGTCGAAAGCCAACAGGTTTCTTCGTATGAGTTTCTCATCGCCGCAGTCATCTCTCAGTCAGGTTATCTCTCCAAATCAATCAGCTTCATCAACTCACGTGTCCCCCTCCCTCCGTTTGATCTGACACCCGGCCCATCTCATTCCAGAAAGCACTTCGGTGTGACATTCGCTGTCCTTTTGGTGCTTACTCCACCTCGTTTTGACTTTGTGTGTTATTATTTTTGGCAGAGGCATATATGGTTAAGCAATAAAAATATTCAGCTACTTGAACTTAACTTTTTTTTTCTTTTTTTTTACTGTAAGCAAAGGAGACAGAGCTGTTTTTCCTCGCAGGTGTCACCTTGCTCTCTGCGGCTTCATAAAAACCTGCTTTGCTGATGCTGCAATCTGAATTATTTATTCAGCCTGTAACTAATCTATTGTTCTTCCTTCACATTGGGATGTGCCTCTGTCCTTCTCCTGTGACTCGTCATTGAAGAGGAATGTTTGTTTTCATTTCACATTCTCATTGAGCAGCTACATGAACAGCATTAGTTCTTAGATTTGATGCTTAAGTCAACAGCGTTTGGCCTAGTTTTAGGTTTGTTTATGCCGTGGTGATGTCTACGACAGGAGTGTGGGTTTGTTTTTCGCTTGGTAAGGTGAAGGAGCTCAGAATGATCTGTCTGGTTTGTTGTTTGGTGGCTCGTTAGCTTAAAGGTCCTTTATTATATAATGTCTTATTTGATTATAGATCAGCTTTAGGTTCTGTATTAATACTGTGAAAGTATCAAAGCCTCAGTCCACAGAGAAATGCACACAGCCTGTATTCAGAAACTGAGCCTTAAAACCAGCCATCAGGACTTCCTGTAACATTGTGATGTCACAACAGAGCAGTCACCGCTCAGAGCCTCCTCTCTTCTGATTGGTTGACTGACCTGACTAACTTGTTAGTAGAGCTCCAGAGAGGAGCCTGAGAGAGGAGATGTAAACAACATATTAAATATATCTTCTTATGGATCAAAAGTGTAAAATATGGACCTTAAACATGTTGTTAGCTGGTTAGCGTTAACTAGCATTCTGTTAGCTGGTGACTATAGCTTGCTTTGGAAGGCTGTGTTGGGTGGGTGCACGTGCTGGGACGACACTGTCGAGCCTTCTCGGTCATGGGACCCAACTCAGCCAAACACCAGTTTTAGATTTTGTAGATTTACACTCGTGTACGATTTCATATTAAAACCATGTTCTTTTCTTTGGTAAGAAAAAAAAAGTTTCTCACTCCAGAGAAGCTGCTAGCTGATGGATATTGATAAGACGAGTGGAACTGTAGTAGTTTAACTATGTTTGTGAACTGAGTGGGCCGCTGTATTCAGATGGAACTGTTTATCGGACCAGTTGGACCAGCCACCGTTGGACTGGTTAAGCCGTCCAAGTATCTGCTCTTTGATTGGATGAGAGTCGACTATTATGAGAATGTGAGAAACAGTGGAAGGGAAAATTCTGGCGAATGAGAGCTGCAACAAAATCAGAACATTTTGTTGTTGTAACTGAGAACACAGCATGATGCCATGGCAACCAAATTCATCCAGAAATTAAACCAGAATTTAAAAGAATTTGAAAGTGACATGATTCAAACTGTTAACTTTATTTTTTTTTTTATTAGCTTTTACTTTATTAGATAGGAGCGCAGAGAGAGAGAGAGGCAGGAGACACGGGGAAAGAGAGCAGGGGAATGACATCCAGCAGCGAGTGTTGGCAGCCGGGAGTCGGACCGGGGACTGGGCTCAGGGCATTTGCGTCTAACCATCGGCTATCGGGTCGACCCCCCCTCTGTCTTTATATATCAGTGAGCTGCTGGACCCCTATTAACCTTCTTCTACTCCTACTCTCTGCATGATGTGGACTGTTTTCTCTGCTGGGATGTCACCTGGCTCCAGGTTTGTCATGTCAGAGGGGTAGATATCGCAGCCATTTAATGTTGCAACAGGGTTTTTCAAAATTCTGTTATGTCCATCCAAACCTTGGATGGTCATCCTACTAAAATTATTCCTATTTGTTTCCATTTTTTCCACTTTAGGATGAAATCATTTTGCACAGATTTAAGTTTTAAATCTTTTACTTTCCATAGATTTTATCCAACATTTAATTTACTTTTAATAATAAATGAATAAAGACTTTCATGTGTGTTTTATATGGATAAACATTGAACACATGGATCCACACCTTGTACTTCGGTGTATGGAGGAGCTATCAACACTTCTCTGTTGAATTGTCTGATATTTCTTGGTTGTAAACTTGTGTTCCAACCTAAATTTAGTCTCAGCCATGGAGGTAAAAACAGTCCAGGTTTTGAACATTCCTGCATAATGGATGAAGCTACATACACTTGTCCAGCTGCTTTTCATTCCTCCTGTAGCTGCAAGGAAAAATGAAGAAGCCTGAACATTCGGGGGATAACTCAGCCAAATGTTCTCCACTGTGGCTCCATTACTCCTGTTATTTTCTCTTTGGCTGGGCCTCTTCCTCTTTTTCATTTACAGGGGGGGGGGAGGGGGGGGGGGGGGGGGGGGATTCAATAATTTATCACATACATAATCCATCGGCGGTTGGGGGACAGTGTTACATGGATCATCCGTCCTGAAGGTCTCAGGTTGGACTCCTGTTACTTCTTTCTTCAGACTGTATACATTGGTTCACTGCTCACCTCCACAGACTGTAAATAAAGATGGGCGTAGCCTCCGTGACGGCACCCACAGGTTTCTGAAGCTCAGAGTGAGCTGCTCAGCTGTTGCCATCTTGGCAGTGTCTGACTCCGCCTAAACCAAAAAATGCTATTTTTAGCATCGTTAGCACAGGGTGGGCATCTGAGCATCTTGCTCAAAGGCTAACCCGATGCTAATTCGTTTCCTGGCTAATTAGCTGGTTAACGAGCTGTGCAAACAAGCTAAGCATGATGTGTGCAAACACTGATACTTGCTGATTGGTGCAAATATAAAAATAGAACAATACTTGTACACATTTCAAAAAACAGACTTCCTCACCTTCTGCTCAAATAACTGCACAGCAACAATTATTTCTGCGATAACTCCATGAAAATTCCTCCAAAAGGCAACAACATTACAAAAGCGACGAGAGGTCATGTTTTACTGGCTAGCCAACTCTGACTGCACCCACCTGTCACTCAAAGCGGCCACGTCCTCAATTATGCATAGCTTTAGCCCTTAATAAAATTGCATCATGCTGTGTTGGTCTGATTGCTGTCTCAGAGCTTTGGGCAAAGAGATGTTAGGATATTAAATCTAGGCCTGATATACTGGGGATCAGTAATGTCATTATATACATATCAATACTGAATATCATAAGCCCGCATTAGTTGAAGCCTATAGTATTGATCACTCTCCACCTCATTATAAGGAGCTGGTGTAAAGAAATTACAGACAGTTTTGTCTCATACGTCTCACTCATCTGACCGCCGCCCTGCAAGTCGCTGTGTCCCACTGGGGAAACTCCTCCCTCACATTGACCATCCATCCCTGTGACTTTGTCTAACAAGCCTGGTTGTCAGTCAGACAGGAAACGCAGGCTGAGGACCTGCACCTGCACAGCCTGCCAACTGCCAATCTGCCGCCGCAAGCCAGCGCCGTGCACAAACAAGCTTATTGAATTAATGTTAAAAAGCAGAGCGGGCCCCGAGCTCGGTAATTATAAATCAAGACTAATCAGCAGAACATAATTGATTTGGTAATTGTGTTTGCTTTCTTGAGCTAAACCCAAAACTTTGTTGGCATGAATTAAGAACGTTGTCACTGCAGTTGAAGCGCTGCAGTGTTATTGTGTTCTACTGCTGCTGGTTTGCTTCATCCAAGTGGGAAACAATATCACAACAAAGGGTATAAATAACAAAAGGTCTCAATGAAGAAATGGAACACTTGATATAATATATAACGTATTATTTTCTTCTTCTTATTCTGTGTTTTATTTGAAGTGTTGATCCATTAGAAGATATATTTGTGGTTTTAAGAACCAAAATCCATCTCAATGTAGTTTCACATCTCCTCTCTCAGGCTTCTCTCTGGAGCTCTAGTAACAACAGGTCGGTGAGCCAATCAGAAGAGAGGAGGCTCTGAGCCTCTCTTCAGGTGGGTCCAGGTGGGCGGGGCTTGGTGACTGCTTTGTTGTGACATCACAAAGTTCCAGAAGTCCTGACGGCTGGTTTTGAGGCTCAGTTTCTGAATACAGGCTGTGTGCATTTCTCTGTGGACTGAGGCTTTGATACTTTCACACTATTAATATAGAAGCTAGAGCTGATTTATAATCACACTACACATGGACAGACACCTTTATACAATATCAGACCTTTAAATTAAAAAGAAAATTGAGTTCATAAATCCAGATTCAACTTTTTGGGACACAAGGACAGCAAACACGAATTCATCAGCTTCAGTTTCAGCCTGTGTGCATGTGCTTTTACTGAAGATGTGGAAAAGAATAAACAGAATAAACACACCGTACAAACAGCAGTTATGAGCAAATTCATGCTTATAACATAATAATATTTCAAATAGAACTTTTTTCATTTGAATCTGAATTTAATCTGAGACATGTTGAAGGACATGTTTGCTGATATTCTTTATTTCCCATGTGTAGAGAAAAACCAACAGTGAATGTTTCCTCCTAACAATTTTTTTTTGTGTGTATCCAGGCCTGATATATTTTATTCCCCTATGACATGCATCACAGTGAACACACACACACACACACACACACACACACACACACACACACACACACACACACACACACACACACTGTAGTTTATTTTGACTCATTCCCATATACACCATCCTGCTGCTGGAAATATTCACTAGAGAACCAAATGTGGATTAATCCACCGCTCAAAATAGTCCCCAAAAAAATCGATGTCCTCCTGTTTGAGTAACGTTTGCTAAAAACGTGTCCAGATGTTTCAAGAAATTACTGAGCCTTAAAAAAATTGAACTATTTAAGTGTGAGACTGTTTTAAATTACCCCCCAGACATCTTTTAAATGTGTAAAAATCCTCTGCTTTCATTAATATTTTATCAACATGGTTAAAACTGGGACTGAAGCTCGTCTCCTCTCACTTCCTGATTGAGAAATCTGGGTCAGGCCTTGAGCCCCGCCCACCACCTGCTGGCTCCAGGTGGACAGGTGAAAGAGCAGAGAGCATCAAGATGGTGAGAGGAGGAAACATCAGAGAGACTCAGCCTCATGTTTGAGCCTCAGTCAGACCCAGACTCAGAGGAGGAGTCTGAGACCAGAACCAGAGACTAGCAGACGGGTCAGAACCGTTAGTTTGTTAGCTTAGCATCTCTTATTTGTTTATGTTGTTTGTTAGCTTGTAACTGGCAGTGGCTGACACACTGTTAGCAGTTGCACTAATGCTAACTCTCTCTGTACTGACAAGGTTTCAGGTTTATTTAGCCCCGCCCGCCTCACCAGAAGTTGACAGGATTGGTTGCTGAGGTTTGTGACATATGAAACCCTGAATCTGTTTTTATTAGACTGTGATTGGTTCACTGCAGGTCAAGGTGGAAACACTCAGTCATGGTGCTGATGATTATTTCATCATCATATGTCTGTATTATCGTGACTCCAGCTTTATACCCAAAATTATCAAAATATATACATGTATTGTTTCCATAACGCAATCAAACTCAGTTTAAACCTTGTGTACATACATTTGCAGAATATCAAATACATTTTTATTTTGATCAAATCAAACTTTGACATGATGAACAACTGTTAAAACCTGCACATTAAATAAACCAAAGTACAGTTTTTAATTCATGAATAAATAATATATTTGGAAAAACTACTTGAAAAGGAATTTTTGAAATGGGAATACATCCCTGGATTCCCTCTTCAGTTTCCTTTTTCAAGCTGCTTTTCCTTTTCCTGTTAGCTAATCGATTAGCTCCATTTACTCTCTCTGTGACACTCTGGGTTTCAGCGCTGTTAAAACCAGGCTAAACCAGGATGTAACAAGCTCTCTGATTGGTCGGAGAACTAACCAGTCATATCATGTGGGTTTTACCATCACTATATTATATTCATGAATTAATAAATGTAGTGTTTTAGGCTGTTTTTGTAAATTTAATTTTAAATCTGAAGTATTTGTTGATGGATTAGTCGTCCATTTGTAAATTCTTTTTTACAATTTCTATTTCCAGTGCCTATTAAAATCCCCCATGTGCTCTCCCTGGTCCTCCTTACAGTAAGACGTAACATGCAAAGGAAAGTAAAGACCATCCCGAGATGATACCAGGAAAAAGCAGCAGCTATTTACAGATGTTGTCTTTTGTTTTGACTCTATATCTGTAGCAGTCGTCGGTGCGGGTGCAGCTGTCACACCAACATCTTTTCTCCACCTCCCTTTCCTCCTTTTTTCTGTTTCATCTGCAACTTCTCCAGTGTCTGATTAAACTGCACGCAGCCACTGAGAGAGCGGTATCCAGGCGGACTGCAGCAGGGCTTCCCCGGCTCTGCTTTCCACTTTCTTGTTATCTCCATCCAGTGTAGCCGCCTGTCGCAGCAAGATGAGGGACTCGAGGGGGCAAGATTGCACGCCCGTCCGCGATTGAATCAGCGGTTGTCTGCTGTCAGTTATCTCCCGTGTGTTGGGGAAATCATCAGGTAGTGCTGCGGCTCGGGTTTCTTCGTCTGACGCGCCCGATAAGACCGACAGGAAGCGGCGCACTTGATCCTGCCACCGATGGCTTCCTCTTAGACAAAAGGCAGATGAGGCCTCCCCCCCCCCCCCCTTTTCTGCTTCTGATAATTCAAAAGCAATTTCCACATGCCGCCCACTCTTTGCGCCTACTTCAAATATTTGAATTATTCTGGTCACTGCACTGATATGCAGATTGCTTAGTGGGAGAGTATTTTAATCACACCAGAGTGAGATACTTCCCTTTTCTTTTTTTTCATTTCACTTCTGAGCATTCTGCTCTAATTGTTTTACTGTTCGACATGATGGTTAAATTCACCCCTAAACATACAACCGGCTTTGCTTGTTTGTTTTTCTCAAGGATTAATCCCTGCAGCTATCCTTCGCTCACACTTCACTGATTAAGAATTGCACTTGGGAAATCAAGGATCGCCTCCATCCTGGCTGGTGAAACACGACTGGAACTTTGTAAGACATCGGCGTATGGCTTATTTTCCCGTTGAGTGCCCCCGTCGCTGCCAGTGTCCCGTTCCATCTTAAGTTCAAAGGTCTTTACAGTGCCAGTGTTTCATGTGCCCCCCCCCCCTCTGCTCTCTTAAGCGCTGGATGATGACAGTCTTCTCCCTTCCAGTCCACTGGCTTCACTCAGATTTCACACTTGCCAAGGCAGCATGATTTCCTCAAACAGCTACAGGCACAAGCCGCCCTGGGACACCCCCCCCCCCGTGCTTTGATAGCTTTAGGTCAAAGCTGAACTGGTTCACAATGGGCTCCATTCCTGTTCATCCAAATATTCATGTCAGGAAAATATCTTAATGAAGGGTTTCTACAGTGTGAAATGATGAAGCGTTTCCTGTGATTTAAAAGGCCCCCCCCCATGGCTGGGAGCTTTGCAGTCTCATAGTTCAGGTCATCATTTCTATTGGTCATTACTTTATCGGGTCGTTTGATTCAGAGCCTGACACTGCAGTCAGGCCACAGCCACAAACGAAAACGCTGCTTAAAAATAAAAGCATTTTAGCTTCATATCAGAAATATTCTCTGTCCATACTAACGCACTTGAGAATGCATATCACATGACAATTCACGTGCACTGAGCATGTGTGATCTGAGGTAAACAGGAAGCATGTTTGTGGACTCTGCAGTTGGTTAGTTGCACAAAATACTCTGAGCGAGGAAGCAGTGAAATCGGCTGCAGCGTAAAAATACAGACTGTAACTGCACAACAGCTGCTAGCAAAGACAACGAGGTCAGTGACACTGGTGATTCATGATTCATGCTGCGGCTAGTCATGACTGATAAAAGACCTGATGAAGGAGCGAACATGAACACGCCGCCACAAGTAAAACGGCGTTCACAAAAGTCTCTCTTTTAAGGGCGAGAAAAACAAAGTGATTGAAAAAGGATAAGTTTTAAAACTAAAACAGTTTGGATGCAGCCTCAGACATGCAGCTGCTGACAGGCGGGAAGCAGGACGTCAGTCGGTTTTAATGAAAATGCAGCACAACATCGTGGAGTTTAGTTGTGTGAACGTGTGTGTGTGTGTGTGTGTGTGTGTGTGTGTGTGTGTGTGTGTGTGTGTGTGTGTGTGTGATGAACGGGTGAACGTGACTCACTGCGTCCAGCACTTTGAGTATGTCGTTAACAGTAGAAAGGCTTCCATTCACAGCAGTGCATTTACCATTCACCATGTTTGGGTCAATAAAACATGTGACTCTGACACGGCAGACCATTGTTCAACAACAATCAATGTAACCATGACAACAATAGTCCCTCAACCTTAACTAAGTAGCTCTTGTATAGGTTTTGAATATACTGACAAATGATGTCATCCTGCTGATAGGGGTCAAAGGTCAGAAAATGCAAATACAATGATATAGCAACAAGACTTCAGTAACAAGCCTCTTTTCCTCTCAGTTCAGACTCTGAATAAAGAGTTCGAGCAGAGTGAAAACAGATTAGTAGACGAGTATTAGTATTCTAAACCAAACTGTCTACAGCTCTCGAATCTTTAAATCTTTACCAAAACTATCTCAGTTTCAAAACTGAATTTTTTCAGTGTGTAATTCTGTAGTAATAAAATAAATTATAGCCGTTCTCATGGAAAAAGTTACTTTTCTCCACTTGTACAGATCAAAGTCAGTGAGTTTATTTTAGATATCCACAATATATGAAATGATTAATCATTATTCACCATATAAGGAATCATGTTCATTAATTAAAGCTCCCTGTCTTAAAATGTGAAATGTAATATTTGACATATGATATGATGTATTTCATGTGGGAAAAGCTTCAGGTGCTCGCAGTGAAAATGCATCATGTGACCCCCCCCCCCCCCCCCCCCCCCCCCCCATCTCCTCCATTCAGCCCTCTGCCACTTTGAGACGGCTCTTCTCTCGACCTGTTGGAGTGGAGAGGCCCATCTGTGGGCTTATCTTGCTCCGTCGGAGAGCAGTAAACACTCATTTTTGTGGCTGTCAGTTTGGCGAAGGCGGGCAGCCATGTGGAACACGGCGCAGCATCAGCAGCGTTCCCAGCAGTGGAAATAGAGCCGGCTCTCTTCCCCTTTTCTCTTCCCTCCCTGGGAAACATGTTATTGCTTCTAAACCTGCCATATATTGATTTAGAGCTTATGTTTTGTACCTTTCTCTCTCTCTCTCTCTCTCTCTCTCTCTCTCTCTCTGTTTGAGAGCGCACATCTATATATGTTGTGCTTGTGTGGAGAAACATATCACTGCTTTCGCACTGTTTTCTTATTGCTTTTGTTGTTCAGAACGACTGTACGCACGTGTAGTAAATATACAACATCGTGGGAAAAGTACAGCCGTCATCATCACAACTGCACCTGTAACTGCAGTTTAATTACTAAAGAAAACACAGACTCTTTCTTCAGTAACAGAGTTTTTACTGCAAAAAAAAAAAAACAGGTTAATATTAAATAATAGAAAAGTTATTTGCGCTGCGATCGCTCATGACTTGGAGGGGAGCTGATCTGCTGAATCATCAGTACTCTACCTCCTCCTTATTTTTTCCCCCTGACTTCTTCTCTTTTTTTTGATGCATGGATGCTGCCAGAGGAATCAACACTAACTCCTTCAGCAGAAACACAAAACCCAACTAGAAAATCACATACAGCCGATTTAAGAATAAGTCAAAAAGGAGTAAAAAAGAAAATAATATGAGGCTTAAACAAACATTGATATTATCAGAAGAACGTATCGCAATCCGATGACCATTAATTGATGGAGATGGGAGTTAGGTTTGAATAATTTAGTGTGTTTCCTCAGTAGCGCAGCGCCGTTTGGATCATGTTTCACTCTTCATAAATCAAAGGTCTCACTGAGATTTAAATTATTTCTTTTCTAAGAAATTAAGAGACAGTATTTTGTCACTGGTGTGTCCATGTAGCATTTCTTTTCGGAGCACCAGCATCTTTTGTTTTTCATCACCGCTGCATGGTGTCGTCACCGCATCTCCTCCTTTTTCCAGGCGACCAATCAGACTGGGTGGAACTCGTCACCCTGGCAACCAAGAAATGGAGGAGGAGTTCGTTTAGCTTTATGAAACGTTGGACGGAAAACGCCCAGTTGTGGGACACTGGATAGCAGTTGTGATACGTTGTCAATTGTTGCCATAGAAACGAAGTACTTCTCTGCGTCCCGCCAGCGCTTTTCTGCCAGAAAAAAAAGTGGTTAAAAATTGTGGAAAAAGCCAGTAATTGGACGTCGAGTAAAGATTATTTTCTTGTTTCGTATCTGAAGCTTGGAGTTCGACTTTTCAATTACTGACTCGTGAAAAAATGCAGGAAAATAAAGCTTCATATCATCTGTGTCACTGGACAGTCAAACACACCAGTCCCATTCACTGGTTTCAAACCAGTTTGCTAATCAGTGTCGTTTCCACTCACCGCCTTTTTTCCATCCAGATTACGAGCTGAGGACACTCATGCAGGTGAATCACTCAGTAACGTATAGGCTTTGATGGTTCCAGGCCCACGGGTCCCTCTAAAGGACCCCATTTCAGCCCCTAATGGTTCAGAGAAATGGGTTTCAGGCAAAGCAGATAGTATCTTTGTGTTTTTGTCTGGGCGAGATGAAAGGAGGCCGGGCTCCATATATGTGGCTGTGAAGACTGGGACTCGCTGCCTTTCTCATCTTCACTCCATTCTACAGAATTAATGACAGCAGCTCTATCATGCTATGGACCGAGGGTGGAGAGGCGGTGGGGGGGCTTTCGTATGAAAGAAGGGGGGGGGGGGGGGATTACTGTGATGAATCCCCCCGAATGGATTCTCTTGTGTTTCCCTTTGGAATAAGTTGGTGGGGTTTATCTCACTGTACACAGTCGTGTCCTTCTCTCTCCTCCATTTCCAAACTCTCCGTCCCCAAGTCCTTTTATTTCTGTCCTGAAGATTGTTTGTTTTTACGACAGACAGTAGAAAGTGGAAAGTGGAGAGGAGAGGGAAGAGGACAATGTCACGTAATAAGGTCTCCGTGCAGATTCAGAACAGGCCTGGAAGCTGTTCTCAGTGTGTTCTGTACATGCAGTTTATTCAGGGATCTGGATGGAGGATGGACCTGTGCTGCCTCGACTGTAATTCTGAGCTTCTGCACGGTTCCCAGAGTGTGTGATTGCTGCTTTTAGCTTCTGCTGTTCTGTTTAAAATGTATGTGAAGGACGGTTGGCCCTGTATGTCAAAAGACTCAGTTTCAGTCTTAACGTTTGTATTGTTGTTGTTTTACCAGCTGTCGTTTCAACTCTTTGATTGAATTTAATTTATCATGTTCTCTGGGGAAAAGAGTTTCTTTGTGGAACCAGTTACCACCTGTTCATGTGCCCCCTCCATGGGCTAACTATAGGGGGGCCACATGCTAAAATTAATTAACCAAAATTAAAAAAAAAAGAAAAATTAATTGAAAGTGAGTAAGAATAATTTACAATAATAAATTACCTCATTGGTAATAGAGCTATACAAGTGTGCTGGAATTAATTACAATACTGTCAATTTTTCTTGTAAGGATTTTTTGTTAGTTGCCATTTATTTTACATTTTCAGGGGCAAACACACAATGAGCAGCTAATGTGGAAGATAATAGGCTAATGTGGATGGGTAAGAAAGGGGACAATATTGTAATTATAAAGTTTTATTGTAGGTTTTTGCCTTTGAGGTACTTTTTTGTTGCAAATAATTTTTATTCATGTTCTTTTTATTTATTTATTGGTTTGAATCTTGGGAGATTTTGTTCAATTACTTTGACACGAATCTACTTCCGTACCTGGGCTTGAATTTGAAAAAACGTTTTTACAAATGTTAGAAATTCAAGAGTAGCCTGTTTATAAATAAGGATATTAGCGAAGGTTAGCATGCTAACACGCTAGAAGGTAACAGTGTGTGTGTAACACGTGTGCGTGTGTCAGGTGATCCGTCACGTGTGCTGAAAGTAAACAGCCAAAGTGGTGAAGCACTTGATCTTCCCCCAAAGCTGCCAGCTGCTGATAGGTTCCTGCAGCCCACCACCCCTCATATTTCTCCATCTAATTGGATTGCAGCTTGCCAGCGTCTCATTTATATACGACCACCTCCTCCACATTTACAGCATTCTGCCGCTGATTATTTCGCTCTGGGCTCCCCGACACAACCTAAGTAATGACTTTGCTTCCTAATTTTTCCTATCCGTTCATATTTGTCTGCTTCTTGTGTCTCAGTCTTTGTCTGTATTTATTTACTTTTTCTTCTTCCACCGCTTGTTTCCTTTTTCTCTTCCTCTTCTCCATTCCCCTGCAGCCTCTGACAAAGTCACATAGTCTCCGTCTGGGTCTGAGGACTGATGCAGACAGTAGGTGGACAGATCCAAGGTGACAGATGGACTGAAGCTGCTGGACACTGGCAGTGCAGTGCAGTGTAGCTGACAGACTGGCAGCAGACAGCAGACTCCACACTGAGGGCTTTACGTTAAAACTCCAGATCAGAAGATTAACTGAGCCGATCACAGGTCGCAGGTCGAGTAAATGTCTCTGTCAGTGGAGACTTTTAAAGAAAACACACACACAAAAAAGCCACACAGATATTTTTTTATTTTATTTAAATTTGTGACGAGTTATTGAGGAATACGTCTCTTTAACATCGGCCCTTCAGACCTACGCGACACACACGAATGCTCCATAAGATCATTGAAAAATAACATTTAAAAGCTCATGCCAGGACTTAGGGCTTAAGATACAGACCATGGTTCCTTTGTCATCTCTCCGCTGTAGTAAAGATCTAACATGCCCCAACCATATCTAAGAGTCCACAGTCTTCATAACATCCACGTATGTGTTTTAAAAAAACTGTTAGAATATCAAAAACATGTTTGTGTATTTTGGTTTGGAACCGACCTTTTAATCGTCCTTCGTCTTAAATACCATGTGAGGGTGGAAATAAACAACTGACAGACAAAGCAAATAACTGGCAAAAGAAATTCCTCAAATGTCACATTTTAATTTTTTCTTAAGCTTTATTCAGTTTATTCCACAGCCTCATTAGCAGCATTAGCAACTCTATCTACTGATGAAGACCCCGTGATATGATCAAAAGCTCTGGAAAAAGATGGTTTCTCGAACTACTATTTCCAAAGTCAAGAATGACCTTTGACTTGCAACCAGCAGTGAATTATCTGGCAGATACTTCGTGACGCAGGTTGTCACAGATCAAATTTCCTTAAATCTGGTTGGACGTGAGAAATCCAGCGAGTGAGCGCATCCATCCAGATTTCTGAGTAATGAAGGACTGAAACTTTTACAGCAAACAGTTTATCAAACATTTATCTCCTGCCTGCATTTGCGTCCCCGCCCTGGTCGGACTCTGGGGGCCGCTCCTGACAGCAGCTTTTAGAATCATAGCACTGAGACTTTTTGCAGTTGTGTTCTACCTTTGCCGGGTTTCCTGAGGAAGAACATTTCTTTGGTCATTTAATGGCCACTTCTTCCTGGCAGATCCTCTCGAGCTCCGTCAGGTCGGATGAGAGGAGTCCTGTGAACTGTCATCTTCAGGTCTCTCCACAGATGTTCTACGGGGTTTAAGTCTGTGTGGTTTTGTCAGACTTCTCCTGAATCCACTCCAGCGTTGTCTCGGCTGTTTGCTTCAGGTTATTGTGCTGTAAGTTGAACCATCTCCCCAAAGCTTTAGAAATGGTTTTATGCCCTGACCTTTAACTCAGAGGTCTGCAGAGAGCTCCTTGTCCTTCATGGTTTGGTTTTTGTCCTGACATGCATTGTGCATGGGAGCTTATCTAGACACGTTTGAGCCTCTCTAAACTATGTCCAGTCAATTCACTTTGACACAGGTGGACTCAAGACGTATCTCGAAGATACCTGAAGCAGACAGGAAGCGTGAGGCAGCTCGTGCTCAATAGGAACTGAATGTATGGATTTGCAGGCCGTTAAACAAACCTGCAGCTTGTGTCTAAACAGGTGAAGGTTTTACAATTCCTCCACGCTTGTTTTATCTCTGCACACAGACACTGGCAGTGGCCACTCCTATTTTACTCCACCGTTAACAGTCTACACCCAGTTATCAATCTGTGCCCAGTTAGCATCCAGTCATTTCCATAGGTCTGAATGAATTTATGCTAGGTCAGACATATAGGGAGCATTGCTTTGTCATGTCTCAGCAAGTACTTTCCCTCTGAATCACAATTCCTGGCATTGCTCAAGTGTAAGGCTGCCAAACAATTTCCATTTGCTGTTGTTTGATAGGTGGATCCAGGCTTCTCTCTAGGGCTGTTTTTTTTTTTTTTTTTTTTTTTTTACATTAATTTGTTTGCCAACCGTGGCTGGGAAAGTGACAGCCGCCAGAACCTGAGCTGAGTCTGAATCCTCACTGATTATTGCTACACTTAGAGCAAGAACAGGGTCCCCGTCTCTCAGCGTTTCTGGCACAAGCAGCGAGCAAAATCAAATGCAATAAAAGCATGTCTGGATTAGAGCTTGTTAAGCGAGAGAAGAACCTTTAATTGCTCAGGCTTTGTATAGCTTCACAAAGAGCTGGCATTGCTAATCTGTAGCTCAAGGGTGAATGTTTGTGACGAAACAAGCAAAGATGTAAACTGTGGTGGAAGGGAAAGAAAAAGGCGTTTCAGGACGGAGGGTTTGAGCAGAATCGGTGACAAAGATACGCGTAGTTTCAATTAGCTGCTGGCAGATCGTTTCATCGTTTCATCGTTTCATCGTTTCATCACTTCATCACTTCATCGTTTCATCGTGACGTGAGTCTGCAGGTTTCCGTCAGAACGCCTGGATGACACATCAGAGAGGACGCTCCTCTCTGTGGGTTGGTTCAATATCTTATGGGAAAAACTATTCATTTAGTTGTTAAAAAAAGGTAACAATTTATACAAATGTTTTCAATTTAATTACGCCAAACTAAATACATACACAGAAAGAAAATGCATGAAATACATAGAAAAATGTGTTTTATATTTGTTTTTTTGATATGTGCATTACTGAACTTTTTACAGTATAAAGGTATTCAGCCCGTATTCAGAAACTGAACCTTAAAACCAGCCGTCAGGACTTCCTGAACTTTGTGATGTCACAAAAAAAGAGAGGCTCAGAGCCTTCTGATTGGCTCACCGACCTGTTGTTACTAGAGTTGCTGAGAGAAGCCTGAGGGACTTAAAAACGTAAAAATGAAAGACCGGTGCATTCATCCCCGATGTAAAACAAACTACTTGTCACAGAGATGATGTCCTTTACTTCTGTGATCATCATTGTGATTGCACTTACTTTGCATTACTACTTCCATTAATATTAGCTTTCTTTCATACGTATGCACACACACACTCTCCAGGCTTTACAGTACTGTGGTATTGAGCGGCTGCCTGCTGCAGATATTCGCATGTGCCACTGCTCCTCTCGTCTGCTGCTAGAAAAACAGGCCAGGCAGTCTCTTGGCACAGAGCATCACACGTCTTCTCTCTGAGCCACAGATCAATGCATCTCCACTGATACGGGCTGGAGCTGCCTATTGATCCACTCTGCCTCGTCCTTGTCCTTCGTCATTATGGCGATGAGAGAGTGACCTTTTCCAGAGGTGTCAGAGTGAAAGGGAGACTTTTTTCAACAGCTTTCAGGAGAATAAGGCCCGGG
Organism: Seriola aureovittata; assembly: GCF_021018895.1. Taxonomy (NCBI): domain Eukaryota; kingdom Metazoa; phylum Chordata; class Actinopteri; order Carangiformes; family Carangidae; genus Seriola; species Seriola aureovittata. Next base: position 3,505,180 of record NC_079367.1, on the reverse strand, counting down.
AGGCACCGGCGAGAGAGATGTCTGCGAGCCACGGCTGATCACAAACACTGTGGTGCCTTCACCGTGCATCACTGCTCTGTTAGAGAAATATACTGTACCTTCATTATAGTGTCAGCTCGATCTCTATCATGTTATCATTTCTACACAATGCCTGGCTTGTGTGTGGGAGTGTTTTTCTTTTCTAGAGAGATTTAAGGAAGAGTCGTATCTTTTTATTGTAGTGACAGCAGCAGTCGTCATGATAGTGGGAGCAATAGTAGCTTTAGCTCTGTATTTGTAGCGGAGCACAGATAGTTGCAGTGCTGCAGTATAAACAGGAGTACAAGTAGCTGTACAGTAGCAATCATGGTTGCAGTAGAAGTTCTGTGGTTGAGCAGTGATAGTAGCTTTAGCCATGTAGCAGCTGTAGCTGTACTAAAGGATGGGGGTGGTAATAAGAGAATCAACTGTAGGAAAAAAAGCAGCTGCAGTGATTGAAAAAGAGGCAGTAGCTGTGAGTGGTGAGTTTTATTAGTATATACAGGTGCTACCACTGCTAATGCTAGCAGTCGTATTAGCTGTGACGATAGCAGAGCTGTTGTTAGCAGTAGCACAACCAGTCCTCCAACCTGGAAGACCATATAGGTCTTTTTTTTTCTTCCAACCCTCTGATACGACCCGCGCCCCTATGGCGGCAGGCAAATTGGCTCTTGGTTGTCATGGTAACCACAATGAACATGCAGAGTGTACAATAAGCAGCATACCGCAACTTTGTCGCCACAGTTACAATATTAAACGGTCATGGCTTGGTTGGGTTTAGGAAAAGATGGTAGTTTGGGTTAAAATAAGATCTCACAATCTTCGTTGTCATGGTTACAACAATAACAACATGGTTAAGGTTGTAGAACGGTGATGGATAATGGAAACTTCATAAACTGCTCCTTTAACACAGAAATCAAACCCATCCATCCACCACCACCTCCTGCACTTTCTCTCTCTTTATCCTACGTCACCGACATTTTTCCCTTCACTCCTGTCACAGTTACTACGACCACTAGATGTCGCCTAGCAACACAACGTAACTGTAGGTTATAATAACCTGCTGCACAGACGACCTGTGGGCTCGTTTTCTCCAGGAGAACAGTCTCAGTTAAGATATAACTTTATTTAAAGCCAAAGATGACAACAATGAATATATACAGTAGATGGACAGAATAAACGTATATACTGTGAGTTATATATATATATACATGTATACGTACATGGTAAAATAACATTCAAAAACATGTTAAAGAGAGAAAGAAAAAGGTTCAGAATACAAATGAAGGGAGGGGTTGTAGTTATCATGTTATAAATCATAAACAGTGAAATAAAACAGATGGGTACGTCTGTTATAATAAGACAAGGTTAATGCGTAGGAAGGTGTGTCAGTGTTAATATGTTACATCTGTTACAAACAAGCATAGAAATAACAAAATCAAACGTAAATAAACATGCTGTATCTCAGAGTCAGAAGTGAGTGAAATATGCAGAATGGCCTCGCTCATTTAATTTACTGTATAATTGAAAAAGCATCTGTTTGATTTTCTGAGTATAAAACATGCAGAAACACAGATTCCCAAACACTATCCGGTCTAATTTGATATTTTAAGGCTTTTCACTTTTTTAAACAAGGTCAAACAACATGCTGCGCACAACCAGCAGAATATGTTTTACATTTCATTTATTTGCTGCAGATGTCTGTGTTTGGATAAAAAAGGGATTCAGCTGTTTCCACCAAAACAAAGTTTGTCATCGCCGCCGCCGCCGCCGTTGTTTTGACTCCTGTAATGTTCCCGGTGCCACAGGGAGGCTGAGGGCTTGTGTGTGGATATAATGGCGGTGGCCCACACCTGCTAAGATTGCATGAATTAGTGTCCTCGGCTGCGGGTGTTTGGGAGCGGGATCAATACCTAGAGGGAAATTTTAAAGTGGGTAACATTTTGCTACAGGCAACAGTGGATTAAGAGTCTGGCTCCTGTTCAGAAAAGAGCAGGACGGTGGCTTTGCAATCAATTCAGCCTCATATGAGAACCAAATAAACATGCTGCAAATATGCTGCGTTTGTATATGACCCGGCTTTTCTTCCTCTGTTCAATTCTTAATATTCAAATCAAATTCAGATCTTAAGTCACTGAAGTATATGTCGGTACATTTCAATCATGTTTGTGCTTCTGTTTGTTATTAACACAAACTCCGTCATTTATTCCTGCGCTCACAATTAATCTTTACAGGAAGCAGTGGGTGTTCTGTGGACTTTCTTTGCCCTGTGTTTTGCCTCACAGTCTGATCAGTGAATGCTTGTAGCTGCGAGGACGACTGTGTCTCTTGACTTTTTTGAGTTAAAAAAAAGAATCTATATTTTTTTTATTTCTAGTCAATATTTTCCTAAAACATGCAATAATTGAACATGATTCAAAAACAGTGTAGTCATGGTTCTGTTCCCTGTTGAAAAGATGAAATCACAATATTTATCAATCATCATATAAAAGTGATTTTAAGAGATATTACTGTAATGACACTGCTTCAATTCTAATTTTAGTTTTTTTACATTTAATTTGGAAATCCTCATTATGGCTGAAGGCTGTAACTAGGACTATAGTAGTATTAGGGTGAGGGTGGCGTGGTGGTGCAGTGGTTATCATGCAGGTCCTACCTGTGCTGGTGAGACATGCAGGTGAGGTTAACTGGCGGCTCTTAAAAATTGCCTGCAGGTGTGAACGTGAGCTTGTGTGGTTCTATGTGTCGGCCCTCTGATCGTCTCGCAGCCTGTCGAGAGGGCACCCCACCTCTCACCCAGTGTCAGCTTGGATTAGCTCCAGCCCCCCCGGCAGCCCTCGGGGATGAGCTAACAGGAGGGATGGCTGGTGTTAGGGTGCAGTGAATGGATTCCATGACAGAACTGCTCAATTAAAGGAAATAAAAACAGAAGAATTCAGGTTTTGTTTTTGATGTCAGAGATGTTAGGTCCACTTTGCCACTTTTAAAGTTTATTTTTTTTAATTGAATCTATTGTTAATGTACGGATGTGATGCATTCACTTGAGAAAAGAAATCTGCTCTGATTTTCTGAATTAACAAGATGATTTTCTCAAAATTTGGAGATAATTATCTCATTAATTCAGAAAAACAGTGAAGTGAAAGTGAATGCATCACGCTTCCGTATCAATGAAACTCAACATATGATCCACAGTTGTTTCACATTTCAACACTTGCAGGCAGAACCTCCTCTGTCCTGGGAGCTAAAGTTAATAATGGCAAAGTTGAATTAAAATGATTGATGAATGAATAAAAGTGTGTGTAAGAGAAAAGCACCACAGAGCAGGATGTGTTGCATTGATGGAAATAGTGCTGCAGAAATGTGCATTATTCTGTCGTACTGAGTTCAGTGCTGTAGTGTAGTTGTTGCTTTTATAGGGACAAACTCAGTAGTTGCAGACATTATGTGCCAGGCCACATTATCTTTAGAAACACACACACTCACACACACACACACACGCTCTTGACCCTGTCACCGCCGCAGTCACTGTGCGTCACAAACACACGGCCGTCGCCTGCTGGTGTCCTTTCACTGCTTCCACGTCCTCTCTTGTGCTGCACACACATTAAGTGGTCTATCTGGCTGGAAATACTGAAATCAAAGAAATCCTATGAAAAGGCACAGAAGGCCTTTCCTTTCATGTCTAGTTTTTTAGTTCACTCGCAGCAAGACAACTGCTTGATCCAGGAGCTCCTCACTGCACAGACACTGAATAAATTCTCTATTCATTCATTTGGGAGACAAATGAAAGTGAAAAGTCCATGAGCAGAAAAAAAAAAAAAAGACTCACCCTTCCCCAGTGCATTGATGTTGGTTGTTAAAATATTTATATGTATGTAAAGAGGACATTCAGACTCACTTTCTTTCCTCACGGCACAGAAACACCTTCATGTACAGTAGACGCTGATTTAGTCAGAAGGGTGTTTTATAAACTGCAGTTTTCAGCTGAATGACTGTGGATCCATAGAGAGAGTTTAAAAATAATCCAGTGATCAGGCTCTGGACCCAGATGGTGGATCCTTTCATCCCGGCCTCTCTGTCTCCTCCTGTAAACTCCTCTGAACTTTAATGATTGGGATTTGTATTGGCCTCGTGGTTTTATTCGAGGGGGAGGCTTAAATTCTGTTGTGGCTCTTTGACACAGCCCGGGGAGAAAACATCAAAGTGTCCCTTAAGGTGCTTTGCCCTTTTTTTTCCCCCACTTTTATTCTTCCTCCTGCTGCATCGCCGAGACTCGGAGGCCGCTGCTGAAGTGAAGCAAAGGCACAAACTGTGTCCATGTGGACGCCGACATTTAACACGGGCTCAGGCCTGAACTTTGTCTTAATGTTCTGCTTTGATATAAATTATTGAACTGACAAATACTTTCGTGAAATACTTTATGTGCTGCACCAGAGGCCAGAGGAGGGGCGGGGGGGTGGGAGGTGGGTGGGCGGGGGGGTGGGAGGTGGGTGGGCGGGGGGGTGGAGAGCAGGAGCAGAAAGCAAAGCAGCGTGACACCAGAGGCTGGTGTGTTCGCACCCAGACTCTGAGGTTTAGGCCACACACGCAGTTAAAGAGGCTACTTGTTGTTTTGCTATTGCTACATAGCTAACATTAGCATTAACGGCTGTTTACTGACCAGTCTGGAAGTTCAGCATCACACTTTATCCCTTCACTCACCAACATCTGCGTCCAGAGGTGAAAAGCAACATCAATGTTAACTCTTGTTTTTCCTTCTATTTCTATTGCTTCTTTTCTTCTACTGAAGTTAGCATGCTAACCAGCTAAAGCTTAGAAGTGGATTTGTTTTCATTGTATGATTTAATTTGTTTCCACAAACACCGGCCCTGGCTTGGCCACTTTTGTGTTTTCCATTATTATAGCTTATTAAATTTCTGCTCAGCTGTGCTTGAGGAGCGACTCCTCAAGTTAGGTGGTTTTTCAAAAGATGAGCTTCACCTGAAAATGCAAGAAACAATTTACAAAACAATGCAACAGATGTTGGTCAATAAAAGAACAGAACTCACATCCGTCTATACACCCTCACCTGTGGTTCTACATCGATGTGTCCTGCGTTAGCTTTTTGTCTTTTCACTGTGGTATGTGGAAACATTACAACGACATCGTGCGTGCGTGTTTGCGTGTGCAGGCACATCCTTATGAACATTAACTCAAGAACAATATGCGCCAGAGCGTTGAATATTACAGGTGTAAGATGATCTGATTAGATACTGGGACACCTTGATGCATCAGTGTGCATATTAATGGAGACAAACTGAAAACACAAGACGGAGACAAGGACGACTTCTTAATGCTCCAATGTGCAGAGTTCAAACACATCGGCTTTGCTCTGTGAAGTCGCTCATAATGACACAAAGTATTGGTGACACTTTTTACCACCTATTTAATATTCTCTTTAAAAACAGGAAAGAACATTTTCGAAAGTTTTCAAAGTAAAAGATATTTCATCAAGTAAAAGAAATCTTTGTGTACAGTCATTTTGTAACTTTATGTATGTAAATATTAAGGAGGCAACTGCCAATTATTTCCATTATTGTTTAATCTGCTAGTTTTTTTTTTTTTTTGATTAATCTTTAGTTATTTAAGTGTAAAAAAACAAGAAGAGAAAATGTCTTTCACAACCTCTCGGAGCCGCAGATGTCTTGTTTTTATCCGAGCCACAGTCCAAAAAACGAAAGAAAAAAAGCAACAACTCTCATTTGAGGATCTGGAACCAAAGAGTGTTTTTAGAATCATTTCACTTCTCTGATTTACAATAATTATTAAAATGATTAATTTAATATTCATAAGATTTTGTCTGATGAAGTAATTCTCTTCCAACCTTAATTACCAAAGAGGTCATTGGGTCTGAATCACAGGAGTGTCTCTCCCTGCGGCGCCAGGCTGCCCTTGGTTGTCACGGTTACAATAATAAACGCAGGGTTAAACAGTCATAGTTTGGTTAGGTAAAACTACTGGATTAGGTTTAGGAAAAGATTGTGATTTGGGTTACAAATAAATACTTATTAGACGATCTTTGTTGTCATGGTTACAACAATAACAACGTCATGGATGATAGAAACAACATAAACAGCTGGTTTCACATGGGAATCGAACACCGCTCTCCTGTGTCACATTCATAACATCCACCACCACCTCCTCCTGACGTGGACTCTGTCTCTCTTTGTGCTACGTCGCCGACACTTTTCCCTTTCGCTCCTGTCGTAATGGCTACGACCTCTAGATGTCGCCTAGCAACAAAACGTAAATCATTTCAGCTCTGGTAAATATGGCATTTTCCCAGCTTTTATGACCATGTAGATGCACTGAGCGTAAATGTATACACAGACACCCAGTGTTGCTTTCAGAACAGAGTCGTTTAGAAATGTGTGTAAATGCAAAAACTAACATATAGCATAGTGTTTCATCTGAGGAATGCCCTTAGTTGTTATGTTCAGTCAGCATCGAAACCGGACCTGCATGTTTGACCTTTTGATGCTGTTTCCCCCGACAGCGTCATGTTTCGTGCACACATCAGATTTACTTTAACCCGAAAGGAACTGTTCTGTTCGCACTCTTCTCAGAGTGAGTAGCTACGTTGCCTGTCACACCTTTTAGTCGCAGCGTGAAGACAAAGCTCTCCAGTCTGTCATTCTGAGATTCTGCTCCGCTCACTCTTTGTCTTGCACATTTTCCTGCCAACATTCCTGATCCTGCGCAAATTGCTGTGTGTGTCTGAGAGGCGAGGTGCTGGGCAGGAAGTGGCACAACTACAATAAACCCTGATTGTTTGAAGCAGATAGCTATTAGCCGGCAGAGAGTGGGAGCTATTATGGTGGAAATGAAGCATTGTTAAAGAAACATAAGACTTCCCTCAGCGGATGATAGCCTCCTGAAGGGTCTCAGATTAGATCTCACAGGTACACTTGGGAGGGGAGCGCTGATCATTACGCTGGGAGAATTATAGCGGCTCATCAAATCTCCTCAGGAATGAATATTAAGTCTTATTACGAGGAGGAGGATAGGGAGGGAAGAAGCCACTGATGTGAGCAATTTAGCAAAATTGTTTGGATTGTACCGTTTGGCGTTTTACAAGAGGTTTTCAGCACGCCACTTGACACACAGTGGCGTAACAGCACTGATGAGCCGCTCCCCCCGTTGAAAGGAAAAATATGGATAAAATCCAGCATTGAATGATGGGAAGACTTTGCTTTATGGAGTGTGAGCGAACGTCCCGTCTCCGTCCAGAGGCATGAGACGGGTTCCCTTCAGCCTGAAGTACAGTGAAGCAGAGCAGCGAACAGGGAGAGATAAAGAGGGTGACTGAATTTCAGATTTATTCTGTGGCTATGAAGTTATACTTTCTGCTGTCAAAGCCGCTGCAGCTCAGAGAAATAAACCTTCAACTTCAAGAATGATAAGTCCGTGACACAGTGTGTGAGAACTGCTTTATTTAATATTTGAAATTCGACGGTTTCCTCTTTTCAGCACATACTGCATATTTACCGATAATGTCCATGGACTCGGAGTTTAAATGGCTCATAGTTGAAATAAACACTAAATTAACAGCAACAAAGTCTAGTAATTACAGCAGAACTCCAATAGAAAAGTGATTCCCTCCAGTTTTTCACAACTATTGAATTTAACATGAACCAGGAACATAATGGATTTTTGTACCGTGTAGTGCAATGTGCAATTCCACCACATCAGTTTTTAGCATAAACTGTAAATAAAGATGGATGTTATGACGTCACACACAGATTCCTGAACCTCAGAGTGAGCTGCTCCACGGTCACCATCTTGGCAGTCAGTGACTCCACCTCTAACTCCCGGCTAATCCAGAAATGGGCGAAGAGGTGGAACAGAGACTTCGGTGCATGTCACTTTGTGGGAAGCATACGCTCACTCACCTGTCACTCAAAGATGCCACGCCCTCAATTATAATCATAACTTTAGTCCTTAATAAAATGTAAACAGGTGAGTTATATAAATAGGTGTCATGAAGGAGGAAATTAGCTCTAGAGACCAAAACTGTTTCATGTACCAGGCTGTAAACATGTTTATTTCTGCTGTAAAGTTGGACATTTTAACATGGGAGTCTATGGGGACTGACTCACTGATGGAGCCAGACTCTAGTGGCCATTAGAGGAACTGCACTTCAGTGTTGGCTTTCAATTAAGATCCAATATTGGAACATTAAGGCCCTAAAGTGCTTATTTCGCTCATTTTAAATTCCTGTGGTCACACACAGACTAAAGTACAATGTACATGATGAGGACCTTAAGGTCTCTTCTGCATTATTACATAATTCTGAGCCCCTGTGTTGTAGGTGGCCCCAAGTCAGTTATTATACTCACTGTTGTATGTCCCTTCACGATTCTGTGTTTAATCAAATCACCACAAACTATGTGACGCACAAAGACAGAGGAGGCAGGTTGTTTTCAGGAGAACTGTTTGGCTTCAGGAGCTCAAGGCAAAATATACTGAAGCCATCATGTGTCATCGTTTCCCGCAGTGTCGTCTGCTGTGGGCTCTGTGCCTGACAGGTACTTAAAGGCGACATGATGTGCACATACATTCATGCACACGGGGGTGAAACAGAATAGACCTCAGTAAGTTAGACAGGAGGTCAGAAGCCTGAAGAAAATCGGCCCGTGACATTATCTTGGACCACGAGTTTAAAGCTCATACTGTCTCATCCAGGTGAGATAATGTCTCTTCATGGTGTGAAGAATGAACCCTGCTCACTTTCACACCTGCACACACCTGACTCATCACAGCACTTCTTTGTTTAAAGCCCCTCCCATAGTCAGTGGGCAGTTGGTTGCCATGGGCGAGTCGTTAGCTGATGCTGTTCACCTGGGCCCCCCACCTGTCCTCCCCCTTCTGACTGCCGACATCCATTTATTTTGGGATCGTCCTTTGTTTTCCCGCAGCACATATACCACTCGTGCACGCGCTGCTTTTTGTGTGGAAAGATGAAGCTCAGCCTTCAGGGAAATGTTGTGGTAATTTAACCTGGTTTGGTTTGTGTTGTGTCCCCCCCCCCCCCCCGTGGCAGTCTGTCGGTTAGTATGTGGGCAGGGTCTCCTCACACCTTAACCTGGTCCTGACTGCTCCAGACATGGACTGTGAGGGGCAATTGATTGATTTGTTGATTTTATATGAGGATGTTAATACACTATAACTCTGCACTGCACATGTTTCCTGTTTGAGGGGGGGTGGTTATTTTACAGCAGAAAGAATTGAAATTGAAATATCTCATTTGACCTTAAAATGTAAGATATTTGTGATAAAAAATATAATGTATTTTTTTTTTAATAAAAGAATATTTTATGGCCCCTAAATGTAAAAGAAAAATACAAACATTGATCACCATATAAAGTGCATGGTAGAATAAAACTATTGTGGTGCTTGATGTTTTCCATCCCTTTGGCCTTTGTGACACAGACTGCTTTCCTTGTTCTAGCTCCTCTTCTCCATCATTAACCAATTTAAATTTGGCAGAGTGTTAAATGTCTGTGGATGGAGAGGCTTGGAGCCGGAGCAGAGAAACAGGCGGGGCCAGACATCTCTGCACCTGCAGGGCCCAGTGATCATCCAGTCTTTGGTGTGAATCAACATTTTTCCAACCACATCTATTATTCTCTCTCATCCTCCGCAGCCTCCGCCTCTGGGGATGCTCTATCCATCACCCCGGGGGGCCCTCCGGAGAACGGGGCCGGCTTGTTCTCCACCACCCAGGACACAGTGCGGAGGCTGCCCGTGGTCACCACGGCCCCGCCTCTCAACGTCCCGAACCACCACCCTATCTACAGAACCCCCCCCCAACGCCAGGCCTCGCTCGGCCCCCATGGTCAGCCCAACTACTTTGAAGACAGCGGAGGATCCAGCCCTCCCCCCTCCTTCTCCCACTCTCTGGACCGCGCTGATAAAAGGGCTTCGGATGAGAACGCTGGCGGCTCTAACACGCATGTAACCCTCATCACGCACCCCCCAGCGGCCACTTCTCACTCCATCACCCCCGTCCCAGCCACCAGGGCGGTTTCAAAAGACCCAGAACATGCTCCCATCATCCCCTCTGCTGCTGCTGTGAGGGAGAGAGACGCAGCGAGGCCGGATCAGCCTGGACTGAGGCGGAGCGTGAGGCCAGGAGGTGACGAAGAGGAGACCACCACCACCACCATCACCACCACCACCATCATCACCACCATGCAGAGTCCAGGTGAGAACACAGTCTCATTACGCTTCTTATATCATATATTCACTGAGCACTTTATTAGGAACACCTGTACACCTGCTTATTCATGCAATTATCCAACCAGCCAATCATGTCGCAGCAGTGGCTTTGACTGGGGCATGACTGTTAGTATCAGACGGGCTGGTTCGTGTGTGTGTGTGTGTGTGTGTGTGTGTTTGTGTGTGTGTGTGTTGAGAAGTGAGCCTGTTGTGCTGTGACTGGAGTCAGTGAAAACTGTTATCATCAGTATGAAATATGCAAAATAAAGTTTCATTTCACTGGAGGGACTCGTTCTAATATGAAGAACGTCGTCATTAAGTCATTTTTATTAGTTTATGAATGTAGATGAATCAAAACATAAATAATGCCCCTTAACAACAATATTATAATCTATATGAACATGTTCCAAATTAAAGGTCCTATATTTTCCTTTTTTCCTGTGTTTTATTTATTTATTAAGTGTTGATCCATAAGAAGATATATTTAAACCATCTCAGTGTAGTTTTACATCTCCTCTCTCAGGCTTCTCTCTGGAGCTCTAGTAACAACAGGTCGGTGATCCAATCAGAAGAGAGGAGGCTCTGAGCCTCTCTCAGCCAATCAGAAGAGAGGAGGCTCTGAGCCTCTCTTCTGATTGGCTGACTGTTTTCTGAGACATCCAATAAAAATATAGCAGATTTCAGGTAAAAACACTCAGAGAAACCAAATCCTGCAAGGTTTGGATGGTGGGTCCAGGTGGGCGGGGCTTGGTGACTCCTTTGTTGTGACATCACAAAGTTCCAGAAGTCCTGACGGCTGGTTTTAAGGCTCAGTTTCTGAATACAGGCTGTGTGCATTTCTCTGTGGACTGAGGCTTTGATACTTTCACAGTATTAATATAGAAGCTAGAGCTGATCTATAATCACACTACACATGGACACAGACCTTTATACTATATGGGACCTTTAATGTAAATGGTGGGACTACTTTTGTTTGTTAAAATGTGAAATTAATTATTTCAGCACTGATATACACTCTACATGATATTAATTTTTTCGCAAAAATCTATTATTAATATTATATTAATTATTAATCACACAGATTCATCACAGCACTGACTGTATGTACACTATGTAACCATGACCACTATACTGATCTCCAGTCAGTGGAGTGGGCCCTTTACTTGCTGGTGTGTTACCAGTTTGTTGTTTGCTGTTGCAAACTCAGCATTTCCTCCATCTTTACATCTCGTCTCTATAATCTGCTGTGGGCGTGTACATGATGCTGATTTTGCGATGTTTGCTCTTATTAATAACCAGAACAGATGCCTTAAGATGTTTTGGTCCTTCTGTTTTCCACACAGTTTCCCCATGAGACTGCTGCCCCCCCCCCCGTAAAAAACAGCCCCAGATGTTATCTGTGCAAGCAGCTTACGACCTTTAGTTAGCTTTTGTTGTTGGGTGACCTCTGGCAGCGGTAGTAATTATGACAGGAGCAGAGGAGGAAGTCAGGTGATGTTGTATGTAGAGGGAAGGGTTCAGGATGGACAGAACCAAGGACTCTGATACAGGGGGGTCATCATTTCTTCTTTTAACCACGACCGTGTAACCCCATCAGTGCTGAGGCCACTCCTTCAGGTTAGGTCTTGCACAGCAGGGAGTTTCCACATACTCTCTGCTCTTATGTAGTAACCCATGCATATAGCTCCTGCTGCTGGTGGTTATTCATTTAGCTTCATTACTTCAACCCATGTCTTCCCTCTCTCGTTTCCCTCACTATGATTTTTTTCTTAGATTTTCTTGTGAATCTCGTCTCAGAGTTGAATCACCCTCGCTATGGTAAAAATACTTTTATTTACTTTGGGGGATCCTGTCCTGTCTCGTACTGTTGCGTGACAAATCTCCTCCTCATCACTACCATAACCTCCATGATGCCCAGGGACACTTTTCATCAACCACCCGCTGCCTCTGCTCCACCACCAGCAGCATCTTGAACAAGCATCGACCGCCGAGGCTTAAAAAATGAAGCCAAACACTAAAGAACCAGAAGCTGCAGTTCATCTGATGGCCACTAGAGTCTGGCTCCATCAGTGAGTCAGTCCCCATAGACTCCCATGTTAAAATGTCCAACTTTACAGCAGAAATAAACATGTTTACAGCCTGGTACAAAAACTGTTTTTGTCTTTAGAGCTAATTTCCTCCTTCATGACACCTGTTTATATAACTCACCTGTTTACATTTTATTAAGGACTAAAGTTATGGAGAATAGAGGGCGTGGCCAATTTGAGTGACAGGTGGGTGAGAAATCTCAGCCCCACACTCTTCACCTGTTTGCTCATTTTTTGGATTAGCTGGGAGTTAGGGGCGGCGTCAGACCCTGCCAAGATGGCGACGGTTGAGCAGCTCACTCTGAGCTTCAAAAACCACTCTTCAGAAACCTGAGGGTGACGTCACAGAGGCTACGTTCATCTTTATTTACAGTCTATGATCTAGAGTCGTGGGGATCCTCTCCTATCTCCTACCTTCACATGAACTTTAAAGCTGGAGTAGGTAATACTGGAGATGCTAGCATGAGTTAGCCAAATTGCCAAGCTGGCGGTAGGTTGAGGGACAGGTAGGCCATCCAATCATCACGACTGTCACAGGAGGCGGACTTTTTTCCGTTCATTGGTAGAGCATTTAATTTATTTATTGCTATCGGGATGTTAAGATGTTACTTACCCTGACTTTAATGAAGACGCTTCACATGGATGGAGTCTAATCACCGACTGCTTAACTCCGATAAACTTTTGTTATTCACACTCCTCCGGATTGAACTGTGACACGGACGCTCATGCACAGCGCAGGATGAATGACAACGCCGCGGCTGCAGTAATAATGCTGGAGTGGACGGACACTCCCTGAGGTGAAGTGCAGAGGGGACACGGAGAGAATGTTCTTCTTCATAAGGAAGCACTTCAGCAAAAGTTTACTTTTTCAGCTCAGAGAGAGGGAGAGAGAGAGAGAGAGAGAGAGAGAGAGAGAGAGAGAGGGGTGAAGGTGGAGGAACAGAAAACCCCAAAAGCCACCGGGAAATATTCTGTCCTCAGCTGTCACAGGCCTGAGCTGCTGCTTAAAGAGGCAGGAAACCCTCAAACAAACTCAGTGTCTGTATGTGATTATGTCTGTACTTGCTCTGTATGTGAAATACTTTGTATACTGGTTTGCTCACCAGTCATATGGATAATTTAAAGGTCTCATATAATTTAAAGGTCTGTGTCCATGTGTAGTGTGATTATAGATCAGGTCTAGCTTCTATATTAATACTGTGAAAGTATCAAAGCCTCAGTCCACAGAGAAATGCACACAGCCTGTATTCAGACACTGAGCCTTAAAACCAGCTGTCAGGTCTTCTGGAACTTTGTGATGTCACAGCGTCAGCCACACCCACCTGTCTCTGAGCCTCTGGGTGTGTACCTATGGGGGTTTACCCTTCCTTACCTCAGCTGCTCTACCTCACGGACCTACCAGTCTCTGTCAAACAGTCTTTATTGTAGATCAGCGTTTAGATTATAAGTTAATAACGGACCAGACAGATGTGGAATTAATTTGTTTAGATAAGTTTAAAACAGTTTGACATAGTCGCAGCTTCTGTGCATCATTTTACAGCAGCTTCTAATCTTGTGTTTCGAGTGTGGTTCAACCTCAACACATCTTCTGCCTCTCAGACTTTAAACCCTATGTGTCTCATTACTGCCTGACTCCTGGGCTGGTGCTGAGCCACTTTCTGTCTCTTTGCCTCCTTCATCTTTTTCTTTAAATCTTAAATCAGTTGCATCTTCATCTCTCTCTCTCTTTCTCTCTCCCTCCATGTGTCTGTCTCCACTGCTGCATCCTGAGGTTCGCCCTTCAGTCGCTCTCTGAAAATATAAAAACCTCCTCTTACAAACATCAGGTTGAGCTCAAGCTTTGCAGGTGTTTAGGATTAATAACCTAATGTGGGCTGCTCTTCTTTACGGTCTGCGTTTATTTGAGGTCCTGCGTAGTGCGAGTGGATGGCGGGCTGGTCATCACCCTGCGGCTGCAATGCTCCAGCAGAAAACATAATGATCATTGGAGCGACCAATATTAGACGGTTAAGCTTTGGGGAAGAGCAGCTTTTGGTGGTTTTCGGTGTCACCTGGTCTTGGTGCTGGTTGAAGAAGATTTCATTGTTGCCACGAATAAAATCATGAGAGAAAAAAGCTGCAGCCGTAAACAGCTCCAGCAGTGCCACTTCGGTTTGTGCAGGCTTGCATTTTATTGTAAATTATTAATGTGGAACCGTTAATGAATATGGACTATGAATGGAGTCCCGCTAGTGTGTGTGTGTGTGTAGAGTATGTGTGTGTATGTGTGTGTGTGTGTCAGAATCATTCCCATGCTTCTCTGTTTGTCCCTGCAGTTCCCTGCCAGCTGAACCTGACCGGACCTGAGGGATACATCGAGGCTCCGCCACAGTCCAGCTCCGCCTTCCACTCCACTGTGGACTGCAGCTACATCATCACGGTCTATATGGGCTACGGAGTGGAGGTCCAGGTAAGAACCACACGAACCTCGTTTTCCTGATGTTCTCCAGCACGCCCGATGTCACGGAAAAATTTGTACACATTAATACCTACTGCTAACCCCAGCTGTTGTAGTAACACGTTAGATCGCAGCCCAAATAGTAAGTTAACCAATAACCAACCAATAATTAAACTAAATTCACCCCATACCTGTAAAATATGTATCAAGACGCATGTGTGGTTTACAGAATAAGGTGGGAACAATCTGGGAACTTAAAAATTATTATTGAAATTCAATGTATCACATATGATGTGTCTGATATAATGTGACAAAACTTAATATTATATAACTTCATATCTTATTTTAAGCTACTTTTTCTGTGTTTACTTGTGTTGCTACTTGGAGCCTGACCTTTATTTTGAAGGCGACACGGAAGTATACGATACACAACATGTAATGAATGTCGTACCCCCCCCACCAAGAATAATAAAAATCTGAAACAAAATCAGCCGAAAATATCTGAGAACTTGAAGTGACGTGTGAAAACAGAAAGCTGGACACGAAAACAGGGAAACCTTGGTGAGTCATAACGTCTGAACCAGTTAGTGTTGAATCGTTCTGTGTTTTATAAGTTTGTGCAAATAAAAAGCAACAGTGTGTTAAGATTTGAAGAAAGGCTGAAAGTGTTTCCACACGGCGAGTGGTGGCCTCTGTTGTTTCCATAGTAAACATGTCAAGAGTTCATGCCATTGCAGTTTGATGTGTAACCATGGCAACCACAGAAACTACAGAAGCTCGGTTTAGTGGTTCAGAGTTATCTGAATGACAGATCCCTGATTAGTCCAGTAGTCTGATTATTTTGCATAAGACAGTAAACAGTTTTTATGATACTGCTTCTAAAGACTTGACTGACCTTGTGTCGTGTTGCTAACGGTGTGATCAGCAGCGGCGGCAGCAGCAGCAGCAGCGGCGGCGGCAGCAGCCTGTGTTGTACACGCTGCTCGGGTTGGACCGGCGTCGTCCCTGTGCAGGAAATGGTTCTGGGCAAACTCTAACATTGTCCATTTGTGTCCAAATCATTGTCCCTGTTTAAACTGTTGAAATAGTGAGCGTGGTGTTGGCCCGTTTTCAGATGGATGGCTTCAGTTAGCATTTAAATTTTTCATCAACAATGGTTCTCCAGCCGTCTGCCGCCCAGCGCTGATGAGATATCCAGTTTACGTAGCAGCTGCTCTGACAGGAGAGCAGTTCACTGTTCACGTTTTAAAATACAGCTCCATTATATCTGCACTCCCTCCTGCTACATGTTTGGAATTTCTAAGAGGCTTTCAGCAGACAGACCTGAAACATGCTGTTATGTTCCCACCTATTCTGAAACAGCAGCTCATCTTCAGAAGATAAAAAGCCTCTGGTTTATTAGTTCGTTATGAAGTTGTTTAGATTAGCATCAGTCTGTCAGACACTTCATTTCATGAAGTTATAAGTGGATCGATTATGAATACCCGTCTGCTTTCACATCGTACATGTTCGGTAGGTCGTGTCTTTGACTCTGGCTGTTGAGACACAACTCATCAGTCTTTGTATGAAACTCCACGGCCTTGGTTTATTTTCTGAGTAAAACATGGAAAAGAAAAAACATTCATTGAGTGCATATGCTTCATTGCCCCCTCACATATATATGTCCCTCATACGGTGTTCAGGTCAATTTGATCCAGAGACACACACACACACAGACACACACACACACACACACACACACACACACACACACACACACACACACACACAAGGACAGGGAAAGAGATGTATTTTTCAGGCCTGCTGTGTTTCATCATTTCTGACACGTTTTTCACAACCAGCGACTAAAAACCATCAAAGTTTGGATCGTTGTTTCTGTTGTTGTTTATCACCTGTATGTGATTTACCTGGCTTTGACTATGTTAAGATAAGAAAATAAATTGACTATATATCAGTTCAAAAATAATTAACATCAACAAAGATATTGTTCCATTTCAGTTTTTCCAAGATAAACATGATAAATGCCTCCAAAGTCTTTATTATAGAGGATTTTTAATATAAATTATAACTTAGTCACAAAAAAGACAAATGACACTTCCAATGCTAAATGTGATTTAATTACAAACATTACTCATATATGTTATCTTTATTTTTTGGAATTAAGCTAAAGATGATAAATCCCACACGTAAATGGAAAATACATATGCACATATTGAATTTTGATATGTGAAATATATGTACTTTTAGAGAATTATTATTATCATTACTTGTATTAAATTACATATGTAACCTATGGGAAATTGGAAAATTAAATATTTATTAACATGTCTAGCTTTTTGTATGCTTATATTTTAGACTTATGTTACATCGATATTTATCCCTCCCAAAGCCTGTCAATGAGAATGAGAAATTGATAAATAATTAATAATTAATAAAGATATCGATAAGAATACATAACTTCTATATGTATATATGTGATATATGTACTATATGTATTTCATATATCTTCATATATCCAGAGGATGTATATATGTGATGAGAATATATCCCCATATATGTGACATATCTGGCAACATCGTTCTATAAAGGGACATATGTCATATATTACATTTCTTATTTCAAGGATTTTTTCCGGTAAATTTGTTCCACAAAGTGAAGATACAAGGATTAAAATGAAATCTACATCACAATGTGTGTAAAAAGTGAAAGGGTCTGAAGTCTCTGGCTCATAGCAGCACGCAGCTGCTGTGGAAGTGCAGTGTCGACGTCCAATGTCACCTCCACAAATGTGTTTGGCCCGTAGACAATGGCAGGCGCTCCAAATGATTACAACCACTCTACCCACTCTAGGGCATTCAGCTTCGTTTTGAAGCGTCTGACCTTTTTGGGGGAGGCTTATGTGATGATTTAAGTAGTGCCCTTGTCTGCACCTGAACCCCCCCCCCCCCCACCACCACCACCACCACCACCACCACCACCACCACATTCACATGATTAACTCCAAGAGCTTTGCTTCCTGCTGCTCATAAAATATACAATGGCCATTACGCTGCTGAACCTCCAGATGCCTGGCCTAATATATTTAGGATAAAAAATGAATATGTGGTTGCAAATCATTGTCAATGATGTCTCCCAGCTGCTTTCTGTCACTGATGTGGAGAGGGAAGGAAGGAAGGAAGGAAGGAAGGAAGAACAGATGATAGAGGACGTGATGAGGGTGTATGGGAAACTGTTGAGTAGCAGGGAGTTTGTTCAGAACATCAGGGACTTGAAAGTGCTCTCCTCAGAGGGACGGGTAACTTTTGATGTCTGTGTGCTGTTTACCAGCTTCCCCACTGAGGAAGAAGAGAAGGCCATTAAACAATGTCCAACACAGGACCTCCGCTGGCGTACAACCAACTTCCTCTTGGCTCGGATCATCCCGACTACCAGAGACGTCTCTGTGCACCGCTTCTATCATGTGCTGAGGGGGAACAGACACCGGGTCGCTCTCCTCCTCCAAAGGAACTGGAACATGGAACATTTTGAACGGATTAACCTTGTGTCTGAAGAGCTTCCTGTCAGCCCGCCTGTAGGCCAACCTGACACTGTCACACAGCCTGAAATCTGAGATGAAAATCTGGGGCAGAAAAAGTGCTGATAAAGCCGACTGCCGCACACACGGTAACAACCGCAGGGACACTATCAGCATTTTATCAACTCAGTGACAGCTGCACCGGAGGAGACGCCTCTATAGAGAGTAAAACCAAAACAGGACAGTAATAAGGTTTTGAAAACATGGGTGACGCATGTCGTCTGATTGTTCATATCTCAGATCTGTTCAGCGATTTCCAGTAGGTCTGCCGTTCTTTTATTAAAGGTGAAATTAGGAACGGGAGCTTACAGCTGCATCCATGGGAAAAAAAACAGCAACAGGAAAAGTGTCACAAAGCGGCGTCTGAGAGAGCAGCAAGGATTCTTCCTGACGCCAATGCAGGGAGCAGGAAGTACGGCTCTAGAGGTCCGGGTGGTGGACGTGTTATTATTTTTTATTATATTATAGGATTTTAGACTTTGTCGCCCAACACTAACCACATAGTTAACTGATATAACCCTGATTTTCTCTAACCTTGACTTGATTGTCCTCCTGTAAAAAAAATAAATAAATAAAAAAAATAAACGAGCCTGTAGGTCGTTTATTAATGATTTGAATTATTGTGACCCATAGTTATGTTTTGTTGCTAGGTGACATCTAGTGGTCGTAGTAGTGATGACGGGAGTAGCGGGCAAAAGTCCACGTCAGGAGGAGGGTGTGGTGGATGGATGAATTACGACATGGGAGAGCGGTGTTCGATTTCCCATGGGAAAGCTGCGGTTTATGTTGTTACCATGACAACGAAGATCGTCTGATGACGAGGAAGTACTAATTTAACCCATAATCACAATCTTTTTTTTCCCCTAAACCTAACCAAGACCATGACCGTTATTATAGAAACCATGGCGACGAAGGTTGGTAGGCCGGAGGCGATACAGTCCGTGTGTTTATTATTGTAACCACGACAACAGATATTTCAGGAGACACTCCAGAGGGTTTGAAAAAACGACCTGTGTGGTTGTTCAGGTTGGAGGACCACAAGCTCCCATCACTCCCCGGGTGAAATGACAGCGCTGGACGACTTCAAATGAAACAAGAGGAACAGAAAGTCAGAAAAGAAAGACGGCAGAGGAGAGGAGAAGAAAATCAAAAAAAGAAAAGGAAAGCAATGCAAAAGAAAGGGGAGAGCACAAGATCGAGCAGGAAAGAGAAGATAAGGAAAGAAGAAGAAGAGAGGAGAAGAAGAGGAGGCGATAAGCAGAATAACGCCTGAGATAAAATAAATGCAGTTCTCTCTCATCTCCTGTTTACTTTCATTATTAAAAGTGACTCCTGTGTCCGGATGTGGCTGAGCTGCGGCGGCTAATTAATTGCTCATGGATTATCTGTCCTTTCCTATTGTTTGTGTACGGACCTCTTTAAATGCGCCTCGGTTAAAATGTCTATCAGCTCCTATTACCTAAATTGAAAGGCTTCCCTCCACTGGATACACAAACACACACCTAAAGAAATGTGGAATTCAAATAACGTTGGACGAGCATCAGAGACGTCAGGAGGAGCCGCGAGATCAGGCCGAGCTTTTATACACCAAGACCGGGCCGCTAATTTGACTTATCAGGAAATCAGCCTCATTAATCTACTTCGAGGTCTTTATTAGCCCCGGTGAATCACAGCTACCTAATTTGATTGTCTTCTCCTACAAGATAAGCCACACCCCCCCCCCCCCCCCCACCCCCCCGATGCAGGACTTTGATAAGGGGGATTACTGGGTTGAGTTTGGACCTTTTTGCCATTTAGGATCCACGAAACCTGCAGCAGGAGCAGTACGGTGAAGATCTGGTTGCTTCACACTCGGGTGAACTGTAGATTAGAAACAGCAGAGATGAGAGTCCAAGTCTGGGATCTGAGAGTCCGAGGTTTCTTAAAAGGTTTTACTCTATCTACTTGTGATCGGTATCTGTCGCAGTTTGTTTCTGTTTATCTCAGAAATTAAAATAGTTTTTGTTAAATGTGTTTCAACAACATCTGCTCTGTGTTTTTCTACACATCAGACTGGGAAGTCAAGATTTTACTCTGTATCTAAAGTCTTCACATAAACAAAGCTGAGCAAACTCCCATGATCCCACACGACTTCACGAAGTCGCCAAACTCCATCTGTTGACGTTGTTTGGATCCAGAGACTCCTAGTGGCAGGAAATTACATAACGTACATTTACGTTTAAACTCAAAAGTCCAACTTCAAAATGTCAGAATATTTTTTTACTGTCGTGTGACGGGATTATTACAGCAAGTTTATTTTATATTTACAACTGAGGCTTTAACTCATAGCAGCACATTCATATAACACATCAGGAATTCATAAAATCAAGTCATCATTCAACAGCTGCTAATCAAACCTGTACTCGCTCTGAACTGATCTGCGACCTGCAGTTATGTGTAAATCAAGCCGTTAATACGAGACCTGACTTTATAGTGGACGGTGTGTCGGTGCAGAGCTGCTGCCGGACAGTGACCAGTGAAACGCTGGAGCACGAAACGATGGTGGGAGGTAATAACTGATGAAAATAAATCAAACTGCACTGATGCAGAGGGAGAAACACTCTTCCCTTGTTTTTCCTTCTGCTCAGAAACAACTCGATGGCAACGACGCCCACTCACACCTGTCCAATATCTCCTCTTCACGCACAGCTGGCACAGCTGGATAAGGGCATGAATTATTTAAATCTTCCGATGAGAAACTGGGATTTAATGTTCACTGACCTTGTGCATTTTTCTAAGTAGTAACTAGCTAATCCCCAAACCTTATTTTGTATCTGTAAATATAAGTGCTGCTTCATTTTTATTTCTTCATTTTTTCCATTGGATAAATAAGGACTGATATTTTACAACACTTCAAATAAAACACAGAAGAAGAAGAAGAAGAACATATGGAGCTTTAAGTTGCCTGTAACCAGCTTCCTGTTTATTCTACCACTGACAGCATCTCTATAGTGACAATCACTGGTTTTATTTTATTATTAGTCATTACTGCGGCTCGCTGTGACTCCACCTGCTCATTAATTACATTTAAAAACCTACGACTCAGCTGGACTGGCGTTAATGTAATCAGCATCTCCACCTTCTGCCCAGTTGCGACTTCTTGCGCCTGGTGCGCGTCGGTGCCTGAGGTCACCGACTCTGCTGGTCACATCTGTTTATGTTGCCCCTGGATATTTTACTTGCATTTTGATTTGAAACTAGAGCCCATGGTGAGACTGAAGCCACTTGGTTCAGGTTCGGGATGATGGTGGTTGAAGGACCTGATGTCTTGTACTAAATCCAGTGACAGTTTTATTCTGTAACAGACATGTATTGACAGCCATGTTGAGTCCGCTGCCTGGACGTGTTTGTGTGTGCGTCAGCTCTGTGGCAGACTGCAGATCTGGACCGGCTGTCTGCTCAAATGCATTAACGAGAAGGGGATTTTCTATTCCAGTAAATTCCATTGCGTAGACCTTAGTGCGTTCTGACTGCGGGTCCTGAGGGTCTGATGTGCTGAACTCCGGTTGGGACTGCACACAGAATATGTGAGAAGTGCTGTCGGCGAAAGGAGAAAAGAGAGTTCATCACCCCGGCGAGGCAGCCCCAGGGTGATCTTTGTTCAATCTCCTCTCCTTCACCTGGCCGAGCTCCCCTAGAAACGCAGAGGAGCTCCGGGGTCACGCTTCTTATCTTAGGACATAACAAGAGTCTGCGTTACATCTGATTACATCTGATAACTGAGACATGCGCCGGGACTGTGCAGCAACACCAAACATCTAAGATGAATTTTTTGAAATCTTGTCTGCTTGTACACACACACACACACACACACACACACACACACACAGTTTGTTATTATGAGGATGAAGATGTTCTGTCATGACGTCTTCATTCAGAATCCTACAGTGCTGCAGCTACCTGTTAATAATTAGTGATCTGATTATGATTTAGCATGAGTGAACGAATCATTTTATTTTTCATGTCAGGACCCAAACCCCTCATGGAATTATTCAAACACATTAATTAACAACAACCAAATATTCCGGCACCACACTCCATTAATGTTGAACGGTGCATGCCTGATCCAGTTCTAAGGTGATGCTCTGCAGGTAGAGGAGAGGGGCTGAACCGAGCTCACGGGGTTATGGGTTTGATGGAGCGGGGGCAGGCTGATCGGGGGGAACCGGTGGTTGTAGATGAGGATCAGCACGGAGCAGGAAGAGAAACACCAGGACACATGACCGAGGTGAAACAGGAAGAGCCAGCGTTTATATACTGGGAGGACTGGTGGAGGTGAGGGTGAGATGAAGCTCAGCTGTGCAGGTGGACAGGTGGAGGATGACACTCCTACGGGTCGTGTCAGAGGGTTGGAACAAATGACGCAAAGGGAGATGATTTTTTTGTTAATTTTAAAATCTGCTTAGACCTGGGAACATGGTGACAGACGCTGCACCGCCGTCTCCGTCGGACGCAGCAGAGGAAACGGAGACGACGCAGGTGGCGTGAGCTCTGTGGTCTCCCACATCCTGAAAATCAAATCAACCGGCTGTCACTCTCGTCTCTGAGTCACTGTCCTTCAGGGGTGAGGTGCAGCTTCAGCCAACCAGCCTTCATTTTATTTATTTATCTTTCTGAAGGACACAGTGTGAGAGTGGCTGTTTACGCATTACATTATGTGCAGAGTGCTTCTTATACATTGTTGCATATACAGTTAGTTCAAGTCCATCGTAGTTATGTGAGGATCTTCTCTGTGCGGCGCGACGTGTGCGGTTTTTCAATGCGTCTATAGGTCAATTGGCTTCACTATTGATACGGATGTGAGCTGTGACACTGTGTGTTGTGATTACTCTGACAGTCTTCTGGTTTAATGAGAGTCTTCCCGGTGTGTGCAGCCCGAGCATGAATCCCCAGCTGACCATATAAAGATGAGAGCCAAGGCCAAATAGCAATCTCCCCGAAGAGAGCTGGAAAGCAGATACAAACAACAGTCAGCAAAGGTTTGGCCACGGATAGTGCAGCGTATTGACTGACGGATCGATACTCTCAACTGCTTTAGCTGAGCCAGACTCCGCCTCAGTTCAATAAAGCACAGTTCTATCTTCAGTCCCTGTCTGAACTGATGGCAGAGACTGATTAGGGGGCATTTGTCAATGCCGAGACAGTTTCCGTGAGGAATAGGTAACATTCACGTCCTGTGGAAGCAGCTGCCCCATCACTTCCAGGTACTTTCCTGCTCATTTGAAATATGTGCAGGTTCCCCCCCCACAGGTTAACTTGCTCTGCTTCGTGGTCAGCTTGTAGTAATGAGCCTGAATAGTGTTTTATTTTGAATGGATGAGCTCACGCGCTGCTGCTGCTGCTGCTGCTGCTGCTGCTGCTGCTGCTGTAAAACAGAAGTGAACAGCGTTTGCATGCAGAGGCCTGTAGGTTTATCGTGTTGTCACCCGGAACAGTAATCCCGCGCATGCTAAATGACAGAGTGACAGAGTTGTGAAGGATACCTGAAGGAGAGGATAATTAATTCAACCCAAACTGCACACCACTGCTACATTATGCAGAAGCTTCATTACCATAAACATGTGTATGTCCACCCTACGGCGCCTTCATTACTATGTGCACTGTCAGAGGAAGTGAGGTTCCTTTAAAGAGTTAATTGCAGTGGTTACACTTCGGAAAAAAACAGAAAAGAAAAAGAGTTGAGCACAAATTCACGAGACTTGTGGCCACGGGCTAAACTTGACGTGCAGTAGAGTAAAGGTCGCTCTTTATTTCCTCGTTCATTCGGTGGCTGTGTGTGAACAGCAGAGCGTCCAGTTGTGAAAAGCAAAGCTGTTAAGTCATTGAAAGCTATTAGCGGCTCCCCAGTTTCTCTTTCTTTTTTGTTTTCTCCCACCAGTACAACCACAGTCTCAGCCCAGTCCTCTACAAACTTCATTTACTGGCATCAGTCAGTGGCAGCGATCACTACGACCTCCATACGGTGCAGAGCAAAGGGGGTGGGGACCGAGGTGGAGGGTGGGCATGTCAAGCACATCAGAATTTAATGCAGGAGAGCTGCAATTAACATTTGGCTTTTAATTTAATTAACTTATTTTATTAATGAGATTTCCCTAATCTTAACTGCACCTTACCTGTGGTTATATTCGCCTGAACAATGCCGTCATCGGCTTTACGTCTGCGCTTTGTGCGATGATGGGGTTCGGACAACACACTCAAAACACAAGGAAAAATGTTTGTAAAATTCCCATAAAAAGATAAAAGATTATATATTAGGGCTGATATTCAATAATATCGGTTATCGCGATATTTCCTGCCATGTTTTTTAAGATTTTTGTAGTTTCTTACTTTACATTGTACCTCGGTATGTGACAAATAAAACTTAGCATTGCTGTTTAGTGTCAGCATAACATAAAATACAATAATATATTTATATATTATTAAAAAAACAGCTGAAACATAAAATACAATATAATTATATAATATTAAAAACAACTCAAACATATAATACAATGAAATAATTATATATTATAAAAAACAGCTGAAACGTAAAATATGATAATATAATTATATAATAACTAAAAACAACTCAAACATATAATACAACATATTAAGAAATAGATAAATAAATTGCATATATATCGCCATATTTGGGCTGGACATATATCACCCGCGCCCCTTTTCTCTTATACAACACAACCATAAACATTCAAATGAAAGACAGAGGAAATGAGCTGATGGATAATATTTATTACTGTGTATTTGGAGCAGAAATAAAAGTCGCTCTGTGCTGGACACCAGCTGCGGTACAACGTCTCTGAGAATGTATCTGCGGCGCGCCGTCAGAAACGGCGATTACTAATCCTGAACGAGTCCATCAGGGGCCAGCAGTCAGAAGGAATCACAGGCGGACATTCGTTTTCTGGAGAATGTGTGACATGAGAGTCGGTGTGAGTCGGCGGGTAGATGCAGTTGTTAGTTATCCATGTGCAGAGATATCACAAGAGCAAGGTCACAGCTCTACCTTCCACGCCGCTGCCCCTCCCCTGCCCTTGTGCTCGTGCCATCCAGAGTGCTTCACATCACTCAGAGATGACAATCTAATGAGAGATCCTTGTACCGAGCCCGCGGTGCCTTCAAATGCATTCTGCCAAATAGCTATTAAAATGCCCTACACTCTGTGATTGCCTTTCAGAGGGGAGGAAATTGGAGAAGGCGATAGATTGGGTCACAGGATTAAAACGGTGGAGGAGTTGATTAGATTGCAGCAGTCTGTCAAGATCTCATTGACCAGAGGAAAGGATACAGTGTGAGGCAGCAGCCCGCCGGGCCCCCCCATTGGCCCCCCCATAGGGCCCCTGTATGAATATCTACATGTCATTATTCACACTTTGTGCCAACTTCTCTCGTTCATCAGTGAGGATGAATGGCTCTCGGGCCAAAAACAGAGATGGATGAAATGTTTGGGACGAAGCGTTTAGTTGTGTTTGCCATTAATTTATCAAATTCTGCTTCTAATGTGCAACATTAACATTTTATGGTTTAAATACAGTAACTCAGTTCTGTTATGTTACTGTTATAAATATCGGGAGGAAGGAATTTTCTAAAGGAAACAATAATTTTTTTTTTAATTGATTGTGGGATATTTTAATCATTTGAATATCGGCAAATAATAACAAATAATATTGAATACTGAATACTATTGAATATACTGTAATTCAAATACAATGTTTATAATCATTTTTTATAAATTACAACTTGTATGTAGAAAGTAGCATATTGTAATTTCTCAAATAGTGACCGAAGCTTTTAACATGAAGCATCTCTGCAGGAAGTGATGATCATTTTACTGACAGTAGATCAATAATGATAGAAAAAACATCAAAGCAGAACTGAGACAATGTAAAGTAAAGTCAACAGTTTGTTCACACAGAAACTATATATATGAGTATGAGATGACTGTTGTTTTAATGATTGAATTAGAACTTTACTCTTCACAAAAACAGGTATAGTAGCGTACAGGTGATCCCAGTTTACCTTTATTTGTTTGTGCGCTTTGTTTGTCCCCAGGTATAATCCAGTTTGAGAATTCACCATCTGTGTTTTAAAGCTCAGATGTTTATAAGACATGAACAGTGATGTCTGTTTCTTTTCTTTTAATATTTAGTTTGAGTTCTTCCTTAATGTTTCTCCTTCAATTATTCCAAACGCTCCACTCTTTTATTTTGAAGTGATCACACCAGGAAGCAGATGCGGTTTGAATTCTGTCGGGACACCTGGACGGGATCGAGTGAGGGCGGAGTGACGCAGACACTCAGCTCGTTCACGTCACCTGGTCCGAGTGGGATCATCGCTTTTATCCATGAAACGTTCCCCACAGGCCGAGCGGCTACGGCGTTACATTACCTCCCCTTTATTAACATCACCGGTTGCCACAGAGACCCATCGGTGGTTTCCCGCCCTCCCCGGTTTGAGAGGCAGCGCTGCGGAATACTGCATCTGTTCAAACTCCCATGATGCATCGGCCCACACTAAACCGGGCCAATCTCCCTTTCATCTGTGGGAAAGCTGCCTCCGCCTCTCCGTCATGACTCCAGTGTTTCCTCTCAGACAGTGAGCGGCTCGATGAGCAGCAGTCAAACAACTTCATGGGCAGCAGTGTTTAATAAAACAACCTCTGACTCCTGCCACTGACCGGGAACAAGTCTGTTGTGGAGTCAGGCTCTCTCTCTCTCTCTCTCTCTCTCTCTCTCTCTCTGTCAAACACACTGATTTACTCATTCAGCCTCTCAGCTTCTCTCTTTTTCTTTTCACTTCACTTTAGAAACCCTGCGTTGTGAAAGAGAGAGAGACTCCCGGCTTAATGCTGCAACAATTATCTATTCATTCACAAATGGTTTCTCCAGAAATGAGCAGCTTGTTTATCATCGCTCCTTCGCCCAGGACTTTTATTACAAGTTATTACTGCTCAGGACTGTCCGACTTTATCCGTCCCAGCAGGAAACACTGAAGGACAGGCTTCAGACATCACTTCACATTTGTCTGGAGTGATTCACAGAGCAGACTGAACCTCTACGCACTGATACCAATCCAAACAATGACTTAGGGTGTATAATAATAATAATGTATAATTTATCAGTCAAAATCAGTACCACTTAACAATCACACTACCCTTATAAAGGATTTATAAATGGCTTATTATTAAAATATTCATTTGATTGTTAACGCTTTTTAAATAATAAATAAACAACTATAAACAGGTTATAACACAGTTTTCATACATTGATGCAGGCTCACTATTTGGCAACATCAAGCTACATTTTATAACTTGCAAAAGGAGCCTAATGCTAACTCATTAATAAATGTTGTGTTTTACACGTTATAAAGAAGCTTCTTTTACCAGGTACAAATGTTAGTAACTGATAAATAAACGGTTGTAAACATGAGATAAGAGAAATGTGGGCTCACTATTTGGCAAGCAACAGGTCACTGTTGCCCTTTTATCTCATGTGTTATAACAGCTTATAAATTATTTATAAAGTGTTGACAAGCTAATTAATAAACTAGTTATAAAGCATTCATAGATCCTTTATAAGGGTCGTCTTATGATCATATGAAAAATGCTTTAGTCACTTAAAATATCGACATACAGATGTTTTATAATCAGGCGGCATTTCACATTCAGAGAATTTATATGACCCTCACACACTGTCTCTGTTCTCCTCTATCTCCCATAATTCTAATAATTTTCCTCTTATCAGCTAAGTGTTTGTGCTGCTGTAATCTACTGGTCATTATCCACTCTGTGGCTGTAATACCATGATGTGCTTCCTTTGTTGTATTCAGAATTAAAAATGAATCAGGTGTGAACCTCTCCAGGGAGAAGAGGGATCAGTGTTTTTCTCTGCTGTTTGGCTGCGACGTCGTCCTCAGAAAAACCAGCAAAGACCTGAGAGCGGTTCAATTATAGGATTTCCATGTGAAGCGTCACCCTAACATTACCGGGGGGGGGGGGCAGAGAAACACAGAGTTGCACTTAATTTGGCAACAGGGGAGTCGTGACTGTATCATCTGGCTGTGATTGTTCCTGCCGCCGTCAACCTGGGCGATGGTGTGAAAAACATGCAGTGACACTGATGAGGGTTGTTCTCCGCTCTGAATTCACTGCTCTCCAGAAAAGAAGAAAAAAGGAGCAAGTGGAGCTGGATGAGAAAAAAAAATGACTGCTGTATTTTCATCAGCGCCGTGCTGACGGGACACTTCTGGGAGGACTCTGGTAGTAAAGTTGCTGCAGCCTGATTTCAGTGCAGTTACAATGACAAGAATGATCAGTGACGGCTGGTGGGGATATTGGGAGAATGGGCCGACAAATGTATTACATCCATCAGCGGCGACAGCAGCAGCACAAACATCCGCGGTAAGAAGATACAGCAAAGACACTGTACACCTCGTCAGAGCAAGTGATCTGCAACAACACGACAGAGAAGGACCAACAAATAACAGCCTGATGCCAGAAAACTCTCCTTTTACATTCGCTGTGAGGACACTCACTTACCCCCCCTTACACTAACCTTAACCAGCACAAATCACTTAACCTAACCCTAAATCCAACCCTAAACCTCAAACCAAGTTAATCCCCAAAAAGCTCCTTTTAATTTGTGAGAATCGCCTGAAACGTCTTTTTAGCGATTTTTTAACAAAAGCAAAATATGCAACCGTTTTGCATCAGCGGTCAAACATCATGTCCTGAATTACACAGTTTGGTAGTGTCACTCAAAACACAGCACAGCCAGGACCTTCAGCCTCTCGCGTCCCGTTGTGCTTCGGGGGAAA
Organism: Seriola aureovittata; assembly: GCF_021018895.1. Taxonomy (NCBI): domain Eukaryota; kingdom Metazoa; phylum Chordata; class Actinopteri; order Carangiformes; family Carangidae; genus Seriola; species Seriola aureovittata. The sequence continues at coordinate 3,475,953 of NC_079367.1, read as the reverse complement.
TCGGTCCTCTAATTGTACTAATTGATATAGTTGATTGACAGACATTGATAGTTTTATGCTATCTGCGATGTGACTTGCGTTGCGTTCATGTTCCCTCCAAAAAGCAGGCGTTTGTAACAGGAAATGTAACTCTTAGCTAACTTTCCGTTCGAGCCGAAGCGATGACAGCACCATGTTGTCATTTGTCCTCTTGTGTTGTTTGAACATCTTTCTGATGACGAGTCCCGAGTCTCTCCAAAGACGTCGAAGAAAATGAATGAGAGGGTAAATCGTCCACCTCGTTCATGCTAACGTCGCTACTCTGTATCCCTGACAACAACAACCACAGTGAACCTTAAAACGTTTGGAAAGAAAATTCTTTTTTTTAATCATTCAAAGCATAAATTGTTGATGTGTTTCTCAGCTCGCGGTCGTCGTCTTCATCTTCATCATCGTCTTCTTCTTCTTGTGGTACATTGTTTGGTTTCTTGGGGCTTTAACTGCCACCGACAGTGAACCTGTGGAAGCGAGTGACGGTCGAGCAGCTTGTCACCCGCCTGCATCTGCGTGTGAATTGCTCCATGTCTCTACAACCTTTAAAGGTTTAGGTTTTGAGCCATTTCAAATCTTTATTGAGTCAGAACTTGAGACTGAAATGAATTAATTAGTAAGACTCAAGGAGAGCAGGTCTGAGGTGGACAGCTCTGGTAGACGCCAGCCTGTGTACTCAGAGCTTGACTGCTGCATCCATCTGATCTCCACAGATCAGGCGCTGGGGACTTTGGCCTCTACTCCAGACAACATAGAAGTACAAGTGTGTTGCTATCAGGAAGCATAAAGCTCAAGCATGAAAGGCCTGAGTGAATGGTGAAGGACACCAGCCTGTTCCACCCTTTTCTCTCTCTCTCTCTCTCTCTCTCTCTCTCTCTCTCTCTCTCTCTCTCTCTCTCTCTCCCTCTCCCTCTCCGGTCTCTTTGCCCTCAGCTCCACCTTTTTGTAAGCGCCCATTGTTGGCTGAGGATTTGAGGCGTGTGTTTGTGGCTGAGGTAGGCCTTTTAGATGTGCACAGTGCAGCGCTGCACTTTAGAAATTCTCTCCGCTGGGGCTTTTTCTGATGTGGGTGTTTTTTTTTCAAATTTTTTATTCTGCTTTAGGTGAGCCACGCTTGATGGGTCAGCTATCAGCTCTCTGCAGCCCTGCACATAAGGCTTTTGATTCACCACTCACAAGACACACACACACACACACACACACTCATGCTTACTCATGCACACATGAATATATATATGCATGTGCACCTCAGTGCCGGTGTGCACACCTTTAACAACAGTCTCCTTCCTCTTGCCCTTGACTTTTCATTTTGCCTTTTTAGAAACTCCAGCCTCCTCAGCCTCAAGCTTCCTGTTGAATCCTTCATACATAAAAATACAAACTGAAAATATTCTGAACTGAATGATCATTAATGCCACGAGGAAAAGGTAATACTTAATGGAATAAAAGAGAGGCAGAGTTTGAGGAGTGGATTGCAGCAGGCAGAAGTTGGGACCGTGTTAATAAAGCCACCTGCAGGCTCTTTTCTGCTGCCGCTTGTCGGATCGATTAGAACTCGCCTTGTGTTAACATTTTATTGACACAGCGGGAAAGATATGGCAGCTCTGCTAACCTCAGAGAAACACGGAGACAAAGAGCAGAATGGGTAAAACCGCGTAACAAAGGAAAGTTTCTCTATAAGGGCTCAAGTGCCGTTTAGGAATTAACTGAGAGGACTTGGAACAGATTCAAAGACGTCACAGAAAATATAAAATAACATTATCGGTGCATTTCTCCTCCGGTCAACAAGCGGTTCTGCTCCTCTGCTCTTTCTTTTAATCACACCTGGAGCTGATCTTTAAAAAACAACCTCATGAATTCTTAATGTGGAGCTGCTCCTGGATCAGCAGGACGTCGCCTCTTCTGCAACAATAGAGTTAAAAGGAGCATCGCCTTTGTGTGATGATCTGCTGGGAGTGGCCTCTCTCCTGCCTGTGTCTCTGTTTAGACTCAGATTCATTAACTTATTAATCGAAGGCGCCTGAACGCCTTTCCAGATCGTTGCCGCCACTTTTAATCCCTGATGTATGGAGATACCGCTCTATCACTGTAGAGTAATCTTTGTTGACACCAGTAGTATGTGTATGTGTATATATATATGTATATATATATATATATATAAGGCTGGGTATTGTTTAAAAATGACCAGTATCGATACATTGACTTTGATTCTGATTCTTAATGATTCCAATTTCATCAAATCCATTTTCATCAATCACCTGCGTTGTTAGATCTCGATCCGAACATTGTGCATGCTGATTGGCTCATTTACCCCTTTGATATGTAAGTTAGGTATCGAACGATGAGGTGTTTATTGATCCTCAAAAGTATCAAACCAATTCGGTCGGTCCATGAAAGTATCGTAAGTTTCGAACTGAATCTGGTGAGGCGACAAAAACCAAGACAATGAGCTGAAAGACTTTCACACTGCACTCGTTTGATCTCTTCATAGAAACGTATTGATTAGTGCAGCTTTAAATAATGGGAAATTAATTATTAGGTTTTTAATACAGGGCTCCAAACGTAAACACATTGGATATCTACAATACTCATCATTATCTCTTATCTATTGTCTTCTCATAGTTACTCATAAAATACTGATTAATTATCAGTTTGTCCCTAATTTGTTTCTTATTCATTCGCTAAACCCTGACAATGTTTGTGTATCGTGCTGTTAGGTGTTATCCAACTTTTAAGGTAATTATAATTATGATGTGAAACAGTCGACACAGGGATGTAATCTTCCTCTCTCTGTGTGACGACGCTGATTCCACCTGAGACATAAGAAGCTATTTGAGAAGACAATTATCAGTGCTTGATTTACTTTGAATATTGTTTGTACTTTTAGCGTATCATCCCCAGTATGGCTCCAAGAACAGTCCTGGTGTTATCATTACCATCACCGAGTTTCTCAGGTCTGCTTAATATGGATACCCCAGAGTCCAATTTCTGCATGCAGTTCTCAGGAAGGAAAATACATATTTTATTTCCCTCTATGTAATTTATTCTGTTCAGCACCACTTCCAATGACAAACAGGCCTGAGAATATAAATCCCATCCTGTTTGTGTCCATACATACACTACAAGGTTTTTTTTTTTATTCACACCTTCACCTCATCGTTTCTTTTTTATGTTTCCGTTTTTTTCAGCTCGTGTACTCGTCTTTTCTTTTTTTTTTTTCAGCCCCTCGTTCAGGTGTATTGGATAAAACCAATTTTGTGACAGGCGTGTAGGGATTGTGGTAGTAATGAAACAGCAGCAGGCGAGGTGAATGTTAAAACAACATAAGTGCAGATGCATAAAGTGAGTGAATGTTCTGTTGCTTAGGAAAATTAGGATTTTTTTTTTTTCCTGCCGGTGAGTCGAGGATGTTGAATTGGATGCAGTTCTATGCATAAAGTATATGTAAATAAATAAACAAGTTTCCAGTTAGTTCCTCAGTGCATCCACAGAGCTGTATGAGCTACTCCACCGGAGCATGTGTGATTTCAGTGCCTTGCTCCAGGGCACTTTAAAATACTTATTTAGGGAGGGGGAAGCTTTTTTTTCTAACCATGTTTACCCCCAAATGTCAACACACAACCTCTCAGCCATTGGACGATGCTCTTACTGTGTTAATTTCCCTGTTCCCAGGTCCACATGATATATGTGACATAGCTGATGTAGTGATGTAGTTACATTTTGTTGCTAGGCGACATCTCTAATCATGACAGGAGCGAAGGGAAAAGTGCGATGACGTAGTGTAAAGAGAGACAAAGTCCGTCTGTGGCGTCTTCATCTATGATGCAAAACAACAGTTGGTGTAGTGGTTTCATTTAGTCTCCATCACAAGTGCTTAACACCATATTGTTGTAAGTAATCACTTGACAATCAAACAGCACTGTGGCATCTTCTATCTTAGTTTTTTGTTAGTTTTTTTATGGATTAATGTCCATCTTCAAATGACAAAGTTTCATCTTGAGTCTTTAAATCTTACTATTTTCTCAATCCTCTCGGTCCACAGCTCGTTCAGCTGCGCTACGTCAACATTTGCTCATTCATTCAGAATAGTTGTTTCAGTGTTAAATACATGTTTGATACTAATCTGTACTCTAGCACGCTATTCATATACATACACACTAACTGAATACAGTTTATTCTATATACTAATCTTTAAAATATACTGTTTCTGCAGTTAATATAAGCACTTAACCGTGTTATACTGACATTAAATTGTACAGTAGGTGCGCTGTCAGACATCAATCACACTGACCTCAGAATGTCACCACCGGTTTAACTTTAAAGAGACAGCAACATGTTTTTATTAAAAAAATGATATAGATATTTGATTGTTTTCTGAATTGTTTGAACTCTCACGGAATTTATTTGAATGATTGACGTGAACATTAACTGAAGCTCCTGACCTGTATCTGTATGAATTTATACATTACACTGCTGCCACATTATTGGCTGATTGGATAATTGCATGAATAAGCGAGTGTACAGGTGTTCCTAATAAAGTGGTTGGCGATAATTATACATTGAAACATCACAAAATATACTTTAACAATTAATACAGTTTCTTACTATCCCGGCTTCATGTTCACTGTAGCATAAAGGACATTTGTGTCCTAAAAATATCAAATATTATATCAAGATGTAAGAGGGAGGTTTGATTTTATTTATTTATTATTTTTTTTTCTTTTTAAAATCTCCTTTATTCGTGCAGCTCGGTAAGATTTCTCTCGTCTTTGTGAAGGCAGACCTCACACACTTCCCAGGCGCGACCTTCAGTATTCAGATGATCGTCTGCCCATCTGCATTCATACTGTCCATGAAACAATGATTACCTGGCTGTCCTGGGGGGGGGGGGGGGAATGAAAGAGAGAGAGAGAGAGAGAGAGAGAGAGAGCCCTTCTAGTCTGGTTGTTGTGTCACAATGTTCAATTTCATTTCAAACAGCAAGGCTAATCTGGAGCTCCTCTCTTTTGTGTTTGTAGCTGAGGCTCTTGTGAGAGAGAAGCTTGTTTTGCAGAGACCACAGGGCGACTCAAGGACATGGCTGTGAAAGAAAGCTGGAGATTTTTTCTGTACTTTTCCTTTTATGCACAAAGTGAAAGCCATGTTCATCTTAGGTTGACTGTGTTGATGCGCTGTCAGCCTGTGTGCTGGCTACAAAAACCCTACGACATGAAAGCTCTCCAGCCCCATTAGTACACAAGGAGGGAATGCTATTATTTGATGTTTTGCCAAATCATTCAACTTACTGGACCAGGTCTGTTTCTGACGTCACTCCGCTGCCACTTTGGTAAATTTGTTAACAAGGACAAACTCAATATTTTGAAGCAAATAATGGAATAAAACTTAAAATATAAAGACTCACACTCTCCAACTAGTAAAAGCATTTAAATTTGCATTTAAATCAGATCATTAAATCCCTGCAGCCGTCTGAAGGCAGCAGAACAAGTTGATAAATCTGCAGTTGTTCAGTGCGTTTACCTCGGTTAGACTCTATGCAGATGACACACACCTCTTACATATATCACACTGGTTGGTTACAAAGCTATATTCTGTCTGTTTTTGTGGGATATGATGTCACTATGTACAATTTGAGATACAGCAGAATATAAACTTTGTTTTACAATTTTTTACATTTAATGCTGTGCGCTCAGGTCGGGCTGCTTCACACCAACCAGACAACTACATGATTTCCTCTTCTCTGTTTGTTGATCGGCTCAGCTGTTTCAGAGATATCAGATGTGATAAGTGATGGGCTGAGAGTGTGTTTATTGGCTTTAAAAATGGCTCCATAAGCAAGAAGGTAAATTGATCGTTTGAAAAGTAAAATAAAAGCACACTGCAGGCATCTTGTAGACAGGTTATTAGCTTGGATGGAAAATATGTAGCATGTCAATCTATTTTTGGCTTTACTATTTCTTAGCCTGTTGCTTTCCAGCCCAATGTTTTGTCCAGATCAAGGTGCCTACCACTGACTAGACTGCCATAAGAGGATAGTCGGGTTAGTACTTGTTTCCCATCGACATACAGTTCCATGACGGAGTGATGTGTCAGACGTAATCTATAACACATCTTACATCCATAGTAGATGTTTTGATGCTCAGAGAAATGGACTTTAATGACTAACGAGATCCTAAAACAGTGTTTGTGTCAGCAACATTAGTTTTTCTGGAGGCTGATGGATCTCAGTGGTGAACAGATGTTTTATAAATAAAATTTTGTTAAACTAGTAGAGCTATTAGAGGAACAATGCACAAAGGTCATTAGTTTTAGTCAGCTCTGCCTTTTAGGTCTGGTTACTGCGAATACTGATGATGCTCTCTCTGCCAGCTCATACAACAAGAATAATATATTTGATGAGGTGTGATGACCGAAGCTTAAAGTGTCTGACCGAGGTAACTACAGTATCTATTCAGTCTGGAAACCCTCTCGTTCCCAGCACTGTAAATGTGTGTGTTAGTGATAAGGAGAACCTGTTTGAGGAGAATAAAACTTCAATAATAGAAAGTAATAAAATAAACATCAAAGCCCTGATGACTTGATTTCAAATTTAAGGTATTCTCTTTGAGATTAAACTTTCCTGCCTAAATAAGTTTACAAACAACAACCCACCCACCAATTATCATCACAATCTGATTCAAAATATTAATAATATTAAAATCCTGATTTAGGATAGGAAGAACATGACATCACCTTTTCATAACTAAGCCCCGCCCACTTCATAACAGTAAGAAAAAAGATACTGAAACTGTTCATGTAGGAGCCCAACACTCATAGTAAGGAGCTGACCGAGCCTTTAACAGCTATTTAAAAAGTGGGCTGATTCTGTCTTTTAAAAAATGAAATTATGACCATTTTAATACATTAAGTAGAGTAAGGATGATGAAGCTTAATATCAGAAGCGTCAGGGAATGTATGCTCGTACGAGAAACAAATTAATATTAGGAGAAAGTACGGTGCTGCTGTAGTAGTTCAAGTGGATTAGTGAATGTTGGCCACGTCAACAGTCGGAGATCTCTGTACTGAAACATTAACGCGTCTCACACTGAGGCTGTGAGGAGATTTCCACACTTTAGGACCTGAAACACACGAGTGCAATCTATTGCATCAATCACTCTCGGGAAAATGATGAAAATATTCCCGGGTTCTTCATTTGAAAAGTTGATTCATTATTGAAAAGGACTGCACAGTCCACTAATGTCAGCTAGTTGCTGCTTCATAGAAGAGCTTTTTTGTTTTTTTATTTAATCAAAGGGGGAAAGTGGCCTGGAGACTGCGGGGGTATATGTCAGAGTTTACGTCAGCTGTGATCATGTGCGGTCGTCTGTTACATGAAAATATCAAAATATCAGGTGGAAAATACGTATATAAATAAATAAATTAATCAATTAATAGCATATTAAACAGGCGAATGTTGTGTGACCTATAAAATATGTTGCTAAGACAACTATAGTTGTTCTATATGGAATATTAACGGCCATATTGACCATCAAAAAGATGTTTCCAATCAAATCATTATGGACAGCAGAGTGGTTTTGCTGCTCTCTCCATAAATAGTTGTTTTATATTAAATGTCTCATGTATTTGAACGCAGCATTTCTGCTTATAACAGGTTTTGGAAATGATCTGACTTAATATCTATTAGAACAGATCACCAACACAGTCTCAGCTCGGACGTTATTTTTTGTGAACATAAAGTAATTCCTGTTGTTACAAAAACTAACACCAACCAGCTTTAAACTCCTGTTTAATCTGCTGTGATTGGTTAAATCCCACAAAAGACCAGAATCAACAATATTAGTCCATTCCTCAGTACTTTCTTAATATGTCTGAGGCTCTCAGCTCCGAGATTCACAACAACTTAATCTTTGAAAAATGGTTCTTAAATATACACAAGAAAAAATGTCTCAGTAATTTCAGTGTAGTAGAAGGAAATGGAATATTTTCAGCAGCAGATTGATACACATTTAGTGCTGTGGTAGCAAGATGGTGAGCTCTGAGCCTCTCTTCTGATTGGCTGACTGTTGTCTGAGTGATTTAATAAAAATACAGCAGATTTCAGGTAAAAACACTCAGAGAAACCAAATCCTGTAAAGGTTTGGATGGTGGGTCCAGGTGGGCGGGGCTTGGTGACTGCTTTGTTGTGACATCACAAAGTTCCAGAAGTCCTGACGGCTGGTTTTAAGGCTCAGTTTCTGAATACAGGCTGTGTGCATTTCTCTGTGGACTGAGGCTTTGATACTTTCACAGTATTAATATAGAAGCTAGAGCTGATCTATAATCACACTACACATGGACACAGACCTTCACACTGGAGGAGCTTTAATATACTGTATCTAACTACAGTATATCCATCCATTGACTATACCAAGACACTTATCCTTGAGGGTCGTCTGCAGGGCCGGAGACAGACCAACTATTCATGCAATCATGAACTGTTGTCATAGTAGCATGGTAGTGAGGACCATGGCCTCACAGCATGAAGGTTATGCCGTCCAGCTGGAGCCTTTCTGTGTGTGTGTGTGTGTGTGTGTGTGTGTGTGTGTGTGTGTGTGTGTGTGTGTGTGTGTGTGTGTCTAAATATGGAAAACACACAAACACCAGACTTATCCTGACGAAGGCAGTTATCTATATATGATGAGATCACAACCATCTTTATTAATTTAGTGGGGTAATTGAAGGGTGGCCTAAATTAAATTTTTCCAAAGTGAGGAGAGAACAACCTGGATTTTCATCATCATCATCATCATCATCATCATCATCATCATCATCATCAGTGGCCTGCACTGGTGGTAAAGGCACAGTCTGTCTCTGTTGTCTCTCCACTGCGACCCACTTCTCCTGCTGGAACAGATGCTCCCTCGACAACGACATCATTTACTCACCTCCCTCTTAATTACTGCTGGTAATTAGCAGACACACACACACACACACACACACACACACACACACACACACACACACACACACACACACACACACACACACACACACACACACACGCTCTCAGCTCCTTATTGAACTCACATGAACCATACTGCATATGTGATATTAATTGCATATATGATGCGTTTAAGCGTCATGTTCGGCGGTTTTGCGGAGCTGTAATTGCCGATGAATGGAGAAGGTGTGATGTTTTGAGGGAGACGAGCAATTAGAGGTAAACAGTCGTCTTATTCTCCGCAGGGCCCGGCGCTCTATCTGTCTTACACCAAAGAAGAAGATCAACAAAGCGTCTCGATGGAGAACAGGAGAATATATAACACAGAAATACAGTCGACAACGTTCAACATGATTCTGCATTACACTGGATCTCCCCCTCACTCCTCTCCATCTCTTGCTTTGTGTCACTGCGTTTGTTTTCACACATCTCTCACACACACACACACACACACACACACACACACACACACACACATGCAGACTTTGATCCATTAGTCAACACCATATCCCAGGGTTCCATCTGTCCCTGTTTTGCTCTCATCCTCCATGCTGTCCCCCACAGTTGTCAGCTTATACTTAATGAGGGAGTGTCAGTTGAATTATTCAGCTGTCATTTGTTGCTTTTATAAAATAAATGGATGTCAGAGGGACTTTTCTCTTTGCACCACAGAGCTCAGTGTTCTCGATGCTGCATGAGACAGGAGGGTTTTTTTTTTTTTTTTTTTTGTTAATGAGGATTTAGGTTTTTCAGTTTATAAATACGTTTGTTACGTGATGGAATAAAGAGGACTCGGTCACACGGAGGTGGTTGAGGAGGAGCACCAGGTTCACATCCAGAGTCTCGTCTGTGGTTTAGGCAACAAAAGGTTAAGGTCGGTGAAAGATGGTGGTTTTGGTTAAACGCCGGCGACAGTCAGGACCCAGGAGGCATTGTGGTTTTTGTGTCGTCCGTATGTAGGTCTCATTCTTGTGAACGCGGTATCTCAGCAACGTCTTGAGGGAACCTCTTCAAATTTGGTACAAACATTCACTACGTCTCAAGGATGAATTGGTTAGATCTTGGTGGTCAAAGGTCAAAGGTCAAGGTCACTGTGACCTCACAAAACACGGTTTTGGCCTTGGAAATGCAATGTCTCAGGAACTCTTCGAGGAAATCCCTTCACCTGGACCGGAAAAACTGATTAGACTTTAGAGGTCAAAGGTCAAGATGTCACATAGCAATTACGATTTCATACAGATGGTTAATATTTTCTACGACTCTGGATAAACAGGACTGTAACCTGAAACTAGTCTGAGTGGCGGAGGCAGACGACCACGAGCAGCTGATTCCAGTTCTGTACGTTCATCATTTCTACAGGATATATCATGTTGACACGATGCATCGACTTTTCTTATAGTGGCAGCTGGTTTCTCAACAGCCGCTTGATATTTTTGATTTTGCGTAAAATCTCTACAACAAACAGAAAACATTATTGATCCCTGTGGAGATGACTCTTCATCCAGCGCCATCATCAGGGCGAAATTTCCGTTTGGTTTTTTTGAGCGAATACCTGCGAGACTAATGAAATTCCCATCAGCCTCAGCTGCACTTTGTGTTTGGTGCTCATCAGCAAACACCCCGCACTAAGCTGGTGAATATGTTCAACATTACACCTGCTGAACATCAGCTGTTTGCATGTTGACACTACCGGTTAACTCAAAGCGCTGCTGATGTGGCTGTGCTCTTGTTTGCTCTTCTTCTTCTTCGTCTTCTTCGTGAGAATATTCTTTGGTTCAGCGTCTCAAAACAGCCAATTAGCTTGTGTGTGTGAGTGTTTCACACGCTTTTGTCCCGGTTGCTTCTGCTTTAGGGGCGAAGCTAATGAACTGCAGAAAGTGGAATTGACAAATGCAGAAGAAGACAAGTTAAGGACTGTGTAGTATGGGCAGACACGTCAGCAGAGATCAGTTCAATAATGACGCTGTGATCTCAACACAACAAAAACCAGCACCGCCGCCGCCGCCGCTGCCGCCGCCGCTGCCGCCGCTGCCGCCGCCGCAGCTCTGCTCAGATATCTCAAGCAGCAACTTACTACCACTAGCACTGATTCAGATTTCAAAGTGCATTGCAATCCATTATGTTGTCAGAGCAATAACTCTTTCCTCCAGATGGGGGGGGGGACACACCCCACATGATTATGTTTGTGAGGTACAGCCATACACAGGCTGGACCGGTGCCAGGGCAAATTGGATTACGTCTCCCAATGTTCCCTCAAGTGTTTTATTATCCCTGAGCTGAAGGCATAATGTGATTACTTGGTGATGCCCTTTGTTCGGCTATTCACTATTATCCTGATGCGGTGTCTGCGACTTCATTAACAACACATTATGACTTGTTATACACAAGCCAGCGCAGTACGGTGTGAGTCAGTCATGATGCGTTCAGGCTCCTACTGTACGTGGGCTGAAAGTAAAGTTTGTCTTTAAACAAGTGCACTGTAATTGAATAATGGACTGTACGTACAGTGTGTTATGTAAGTGGTTTATAAGTGGGTGATAACATCAATTCCTCCCTCATTTTATATTTTAAACCCACAGTAACACAGTCCCTGACTCACAGTTTGTGAAGTGAGGATGACTACATGTGAATAACAATACATTTAGCTCCAGATAATAATCTCAATTTTAAGGTGCTTTCAACCAACTAATGGTCTTCATCAGTGGTTGGATTCGGCTCAGTTCTCACCTGTGACCTAAGCGACAGTTTGAATCTAAGACTTTTGATTCTGACCTAAAACAGCTGTAATCAGCAGAGCGTCCCCCCCTCACACATCTCATTTATAGAAAGGAAGCAAATAAGGCGAAGCAATCGACAGTCAGTTGTTGGTTTAAATGCAGCAGCAGATCAGTCTCGGTCTGATTCAGCTGAACGGAACAATGACGAAGACAATAGATCTTTTCCTCTTATAACTAAACTAAAGTTATTAGACAGAGGTGTGTGCACATCTGGACTTTAAAGATCACACACAGCCTCTGCAGCTAAAGGTCACTGTGCTGTGGTCACAGTTGACATCTTGATCTTCCTAAATCAACAACTTAGTTTTCACAGGTTCAGAGTTTTCTTTATGTCGTAGTTAAAGTTTTTTGAGGATGATGTTTGGATAAGAGGACGTTCTTTTACTTACTAAACTGTATTAATTCCCCATAAATCAATGAGCTAACATACCTGATATTAAAGTGGCTGTGAGCTGTCTGCTTACTTTGCGTCTTGTATACGCCAGGGGCCAGATCGAGGTTGAATCATCTTCCCTGGTCGACTGAATATCTTCATCGTCTCTGACTCCAGATCCTGCAGGAGAAATTGTTTGTGGAAGCTTCTCTGCACAATTTCACTCAATCAGTCTTGAACCAAAACTCATGAAACAACATTAATGTAGACTGACTGGTAAAAGCTTCCCTGTCAGACTCAGCTCTCTCCTCAGAATAACACATCCCTGGTTCTGTGCAGACATCAGCTCTTCCACTGTTTTGTAAAATAACGACTTCTTTTGATTCCTGAAATAACAGTTTTGACACCAGCTGTTGTAGCTGTCGTGAATACTATTAATTAAATGTAACACACAGACAGTATTTTACATGAAGTCTTAGTGCTGGAGGAAAAGCCTTCAAATCAACATGATGAGTATTTCAAACTTTTACCTCGATTACCTCGGCCTCTCTCTCTATTTTTTTTCAGCCTTGAATTCTTCATATTCAGCAATTTTCCAAGTGATTAAACAAATTGATGGTGTTAGCTTTGTTAGCTATCCATGTTGCATTCACTGCTGTCTGGTAGTTGTGACTGAATCAGGAGTTTTCAAGCTAAACCATCTCAGTGTAGTTTTACATCTCCTCTCTCAGGCTTCTCTCTGGAGCTCTAGTAACAACAGGTCGATGAGCCAATCAGAAGAGAGGAGGCTCTGAGCCTCTCTTCTGATTGGCTGACTGTTTTCTGAGTGATCTAATGAAAATATAGCAGATTTCAGTTAAAAACACTCAGAGAAACCAAATCCTGCAAGGTTTGGATGGTGGGTCCAGGTGGGCGGGGCTTGGTGACTGCTTTGTTGTGACATCACAAAGTTCCAGAAGTCCTGACGGCTGGTTTTAAGGCTCAGTTTCTGAATACAGGCTGTGTGCATTTCTCTGTGGACTGAGGCTTTGATACTTTCACAGTATTAATATAGAAGCTAGAGCTGATCTATAATCACACTACACATGGACACAGACCTTTAGACAGTATGGGACCTTTAATTCTACTTTTAACACTTCTATATTCATCCCAGTCTGACTTTCTGGTTTGGATATTCACATAATGTAATGTCAGTGGAGGCTCAGCCGTGGATTAATCTCCTGGCTCGGTGAGATAGGACGCCATTGATATGATCTGTGGAGGACCATGTGAAGACAAGACGCCTCCTTCCTTTTAACGCCTGAATGAAGACACGCCTGCTGTGATAAAAGCTGATAAAAGCAACATTTCTGGGCAGATGTGCTGTCAGTGAAGAAGACAAGCTGACAATTATCGGGACTATCTGCTGTGTAATCACTGAGCTCCACATCATCCTTTTGGCTTTTTCCATATTTCTTACTTGTGATTTGTGTCAAAGTGTCGTGCATAGCAGACTTCACACACCGGCTCTGATGATACACGCTGATGTGTTAATGATAAAATACACATGTCACAGACGGGGCAGGAAACACAGAGGTCACAGTCACCTACCGAGTCTCTCAGGTCAAAATTCTCCACTTTACCTGAGTGCTTATTTTTCTCTTTTTTTCCCACTAAAAAAAAAAAAATCCATGCAAGTTTAAGTACAAACAAGCCCTTGAACTGTGCGACTACTAAGTCCTTCATCACAAGTTGTAAGTGCAAACAGCTTCAGATGTAAAATTAATCCATGACGGCTGGCACTCCTGTGCCCCGAAGCTCTTTTCTTAAGAGGAGCATTTCATTATCTGATCTGAAATTGGAAAACTCTCTCTTTGCTGTGTCACCGGCTGATGACGGCGCACGGTCGGCGACAGTAATGGCTGCCACTCTGAATGGATAAAGTCTGTGCAAAGCCTTTACGCCGCTTTTAAATTATCCCGAGTAATGTGGGGAACTGCTGCTGCTAAGTGTTAGCGAGTCGGGTGCATTTTTGATGTGAATGGCCCTGACTGCAAATTCATATTATGTAAATAGTCAAAATTTACATATGATTTACATATGCATGTCTGTGGCAGCTTTCTACTCATTTTATGTGATTTGTAAACAACATGACTCTCTGATGTGGTCACTTTTGGTTAATCCCTTGCAGAAGCCTTAGTGAATCAGAATCAAACTATTTAATTCATGGGCCAATAAATTTACACAGTGTCTAGACATATTTTTATTCCCTCTCCCCATGATTTTAATCATGTCTAACAGCCTTCCTCAGCATCTAATAGCTCGCCAAATCCTGCACATGGTGGAGCAACAACAGAACTATCAATGACTTCAAATCAGAAGTGAAAATAATCAGCAAAGATATTGATCAGTGACTTTATCAACTGTTTCGGGGCTTTCAGAAAAATTGGATCTTTTGTTGTTGTGTTTTTTCTTTTTATATGATGGATAAATGATCGAACCTTTACTTTGTTTCCTGTCAGGTGATGAATGTGAATCTATCTGAGGGCGACAAGGTGGTGTTTGAAGATGTGGGCCACGGGGAGAACACCATGCTGGCCAACGAGTCCATCCTGATGAGGGGGCTGGTGGTACGAAGCCACAGCAACCAGATCTCCATCCGCTTCCACAGCCCGAGGTCTCAGGCTGGATCGGTCCTGCTCAGATACCAATGTAAGTCTGAAACACACTCCACTTTGACATTTTTCTGACTTTCAGAAAGAACAACTTATTTAATTGACTGGTGTTGAAGCGTAGGCTGCAGTGGCTCAGGTGCAAAGCATGGTGTTAGATTTAGATTTAGCGGTCAAGGAAAATGCTTGTTTGTAATTGGCGTCAAGTGTTTCTTATAATCACATATGGAGACATCTGTGTCTCAGAGATAGAACGGTTCAGGCCTGAATCCTCACTTTAACATTTCACTCCTGATGGGCGTGGTCTCTGGGGTCTCTGAGGAGGAACTGGCGAGCGTTGCTGGGGAGAGGGAGGTCTGGACTACTTTGCTCGGCCTGCTCCCACCACGACCAAACAAACCACAAAACAGACCGTGATGAAAAATATATAGATTCACTCGGCAAGTACACCCTCCTCTCCCGTATAGATCCAATGCTGAACTCACGGTTCTTCTCTGCAGGACTTGCAGAACAAAGAACTCTTTCAGGTGTTTGAGTTTGGTTTGAAAAGGACATCAGGTAGCACAGATAGATGAGGTTTGGCATTTCCCAGAACAGACAGGCACATTGTTTAAAGTCAGAACCTCTGTGAAGTGCGAGCGGGAGGCTCCAGGCTCAGAGCCATGTAATTGGTGAGGAGGCTCAGCAGGATCAACTGTGTGGGACGGAGCAACAGGACTTTATTATTACAGAGTATGTGACTGCAGGTCCTGAATGCTGTGTATACCACACACATAAAAAAAAAAAACGAGACCGCTTTCAAATGCAAGTGTGTGACTGTGAATGCAAAAGACTCCTGAGCCGTTAAATGGTTTTGTGAATAAGCAGCAAAACAGAAGCTTCAGCTAAAAAATCCTGAATCATGAACATTTTAATACCAGACTCCTTTTAACATGGTTTAACACCAGGACATTAAATGGCAGTAAAAATATTTCTTGTGAAAACAATGATTGAGAACGCTGAAAAAACAAATTTCTGAAGAACTGGATAACATTGTAAATATTTATTCATGATGGCAGCCTTCATATTATCAAGAGTAAAAACCCAAATTAACCTAAAACCATGTGGGAGCTCAGCGTGAGACATTTCCAACGGGTGGTCACATGTTAGGCCCCTGGCATCAGTGCTGAAGTGGCCTGTTTCTGTGGTTGTTTTACAATGAAAATACTTTATTTTGTGGCTGAAGTTAAATATGTGATGTGATGTTTTATTTGCAGAGAGCCGCTCCTAATGGAAATCAATGTATTTTACACTCAGATTGATGCAGAAAAGCTCTTTGGCGCACTTTGCTCTTCAAATGGCAAAATGGAGAGTCCACCTGGTACGACTCGAATGGATGTGGCTTTGTTGGGCTTCATTTCATTGGCGTGAAATTTGGTCGAGTCGCAGTTCGTACTTTTTCAGAACAGGTTTTAATAGCATCAGTGTCAACTGACTCACAAAGCACACATTTAGGATAGAGTGGAAGCGACACAACAAATGGAAAGCTGTCATCAACTGTCAAAGTAGAAATCACACACAGTACTTTGTATTTGGGTAGCTTATATAAAGCAAACACACCCAGAGAACACACTTGTTTAGATACCTGAAATTATCTCAGTGGGATTCACGTCATAACATCAGTCCAGGAAGATCTCAGGGCGATCGCAGACCTCAATTACTGTGTCAAACACGTCCAGGTAGTGCTGCTCTGAATCTGGCTTCAAAGCGCACATTGTCCGTTTTGATTAACGAGACGTGTTGACCAAACCCCAAACCCCGTCCGCCTCGAGATTGAAACAAAATAAAGCATCTCCCAATTCATCTCAGGTAATGCTCAGTATTTGATCTTTTAGCTGAAGCCCTGAATTAATTGTAAATATTCCTGATGCAGTGTCCATTTAAAAAAAAAAAATCAATCAGGCTGTAATCGTTCAGCAGGAAGTAAATGACCATCAGCGTAGATACATGAAATGTTCAGTCTGAAAGATTGTGATAACGTCCATTAATGACACCTTTAACAGAAGGACAGCACTGGCAGATGTATTGATGAGTGTGGTGATGCTGCTTGTTCGTATTTTGTGTCGTTATTCTTTTGCATATTGGTTTATTCGCTCCTCTCCTCTGGGACACTGTCCTCTGAATGTCCCTGCAGGAGCCTCTTGCCGGATCAGCAAAAAAAAAGGTCTATAAATGACACACACACACACACACACACACACCGCATGTGGCCCATATACAGAAACTATCCCCAACCCTGCTGAAGTTACAGAGACTTACAGCCCAGTACTCACAGTGCTCTTGGGAAGTTTCAAAAACTCCCGAGACATAATTATAAAGGATAGTTTGGATTGGTTTTACAGCTTAAAGAGAAGCTTTAAAAGCAGTAATCTGTTCGGCTCCTCTTCCTTGATATGTGCCTTTGCACTGACCCATCGGTTAGACCGCAGGCAAGTTAAAGCTGCGGCAGCTCGAGCTAAGACCGTCCACGGATGTAAACCGCCACGGAAATTCTCCATTTATTGCTTCACCATTCAAATCCCTCCCGAAGCAGCTGCCTTCCCCTGCCTGGCTCTTTGTCTGAAATGCTGAAACAAAGGTGATTGATCAATACAGTGGATTGCAATAGCTTGAGCGGTAAAGGAGCGCATGTGTTGGGTGAGATAGGATTCATCATGTTGAGTTGCTGGTGCCACTTATTGTTCCCAGGCAATAAAAGGGAAAGCAGGGGCCAGGCGGTGGCGGCGATGGCGGCAGCGGCGACGGCGGCGGCGGCGGAGGAGGAGAATGACAGACAAGTGCCACAGATATTTGATTGTATTCGTGGTTGAACATGCAATATGTTACTACTGACACGCATACAACATCCTCCCGGAGATCCTAACCACATCCCCAGCCAATATTCTTCTTATCAGGAAGCCACTGCACAGCTTGTGTGAAGGCAGCCATAATAAATCTCAAAGTATAATTTAAGTGAGAGACCCAGAGAAGTTAGTTTTTCTATTTTTCCAAAAGTGAAATTTCCCTCCATTAAAATAAATTGTTGTTCAGTTTGTTAGTGTTAGCGACCTCTTGTGGTCGAGTCCCAGAATCACACGTTCACGTTCAAGTGTCAGAGGCTGTAGTAATAATGACGTGAGCGAAGGAGGAAGTTATTACGCCCCAAAGTCGACGTAGGGAGGAAGTCGGGTGGATGGATGGGTCGAAAAAGCGTTTCAACTTTTAACTTGTGAGACTGGTGTTTGTTTTAAATTTCAAACAGAGGGTCAGCGTTGTTTCTTTTAGCCACGACCACAATCGTTCTACAACCTGAGCCGTGTGTTTAATACTATAAAAGGACCCTGTTGGGAACGCGTTGACTCCGGAGTAGCAGCGATTGGCTGCTTGATTTTTTTAAATTACTGGTGTCAATATCTCAGTTTCGACCCCCCCTTCCCCCTGAGAGCCTTAATGAGAACACAAAACAACTGATGTAGATGATGTAAAGTGAATTTAAGAGCTTCATGCTTCATCTCATCACTTGATTGAAAACAATGATTGTAATCCTCCTTCTGACTCCTGCATTTCCACAGCGGTGCCGGGATATTGAGCTAAATGTTGAGCGGTGGATGGGCCGGCTCATTCTGTTCCTTAGATAATTATAAACCATTGACATGCTGACAAATTAATTTGAAAGGGCATGTATCTAATATTCTTTTAGTCATTATGAAGATGTAATTGCAACAGGATTCTTCCATTAATTAATTATGGGGGAAGTCAAATAGTTTTTTTTTTGTTTTGTTTTTTGGCTTCCTGCATTAAATTACTGCCATATCAGAAATTAGCATGAATCACAGCACACACAAATAGGCGGCCGTTCAATTGAGTCTGTCAAGCATAAAAAAGACACGGGGTGATCTCCTCAGTGACAATTACACAGTGTTCAGCTGCTGAGGGAAGAAAACACAAGCGTTTGTGTCACTCTACAAAATTCAGGCTTTTTGTTCCAGCCTTTACTTTCACTCGACTGAGCTCTTTTGTATCTACAACATGTGCAGGGGTGATGCACTGTTAATGGCCCGTGACTTATTCCGTAATAAGGTTGATGATCTTCTGCAAGTGCACTTTGCACAACCTCTCTCTCCTGTGGATGTTGTAACTCGTACTTTCAGCCCACGCTAAAACATTCAGATTAATAACTGAGGAATGATCAGGACGCTTCTTTAAAGCTGCCTTCATTCTTCTCTTTTTATATTTGGTGCGCGTGGAAACCACAGCACGCTGACACATAATCCCGTTATGCTGAACTTTAAACGAGCAACTACCGTATTTCAACAGCTCCTCCAGCCTGAACAACCCTCTGATCAAAAAAAGATCGAGATTCGGCTTAAAATAAGTGCTTCCTCAACATTATATGATCTTCGTTGTCATGGTTACAATAATAACAACGTGGTTAACTAGTCATAGATAATAGAAAGGACATAAACTGCTGGTTACACGTGGGAATCGACCATCCACCACAACCTCCTCCTGACGTGGACTCTGTCTCTCTTTGTACTGCGTCACCGACACTAACTACTGCGATCGCAAGATGTCGCCTAGCAACAAAACGTAACTATGGTTCATAATGACGTGCTGCACAGACGACCTGTGGGCTGTATTTACACGTCGGTCAGACGCAGCAGCGTTAGTGTTCGTTTGGAGTTGAGCTTCTAGCCGCCTGATGAATATCAATCCAATATTCGCTCTCCTTTTCGCTAAAGTTTGGTCTCCACCAACTCCTCTTTATATATTTTCCACGTTCTTGACCAGCTAGTCTCTGACAGTATCTGTGCTGATGACAGTTTTGAGGCCAGAAAACCAAAAGAATGAGTTTTAAGACTTTAAAACTTCTGCAGTGTTTTTATTGCTTTGACCTCAGCAGACAAACTTCTGTTAGAGAAGAAGTAGCTTCAAATGTCATCAAGGAACATTTTGAAATTGAAACTGATGTTTAATTCTCTGGTGGGGAACAGTAAGACGAGAGGTGACACCAGTCATGAAGCTGCTGTTATTTATAGGCTGTTTTAGCATCTGCTGTGTCAAAGGAATGACGACGACGAAGTGTGTGATTTCCATAGAAACCAGCTGGTGTTTAAATTGATATTTTTCCCATAAATATACATTCAACATGTTTTGGTTTTTTTTCGAAATTATTGCAAACTTATTAAAGACTCTGGAGCAGGTTTTCTTTTCTTCAAAGACCTCTCTGCATATTTAATACATTTGTAAAAAGTTTCCAAAAGCTTGTTTTCAGATTGTCATCACAGGTGATCGAGTTCAGACTGGTGGATGAAAATGGCGCTTTTATCCATTTACTTTTAAATCTACGATGCAATAAAGCGTAGAGACAAGTGAAAGGGGGTCTGAAGACTTTCTGAAGCCAGTGTAGGTAGAGACGGTTCAGTTCACACCACAGGCCCTTCATGCTTCATAATCTCATTATTTTGGATGAAATTCATCCTCATCATCATTGTCCTTCCGTTCCCACTCTGATTCAGACGAGCTGTCGCGGCACCAAAATGATGACGAATCTCTCGGAGCGATGATGTATTTCATTGTTCCCTTTAAAAAACCACTGAATGTCTCCTGCCTCGGGATCTGATGTTGCACCTCTCGCCCATGTGATCCTGATGGTTTCTTATAATACTTAAAATCCCGCGCAGCTATTCGCCGCCCAGAGTTGACTGTACAGTAAATAGACTCCACATTTCAAAAGCCCAGCTCCGTCCGACACGGCAGAGGTTGTGACATTGTGTGAAATTGAATCTCATCACTGAAGGATATTTCCCACCCACAGTGTCCTGTCTTGTACAAGCCTGTCACGCCCAATTATTTTCAATGAGCTTCGATGAGCGAGGCGTGAATGAATCCCCTGTCAGTTCCTTTATTGATGTCTGGACATGGAGAAAGATGTTTCTATTTTTCATCAGTCCATGTAAAATGCAACACTGCTAATAGACCATTTGTCTCTGTTAGCAAAGGGAATATAAAACAGAGCATCTGCAGGGCCGTCTGGACTCAGTACAGTAAACTTAAGCTTCGCAGCCTGATTTAAAACACTGGGACTGAGTCCAGGAGATGTTTGCAACAGCATTGTTAAGATTTAAATCCTTTTGAGCCTGTAGAAAAGCTAAATGTGCATGTGTATATCCAGAGAAACAGATTCCTTGACTGCATTTTCAATTGGGAATAAAAAGCAAAGTGCAGCCTGGAGTGACACAGCTGTGTGTTTATCGTACAACAACACCAGGAGGTTGATTAATGGGCGACGTCAGTGATTCAGTGTCGCACCTCCATAAAGTTAAAGGACTCAGCGATGAACTGAAGCAGCAGAGACGAAAACATCCCGACTTTTTGTCCTTATTTTGGGGGTCAAGCTCCTACATTTCCCATAATGCAAATCAACACTTTTTGTTTTTCACCTCCTTGCCGCAGTAAATGACTTTCACATGCCGCACATCCAGTTCTACGAAACAACTCAAGGTCCACTTAATAGCTCCTTTTTTCTTTTTTTCCCCAGAGCTTTCAACTGCATCTCATGGTCTCCATCATCACATCTGACATCATCAGGGTTGTTTTTCTCCAGAGGTGTTTTCACTTAGTGTAAGTTCAGGCAGTTTGTTTGATTAGATGTTCCCCTAAACCCCTCACATACCCACTGTTAAACATAAGATTTACGGATGTTCCCTGAACACCTCACATGCAGGCAATTAATGCTATTTCTATAGATTCACTTCCGTGTCACGGGACTACGTTTCTACTACTACTGTTCATCGTCCGACCTGCTACCTGGTTGTCGTGGTTCACTCTCACTGCTCTTGTAGCGTCGTTTTGTGCCACAGCAGGAAGCTGTTTTTGAAAAGCTCTAACAGAAACCCACTGTACACTTCCTGCTCGGCACCAAACAGCAGACATCACGCTCCAGCAGGAGGAAGGTCAGGACACATTATCCCGATAACACAGTTACGCTCTTATTGCATAGCTGGTCCTTTGTCTTGTGCTGGTTGTGAATAGAGAGCTCCTGGAAAATGACTTTTTAGCAGCTTTTAATTTGCCGCAGCACTCTCCACCCTGCTGAGCTGAAGTGCTTCTCTTTGTAATACAGTTATTAATGAAATGTTGGTAATAAGAGACCAAAATTTTCTAATCTCTCTCTCTCTCTGCCTCCCCCTCTCCCTCGCAGACCCAATTTTCTCTCAATCAGCAGCAAGTATAAATTAGTTTCAGTGGCCATTTATACAAATTTACATTTCATTTCCTTTGCCACATCCCACATTTTACATGCATATGTACGAACCTGCTGTAATACAACCTGCATTAACCCTGAAGTGTATTTTTTAGTGGCGCCGCTTCGCCTTTGTTTGCACAAAGTCGCAGTAACTATGATGAACATCTGTTTGATGTATGAAGGCTGCAGATCAACACCTTTACATCCAAACCTGAACCCTAACCCACGAGGTCAAAGTTCTGGACTAAGAAACATACTGATGATGAGAACTGACAGTGTTTAATGTGGAAAAGATTCGTGCACTGGGGAGCACGAACCAACAGTTCATACAAAATACAGTTTGAAGTTTCTTCTGTACTTTATCCTGACATAGAAAAGGTCTGTTTCAAATTAAAAGCCTTCTATTGGTTCAAAGGGTGTGATCCCTCCCCTTCCTGGTGGGCGTCAATGTGAAACATCGACAGGTAGCTAGCATCGACCAACAGTCTGCATGTGAGGCGTTTAGGGGACTTTTTCTAAATTGTCTAACATAGTGGGCTGGTGAGGCATTGAGGGGTCATCTAATGTGTGTGTGTGTGTGTGTGTGTGTGTGTGTGTGTGTGTGTGTGTGAGAGAGAGAGAGACTGGTTGCTGTAGAAGCATCTTGCTGCAGACCACAGTGCTGGACTGATTTTCTGACATTTCTGTTCTCTTGTTATCAGCCCTAAAATAGAAATGATGCCAAATATTTAACCGTCCATTACATGAGGAGTGGATAGGGTAAAGGATGGAGGGTAGAGGATGGAGGGTAAAGGATGGAGGGTAGAGGATGGAGGGTAGAGGATGGAGGGTAGAGGATGGAGGGTAGAGGATGGAGGATGGAAGGTAGAGGATGGAGGATGGAGGGTAGAGGATGGAGGGTAGAGGATGGAGGGTAGAGGATGGAGGGTAGAGGATGGAGGGTGGAGGATGGAGGGTAGAGGATGGAGGGTGGAGGATGGAGGATGGAGGGTAGAGGATGGAGGACGGAGGATGGAGGGTGGAGGATGGAGGGTGGAGGATGGAGGGTGGAGGATGGAGGGTGGAGGATGGAGGGTAGAGGATGGAGGGTAGAGGATGGAGGATGGAGGATGGAGGGTAGAGGATGGAGGGTAGAGGATGGAGGGTAGAGGATGGAGGGTAGAGGATGGAGGACAGAGGATGGAGGGTGGAGGATGGAGGGTGGAGGATGGAGGGTGGAGGATGGAGGGTAGAGGATGGAGGATGGAGGATGGAGGGTAGAGGATGGAGGGTAGAGGATGGAGGGTAGAGTCTTTAAAAGCAGAATTCAGTGTTGGGCTGCAGTAAAGACGTGAGCATCAGCTGCTGGGGGAGTCTTCACGGTCCCTGTCATTACAGAGCCCATATGTTCTTCTTTGACTGGCCGTCGGAGGACCAGAGCTCTGGCTGCTACTGGGTGATTTACCTCTGGGTGGGAGGTCCAGTGCTCCGCACCATGTTCGGCTAATTGAAAGACAAACGGCGGGGCGATCTCGCTATAACAACACGTCCATGTCCCGCAGCCACAGGCCCCCGCTGAGCTGACAGGCTGCTGCAATAAAGCATAAATAAAATGGATTGTGCGGGTGGGGGTGGGGGCGGGGGCGGGGTGGGCTCACTGACTCTCAGGGAGTGAACGAATAAAGGAAAAAAGATGCAACATAGATGAGACCACAGTCTGCCAGCAATTTGTTTCCTCCCTTGTTTGTTTCTACCCGGCTCGTCCCGCATCATCGTGGTTCTCCGCTGAACGTCTGATCTGTGTGGGTGTTTCTGTGCCTCCGTCCTCTCCCTCCTGCTGGCTATTTATCATAGTTGATGGGCTCTCGAGGATGAAGTGAAGCGGGAGGGGGGAGGGGGGAGGGCGGCGGCGGCCCCAGTGGATTCTCCTCGGAGCAGCTATTGTCGGTCTTCTCCAACTTTGTGTTTGTTTTCTGTCTCTGTGGAGACGCAGACCGTTCTCCCGGTAGATCGCAGTGAAATTAGGACAATGCTGGAAATGTGTGGAACGCAGATGAAACGGGAAACATGGCGAGCATCCCTTCTGTTTAAAACCACCTCTGATACAATGTCAGCTCCTCCTTGAATACATCTAGTCGCTCTGTCATTATTTATACGATTATTTTTGATATCAGATGAAACTATTCCACTGTAGATTTTACTCGACAGTCAGACAGAGATGCTGCTAACTCCCTCAGAGGAATCCCATTAGCTTAGCGACGCTGTAGTGCTGCTGGTTTTTTGATGTTGTTTTCAAAGCTTTTTCATCCCCTGTTGTTTAATATTTTTGATAACAAGGTCAAATTTTAAGTTTAGACTTTACTGTTTTTCCAAAGAGGAACAAACATTACACTTTATTCCACATTCATGGGGTCACTACCATAAGAAACCATAAGGACGCTATATGGTACAGATACAGTTTGTTTTCAGGCTTTTAGTATTCAGCAGGTATTTTAAAGGGTCCCATATTTTACACCTGTGTTATATTTGAAGTGTTGGAGGTGTTCTGTACTAAAATCACAGGTATTCATCTTCCGAGGCGCATGACCATCCATCTGGTCAGTAGCCGGGACTCAGGAAAATTTCAGCTTCTACCTTTAGGTGGAGGAACGAGTGGAATATTTCTAACATATATATGTATAAAGTTTGGCATTTGCGTCTGTGACTAAGTGACCTTTTCAGACAATTATAGCATATGTACCATAAATGAAGCATGATACACTCAGAATAAGCCTGAGGTCTTTTACCCTCAAACTCGGCGGTGCAGCTGCTCCGGAGCGAAGTCCGGAAACGAGCTGCGAGCTGCATTAATCTCTGCGGGCTGTCAGCTCCTCGCAGTAAATGCAAGGCCAACGGTCAGCAGAAATAAATGCTCCGAGGGACCAAATGAGATTAGAGATGAAGTTTGATCCTTGCGGAGCAATTGCACATGAAAGCCGTATCACAATGTGACCGCAAAATAAATAAATTCAATTTGCATCCGCTTGCTACAGGGGACCATTAAACATCTCAAATTATCGTTCTTCCCGTGCGATCCGCACTGTGGCCACGAGGCCTGATTAGATACAGCGGAGGCCGACATTTTCTCACGGCGGTCGTAGAGAGGCGGCTTATGGCCGGTCTGGGGCTTGTGTTGGTTTAGCAGCTCAGGAGCAGCAGAGGAAACAGTAATACATCCTGCTGAAGTGCTGATAATAACTGCTGAGACTTTACAGCTCTGGCAGCAGTAGAATTCCTAATGTGGAAATCGACAAGTCAAAACAAAAAGATAAATCTCACAGTTAAAGGTTTGTATTTGACACTTTTCCTTTATTGGAAATGTTGATCCATAAGAAGATATATTTGTGGTTTGAAGAACCAAAAACCATCTGAGTGATCTAATCAAAAATATATGTTCATGAGAATGGGATGGACGGACAACCCCAAAACATAATGTCTCCGTTCCTGGCTGTTGCCGACGCAGAGACATCAAAATACATGAAAATCTAATTTTATACAATATGAGACCTTGAAGTGAACGGGATTTAATTCCATCATCAACACATATGGATCTTACTGCTGCTGACTGAAGATCTGCAGCGTGTCACTTACAGACACTGAGAACAGACAGCTGACCCACAGGAAGTTAAATGTTCATGATGCATCACACAGAGCCAGTTACTCCTCTGATCAGTCGGCTGTTTCATTTACTGAGTCAAAACATCAGAGTATCATGTGACCTGACTGGTTGAATTATGACGGGCGAGTTTTCTGTTTTGGCTCGAGGAACAGGGCAGAAAAAAATCCCGGGTCATATATGCGTCAGGATCGTGACTGGAGGGATTTGACAGCGTGTGAAAGTGGAAGTGATGCAGAGAGACGCATCAGGAGCAGATCCAGTCCAAATGCAAACCGTCCTCCCGTCCTGGGACGTTTGGACGCAGCAGCTCAGCTGAGCTCTGGTGATCACGCGTGATAAAATAATCTTTACTCAGAGATCCGTAAACAGACTTTTGTGGGTGGAGTAAAAGATGCACCTGTTATCCAATCTGTAATGTAATGACCAGACTTTCTGTATTTGGGTAAAGTGACAACAGAAAATATATCAAACCTTAATAAATGGTTATATATTTAAAGTTTGATGGGAAGGAAAAAGTATCTGTACCGCTGCTGTTTCTCCAAACACAACCCGTTTACTCCCCCTCGCATCAGGAGCACTTCTGGAGCAGCAGTTCTTTCTACGGCGGCCCTGAACGCTCTCCACACTGCAACTGACGAACACAAGAGAAAATTCAGAAAAACATCTTTATCAATTCGACAACACACGCGCCGCAAATACTCACAACACAATGGAAGTGTTTCCAGGGAACACAAAAATACATACACCCACGTGCACTTGTTCAATGCTTTTAACTTCAAAAGTCAGGAGGCATTGAACAACAAGCTGGTTCCACCCTGGTTCATCACTTTTTAGTGTCCCCTGGAAACGCTTCCTGCCACTTGCAGTGTCTTTGTTGTGAGTATTTGCGGCACGTGTGTTGTCAAACAGACGAGGATGTTTTCCGAATTTGTTTGTGTTTTGTCTGTTTGCATGTGTTTTCTTAAGCTGCGGTGCATTGAGCCCTCTGAGCCACCGTAGGTTTCCTCATTTGAATGTTTTTTGGTGTTTGTTGTGTTTCCCTCAGGCGCCAGGACGCCACAGTGGAAAAGTGTTGAAATGAAATATATCTATGGACAGAATAGATGCTCATCTCAATTTCAAAAGGAACCCTGTTGTTGAACTTCAGGTCCAATTATTGCAGCAATCAAAACCAGTTCATGAAGGTTATTTTTACATTGTCATTCAGTGTGCTCTGTTCATTTTCAGCTTTTATATTTTTGCTTCTCATCTCTCTTTGTTGGAGACACAAACAACCCGCTGGACTCCAGCTGCACAGCACAGCGCAGGTCCGCCTGCACCCTCCAGTATGAAAGAGAGAGAAATAAAAGCAGAGCTTATCAATAACCTTTCATTAAAACCAAAACTTGATGAATGGCCGTAAGGTCTAAGAAGACAAGACAAAGTGATGTAGCATATAGCCGGCATTTTCCCGCTCCGGGGCAATTTGTCTCTGTGAAAGCTCTCTGTTAGCACTCAGTGCTATCATAGCACAATGCTACCATGATGGCTCTTTTATCTCTTTCTATTCTCCAGTGAGTCTGTGAGTTTCATAGTTTTTGGTTGGCCTGGATATTAATAGCTACAGCAGACCATGGTAATGACTAGCTCAGGGAGTGATAGGACGCAGCTCCAGCAGCTGCTGCTGCTACGGCAGCACTAGTCCGGGATGATGCTCTAATGAGAAATACTATAAAGACCAACACTGCCTTTCTTATCTCTATTTTCATGAGACACTACAGTGCTGGCATCATCCCTCAACACTAACAGAGCGTTGGAAGCGGCGCAGGTCATAGGTTGTCATTTATTGGCCTATTTAATCTCCCTACATATTTCCTTGCCTGAGGCACGGCGCTGTCCCCAACAGACAGAATCAATAGCAGCCCCTCTGCTAAGCCATCCAAGGGCTCACAATAAAACTAGGACAATTACAGTGAGATGGATCAGAGACTTTAGCAGAAATATATTATTAATTTGTTTGGCCCGACACCGGGAGGCTGAGGGAAGACGGATCATTGGCAATAAAAAAAGCCAGTTAGTTAACTGGTCAGCCGAGAGCCGGCCCAGACGTCTTCTCCCACACACTGACGTGACAGACCTTTGTCTAAGTGTGTGTGTGTGTGTGTGCGCATGAGTCTTAATGCTACTGCACAGATCCGGCAGGCGGTATCCACAGGGGGGACGCTGGCACACTAAATGCCACTGTGGTGTTGCTGTGTATTTTCCACTCGACATTTGTTGTTTTATTTACCTCTGTTGATGCAGACATCTTCATTCAAAATGATATATTATAATATGTCGGGCTGTAAGTTGACATTTTCAGAAAATAAGGTCATATATATTTGAACATATTAAAGGTCCCATATGAGCTGTCCATGTGTTGTTTGATTATAAAGCAGTGAAAGCAGTAGTGGTAGTGAAAGTATCAAAGCCTCAGTCCACAGAGAAATGCACACAGCCTGTATTCAGAAACTGAGCTTTAAAACCAGCCGTCAGGACTTCTGGAACTTTGTGATGTCACAACAGAGCAGTCACCAAGCCCCGCCCACCTGGACCCACCATCCAAACCTTTACAGGATTTGGTTTCTCTGAGTGTTTTTACCTGAAATCTGCTTTATTTTTATTGGATCACTCAGAAAACAGGCTCAGAGCCTCCTCTCTTCTGATTGGCTCACCGACCTGTTGTTACTAGAGCTCCAGAGAGAAGCCTGAGAGAGGAGATGTTAAACTACATGACTTGATTCAATGGTTAAAGTGTTGGAATCAGTGCTGTGGAGAAAGTGCATTATACTGAATTAATCACGTGAGCCGTTAAAGTGCAGGTAATGTTGTTTTTTACTTGTCAGTTTCTTTGGTTCTTTCGTTTCTTTCATTCCTTCCAGCTTCTGTAAACAAGCCTCACCTGTTCAGCTCAGTTCTCTCTCCATTTCTGTCTTTACCTGTTTCATCCTCTGTCTCTGCAGTCTTCGTGCTCAGCTGCGTCTTCCCCCGGCGGCCTCTTTACGGTGATGTGTCAGTGACCAGTCTTCACTCTGGAGGGGAGGCGTTCTTCTCCTGTCTGAGCGGCTACCAGCTGCAGGGCCCCGCTGTGCTGACCTGCCGCAATGCTAGCACCCCCTACTGGAGTGGCAAGGAACCGCACTGCCTAGGTAAGGTCACCACAACCTGGAGGAAACAGTCAAAGCCGACCCTCGATATCCACAGCGTCACAGACAGGAACTAGACACTTGAAGTTCATTTCAAATTATTATAATAATGTCCCTGTAAGTATTTCTACAATAATTACATTTTTAATTATATTTCATTTAAAGACTGTCATAGTCACAACTCTGATGTAATTGCTTTATATTTATTTCTGTGAATCAGTGTTATTCACATATTGTTATTAAAGTAATGAGTGTGTGACTGTATTTAAATGGATTCTCTTTAAAGGTCAAACCATTTGTAGTCTTCATATTCTATATTTATTGTGATATTTGCAAATTTTGTAATTGATCTCTTATTATGATAATGTGAAAATTTAAACATATTGTTAGTATTATTAGTAATTAAAATTACTTTTTATTTTGTTATTATAATCATTTTAATTTGACTTTATACCATACGTTATAATAATATTACAAAATAATATAATAACACATAGTATAATAACGAAAGAAAATAATAACTACTACTAATAATAATACTATATTTATTTAAACTGTGATAAATACATATTTGTAAACAGTAGACTGAGATGTAGTGATGAAACCGATATCTTTCGTCACATTATTTTCAATAATAATAGTAATAAATAATTCTTTAAATGTTTAATACATGTATAATAAGAAGACATATTAGCATTACCATAATAAATAGCATAAACATTATTAGCAGAATTGGCTTTAGCTCTTTGATAAATCAATATAATAATAATACTTATAGCTTAAACTGCAAATAACAACAAAAAATGTTTCTTTTACAGCATTAGCATTATTATTAGCATAGTTATTTATAGCGTTACATACACATGCATCAATATTATTATTAGTCCTTTTAACTCACTGTGGACAGAGACATGACGAAAATTACTAACTAAACACAAAACTTAATTTACAATGTTAGCATTACGAGCTGTTAGCATTACTTACATCTGTTAGCATGGTATACCATTGTGGTGGCGTTTTGTATTGTGAGTCAACTTGGCCTTTTAGACTCAACAGGTCTTTTACTTTCAGAATTTCTTTCTTATTTTTAGTGTTTTTTCTGTCCTTCAGTTTTTCACACAATTCCCATCAACACTAACAACATTACTGCAGCAGCCGGGAGTTATCTATTGGACCTTCAGGTCCTTTGCATGACAGCCATAGACAGACGGACCTGGACTCCCACAGGCATGCGTGGATGATGGATGTTTTTTTTTCTCTTCTTTATCTGCTCCGATGAGGCCGGCTGATGAATAAAAAGTGACAATTTTGCTCCTGACCACTCGGATCGCCTCTGATTCACAGCGCAGGGAATGTGCCTCTGAAAGCAATTTCTAAGATCGAGTTTGTGTGGCTGTGCATCTGTATCTCTGCCATCTCGATTGTGTGTGTGTGTGTGTGTGTGTGTGTGTGTGTGTGAGTCAGAGCATAAAGCAGGTGTATTGAGGTGTGATTACTGAAGGCTGGGCAGGATGCCACTGGGTTTACTCTTCCTGTTCTGCTTTAATTAAGCTTTGTCTGCATGAGTAACCTTGACCTGATCAGCTGGGAAACAACACACACACACAAACAGAAACCCACACACACCTTTCTGTACCTGCAGTGTATCACTTATGATCTTATCTTTTTCACCTAATTTCTTGGTTCTCTTCATGAAAAATAAACAGATGATTGTTTTGACACTTCCTGTTTGACCTTTTTCACTCTTAAATTGAAACCAAAGGTCTTGGATGCAATCTGCAAATCCACAGATCCACTCACTGACAAATTACAGTCTACAGTAATCACCCAGTGTGAAGAATTACATCAAATCAAGAATAGTTTAGATTCTATGATTACATTTTTAATGCAAATTTTGCTGTTAAAAAGTCAAACGGGGAGCAGCAGATAGCAAACAGGTTATTTCAGATCTTAAATCAGACAAATAAGGTTCATCTGAGATCAGCAGGTTGATGGGGGATGGGACACTCAGCAGGAGTCTGTGAATTTGATTGAATTTAAATTGAATGTGAGAAAAAAAACAAACAAAAAAAAAACATAGTGCACTTTTGCTTCTCCTCTCGCTCTTCAGCTGCCTGCGGTGGTTTGATCAGGAACGTCACAGTCGGTCGGATCATCTCTCCTGGTTTTCCCAGCAACTACAGCAACAACCTGACCTGCCACTGGCTGCTGGAGGCCCCCGAGGGCCAGAGACTTCACATCCACTTTGAGAAGGTGGCGCTGGCTGAGGACGATGATCGGTAAGCAGGGCGTCCAGCTTTTTTCTAATGTGGTTAACTCTCACCGCTTTCATGGCGTCTAAAAAACCTGCTGTGCACCTGCTCAGCACCAAATGGCAGAAAGATACAGTCAGCAACTGGCTAGTGAAGACAGTGGAGCATTTAGCAGCTGCAGGAGTCAGGTGTTTCCCCCTGGAACAGGTGGAGACCAAAAACAGAGGTAAAAAAAAAGCAGGAAATCTGGATTAAAGTCGCCAGAAACTCGACTCCATATGAAAGATAATGTTTCTGCGAGACTGGTGGATGTGTTAATTAGCAACAATTCGGTAAAGAGTTCACCACATCAACCTAAAAGGTGATATCGATGTTGTGTTCTGTAATAGTTCCCCTACAGCGGCAGATGTACCAGACCTTGGTTGTCATGGTTACAATAATAAACACGCATACTGTACCAGCATCATTGCATGAGACCTTTGTTGCCGTGGTTACTATAATAAACAGTCATGGCTCGGTTAGGATTAGTGGTTTGGGTTAAAGGTAATTACTTTGTCAATAATAGACGATTTTTGTTGTCATGGTTACAATAATAACAATACAACGGATTAAAAGAAACAATATAAACTGCTACTTTCACATGGGAATTGAACACCGCTCTCTTGGGTCATGTTCCTTTGTTTTGTTGACCCATCCATCCACCACAACCTCCTCCCTACATGGACTGTCTTTATACTACGTCTCTGGACTTCTTCCTTTGCTCCTGTTATAATTACTATGCACAAGAGATGTTGCCTAGCAACAAAACGTAACTATTGGTCATAATAACCTGCTGCACAGACTAACTACAGGCTCATTGTTTTTGAAGGACAGTCTCAAACAATCAGTTACTGCAGGTTTAAAGATGTTCACATTGACAAACAACCAAGAGAAAGGTAAAAGCTTTGGATTATTATTTGCAGTGAGTTTTAATGTTGCATGATGGTCAAAATTTTTACTTCAGGGGCTTAAACTCAAGAAGCCCATCTAATCCAATTTTATTCCTGTTTGATAAATGGTCTAATGTCGATGTCTCGTGGGTTAACGGGATGTTTTAACTTCCTGTTCAGTCGTGCGTCATACCTTCTGGTTTCAGTAAGAGCATCTTTTCAGACGACTCCTCGGGGTAACAACTGGCTGTCAGTGCAGCTCGTGGCGGTGACAGTACAGTGTCATTTAAGCAGCATGGAGCTCTCATAAGAGAGGACTGAAAAGACGAGCCACAGGGGGGAAAATTAGCTGAATAATCCATTTTGTATACCAGCCAATAGCTGCTCCGGGCTGCTCTTATGCTCCTGCTACAAATATAGACCCCGTAGATATGAAGAGACATCTGGACAGCTCTGAGGAAACTGAAAAGATCAGGAAGAAGTGATGATGTGGTGAGGATAGAGAATTGGCACGGGTGTGAAATATGAAAGCGTAATGAGGTCTGATGGCTTCTCAAAGACAACGATTCCTTGTTAGCCATCTGCTCCTTTAGTCTTTTCATACATACCACTTCAGTGACTTTAGTAATGTGAGCTCGATCAGATCAACACAACAGAAGAGCAGCAAAATCATCAGCAGGAATCATCAGCATGTCTTTGATTGGATGTCTGGCTCCACCGTCATTTCCAGCCGCAACAGGGCCTTGTGAGTCTGTGTGTGAGTCTGTGTGTGTGTGTGTGTGTGTGTGTGTGTGTGTGTGTGTGTGTGTGTGTGTGTGTGTGTGAGTGTGTGTGAGTGTGTGTGTGTGTGTGTGTGTGTCACCATGGTGAAATGTGGTCCTGGAAACACCTAGTGTAGGAGGAGGCAGCGCAGAGGTGGAGGTATCGGAGGTCGTTTCATCAACTCTCTGGACCTTTTCGGGGGGGAATCACTTTTGTTTCATAACTAAACCGAAGAGGAGGAACCAAAACTCTTCCCCTCACTTCAGAGAAATAAACCAAAGAGAAGGAAGAATATTCACCTTCAGCTCGGTTCAGTCAGTGTGACTAGAAACACGACGAATAAATGTAAATACAGGTTTTAGTTTGACGTGGAGACTCTGTTATGCTGTAACACACCTACCTGAGAGGAATAATTTAAGTCATCAAAGGCAGCGGGGAGAGATCAATGCGCGGGGAACCATAAAGGAACAGAGCCACGGGGTGGGGCCGCCACCGGTGGAGGGGCTGTGACACCCAGAGGAGGAACTGACTGCTTCAATAGATCCACCAACTGCAGATGACAACACTGCATTAGGCATCAGCGGGGTCACAGCTGTCTGCCGTGGAATTTAACATCAGTAGAAATTCTGATGTAATTAATGATCGTAAGTGGGTTAATTTAAAAGGGTAAAAACATGAACTATAAAATTATTATTCAAACTGTCTGTTGAAAACAGTGGCGTTGCTCCTATCCCCCTTTTTAATACAACCCTTGTTATGCCTATACAAATAACTGGATCAAAAAGTAAACACGTGCATCTGCAGTGGTAATTTAGTGTAACGTGTTAAGTAGTAAATGATAAGTGTTTATTGCACATTTAAAAAGAGATATTTGTACATTTTGCTAATGCTACATCATCAACGTTAGCATTAACAGCTGTTTACTTAGCATTCTTGCCAAGAGCTTCAGCCATTGTTACGTTTACAATACAAGAGGTATTAATAATACATCCCCTGAGCAGCGCTGCATCTTCGGGGTGGACCTGGTGCTACAGTGACTCGGTATCGGAAAGTGACGAGACAGGCCAACTGGGCTGAGGCTAGCTGGTTAGCATGCTACAAAAGCAAAACAAAAGTGTCACTTTCCAGCGCTGGAGAGTTTGAAGAGTAAAGGAATGAATAGCAAAACATACAAATAGCTCCTTTAAAGATCTCTTCACATTTCAGCCTCTTTTCTCAACATACTCTCAATTCTGTGTGAAGCTTTCACCATGAAGTTTTCACAATGTTATAGAACATTATTTCCATCACAAGACACAAGTGGGAGCCATGATCCCTACACTGGAAAAAGCTTAGTGTATTTCATAATAAAAGAAAATGGAAAAGTATTGCACTGGAATTATATTTTTATTTGCAGAATTAAGGTGAATTACTTTCCAACAGCTGTTAAAAGTGTTTGCTGCAACATAGACGTACTGCAATACAGTATTAGAATTTAAAACAAGGGATTAGAACCTGTTATATCTTTCAAAATGACTGACTGGTAAAATACAGGCAGGCATCAGGAACACGTTTGCAAAGGGAGACATACTAAGACAATCCAGCAACTAAGTGGGGAAAGAAGAGAGGCTGGGGTAAATACAGAGGAGCAAATGATTGAGAACAGGAAACAGGAAGATCTGTGAGGAGGGGGAAAGCCTGAGGACATCTGGTGGACGGATGGAGTATGGCAGGAGACAGAAATCTAACGACTGCTCGCTCTCTTTCCTCTAGGCTGCTGATCAAGAACGGTAACAGCATAGACGCAGCTGCCCTGTATGACTCATACGAGGTGGAGTATCTGCCTAATGAGGGTTTACTCAGCTCGTCCAGGCACCTCTTCATTGAGCTGACGACAGATGCTACAGGCACGTCCACTGGCGTTGCCATCAGGTACCAAGGTAAGATTTAGAGCTAAACACGGAGAAAACAATGCAGAAGATGCAATCAGACAGGAAGTACCATGAAAACACACTACTCCATATGAAAAGATGTGAGCTCATTTTTTTTCCAGAGGCCGGGAACAGCTTAGCATCAGTCAGAAACTTTGACCTGCTGTGAATTCTCAGTGAATTGTTGATTTAAAGACATAATTAACACTTTCTGCAGAATATAGTAAGAAAGCCGACTGGTAAATGGAGGTTAGGAATTCTAGTGATGATGAAATTCATGTAATCAAGGCCGACACGAGTGCCGCAGCGCTGGACTGTGTGAAAGCAGAGAAAAGCTCCTTTCAGACGGTGAAAAGAAAACGAGGTTGGTAAAAGGAATATATGAAGACGTGGTCTGAAGAAAACCTGGCAGGTGTCTGAAAGGTGGAAGTGCTGTAGTAATGATAGGAGACTTTCTATAGGTGGATAAGTGGAGCTCTTCTATTATTATAAATAAACTGGTCTAATGTGATAACATTAATTAAAATTCTTTCTTTTGTTTGATGATTATATGGCTGGAAAAGTTAATCTTAACACCTTCAAATAGGATTATAATGCCGTTATGTATCACGCTGCACTTACAATAAAGTGTTTTAAATTACTCATTATCTCAAAGTATTACGGAGGCAAAAACGGCCGCACAATAATTTGAATTTTATCACAAATTCAAATAGAAAATTCAGGTGTCTTTTTTTCCTCTGGTTTGTTTGGTATAAAAAAATCAGTGCTATTTAAAGGTCTCATATTGTGTAAAGGCAGATGTCCATGTGTTCTTTGACTATAAAGCAGGTCTGTATTAATACTGTGAATCCAATCAGTCCATCTAATACTTTCATGGTATTTCATCATAATCTATCCAGTAGATGTCAAGAGATTTTTGTACCACATCTCATGGTGGAGCTGGAGAATAAGTCAGGGGAGCACCAAAGTCTGCCGGGTTTATTCTCCCAGGACCAGGAGTTGTCTGCGCAAAAATGTCACAGCAGGTTGACTGATAGTTGTTGAGATTTTTCAGTCTGAACCAAACTGATGGTCCAACACACCAACAGAACAGACCAACCCACTGACAGTGCCACGCCTGGAGCCGCGCCACTGGCGTTGCTTAAAATCCTAATTTGGTCCAAGGGGAGGAATCCTGGATGAAGCCGAGGCGAGAGGAGGAATCCCAGTGGACGAGTGTGACGGAGCGAGACTGACGCCATGAAACATAATTCAATATAAACCTTTATATTTCCTCAATGGAATTTAATGCAGGAAAGGAAAAACACATTTTGTCAGAACAAAAGCCCCATTACTAAAACACTGTCTGGATAATCAAAAGAAATGTTTCACTTCCATTACTGCCTTCATTGCTGGCAATAATCTTGGCAATAAACACATTATTGGGTGCAGTTAAATGCTTCCTTAGCCGTTGAACGGCCCCTCTCTTTATTGATTTCTCTTTTACGTTAGTTGCTTTTGCAGCAATTTAACGGTGTCTGGGAATAAAAGAATCAAGGGCAAGTCTTTCAGGTGCACAATATTAATTTGCAGCTTCAGAATCCATATGATGTTATTTTACAGTGAGTTTCAAGCGACACTGTCAAGGTGAGATATCACTGAGCTTCTCTTATCTTTTGTCCTCACATTTGTCTCAGCTCTCGCCATCAGATAAGCAGCTTGTCTCCGGTCCACAAGGACCACTTGGAAATACAATCAGTGTAATCTGCTTAGGCCGCCGCTTCACTGCTACAAATGGGATTAGGTCCAAAGGGAGCAGCCATGCATAATTCCAGCGGACCTCATTACGGCCATTAACAGCACGTAATACTGTTCAGCTTGTCTCCAACAGATTTGATAGTCGCTACTTTATCCTGACGAACCATTCCCACGCCGGTAAACAGATAACATCTTTCATGAGTGTTCATTTAGCCGTTTCTAACCGCCTCTTTTTCCCTTGTGCATCTTTCTGCCTCATCTTCAAAAGAACGTGTCCTTTAAGCAAAATTTGAAAGATTCTCGAACTCATTGATTCATCTCAAAGATTATATTTATGGTATTTACTTCTACACAAATTGTATTATAGCTTCTAGAAAGTATACCACCAAGGGATTCTGAAGTTCTGTTGGGGGATTTCAGCACTCAAGAAACCTCGAAGAGGATGACTGGGAGAAACGGTCCAATTGGTTCTTTGTTAATGGACATTATTGGATATTGATTGGCCGTTACAAACACCATGTTCAAGTGCAGGGTGGTTCATAAGTGTTCCAGGTACCAGAAGACCTCAGGCCAAAGATCGATGATTACCTCTGCAGTCCTGACCTGAGACCACCGCCACATCCATCACGGTGAGATGGATCAGATGGCGGGGGAGATTCCTGGACAGACCTTTAACCCAAATATGTAATGAGAATGAACTGGGAACATCTGGCCTTGAGATCTTTAACTCCCACCTCTGGAAGAATTTCTCATGCGTCCTCAGGGAGGGTTGGGGACGTGGAATCTGAGTGGGCCATGTTTAACTCCTCCATTGGGGGGAGGGCGACCTCAGAAGACGCTGGTGAACCCCAGCAGTGAAGGAAGCCGTCAGCCGGAGGTCTACTGCTACACAAAAACCCAGGTGTGAGGGGAGTTTGGAGAGGCATGAATGTCACAACCAAGCTTTGTAATAGGTCCTCTCAATACCTTGAATATCTTCACCGAAATTTATGTCACTGCATCCAAGCTCTTCAGGATATTTCAGTCTGTGGACCGACCAACATCATTACATTACAGCCAGAACTGAACAACTCTCACAAGTACCTCAGATATTATGAACCATTTTCACTGCAGCAAGATAAAAAGTTAAATCCATTAAATGATGGATGTGGCAACTCATTATGGACCATGTTGACCCAGTTCACCTAGCACACAGCTTCTCACTCTCTCTTTGATAAATAACATAACCCGTACCTTCTCTCCACAGCCTTTGCAGCCGGCCACTGCTACGAGCCCTTCGTGAAGTATGGTAACCTGACAGCTAGCGACAACACATGGGCAGTGGGAGCCGTGGTGGAGTTCGCCTGCGACCCCGGCTATACTCTGGAGCAGGGATCGGTCACCATCGAATGCATGGATCCCAACAATCCGCAGTGGAATGAGACGGAGCCGGCCTGCAGAGGTCTGTATGTCTGTGCCCATCCAGATACACCAGGTGCATCCTGTTGTACATTACATCTGTCACACTGACACACTTCTCTTAAGATGAATAGACAGTGTGTCAGCAGGGCTCATGGCAGCTGCAGCTTTAACTATGATGGCTGTTTGTGCCTGTAAAATACACAAACATATAGAATGATTTCATTCAGTGCAAAAGTACCAAGGTGTAATTTATGCTGCAGTTTCAGTCAGCAAGTGAAAATGCAACAAATTGCTGGGTTGAAACAATCCATACATCGTAAAACAGCATCGATTGGTCATTTTCACATTCACCTGTTCACACCTCAGAGTTTTAGTACAGCTCTATTCACACAGCTTAAGTTTTTGGTATAGATTCTACTCAGAACTCCAATTAAAAAAAATCGGCTGTGCAAGTTTCCTCAATCTTTAATTGATTTAATTTTATAACCAAGCACAACAAAGGGAGGATTTTTCATACAGGTGAAATGAAGAAAGTCAGACCAAGAGCGAGAGTTGTGTGAACAACATTTATATGTAACGTATTATAACTTTTTGTCTTGTAAATGCAACAATGACTGAAGCTCTGGTTAAGCAACAATCACCACCACCCGCTCCCGCCAAGAAACCACAGAGAAAACGTACAAAAAGCCCCTTTAACTTTTCCTCTTTATAAATGTGTACATCGTTATTGAGCTCTCGGCACTGACTCTACAATATACACGGCAACAAGGTGAACTCATGCTTTTTATTTAAAACCCATTAAGACACTTAGAGGAAGTCTCTGCGGTGACTAAGTGTTCAACATTCGAGGGTTTTGGCTTCTTTTATTAAATGAAAGAAGGTAGAAGTATCAAAAACAGACCGTTTCAGTATTGGACCCTGAAGTCCAGGAACTGCATTAGCAATTTTGACGCCCACACCTGTTGCTCTTTGCACGCTGGTAAAAATGACCTGTACATTACGCGTGGTTGAGTGTGTGTGTGTGTGTTTGTGTGTGTGTGTTTCAGCTGTGTGCAGTGGTGAGATCACAGATTCAGCCGGAGTGGTGCTCTCTCCCAACTGGCCCGAAGCCTACGATAAAGGCCAGGACTGCATCTGGGGAATCCATGTGGAGGAAGATAAGAGGATCATGTTGGACATTCAAGTGTACGTATCCTTCCACACGTGCAGTTAGATCCGCCACCTCACCCCGTATACACAGATCGACATTACTGCGACCCCCCTTCCTCTTTAAATCTAATCTAAACAAAAACCCAGTTCGTCTCCCGAGGTGATGCGTACGTACCCCAGTCCCTGCTTCAAACAGAGGCTTAGACGCAGTTTGAAGATTATGAAGAGCTACCTCACCATGACTGGTAAAACACACGAAAAAATAACACAACGCGCTGTTAATGAAAGAGCGCTCGGCTCGTGAAGTGCCACACAGACAAAGGTTAATTAGGTGCAGCGGAGAAAGCTAATTATATCAGGATGGGAGGCCCCCACTCCGCCCCCCCCCCACCCCCACCTCGCACACTTCTGTAAATGGCTGCTGTGTGGAGTAGAGGGTGTGCGTGCGTGTTCAGCATGGTAGTGTGCGTTTTGCTGTGATTGCAGTGCCAAGGTGAAGACACTGAACACCGCACCCCGCCGTGTCGCAGCCCGATAAGTCAGTCAGCCATCGAAAATCACTCGCTGTTTGCTAGCAAATTAAGGAGGGCTCATTTGCATCGGTTGCATCTTGAGCTCTGTTTTGCTTCCCCTTTCTTCCCTCTCTCTTTCTCTCTCGATCGCTCTCTCTCTCTGAGCACCACCTGTGCTCCTGTTGTGTTTTGAGAAGCATTGATTAATGGCTTCCTCTAGTTTTTGAAAGGAAGTCTGTCAACATAAGTAATTGCTGCTGTTCATTTGGCGGAGCGGGTGATTTCAGTGGAGGTGAAGGTACCCAGTGAAAACATTCAGACAATATAACCACCTGAAAAACATCCTGCTGCTCAAAAATAATGTTTTACCTTTTTGTTTACTTGAACTTAACTACTTCTCTAAGTGTAAAGTCGAGATTCAGTAATGCACATGATCAAATTCATCTTTCTCTCTTTTCTCTGATGTGACACACTCGTCCACATACTGATATTAATCCTCAAGTGTTTGCTCAGGTGACATCTAACTTCAAGGTCATTGTCAGCTGCATAAGAGCTGAGGTTAAAGACTTTCGTGTGATTTCTTAAAGCTCCATATTTTCTTCTTCTTCTGCTTTTTATTTTGAAGTGTTGATCCATAAGAAGATATATTTGTGGTTTTAAGAACCAAAAACCATCTCAGTGCAGTTTTACATCTCCTCTCTCAGGCTTCTCTCTGGAGCTCTAGTAACAACAGGTCGGTGAGCCAATCAGAAGAGAGGAGGCTCTGAGCCTCTCTTCTGATTGGCTGACTGTATTCTGAGTCATCCAATAAAAATATAGCAGACTTCAGGTAAAAACACTGAGAGAAACCAAATCCTGCAAGTGTTGGATGGTGGGTCCAGGTGGGCGGGGCTTGGTGACTGCTTTGTTGTGACATCACAAAGTTCCAGAAGTCCTGACGGCTGGTTTTAAGGCTCAGTTTCTGAATACAGGCTGTGTGCATTTCTCTGTGGACTGAGGCTTTGATACTTTCACAGTATTAATATAGAAGCTAGAGCTGATCTATAATCACACTACACATGGACAGAGACCTTTACACTGGAGGAGCTTTAAAACAAATACAAACCTACATTTACATCAATCCAAACTGAACTACATTGAAATGGTTTTTGGTTCTTAAAACCACAGATATATCTTCTTATGGACCAACACTTTAAATAAAACACAGGAGAAGAGGAAAATATGGAGCTTTAAGAAGGAGTGTGTCCACACCACTTCTCTGCATCGCTTGTTCTGGAGGCAACGTCCAAAAGTAAAACCACCAGAATAAGGAGCTGGTAGAGAGGATTTTCATTGAACTGTGTGGATGACCATCTTTGAAAAGTCTGAAACTTAACTCGAGGTGTCAGCACGCAGTGGTCCAGTTTCACAGAGTGGTGCTCATGGGAGTTGAGCAGAACAGAGATTTCCACGGAGAGAAAGTTCTAATCCAGCACAAAGCCTCCTCACGTCTGAGCATATGCCTAACAGGTGTCAGAGCATTTATATGAAGCTTATCAGTAGCAGCTGTTCTCCCTGAGCTCTCGGGGTTAGGCCGCGTACAGAGAGATATATGAGGCCTATAACAAGGTCCCTGGGAATTGGTTCCTCACACTCCACACACACACACACACACACCTGTGCACACACACATATACATATCTCCCGCTCCATCTGCGTAATGGCAAAAGGGACATTATCACCAGGCTGTATCAAATGACTTTTATGGATGGCCTTCAAATGAAAGAGGAGGGAGTGAAAGGTGTGATTAAAGGGAAAGTGGGGGAAGTGAAATGAATGAAATCACTGTCTCTCCCACAAATTACAGACCACTGTCCACTGCTCCTGGATGAACATCAAAAACATCGCCTTTTCAAACGCCAGTCGCCGGTAAAGTGGTAATTAGCTGCATCATTAGAGAAACAATCCACCTCACATGCTGTTACATTGTCAGATGATGTCGGGTTGTGGTGTTCAGTGGCTTCTCAGAATCATCTGGTGATTTATCTTTCCTGCTGTATTTGATATCCCTCATCCGCTTTTTGATAACAATGGCCAGGATTCTCATCCTATGTTTTATATAAGTGGAGCCGCAAAGTGAATTAAAGTTGAGACTGCTCACTGTCTCCAGGTGAACACGCCAGGTGTT
This sequence comes from Seriola aureovittata, assembly GCF_021018895.1. Taxonomy (NCBI): domain Eukaryota; kingdom Metazoa; phylum Chordata; class Actinopteri; order Carangiformes; family Carangidae; genus Seriola; species Seriola aureovittata. Next base: position 3,434,258 of record NC_079367.1, on the reverse strand, counting down.
CTGATCCCTGTTCAGTTTGCATTACTGGTCCCTAGTGGACATTCTAGGTAGTGCACGGTTTTTTTTCATACTTTTCATTTTCTATCCAGCATGAAAACAACATGGTGGACCTGCAGTGTACACGCAGAACAGGTGTCTCCTTTCCGGTTTAGACTTGGATTACAAATGTCTGTAAGTGAAGATGTGAAATATTGTTGGATTGAGTGTTTTCATCGGGAAATTGTTACGTGGAAGGAAAGCGTTACTGTAGTTGCAAGATGAATGTCGGCTGCCATGCTGGTTACTTGCTTCACTTTTCAGCCTGCTAGCCAATTAAAGGGCCGTATTTCTATAGAGGTCTGTGCTAAGCTAACAAGTATACGACTCCTATGGTTGTGCTTACCTTGTCACATCGTGTTGCATGTTTGTGACAGATTTTAGCAGTAGTTTATTTCTTTTTTTTAGTATTTTGTATGTTATTTACATTGATATCTTATCTCGTATATGTCGGTGTATTGATAGGCTACGTGTTTGTTAGTGTAATATTAGATTCACTGGAATTTTTGTCTCTCTGGCTTTGTTCAGACACACAGCTGTGAGAACAGAGTACGAGGAATTATGTTCATCATGCAGCAGTGCGACTGATAAACATGCAAGTTGTTCTGACCTACAAAGTGCTACAGAGCTAACCGAGGGAAAGTTCAATCAAGCCCAGTCTGCACGCCCCTCCAACCTTTTAAGAATTGTGATCAATACATGATAATCATTTTGTTAATACTATCCACTGTGTTTGAGAATAAACGCTTTATTTTCTTATTGCTGATGATGCAAATTGGAGGTTAAATTTGATTAGAGCATATATCAGACAGCTGAGATGGACACCGTTTGAAAACAGTTGATATCAGTTAAGCAATTTGTATAAAGCTTGAGAATGTCAATATCACTGGCATGTGATGGATTTAAACATATTACATCTTATGAAAGAGGAAAAGGTAAATGGTTTCACCAGCATGGATGACAGATATTCAGAGAAGCAGTGCAACAGCAGCCAAAACCATTTCCCTCCTATATTTCCGACAGTGGGAGAGATGGGGAAGAGCGGATCATGAAGTGAATAGCTGAGGTGAAGTGTGTTGGCAGCTGGTCCTGGGGGCCTCGGCCAAACTCAGCCTGTTTTTTTACAAATTGAACCAAATCAAATTAGTGTCAGGGAACGGAGGCTGCGATTGATTTTTCTCTACAGATGTGCCGCAGAGCCACATAAAGCCTTGTTTAGCTTAATCACGGCAAATTTGACACCAGCTGAAAATATTTCTCAACCCGTCCCGTCCTCCGAGCGAGCGAGCGAGCGAGCGAGAGGCTTCATCCGTCTGCAATCAAATAAACATGGAGCACCATGGGTTTGGAAAAACACTTCGCTTGTTTTACTATACTTGTGAGGCCCGGCTCCAGGTCGTCAGAAAGACAACAGCTTTATCAAGGTGAGGCCATTTTTCCTGGCCTCACCTGCACATGATGTGAGTTTAAGAGCAGTTAATATTATGTCGTTTTTAGGCTGAGGGGTTTACAGCTAGAGTTTATAGGTTGGATTTTCAGAAACTCTATTATAATTTACAACATCAAAACTGCACTGAAATTTTGAGGTGAGGATATTTTTAGTCTCAGTCAGAGCTGCAAATGAGAGATGTTTCAAAAGGAAAAGAAGTGAAATTGTCCTTTGAGAATGAACACGGCTCTCAGAGAATGAATTTAAATAATAACATCAACATCTTGTAGCTGCTGCGTGATGCTGTGAAATCAACACATTAAAACCACAAACAGACTGATCTGATGCAGAAATACTAAACAAAACAGAGGAAGTAAGATCACTTGTGGATGTTCGCCTCAGCCTCAGTGTAGTCTAGCACGTACTTATGGTGACAGTGTTGTATTTTAGTGCATTTTAGAAATCGCACAGGACAGTCGAGCATGACTTCATTTTGCATTTACACTGTGAATGTCAAATTTGAATAAATCCAGTCTCTCTTCACGTTATTATTTTCTGAAATTTAGCTAGATATTTGAGTTCCCACAGTCTTTTCTGTGTCAAACAGTCTCACTCTGGATATAAAAGTGTCTGTAATACTACAGTATTACAGTACTACAGTATTAATAGTACTCTGCCATTCATTTCCATCCTAACCACGCTTTGATTTATTCTAACTGTCCTAAACTACCACCCACTCAATCCACATGACAAACAACAAAGTATTTGAATGTAATATTTCCTCATGAAAACATCAAAGTTAACGTGATGCAAAGTCAGTGAACTTTCTTTCATTGACTCTCTGAAACACATACGTTCGTTTATAATCAGTAACTTGTTGCTGCTGTAAAATGTTTAGCATGAAGTTATGTAAGATCCCCTGAAACCTTGTGTGAGTTAAATGCTATTGGAAGTCACACCAGTATTATCATTATTATTATTATTATTATTATTTTTATGAATAATGGTAGAAATATCCCCCCAGGCCTCACACTGTGCTCTAATGCTGTCGCCACAGAAAATACTGAGGAGTGGAAACTAACTTTGGGTGAACTGTCAAAAGGAGAAGAGCAGTGACAGTGACATACCTACTGATGCTGTATCATACATTTTTGAAGTAAATTAAAAAGTAAATAAATAATCAAAGCACACTGCACTACATAGGCTTTGGAAACCTATTTTTATTTTATCTCTTTTTGACTGTTTTAAATTTAAACACAGCATCATCCCTGTTAATGTGATTGAAAGCAGGTCAGGACTGACAGACGTCATGTAGGAAGGATGTGCTGTCTCAGCACCAACACAAACACAGGTAGCCACCACACTGTTCATCCACTTCCGTGTGCGGTAAATCGTCTCTGCGCGGGCCGACAGCGCTGACTGATGAAGGTCCTGCAGCTCTGGCTTCTTACTTTTCCGGCGCCTCGGGTTGTTTTTCTTGTTCTCCTTCAGTGAACTTTAATCCAGGAGACTGTTGTTTTTTTTTCTCCTCTTTCAACCTGATTGGTTGTCTCCTGATCGTTCTATAACCTGAACCTCGTGTTTATTATTGTAACCATGACGACAAAGGGCCTCGAACCTCAAAGAAGTACTTGTTTCCACCTGAACCATCACCTACCACTAAACCTAAGTTTAGCTTTACCAAACCTTTACCGTAACGTTGTCGGTACATTGTGGATTTGTTACCACATGGACTATGTGCGCACACACGTGCACACACTTCCGTGTAGTCAGCGTGCAAGCAGCAGTCTAAATTGACTAACCTGCTAATGTTGTGTTAGCCTAGACAAGCTAACGATAGCCTTTGTGGACATTGTGTGTGGAGCGTTGCTACGACAGCTGTCGCAGTTCACAAACAACAACAGTGACATGAACATGTTGACGACATGTTGAAGTGAACAACTGAAACTCACTCACCATGAACTCTGTGTGTGAGTCAGTCTGAGGTGTTTCCTGGTGGCTCCTGGTCGTCTATAACGTGTCCCTGATGACGAATATAAAGTATCTCCATACACCGGTCCTGACGTGGTGGACCTGTTGCTGCTGCTGCCTCCTTGTTGTGATTGTTTTACTGTAGAAGAATAATTACCGTTGCCTTTCCAGAACGTTGGCATCAACTTGGAAACAAACTATAAGTTCTCATCATAAAATGTTGAGTTATTTATTTTAGCAGATCATCTGTGGCAGATCTGCAGCTGCCACAGGAGGAAGGAAACAGTCCGGTCGTATCAGACGGTCAGGGACAAACAACATGAAGGACTTGTTGATTATTTCACACCTGCTGGGAGCACCTGAGGACAAGTCTTCAGTCCCACGGGACATGACTGATGTATGCAGCAGAAGAAGCTGATTAAATGTATTTACTCCTGAGGAAGGACCAAATGTGAGAGACATAATATATTCTGGCTGGTTAACATGCGTTATATTTAGATCAGAGGGTTACTGTATAGATAAGGTTCTTACAAGTGTAGGGATACAAGTGTGTGTGTGTGTGTGTGTGTGTGTGTGTGTGTGTGTGTGTGTGTGTGCGTGTGTGTGCGTGTGCGTGTGTGTCTAAATGTGCATCTCCAGCTGAAAGAAGACAAATGGTTCTGCCTGTGGAAAGACAAACACTCACTCGTACTCCTGTGATTCCTTCCAGTTTCTGGTAAAAGAAAAACAAACAAAACCAAGAAAACAAAAATAAACGTTTCACTTCGTCAGACTTTGCCACGTGTTGATTCAGTCCACGCCTCTTGAACCTTTGATTTTCCAGCATTCCCATAGTGATTAATAGCTCAATCTCAGGCCGGCTAATGAGTTTTATCAGGAGCCGCTGGTGATTAATTAGCAACAGTAAAGAGCATGTCACTGCTTTATTCTGGCTAAGCCGTTTCTTCCCCTGCTCTAAATCTCCTCTGAACAAAGACCCAGCTCAGACCCAGGTGACATCTTTGAACAGAGCCACAGCTCTACAGGCTGCAGTGACAGCACACACACACACACACACACACACACACACACGCACACGACTCTTTGACAATTAAACTGTGACCGGGGGGGGGGGGGGGGGGGCCTGGCTCTTCGGCAGTATCCTGACTTATTCATCGTTGATAGAGGCAAATGTCCACGACGGAATTCATCATAAAAAGGGCGACTTCACTGATTTCACACAAATCAAGATTGGTTTTCTTGTTATGGTCAGTGCGGTTGTTTAATGTCCTCGGAGACTCTGGAGGGGGTTAAAAGTCAAAATTAAAAGCATTTGTTACGCAGAAGAATTGTTATTATTGTCAATGATTTATTCATTTTGGAGCAGATCTCTACTCCTGGAAAGCTGTAGGAGGTTTTTATTACTGGCCCCCGTGAAGTTGATGTTCCATAATAATAATAATTATTATGTTAAATAATGTTTCTATAATCTCTTCAACAAAGGTGAGCAAAACGTTTTCGTGACCACTGGTCATAATGGATGAAACAATATGTAAAAGAATAAAAAGCCAGGACGATTTATTATTTTCATATATATATATAAAATGATGTGAACCACAAGATCTCACCTGGTCGACAGTCACATTATTATCCTGAAAATGTTGAGGCAACAGGAGCCATGCTGCCGCTCATGAATGCTGTAATAGTCTCTCTAACCTTGGTCCGACCTGCGGTTGTCGTGGCCCTCTGCGCAATTACTGTTAAAAAGCAGGAACACATTGTGAGACGTTCCATTAACATCATGTTCCCACAGATATCTCTCATGGGCTCTGGAGGTCAGCGAGAGCAGCGCGTTTTTATGCACATCAAAAAAAAACCCTGAAAGGAAAAACTTCACACCACCAAATTGATTCTGTTTGAGGTCCAGACTTCACTGCGAGTGTTCCTCCTGTGTTTCAGGTTGAACATCGGCAAGAACGACCTGGTGACCTTTTACGACGGGGACGACCTGAACGCCAAAGTGTTGGGTCAGTACGGAGGGTCGAAGCCCCGCTTCAAGCTCTACACCTCCACTGCCGACGTCACCATCCAGTTCCAGTCCGACCCCGCCACAAACGTCTATGGCTACAACAACGGCTTCATTATCCGCTTCTTTGGTGAGTCATGGAGCCGGAGGTGAGCTCCTCATCCGGGAGCTCTCGCCTTCTGCCGCTCAGCTGTCGTGATGGCTACGTTAATATTTAGAGTGGGTGGATCTCTGCAGTTGCACCGATTATTCAGCAGCATTTGATCATTTTATGTCAAGTATGTGAAGCTCAGGGGCAAAGGAGGTTTTGAAAATGGTAACAACAAAAAAAACAAGAACTTAATAATACAGTAGAGTGATAATAGAGCTGTGCTGTGCGGATAATTTGTCGCTTTGCAGCTATTAGTTGTTTTAATGGTCTGTAATGCAGGGTACAAGAAAGAAAGAGTATTGATCAGAAACACCACCCACAATAAATAGTTACTGTTAAGTCATTTCCTTAAATAACTGCTCTCTTGCGGTATTGTAAAAATTGTGTTTACGCTGATTTTACACCTGACTGAGCCAGAAGCTGATTTCATTTGTACATAAACAGATATAGTACAATACTAAAAGTTTGATTTAAAAAAAAAAACAAAACAAATGTGCATAAATGTTCCTCCACTAATGTCTTACACATTAAACCATCCTGATCACATCTCAGGAATGAGAGCAGTGGGCACAGTCAGAACTCCAGAAGAACACAGAAGAAGAAGGGAAACAGTATTTCTGAATAATGTCTTCATGAATATTAGCTTCAAATGTGTCATTTAAATACAAAACAGAGACAAAACTGACACTAAAAGATGATATATGATTATAAAGGAATAGATCAGCAGGGAAAAAAAAAACCCTGAGCTGCTTCCTTTTCCTGAGTTGGATAAGAAGATTGATATCAGTCGTGTGTGTGTGTGTGTGTGTGTGTGTGTTCGTAAAGAGCAGGTCACCTGACTGGAGGGATAACGCTGAACATTTTCAGGTGACTCTCTGCAGGACGACGATCAGCACGTTACACTCGGTGGTTCACATGAAAAGTGACAGAGAGAGTATGAAATGAAAAAAAGAGAGAAAAATACCAGTTCACCAGCGTGACTGAATGCTAACCTCAGCATGCTAACATGCTAACATGCTAACAATGACAAGGCTATCATGCAACCCACCTACAAAGAAGTTAGAGGCATTCATGGATGGATGGATGCATGTATTTAAGGATGGATGGACGAATGGACGGATGAAAGGATGGATGGATGGATGGATGATGGATGGATGGAAGGTTGATGATGGATGTATGGATGGATGAATGATGGATGGATGAATGATGGATGGATGGGCGGACATATGGATGGATGATGGATGGATGGGTGGATGGATGATGGATGGATGTATGGATGGATGATGGATTGATGGATGGACGAAGGACAGATGGATGATGGATGGATGATGGATGGATGATGGATGGATGATGGATGAATGATGGATGGATGGGTGGATGGATGATGGATGGACAAGGGACAGATGGATGATGATGATGGATGGATGATGGATGGATGATGGACAGATGGATGGATGGATGGATGGATGGATGATGGATGATGGATGATGGATGATGATGGATGGATGATGGACAGATGGATGGATGGATGGATGATGGATGGATGGATGGATGGATGGATGGATGGATGGATGATGGACAGATGGATGGATGGATGGATGGATGTATGTATGGATGATGATGGATGATGATGGATGGATGATTGGGAAGAGAAAAGGTAGCAAAGCAGAATGGGAGATTGGATGGATTCAGTAAAGAGTGAAGTTAAATGAAAGAGGGAAGTGGTCGTTTATTTTTGCTGGTGTGGGACCGGAGCATGAGAAGAGCACGAGGCCGTCCCTGTTGGCAGGGCCAGAGCCAGCACACTATATCTGATTAAAGCTAATGAATTCAGAGAGAACGAACGGCCGCAGAATACAGATGATCAACAAAGAGGGATAACGGCAGGGGAAGCTTTTATTACTATCTCCCCATGAATCTCATTGGTGGAATGTAAACACAAGGCCGCGCTGTGGCTCTGGTGTTGGAGAGTCAAGCTCAAGCGCAATTACTTTGCTGTGTTTGTCCAAATTAGACTTGTAAACACAAAACCCAAACCTGCTGCTGTGTGCCTGGGCTGAGCAAAGATAACGTCCCCGGTGGGTTACAGTCGTCTGGACGAGGAAGAGCTTCGAGGAAAGTGTCAGGAAAGTCAGGCGCAAATTCCAGTGATGTACAACGGGTCATGTCTACGAACTAAGGAGCGAAACATGACACGACCTCAGACAGAATACAGAGAAGTTATGTGATGATCGGACAAGGATGCTTATGAGGCTAAAATCAGCTGTCTAAGAAACAAGAGGAATTCTGTCATCAGTCTTTAAAAGCTCATATAACTCAAACCTTACATTAACTTCCTAATGATTTCCTGCCCCCCCCCCTCCTGCAGAGGTAGCTCGTAACGACACCTGCCCCGAGCTTCCAGAGATCTCTAATGGATGGAAGAGTACGTCCCACCCCGAGCTGGTTCAGGGCACCGTGGTGACCTACCAGTGTTACCCGGGTTACCAGGTGGTGGGTGCAGAGCTGCTCATGTGCCAGTGGGACCTCACCTGGAGCGGTGACCTACCGAGCTGTGAAAGAGGCGAGTACACAAACACTCGGGGGGGTTTAACATTTGCACAGTGAAATAAAACAAGCAGCAGAGAGGCAGAGATGCTGTTGGGCTGTGGTGGTGTAAAGGCAGAGACGGAGGTTACTGTCTGCCGTTGTTAGCCTGCTAGTCACGCTAGCTCCTGCAGTTGTTTACACCCCTACATAGCCTACAGTATTTCCCTTCGCCACCCCAGGTCAGTAAACTTCTGAGCGAGCCTCGTCCTTCTAACCAATCAGAGAAGGCCACAGTCGGGGGTGGGAGCTCACAGCTGTCAGTCAGTATGTGAATATGCTTCTGGTTTACTGCTCCTCTTGAACTAAGGCTTCCAGCTAGTTTTAGTTTCTGGATTGTACCCTCATAATGCTGAACTTGTTTGTTCCCCACTGCTACATCTGAAAGCCTCTAATCCCTTTGGTTCCACTTGTTGGCTGAGTAAGTAAACATGAGCATGAAGCGTTCAGTCAGCTGATGTAAAGATAAAGTAATGTCTCTACAATGGAAGACTAGAAAATGTGAGGTGACCCTAACCAACCTTCGTCCCTCCTCTGTCCGTCCAGTCGTGTCTTGTGCCGACCCAGGGAAGGTGGATCACAGCAGGCGGGTTCTGTCGGGTCCCCATTTCACCGTGGGCTCAACCATCCAATACGTCTGCAACAAAGGCTTCACTCTGTCCGGAAACAGCCTGCTCACCTGCTTCAACCGAGGATCCTCGGGCCCCAAGTGGAACCAGAAGCTGCCGAGATGCCTCCGTACGTAGCAGAGTTAAAGTGTTTCTCAAGGCTGCGTTTAAATGAAAGAGACACTGCAAGACAGTGCAAATGTTTCTGTATGCCTCAAACAAAGTGTGTCGTATCGTCTATTAGTGGTTTAAGTAGTAGGCAGGGTTTAGAAATGATGTCTCACACTGTCTCTTTTCTTTCTTTACAGTTATTTCTATTGTGTTTCATGTGTAAAACTAGGTACAACACCATAACTGGCTCTAGGAGTGACTGGAAGTGTGCACCATTTAATTCACACAGAAAAAAAAAACATTACAAAGTCTGAAAGAAAGTGTGCATACATTTTAGGAAAAATGGGAGTGCAGTGATGCAGAGAAAAAACTGCTGTTGTGCACATCTGACTACTACAAGATAATGTGCTGCGTTCAAGAGATTTAAAAAAAAAGAAAAGAAAAAAGATTATCTTTTGGCACTTCGGGGCTCCGTCGGCTTAAAGGTTTACCAAGATCAGTTTTTACAGCCAGAACTTGCATCTGTAACCTGTTGAGTTTCACAGTGTTGTTGACTTTCACAAACAGATTTAGACAATGCTTTGAACCTGCGCTCAGATGTTCAGAAAAGTAGTTCTTCTTCTCAGCGTGTTCATGTAACTGAAGCACAGATTTTATACAACCACAGGCTTTGAAATGTTTTTTCTTATTTGAGCCCGTAGATCAATCCTTTCCCCAACACCTCGCACTGTCGCCTCTGGAGCTTCAGACTTTTGTTCTGGTTCAGGTTTTAATGTATCACACAGTTTCTCTTCTCTTTAAGAGCCACTACCATTAAAAGAAGTTAATTAGCCTGGTTCTGAATTACGAGTTTCCGTGCCCCATGATGACCTAAATTGGTGTTTTATAGAGTTTCCAAAGTGACAAGATTGAACTATGTTTAATAGTTATATGTAGCTATTTATAACACTGTGTGAAAAGGTACATTTCTTATTATTTTGTCTAAATCTTCATGCATATATAAACTCTTATAATTTAACAAGACATGTTTCTGACTTATCTGTTAGGGCTTCCATATTTTTTTAATTAGCAATTGTGATTGATTTGAATGTAATCACCAACATCCACCATCTGTCTTGACCTCCTGCCACTTGTCTCTGACAAAGCTGGCGAGCTCGAACTGCGTCAGGGTGATTAAAATATAATTCCCCCGTCGAGGCCATTAATCTCATTTGCATGAATGTCTTACACTCGGCCTCACCTACTTTCTAGGCGGAGATGAACTGCACGGTGGAACTGACTTAATATAATTAATTCAACCGGACAACCGAAATTCCTTTGGAGGAGACGAGCCGGGTCATAGTTATGTATGAGATGGAGATCACGAGCAAAAGGAAGGAATTTATTATGACAAAGACAGGGAAACTGCCCTTGCCAGAATTCCTTTCAGCTTCAGGAGAAAAATGTGTCATGATGTGAAAGATCACAGATGTATTTTCATTCCCTATTCAAGTTTCCTTCCCTCTACTTACTTTTGCTTTTTTTTCTGACGCTCACAATTAAATGTAATGACAAAGGTTCTCCCTGTGAAAGCCCACGCTCCTCTGAAGAGCTCATGTGCTCTGCCCATTAGAAGTCGAAATGTTAAATGTTAATTCTTAATTGTGATGCTATTCTAAAGATGGAAAGATCATTAATATTCATACCAAACTTCATGGCATCCTTTACCCCCCCCAGCTGACACCTTTGAGCCCTGCAGTCACCCAGGAACCCCCAACTATGGGATCCCCAGCTCCAACCAGCTCCACTTCCAGCCAGGAGACACCCTCCACTACTCCTGCATGACTGGCCACCAGCTGCTGGGGGAGCCTGTTCTCCACTGTGTCCCAGGACACCCATCCCAGTGGAGTGGGCTGCCACCTGTCTGCAAAGGTAAGGAACTACAGCCTGATATACACAGTGCCAGAGGGTCCCTAAAAATCTGCTTCTTGAAACACGTCGTCTAAAGTAAAGAAATCCCCCTGATTGAGTTTATCAATAAATACAAACAGCTGGTTACATCTCATGGTACTGGCTGATACAGCTACGTCATTGAATTGGTTCAGTGGTGTTTGGTGAAAGCCCTCATCACATGATGAAATAAAAGTGTCAGGGGAAGCAAGAAGAAAAGATCTTTTTTACTGCATTCAAAAACGTTTCATCATGTCAGTGTCGGCGGTGTCTTCGTCCCCCTGGGCTGGAAGTAGCTCTCAGGCTGTTGATGCACAGCAGTGCACTTGTTGTCAACTCTATACAACAGACCATTTATTTTATTTCATTTTTTTTATAGAGGGCCCCGCTCTCAGAGCCGCCACTATTCACTGCTGCAGTGGCCCCTGACCACACACTGAAGACAGCAGTGAGACTAGTTTTCCTTCTGGCAGCCTCCATGTCTCCTGAGCTGTGGCAGCACAGCATAGATTCTACATTATGTAGTTTTCTGATCTGGTGTCAAGCGAAATGTGTGGACTTTGCCAATCTTTGTAATTTTTGCAATAATCAGAAAGGATTTATTGCTCATATTTTCTTGCGCTTTGATGTTTTAACTACTTTTTGGCAAGAGCTACCGATGTCTTTTACATTTTAATATTTACAGTTAAAGCTCCATCCAGTGTAAAGGTCTGTGTCCATGTGTAGTGTGATTATAGATCAGCTCTAGCTTCTATATTAATACTGTGAAAGTATCAAAGCCTCAGTCCACAGAGAAATGCACACAGCCTGTATTCAGAAACTGAGCCTTAAAACCAGCCGTCAGGACTTCTGGAACTTTGTGATGTCACAACAAAGCAGTCACCACTCTCAGCCAAGCCCCGCCCACCTCACTTAAGGGTGCTTGTATTACAGTTTGAGCTCCTAATTTCTGGTTTTGTGTCACTGTAACGCTTGTTATACTTGTATAACCTTTGTGCAGGAAAGATCAAATTAACAAATTAAAAATTAATTAACTATGAATCACAATGAGTCACAAGACCCCTTTAACCTTCTCCATTATTTAATGCTTTCATGAGGAGACCTTCATAGATTGAAAGACAATTTAAGAAAACAAAAAACAAGCTGAACAAAGAGCGAGCCTGTTTCAGGAAAGTAGGAACAACACATCAATCACAGTGAAAGGCTGGAGAGGAAAAGTGTTTGTGCAGGTTTTTTTTTTTTATGACTCTGCAATGTGGTGTTGTTGCTGTCACTTTGAAGAAGGTTGTTCCAGTCTAGGGGCTGAAATAACACAAGAGTGGCCTTTAGTTTAAGTCTGCAGCCCGGTCAAAGCACCTGCAGGAGACAGAGAGCTGCAGGGACACATTTATACAACAGTCAGACCAGAGGAGCTACCTGAGCTGTTAGCAGAGATTTCTCGGAGGTTTTCACAGCTGCAGGTGAACTGACACCACGTGATGGGAAACTGTGAGCATGAAAAAATATGTTATGCAACGATTTTAATTGTGTTTTGTGAAGAAATTATAGTCATGCAAATTTGATCCACAATAAATTTATGTACTTGTTTCTTATATCCACATAAGTGCACAATAAGGCAGGAGGCAGCTTCTGATTGGCTGTTTTGCCTCCAATCAGCTTGATAGTAGTATTACTGCAGTGGGGGTGGTAACTTAAACTTGATAGGCAGCTAGCTAAGTTCATGATTAAATAAATGATAATAATAATTTATGTATAGTAATCCCTTTAAAATTGCTTCGACTGTGCCTTTTAAATGAAATAAAACTAAATCTAAGATATGTTTTTATTAGATAGAGTGCTAATCTATTTTTAAAGTCTTGCTATCGGGTGGTTAAGTGAGGCATAATACCCAACAAAGTGCACTCTCCATGATTGTAATGGATGGATAGAATTTCTCAGCTATTATTCTTTATGTAGAAAATGCCTCTTAAGGTCCAACTAAAAATATCAGTTGTTAATTTACTCATATAATTAATGTTGATCTAGCTGTCCGATAATAATCAACATAAAGTTCCTGAGCCTCAGTTGCTTGGCAACACCCGGCTAAACAGGAAGAAGTTTGCAAGGTTCGGGCCAGAAGTTTTCTAACATTAATCCTGACGAGTTTTAAAACTGTCAGTGTCAGAGAATAGTGATACACAATATTATCAAAACTGTCTGTCCAGCACAGATAACGTTAACTAGTGGTCTCTGTCATGTAATGTTTCACCGTCCGCCTCTCTCTCCTCCACTCACACTCAACTGTGACTTCACCACATGTGCAGGTTTTTTCTTTTCATTTCCTTACTGTTCTTCTCTCCTTTCCCCTGCAGCTCTGACTGGCCAACAGCTCCACCCTCACTAATGTTATTTACATCCTCTATTTAAAGTCTGTTTTGTCTTTGTCTACAGATTCATGCAAAATAAAGATACACATGTAAAATTAGATGCGCATGGTTCTCACTTGAGAAGCTATTTGTCATATTTTTTCTGTTGGTTACACAGTGACCCTGCAGCTCCAGGCTAATTACCTGAGGCTGAGGCATGCAGTCTAGAACAGCAAACAGACATTTACATCATGAAAATGTCAGGTTACTAAAAGTTAATCCACACTTTCTAACCAATCAGAATCCGAGAATCCTAATATCCCAGGGGGTAATAGGAATTATAATTAAATCGTTTGTACTTTTTAACATAGTCACATTTAACTTTCCATATTAAACTACATTCATAATAATAATTATTCCTTGGTTGCGCAGCTCAGCTGTCAATTAACTTAGTTGTCAATTTACAAATTTAATAAAAGTTCATAAAAATAGGCATCTACCCAATACTATTTATTATCAGTTTTCACTTGTGTGTTAGCAGCTGCATAAATGAATCAGCTGAACAAAGATTTTTGTTTGCTCAAACTAAATAATTCTTTGCATGATAATAATTTCTCTACAAAATATAATGAAAAATCTTTTCCTCCATATTCAATCAGCTGACTGAAGAAACCTTGAACTCCTACAAATCAGAGTTGCATATTACTGTCACGTTGTGGTTCACCTGTGTCTCTCAGGTCAGATCTGACGACAGAATAAGTTCATTTCGTTTATGTTTTCAAACAAGCTCTTTTTATGTTTACCATGTCCTTTCTGGTGTCTTCTCCCCAGCCCACCCTGCAGGGAACGACGAGCACAGATTGGATGGTAAGTTTTGACAAGAAGTTACTACCTACACGTCTTCAGTCTGCATTAAATATATTAAACAATGTTTCCTGTGTTACATGTCTAGTTTTCAGCAATTAAATAACCTTAATTTATTTTGCCCATTTAAAATGAACTAGTCTGTTTTTAATGAGTTGAAACAACATGAGCACAAACAGTGGAAGGTTGTTTTGAATAAAAGAGCGTTTCTTTCTCCAACAGTGGCGACTGCAGACACCAGACTGGAGGGGGCCCAAGTGGCATTTGCTGTCTTCATCCCTGTCATCCTCCTCCTCATCCTCATGATTGGGATCTACCTCTACTTCTCAAAGTAGGTCCAGTGAAGATGGAAAAAAAATCTTCACATTTTTATATGAATAAATGTGACTTCAGGGACTCAATATAATAAATAAGGACTTCATCAATTTCAGATCCAGTGAGGACTGTCCAATATTGGAAACTATTTTATTGTTCCCTTTGTAATACAGTTATTTATTCCTTACTTGCACAAGAAGCAAAACAATAAAATATATAATACATTAATGGTTTACAAAAGGATTCTGCTTGTGAGATTGAAAAATAACCTTGGGTAATGAAGAAACAAAAAACTCTGAAATTATTTTGAAAAAGCTACAAATGAATAGAAAATTTAAAAAAAAAAATAGCAATAGAAAATAGCTTCAGAAAGTATTCAGACCCCATCACTTGTTTCAGACTTTTTTATGTTGTAGATTTAATTGGTAAATGAATAAAACTGCCATATTTCCCTATGAATCAACACACAATAACCCATAATGACAAAGTGAAAACATTTTTTTTTTCAAATGTTTGTAAATTTATTAAAAATACAAATGCTACCACTGGACTATCTTTAAAAAAACAAAAAACATAAAAACGCTGGATGCTGCCTGCAGCGGTAAACAAACATTAGCAATTAGCTGGTGAACACAGTGGAGCATTTAGTTAATGAAGATATTCAATACCTACAACTCTAAATCAATGCTAATGTTGCTCTGTGTGTGCCATGGTGAATGCTAACATGTTAGCCAAAGCAACTTCAAGAGAGGACATGTTGCAGGGGACATTTGCCCCCAAGTTGTCAAAAAGAAATGAATGAATGCAGCCTCAAGACTCTTGACATTGCAGTGGTATTGTAGCCGAGTTCCATTATGGCCCTTGTTCTGCTGTTTCTTCTGATACGCTGTCAAAACATGCAGGTTTTTCTAGTACTGAAATGTCACTTCTAACACTAATGAGGTCTGACCCTTCACCATACACCATCCAGATCAACAACACCTCCATCACAGCTAGCCTACACCGCTCCTTATTAGCACTGCTGAAGCTGGATGGGCTGGACTGCCACAAACTGGATATGAACTGCAAAAGAAAGTTGACACTGTAATTAAAAAAAGAGTTTTATCAAATAGAATTCAGACTTCAGACAAAAACTGACTGATTAAAGCAGGTGTAGAGGTTAAAGGGTGAGAAAAGTAAACAGTTTTGTGATGTAACAGGACTTTTGAAGTATTCAATAATTAGACACCACATTTTCCTGAAGAGAGATGAGAGACAGCTTCTATCTGACAGGGATTAACTCAAAGAAAGAGGCAAATGCAACTATATTTAGCCAAAAAGCATTTTAAAAATAGCTGTGACAGGATTGGGATCAAGGATTTTCAGCACACGACAGCAAAAAGTGTTACACAACAAGAACAGACTGTCACTCAGTGACATTAGGAAGATTTTAAAGTTCAAATCAACAAATGTTGCCATTGTAAATCCTTCCTACATAGTGTTGTAAAAACCTACATTTGTCACGAGTGTGTTCTCTGTCTGTCGGTGCTCAGGGTTCAGAGGAAGTCACTACAGCTCTCCCTGTCCTCCAGCTTACCATATGAAAACATCTCCGGAGACTCTACATTTGACAGCTCCATTTATGAGACAACGGTGAGTCGACAAACATTAGACTGTGAAACAGCTGCTATACGTTTGTATGATGGGACGTTTTGACTGAGCTTGCTGCAGGGTCTCGTGTCTGCTGCATTATTAAGGAGCACCAGGGACAGGAATAGGCAACATGTGAGGACAAAACTGAAATACCGGAAGTGGTAGAACTAGATTTAGACCAGGTGATAAATCAGGACCCGGTCCTGATGAAGCTGACGTTTTAAGAACTGAACAAGGTGAAATGGCTTTCAGCCACTGCTGGAACCAGCTCCCCATGAGGATCAAATCTGGCCAAAACTGGCTTTAAAAAGAAGCTTAAAACTGCTCTCCACTGTTTCTCCTCGGCCTCCATTTAATCTTTTAATCTTGCACTTTAATTAGATATTATCTATTTTATAATCTGTTTTTATACTGTTTTTTATTATGCTTTTTACTTCTATTTTTTATCCTTCTTTTATTTCTGTTAAGCACACTGAATGACCTCTGTGTATGATAATGTGATAAACAAATAAATTTGCTTTGCCTTTTTGAAACCTGCTATCAGATCAGGTCCAGAAAAAATCTCAACAAATTGACATAAATTAATCCACAGGCTTTACATTTGTAAATTAAAACCAATTAGTTTTTTTTTATTTACTTTGTATCTACCAACATCAGGTTCTATATATTAATTAGCCCCGTTGGACTGTATTGCGTATAATCATTTATAAGGTACAACATCATCCTCACTGATAAAAGTCTTTTTTTGTGTTGAGTTACTTCTTTTCTTCTTCTTCTTCTTCCACGCGTCAAACCTGAAGAACAATGAGGTAAGTTAGTCCTGTCCTTAAGCTGCTCGTCTCAGCTGCAGAGACATGAGAATAGAATAGATCTTTATTGTCAAAAACACAGTAGCAGCATAATAAAAACACAGATTTAAAGCACATAAAAAGTCAAATATTCGAATATTTAGAATATATAACAGAATATTTGTCTTGTATTTTCAGTAAATCCCATAAAGTCTGATGTATATTATTCCTCTGTGCCACTGTTGTCCAAAAACTATTAAAAACACACAAGTGAGCCACATTCCTTCATTACTATGAAAACTGTTTGAGTAACATTCACTATAACACATTATGGCCTGTCTCTGTGACCTTGTGACTTTTTTACTCCGTGACTCTGTAGCCCCTTTTCCACTGGTCAAAAAACCTGCTGAGACCCACTAACATCTGGCTTTGGAAAAGGGATCAATGGGCATTCACACCCGGGTCAAATGACTCTGCAGTAGAGGCGGGTATTTATCGGCTACGGCTGCGATCGGCATTGATATAAACACGACACCCAGGAGAACCCGCTAATTTTCCTACTGAGCACACAGACCCTGCAGACAGACCTGCCATCTGTCCAGCACGGTGCTGTTTAATTCATGCATCACGACTGCACTGCACTGTGGGATGAAAGAGTGAAGCTGCAGCCCCGAAATAAGTTTTAAAAACATATAATCACCAATTGAAGCGTCTCACACGGAGGCTCAGTGTGTGTGCATGTGTAAGTGTATGTGTGTGTGTGTGCGCGTGCTCTGTAAGTGCATGTGATGACATCGCTCCTTGCAGTCGTGTGTGTCCTCAGTCTAAACAGAAAGGCAAACTCAACTGACAGTGGAAAAGGGGTCAATTGGCTTTTGTTAGCGGGTTTACCAACGTTTACAATGTGATGTGTTGGTTCTCTTCATAGGAAACAAGAGAATATGAGGTTTCGATCTGAAGACGTCGGTGTGCGTGTTTCAGTATGGACAGATAAGACGCCCGCTGGCCTTTTCAACGTCCGCCAGACTCACGCCTTTGGTGACTCCTTTGACGCCTCCACCCTGTTCTCTGTACACTGAATATGAGCCTCCCTTTATTTACCCAACAGAGGACACCTCACCACCCCTGGAAAGGCTGGGCCACTGGATTATTTTTCTAGCTCTTCAACAGTAAAAGTCCAGCAGCAGCAGTTTGTACAGTTTTTAATCCCGTGCTTGCATCCTGAGGACTTTCAGCGCAAAGTATCGTCTCAGAGAGCAGAAGGAATCAATGCGAAGCTAGTGCCATTAAGTGCATATAACCACAGATGTTACGTTGTGTTATGTACATTATACACTAAATGTCTTCTGCCATCATTTAAAGAACAGTGCTTATGAATTTAAGGTATGTCTAATTAAGAGTAAGATCTTATGATTACATGTCACAGAAAAACAACAGCATTTGCTTTTATCAGAGGTTACCTAAAAATATAAGGAATCAGAATGTGCCTTAAATAAAAGGCCATTGAGGGAAAAAGTTTTCTTTCTGAGAGTGAAATGAGAAGATTATTATCATTCTCGTGTGTGTGTTAAATAGAGAGCTTGAGTCCCGAGTTCCAATATTGTGTAGCTCCATGCAAATGAGAACAAAATTAGATGCCTCGTAGTTTTTTCCCGAAAATATGACAAAGAAAAAGTAGTTCAGTGGTGGAACAGGAAGTTTATCCTCTACCTGATGAAGCAGAGAGAAGAAGATCATTGTAGTTTCTGGGATTCCTGTATTCCTAAATCCAGTGGGTCTTCACCATTAGAGGTGTTGGTAGACACTTTGAACAGAGCTAGGCTAGCTGTTTCCCCCTGCTAAGCTAGGCTAACCTTGTCCTGACACCAGCGGCCGGTTTCACAATGATAGACTTCAACTATGTCTTAGATATAACAAATAGTCAGACTTCAGATACACTTCTAATTTAATCTTTGGCACAAAGCAGTTTAGTTCTACCTTAAGCCGGACTGTGGTAAGATGAATTCTGGGTAAATTGAGTAAGTAAAAAAAAAACTCCAGCAGAGAATGTTTGTCTTTAAGAAAAGTTCAACAGCTACAAGGACATTGTACTTGTCCCTTCTCATTGCTCTCTCCATAACAATGTCCCTGTTTTTTGTTGTTAGGGGATACTGCTCAGCACAGGTGTCATTGATTATTACCATGGTAACACGTCTTGGGCCTGAGTTTGCCAAGGGCTAAGGTGTCTAATTTTTTTGGCTTGAAATTAGTCTTTGTTTTTGTGAAACGGTCTTACTTGCATTAGACTGATACATGAGCAAAATTGGAAAACTGGACCAACACTATAGACCAGCCTGAAATATCTTTGTGAAACCGGCCCTTCACACACAGTCATCCCATTTCACCCTCAGAAAGAAAACAGAAGAGCATATTTCCCAGAATGTTGGAACATTTCTTTAAACAATAGTGTCAACCTGTAAGTTAAGATTATATATCATATTATCAATACATTTTTGCCCCATAAGCAACATCCAACTCTATGGGGATCGTTAAGGTTTCACTGATTTCATGCGTTCATACTGTATGTAACATGCAGCGTTAAAGATAAAGACATTTTGATTTCTACTTGGTGTATCACCATATCATTTTGAGTGACATCCCATCCATTAAACTTTCTGTGAAGCGAAAGGAAACTGCACACCGAGGTAAGCTGTTGTCCATGTTGCCATTGCCTGTCTGGAGATTACGTCTAAATTTAGACCATTACTGTCGTTCAAACATACAGTATATATTGTCCTATGAGAATACAGTATGTATCCATGCAAGCTGGTGTGATGACAATGATAATAATTAACCTATTTTTGATTCAATGTACATAAAGTACTGATGAAGCAACTTCACAAACATCTTCAATAAAACATATTGTTCAGAAAAAAATGGATAGTTTGACAGTGTTATTTGCTTCTTGTTTGCATTGTGGCTGACTGAAATGGTTTGTGTCTGTCTGAGTGTGTGAGGCTATTAGTATTTCAGAAATTCCAACTTTTTATGCTCATACACAACTAATGACATGAAAGTGATGTATTGAATAAATTAATTATCGGAAATTACATTTATTAGACACAGTTGAAACTGACAGAACTTTTAATGAATATGTCAAATTCAGTGTTCTTGATTGAAATTGTTTTCAGAACACAGGCACACCTCTATAATAATAACTTTTTATTTATATTAGTATAGTAGTTATAGTGTGTAAAGAGAAGAGCAGGGTACAAACATTCAGTCAGACATTAAAAGCAGATCTGAGTGAACAGCAGCAGATTTCTTGGTACAGAACAAGAGGAAACCCCTGATTTGGTTTATTTTCTACCGAACCTTCTGTTATTGTTTTGGCTGATTCTGAACACCTGAACTCACCAAACCTTCTCAGTTCACAAGTCAAATCTAATGGCACGTCCCCGTTTAGAAGGTCAAAACCTGTTTTCAAAACTTGTGTAACACTTTTGAATCTTTGAACACACCCTCCCGAATGTTGATCAGCAGATTAACTACTCAAATTAAAGTTTCTGCTTACTCATTTTTCATGTCATTATACATAAAAAAAAGCTGCATACATGGATGACTCTCAGTCGGGCTGACACCCTCAAGCTGAACATTTGCATTGTGACTCACCCAAAAGCAGAGTGTTGTCTGCCTCGTATGTTAAAAGTTTGTATTGTGTGAATATTGTGACTATCTCTGTGGTTATCTTTCTATCTTTAGTTTTAAAAGCAAAAGTACAAAACTGCGAAATCATTTTCACTGGTGTGATTTTACATTTCAAGGCCTTTAAAGAAAAAAAACAAACTGAAGATGCACCTGTGTTTCTGAGAGTCAGACGGAACAACTGGCTGTACCTCTTTAGGTTTGGCCAAGATGTCACAGACTTGATAAGTCAGCAGAAACATCCTGTGAATTTAATTAAAGTAAGCCATCACTATACTCGCACTTTTCTTTACAACACTGCAATAACTGCAGTCGCACTAAACGCAATTCCATTTTGTTAGAATTGAATGTGAAGTGATCTCTGCCTTCCACTGCATTAAGTTTCGTTGGGCCTCGTCTGTGCTTCCAGTAACAGTGTGTGGTAATGAAGGAGTGAAAATAGTCCCATTAAATGTGATAATTAGCTATGTAATGAAGTCATGACATGAAGAAAACGGCAATGCATCTGCTGTTCAACATGATGTATTATATCTGCCAAGGCAGCAGTATCTCTGAGCAGGCTCACTAAAGTGGAAGTGTGAGACTAGAGGCTGTGCAAACCTGCAGAACAACACAACTTCTGTTATTATGACTCGAGTTTTTTTAACATGAATTACCCTAGAAATCTGAGTGTTGGGAGCGCTGGATGAGGAGATGTTTTACAAGTTTAAAAAAAGAGATAGTGCCACAAAAAATTGTACAGCTGTACAGGTTGTTGCAAATCAACTTAAACACACGAATCTCATTTCATTACATTTAGGTGTCCACCAAAGTGTCACATGCACAGAAATGCTTTTAGAATTTCATGACATCTTAGTTTCCTGCCATTGCTGAAGAAAATGTTTGCAAGAGAAGCACATGTACATCCATAAACAATTTTGATGTTCTAAACAACAAGCAAGCACACACACACTGCAAATAAATACTCTGTATATAATTTTGTAATGAAGTGGATGTGTAGGTGAGGTAAGAAATCTAGCTAGGGCTTATGTAAAAACCTCAGCTCAACATAAGATTTAAATCATAAAAAATGAGGGAGAAAAAGAAAATAAACGTCTATTAGATACTAAGAAAATGTATAATTAAAGTTAATTAAATTCCAGTTAATCATAATGTTGGAGATTACAAATGGCTTACATCTGAATATATTATTTTTGGTAAAAAGCTGATATGTATAATATAAAATTCACTGGGTTCCTTTGCATCTCAATAACACTTGAATTGACATTAGTGTCTACATGCACAAGGTCTGCTGACATGAACATTTCTAAGAAATTTGTATTAACATAGAACTTATGAACATCTAATGTCCACTTTTAAATTCAACAAACTGAACAAACATACTATAACAGAGCACTGCCTCCATCTGCTGGCAAGGGCTAGGTATTACCCATCATCTCTGAGGCAGGGATGTGGCTGAAGGATCACTTCAAGCAACCTGGCATTAAAATTTTGACCTTTATCTTAGTCTCCTGGATTATATGGAACGGTGTTGCTGTCACGGTGATGCAGCATACCAGGAATTTGGATGTTTGTATTCTGATTAGTAGGAAAACTCAAAATGTCATCTTAACAATTTATTATATTTGTCCCAATTTCTTAAAAAATGTATGTATAGTCGACTATACACAGAACTGTTACTAGGACCGATCTTGTGCCAGCCCCTGGGCCCATACTTGGGCCACGCTTGTTTTCTTCTGGCTCAGTAAACGCCCGGTTCCACGGCCCAAATCTGGCCCATATACAGCATGATTGTCAGATGATATTCCCACATCTGGATCTTATCTCCCCCCACAAGCACACATCTGGTTTTGTTGTTATTTGTTTTCTGTTCTTTTATTTAAAAGAATGGACACATCCTTACACATGCACACACTTCAAGCTGTTTTGGTATTCTGTTATTAATTTAATGAATTCCTTTACTTTCTGTTCAACACAAAATGTCTATTTTTATTCAGCATGTCTGTCAATAACTTACTCAAGATGTCGACTAACTATTAACGGCATAAGCACTACCCCTAGTGGCGATGGTTGTGATGCTGGTTATGGTGGTAGCGGCACTTACGGTAACAATAACAGTTGTGGTAAGAATTTGTTGTAAAACCGTCCTAGTGTTTGTACAGACGTAGCTTTCCCAATACATCAGTGAAACTGAAAATGCCCGTTTTAGGAACAACAATACTACAGTAAATGTCCGAGCTGCAGGCAACAGTAGAAAATTTAAATTGTAGAAGCAGTGGTCAGTATTACTGATTCAGTGGTAACAGCTAATAGCGGACTTTAAAGATATCAGGAACGCTCGTTAGCAATATGGCTACCGACACGAGCAGCTGTTGGTATTACTCTCAGTAACGGCAGTATAGAGACAGTAGCCTAGTAACAGCTAGTAGCAGAGGTAGACTGACAATGACAGTGATATCTATCCGCTTAATTCCAGCACAGCGGTAGCCGGATACAATGTAGCTACAGCGAGCTAGCCGCCCCTAGTTCCAATGTAGCTAGCCTCAGTTATCTATTTCCGTTCTACTGCGCATGCGCGCGCGGCGGTTCGCGGTTGCGCCAATTGGTAGAGGATGTTGCTAGCAGCCAGTGTAGATGCACAGGCTTTTTCACAACAATAACACCAACAAAATTTGCATCTCCGCGTACCCGATTTGAGGATTATACTTTCCGAACGCTATCGGAAACCGTGCATTGGACCGCGCCACGCCGAACGTCCTCCTGTATTTTTGGTTACGTCTTCTGTTGACAATGGGAGCGGAGGGGTTTGCAAATTTACAGGGCTCCTTATTGCCGGAGCAGAAACAAGAATCATGGCTGGCCAGCTAGGCCGCAGATGGATTTTGTAGCCAGCAGCAACAGTCTATTAATATAAAATACTGTGTGTAGGCTTGGCACTACCATAGAAAAAGTGGTGCTAAGCATCCGGCGTTTTAATCACACTATTATCGTTGATTTTTGTGTCTTTTCTTTGGGCCAACAGCACCTAGCTAGTGAGCCCGCTAGCTTCACAACCTTGACTGGTTGACGTCTTGCCTTCGTAGTTAGCTCCTTTAGCCAGCTAACGATAGCTAGCATCGCTTGGCCAGCCATCCGCTGGTCAAAAACATTAGGAAAAAGACATTTATTGTGGGATTTACTCTCATCGTTGTGTGCCCGTTTGGCACTTGTGTTGCAAATCCAATTTTGTAACGTCTGCTTCTGGATGAATGTGGGACAAAATGGAGACCCCGACGATTGTGTACGATTTGGATACCTCTGGGGGCTTAATGGAGGTGAGGTTGCTCTACTCGAAGGCCTTGATTATGTGAAACATACCACTAATGCTAATGTTTTAATGTATTTTTCATCATATGAAATGCGGTTATTAGCAGACCACCGTAGCCTGCTGTCACGCATATCTCGGCTAGCTAACTCAATAGTTTGGGCTGGTAATGGAGGCCACAAGTTAACATTACCGCTCTCCCCTAAGCTTAGCATGAAAGCGAACACAGAGCTGCATATTTGTCCAACTCTGTAGGCAAACAATCAAAACAGGGCAACCGCGATCTCTCATGCAATTAAACAACTTTTTTTTTTTTTTACAGCAAATCCAAACACTGCTGGCGCCCCCGAAGTCCGAGGAGGTAGAGAAGAGGAATCGGAAGTTGGTGAGAGACGTCCGAAGGAGCGGCAGGGCCACCAACCACGACACCTGCGATAGTTGCCGGGAGGGGGGAGACCTGCTGTGTTGTGACCACTGTCCGGCAGCCTTCCACCTCCAGTGCTGGTGAGTTAAAGTTATATCAACAAAAGAGGCAGAAAGCACCGTTAATGCATGCTCAGTGTCCCCGTTAGCTGCATGCAAAAATGCTCAGTGCTTGCTCAGGATTGTCCCCATGGTAAAGTTATGTTATTTTTTTTTGTGCTACAGACATCAGCATGTGAAATGTCAGTGGAAGTATTTGTTTTGAATCTTGCCCCTTTGCAGTGTTGTACAAATTATATAGCACATATGCATTAGATAAAAACCGCGGTTATATCATTGAAATATCAACCTCAGTCATCGGTGGTTCCCCTCATATTCACACTGTGCTCCCCCATATAGAGCTGAACCGAGGAGGGCGATAGTGAGCCTTGTGGAGCACTTTGTAAAGTTGAATTTTAGTCGATAGCGTTGAATTACTGGCAGGTATTCATTTGTTAATTAAACTAATTAAAAGCCACCTCGAAGTCATGTTTCCATTGTGTTTGGTACATCCAAAGGCGCACATTAAATTGGACGTTTATTGAATGGAGTTTGGTCAGCAAGGAGAGACAACTGCTAATTTGATCTGTGTCGGTGTCGAGTAACTTACAGCAGCTAACCGTTATGTTTCCAGTGTGTGTGTGCCATTTGATATATGGTGTCTCGTTCATCGTTGTAAGTCACATAGTTTGGTAGTAAAATTTCCTTCGTTATTGTCAAAGGGAAGTACGTTAATAAGACACACAGGGGCTAAATGAAACGGGTGCATGTAGCCTGGTCTGTGAAAGCGGCTAGAAGCAGCTTGCAGTCGGTCCTCCCCTCCTGTTGTGGCTGCAGCCAGTGGAGCCATTGCTGCTAAAAATGGAGTCGAGTCTGCCTCTGTTTACAATATGGCGACCTCCCTGCTCTTTTTTTTTTCCCCTATTCCACCGCCATTTTACCAACCTTTTAAAATTAAGCTTTGAGAAAAAGAGGGTTCATAAATACCACAAAATGTTTTGTCATTCTTTTAGATGGAGTAGCGGCGTGGCAGCGTTTGTTGCGGACGTGTCGCAGAGGTCGTCTCTTTGTAGCTTTTCTCCCGGTGCCGCTTTGCACGATTCTCCGTTAAACATCTGCTTGCATGATTTTTTTTTTTTTTTTTTAACTTTGGCATTTGGACGTGTTGAGTTCAAACTGTCTCTAGGAAACGAGCAGCCGCGTTTTATCTATATATGGTCAGGCGTGTGAGTGGCTTCATCTGCACAGTTTTTAATGGTGTCACATCAGTGCTTGTAATGGGAGGAAACTTGCTGCATAAGTGGGTTTTATCTTAAAGGTAACTTTTGATAATGTTTGCTTTTGAATGGGAGATTTTGAGCTGTAGATTAGTCCTGGCTTCAGGTGTGTTCCCCACCTTAACTTGTAAATGCATAATTATTGTTGTTATATATACTTTAAATCTTCTCCTATGAATATTGTTCATATCATTATTTTTTGTTCCTCAATGGGAAAACCATGCACTTGGATAATCTGCCTGTTTATTGTAATGTAATTATAGTCCATGCGTTTACTGGCTGAATGGTAACTATTTTCAGTGGGTATAAGCTTAGAAATCTAAGTGCTTTATGTTAACTTCTAATACAACCTTTGCATGTTGGATAACTGATCTAGGAATATAGCTGTAATTAACGAGAAAAAAATGCATGTATGTTTTTGTCTTTACAAAAATGTGGTAAATAATAATGAGTTTTCTATCAAAATGAGACAGCATGATTGAAGCACATCCTAACTGTATGTGATGGATGTTAAATTATTACTTTTCTTGCATTAATCATTTACCTGGTCCCTTGTGTTTTATCCCCTTACCACAGTAACCCACCTCTAAGTGAAGAAATGCTTCCTCCAGGAGAATGGATGTGTCATCGCTGCAATGTTAGGAAAAAGGTGAGAGGCAGGTCTCTTCTATTTCGCTTCCAATCCTCCACTGATGTTACTGTCACGCAGCTGTTGAAGCGCAGAGAATAAATTTGTGTTTTTGTTTTCGTTTCCATCAGAAGCGAGAGCAGAAGTCGGAACAGACCAACGGCCTGCCAGAAAGGTCCTCGTCTAAACGCTCCGCATCCCCGGCCGTGGAGCTGGAGCTCAATGCTGGCCCTCTGCGGCTCGATGGCCTTCCTCCTGGCGCCGGAGCAGCGGGACCCGGTTTACGAGTGGCCCAGGTACGCCTCTTGGACCGCAGGACGAGTAGTAGGCCTAGCAGCAGGCCCGGGACACCCACCTCCAACACCTCATCCACTCCGACCCCCTCTGAGGAGCAGAACGAGGGGGAAGAGGAGGCAGCAGAACCCGAAGACGAAGTTCAGGGCGCAGAGCTCGACGGTGCTACGCTTTCCACTCCGACGCCACGCCTCCTCAAGAGGCCCTTTCAGCTGCTAATAGCAGCTGCTATGGAGAGAAACCCCACACAGTTCCAGCTGCCCAGCGAGCTCACCTGCACCACTGCGCTGCCAGGTCAGTCATTAAGACAATGTACACTGCCACTGTGAAAGAATAGTGTGATTATTTCAACCAGTTCGAATGTGAAGGTGAAAAAAAGCAGCTGAAAACATTCAGGGTGTGGTGAAGAGAATGGGTGCTGTTTTTCTGCTGAATTTCGTTATAATCCTGTGGTTTACAAACCAGATATAAATGACATTTTTACCATCAAAAAGCCCAGATATTCCAGTCTTTTTGCAGATGGTGATGAATTGTGACAATGAAAGAAGAAACAATGTAAACGCCTGCTGTCTTGCAAGAAACTCTTGACATTCCAGAAAATAAAACTAGAAGTAAATAAAGCAAGTTTTGGAAAGTAGATACAACAAAGTACTGCGTCCTGGATTGTACCAAGTGACTCAGATATTTGATACATGAGAGGATAACTACAGGTGACGGATGATTCACAGTCAAAGCCCTGAAACGAGCCACCTGAAGAAATCAGTTTAGCAGAATTAGTGACCCCCTAGAAATCTTTTCTTAAAACACACTTTAATCTGAGAGCTTTTCCTGGTTTTACTTGATTTTTATTGATTGACTTTTGTAATGAGGGATTAGAAACATACTCTGTAAATACAGATTATTATTATTATTATTAGTATTAGGATATCTGGGTTGGATTGTTTATCAGATGTTCCTCTTGTTTGGTTTCCAGGTAGCAGTAAACGGAGGAGAAAAGAGGAGTTACTAGGGAAGCCGTTCAGGAGACCTCAGCATGAACTGGATCCTAATGGTCTCGTCCCTCTACCAGTCAAAGTCTGCTTTTCATGCAACAGGTCGGTAATAAACAGATATATGTCGAGTACACAGATGAACTCACAGACCTGACATGTTTATATATTTTCATATATTTAACTGATTTCCTTGTGTTTCCTCTCACAGGAGTTGCAGGTTGGCTCCACTGATCCAGTGTGATTATTGTCCCCTCCTGTTCCACATGGACTGTCTGGACCCTCCCCTCACAGCTCTACCTGCTGGCAAATGGATGTGTCCAAACCATGTAGAGCACTTAGTGGTAAGAGGCGTGGCCTTGGCTTGGAGCTAAACAAACGTTTTCTTTCTTGGTATTTTGTCTCAGTCTAGATGATGCAACAAATCATTAGTTTGACATTTCAAACGTTTGTCTCATGTGTAGCTGAACCAGAAGACCCTGAGCCTGTCCAGCCGCTGTCAACTGTTCGACCAGTTCCAGGACAGGATGTCGCAGCACGCCGTCAAGTTGGACTTCCTACGTAGAGTCCATCGTCAGAACGCACCTAACCGGCGCACCAACCTCCAGCACAACAAGAAGACCATTAAGGTAGACTGGCTGCTGGCTACACAGATGTTAATCTATTTTTGGCAGGGCACATAATCAATATGTTCATTCAAAGACATTTGAATATGTTTGAAAATTTAAATTCAAGTTATTTCTAACAATCACGTTTTGTTCTCAGGTGCCAGATGCCATCAAGTCCCACTACCAGAATCCTCCCCCCATGCTGCACCCTGCTGGAGTGCACCAGCTAGAGCTGGTCTGTAGCGGCGTTCCTGACCATCAGCCCTCAAAGCACCTCACCACAGAGGTTGAGCAGCAGGAGGTAGGCAGAACAAAAGCCTTTTACTTCAAGAGGAAGTATACACTCTGAGCTTAAACCTGTCTGCTTGGATTTGAAAGTTCAGTTCATCGTCCTTTACAATGAGGAAACAGGCAGGACTCAGAGGTGTAGGTTGTAAGTTAACGCCCCGACAGGAAGCAGGTGCTGCATCAAACATAAGAAGCAGACCACTGGCTACCCATAACCCCAGGTTGTACTGCTAATGTTAGCATTAGCAAACCTGATAAGTGTAGAAAACAACTTTGCATATAAACAAGATTCATGTCTCTGCAGTAGAAGCACTTGTTCCTGCTGATAACTGAAATACATACAGAGCTTAAACAGATATTTAAGGCTGATAAATAGTTATGGCTGCAGCTGTGTACTGACACTGTGTACTCAGACCTACATCATTCTTTTTCCCACTGACTCTGGATTGGTAGAATAAACGGTGCCCATCAATCATGAGCTCTAACTTAATTCAAAATATTGCATCAAAAGAAAAATGACAGTCTTGCCTCTTCCTGTGATATGAATGTGTCCATTAGACAGGACAGGATTCATGGTTGCTTCTTGTGTAATAAAACACGGTTGTGCTGTGTTCAACAGTGGCTTCAGGATGTCATCGCCCTCCAGTGCAGCATCATGCGACACCTATCCATCAAGCAAAAGGCTTCATCCACACCATCCGCTCTGTCATCAGTCACGTCGTCAGCAGAGTCGGAGTCAGAGCAGAAAGCCAGCGCTAAGTCATGTGTAACATCAGAGGACATGAAAACTCAGGCTTCTTTAGGAAGGACTTCTTCCCCCGACCCCTGCTCTAAACCCTGCAGTACACCTGACAACCCCCAGGGGGCGTCTCTTTCAAGGGACACCCCAGCAGAGCTGGGTGTTTGTAAATGCAGCATGACGTCATGTCAGAACTGTAGGAAACCCAACGGACCTCTAGCAGAGGAGCGGCAGCCTCCCAAAGCCAACGGACCAGTAGACTGTCACAGTTCCTCAGACTCCTGCAGGCAGGTGGAGCTGCAGTGCAGAGTGAAGCCCAGTACAACACCCCCAGACTCAGCTCCTGCCTCTGCTCTGGTGAACCACATAGGTGCAGAAACAGTTAAAAAGGAGCCAGAAAGCACTAAGGAGGCCTGCACTCAGAAAATCTGCCCCACTGCTCCGACGATATGGCCCCACGGCGGCCAGCAAAACCACAGGAACCAGACGGTGCTCCAGGAGGCCCAGTGTATGACCAGCAACGAAACCCGCTCCTACTCCATCACCAGCAGTGCCCGCTCGGACACGCCACCTAAAGGCAACCAGGAGCGCGACTCGACCAAGATGGGATTATCATCACCTACTCCAGGTAAACATGAGGCAATAAACCGATCACCACTGTGTAGCTTCCCAGGTTCATTGGAGCTTCTCTAGGGATTTCATCCATAGCAGTCCAATAATGACTAATTTATTCATTTGTTGATACATGTATTTTTATTCATTATTTAGTGTGAAAAATGTACAAAAAAATACTGAAAATGACAAATCACAGCCTTTTATTTGACATGCCGTCATGTTGAATGAAAGTTTTGGGAAGTGATCACACATCAATACCAGCAGCTAAAGCTACATAAAGTGAAGTACTCACTAGGCCTAAAGTGCTGATTCTCCCAAATCCTAGAAAACACGAGATGTAGAGACAGATTGGTCCGGAAAACTAGAGGAAAAATAATTAAATGACAGAATGATTTAGTCCAGAGAACAATGTTTTTTCCTCCTGATATCTCAGGAACATGAACAAGAATTGTAGTCTTCTACCTATTTCCTACTTCATTTCCACTTTCATTAAATCTAAAGCTCGTTTGTTTGCCACTTAATTTTATGAGATCATTAGCGTCTTTTCTCTGGCAGCACAGAACCATGAACTGGCCTAAAGAAGTTTGTCTGTTGCTTTGTTTCACCTGCCGAGTTCAAACATGGAAAACAAGTGCATATAGATAAATGGAGCAAATTAAACTATTTATTAATGTTAGCACCTCCTCGAGGTCATTGTTGGTCTGTTGTCATGTTTCATTCATCAAGAAAATAATCATCACATTAATTGATAATTATCGGATATCTAACAAGTGGGAGGGGGAGGTTTTAGCAAACAGAGCGGTGCTGCTTTGAATATGTGTGTGGGAAAATTAGAGTCCACCTGAATAGAAATACGGGCTGAGGTTGTCCAGAGGCAGAAATGGTTATAAAAACATGGTAATTCTACTCTAGTGAGATATTTAAATGAATCCTACTTTTGTGAGACTTGACATGTTGAAGGGTGTTGAATCACGTCTGTGGTCATTGTTGCAGCTTGTTAATGAGGTTTTCACTTTCCTCTGGTCTCCACTCTCACTGAGATACAGGGCAAAACTTTACAGCAGACTGTTGCCTAACAGCTCCCTCTGGTGGCCACTGGCAACAATTTCCCAGTTGTTTCAAGCTGAAGTGAGTCTTAGGAGGCAGCAAACAAAAACACAATTAAATATTTAACTATGTAGTTAAAGTATATAATACACTAAGTATATAGATAAAGAGGTTGTTGTACATAAATGAATGAATGAATGAATGAAGTTTCCATC
The DNA here is from genome assembly GCF_021018895.1 of Seriola aureovittata. NCBI lineage: Eukaryota > Metazoa > Chordata > Actinopteri > Carangiformes > Carangidae > Seriola > Seriola aureovittata. Next base: position 3,403,338 of record NC_079367.1, on the reverse strand, counting down.
CACTCAACCGTCAGTGAGCAAACATCCACATCAGTCTCAGGTGGATGACCTCATGTTGTCCCTGCCTGTTTCTCCTCCACAGACATAAAGACTGGAGCTGGACTGATGGACTCGATGCTGCCCAGCGCTCTGTCCTCCATCGCCAACCTGTCCGGCTGCATGAAAGATGGAAAGGATGAGGATGGAGGTGGGTGTGCTCACTCAGCAGGGGGATGTGATAATACTGAACCACTGTGGTCTGGTTGGAATGGTAGAATTAGCTTCTAATGACTGTGTGTTTATGTGTGTTTGTGTATAGGGATCGAGCTGGACAAACTGGATGCTGACATGATCAAGCTCTTGGCCTGGCAGAGGATCCAGCAGCTTTTCCCTCCCAAAGCCCCCAGGGCTCTGCTTCCCCCAGCGACCAGCGACACCCCCAAAACCCCATCACCCCACCCCGACGGTAAGACACCAACCTCACCCTCTGACAGTTGTGTTTCCTGGAAGTTGCTTCCATAGTTTAAAAAAAAAAAACCTGAACGTCTTCCCACCAGGTCAGAAGAAGGTGCAAGCCCGAGCTGTCTTCTACCCTCTGACAGGAAAAGGAGGAGCAGTCAGCATGTGCTACAGGACATTATACATTGGATCTGGTAAGAACTGCGGACTGTGCTTCTGTACAGTGATAGAGATGTTGTGAATAGTGTGACTGATGCCCTGGTGCTGGCACGTTGATCACCGTGTGTTGAAACATTTTCCAGTTGTGTTGTGGACAGTTGAGATTTATTTCAACCTTAGCTGGATGTCCACTTCTAGAGGGAGTAGCCACGGAAGTGAATCATCTCGATTTACAGACAGTTTGTCTGACTGGACTGATGAAGATCTAAACTCTGTGACTCTTTCAGCTTCATGCTCATCAACTCTTCTTCAGGCCTCACGACAAACATCTCAGAGTGTCTCTAACCCACAGCTCTAATCTGGTTTCACTGAGTGGACTCCAGGACTGATAACTCCTGACTGCAGTTAGCTTTGCTCACAGCTTTAGTCAGCTGTGACTGTTTGAATGATGTTTTCAATGTGGACAAGAACAACACAATGGTTTGTGTGTTATTGTTACTGTTCATAATTGTAACTGAGATAAAGATCTGAACATATTTTAAGACAAATTTGATTTATACACCAATGGAGAAAAGTTCCCTGCAAAAGTTGGTATTTCTAACTATATAAATTATTGTTTTGGTTTATGGACCAAAACTTGGTTAATGCGTTGGCAACAGCTGAAAGAGGAAATGACATTTAGACCTGAGGTCCGTAGTGAGGCAGCGCTGCATGAAAATGAACATTATTCATATTTTTTTCACAACTTTTTAATTTAATTAAAATCATTTTTTTATGAAGGTGCTGACATGGACGTGTGCCTTACAAACTACGGTCATTGCAACTACATATCGGGGAAACACGCCTGTATTTTCTATGATGAGGTATGGACTGCACTTCTCCACCTCTGTCTATTAAACACATGGAAGTGCTGCTGCTGTTGGACATGGTATAAATGCTCTGCGTCTGTGTGTGTGTGTGTGTGTGTGTGTGTGTGTGTGTGTGTGTGTGTGTTCTCTGTAGAATACCAAGCATTACGAGCTGCTCAACTACAGTGAGCACGGCACCACGGTGGACAACGTCCTCTACTCGTGTGACTTCTCCGAGAAGGCCTCGCCGTCTTTACCCAGCGGCCTCGTGGCCAAAGTCCAAGGCATCATCCGTGAGTTCATCTCATTCTTACATACTAATTTGTGAAAGCTCTGCCAGGTATTCATAGTTTGTGCGGTTTGAGATGTGATCACAGCAGGAGGGAACCAACTCCCCATCCTGCCTCTAGGGGGCACAATCCTCAACCTTATTTTTCAGTTTATTGCTGTTTTAAACAAAACGCTTCACCACTCAGGCTCTTATTATATGTGGACACTACCTTTCCCATTGAATCCAAGAGGAACAATAGACACAATAAAAATACATCCAAATTTTTTTGGGCAGATACAGTGATATGAGTCAGGGTTTCAGTTGGAGTGGTCATCTTTGGATTTAAATTTCACTGAAAAAAAATATGCAAATGATAATGTGATTTTTGTTGGGGCTTGTACCAAACAAGCATGTTCCCTTGTCTGTAGACCAGGGATTTGTCTGTAGCACCACATTGATTGTCATCTGACACATTTGACCCTATTAGGCAGCAGTGTAGGAAAACATAGATGTAGCATCTATGACTCTGAAAAGAAGCTTTGTCGATCGCTACCCTGATGGAGTCAGAAAATCTACATTTTCGGGAGGTAGTCTGAGTCTAATAGTTGAGCCTGGTCTGCTCGCTCACCAGTGTCCACAGCTTGTCCAGGTTGATGGTGGAGCAGTGAGTTGTTCCTCTTCAGGCGGTAATGCCCCGGATGGTATTTGTCGAAGTTGATTCTGTGGTGATGCATGCCACCCAGCAAGCAGCAGCCACCACGGCTGACTGTGATTGGCTAACACGCCTCAACAAGCTCCGATGAAAAGGAAGCAGTTATATTCAAAAGCAGCCAGTTACACTAAAGCCTACTGCTTCTACTAAATGTGTGATTATATCTAAAGTTTTCTCCATTTTCAACTCTTCAGATGTTCAACTATGATTACACCATTTGCTGTTGGTGCGCGGTGCAACGTTTGCATATCAAAATGAACCAGAATTGAATATGGAATACGGCACTGCCATGAGCAAATCTGCTAATCATTATCATGCATTCAAATGAATTGAATTTGGTTAGTTGGTGTGATCGCACACTTTACTGGCATCACAGCTGTATTGCTCCTTGAAGAGACTACCTGTATTTGTTCTTCTCTTATCATCTCAGAGCTTTTACTGCTGTTGTTTCCGCCTTCTGTTTCTTAATTGTAATGATAAAGGTCACGTCTCTAATTTCCTCCCTGTGCTCTCCGTGCAGGTCGCAGTAAGAAGCGTGAGGAAGGCGAGGGTCCCAGCTCTGTGATGGGTCTGTTGCCGGCTGGCGGAGTGATGAGCAGCCAGCCTCAGGGCGGCTCCGAGCTGTCGTGCACCTGCAAGGCGAGCAGCTCCAGCCTGATCGGAGGCAGCGGTGCGGGCTGGGAGGGCACGGCCCTGCTCCACCACGGCAGCTACATCAAACTGGGCTGCCTCCAGTTCGTCTTCAGCATCACGGAGTTCGCCAGTAAGCAGCCCAAAGAGGAGCAGACTGCCACACCTGCCGCCAGTTGTGCTAACACCACCACCAGCAGCAGCAATGCAGCCAGCACCACAACCAACACCGCCCCCAACTCCACCTCCGCACCACCGCCACTGCCCAACACTGCCACAGTTAGCAGCCCCTCCAGCCAGGATGAGGCCGACGCTGAGACTGTCCCTCCCCACCAAGTGCCCGTACTGCACTCCAACTCTGTTCCATAACCCGCACAGGAAGTCCCGCCCTCCCTCCTTTTGTTTTGCACCTTCCGAGTCACAATGAAGGGAAAGCTGCACAGCTGGTTGGTCAACAGGGAAAAGTTTATTTTTTCATTTTTAATGGTTTATATCTTTGCATGAACTTGAAGTATTATTGACAATCTCTTCTGTTTTTGACTGACTGACAGGAACCTTCTGTTCACTTCAGACTGTTAGGAGTTTGAGCAACATTATTTAGCTTTGCTCAGTTTTTCTTTTTGCCAGTATATTAGTTATGTATGGTGTAACATTACTCTGTCAGTCATCCCATTTAGCACAGACCCTTTATTTTGTAGTATTGAATTCCATACATTCTAATTTCTTTTGCTGCTTTTGCACCACAGGTAGCTATATATGTATGAAAACATACATGCTTATACACTATGAAATGTATATATAATGTAAATATATATAATTCAGTGCCTCTCAATTGGAGAAACATTGGATTTCATGTAGATTTACCATTTTTTGGTTTTTAACTGTACAGTTCATGGACTTTGTGATACTGTGTAGAGTACCAGAAGTTTTGTGATAAAACTTGTTCCTAGTCTGTATTTTCCGCTGTAGTCCACCTGTAAATACCATATTGTTTTAGCACTCATTTTAACATCTTGTGCTGCTCTGTATATAAGCACTCTTTGTCTGTATCTGCTTGTCTGTTCAAAAACCTGTAAATACAGAAAGATTTTCTAAGAACAACTCGATGGATATGTTCTCTGTTACTTGTCTGTCCGCTCTGGATTTTTTCCTTTTCAGTTCTAGTCCAGATTAGAGGCCAACTGTGTCTCTCCTCACATACTTTTGAACCATGACACTTTATTGTAACAATTTTATTTCCAGTGAAATAACAATTGTCTTCTTTCCACATTGCAGTGGAGCCACAGGGAAGCCACACAGGCGAGAACAGGTGACTTCAAAACAGCCGAACCTTTCTGTCACGTATCGAATCCTTAGAGGTTAGAGAGGCTCAGATCTATATTTCTAACTGTGGTTTTGACAGTGAACTGCGATGAGTAATGAAATATTAGCTTTAAGCTCAAGTTTGAAATGTTTACAGTTAAAACTAGATGTGCATCAAGTAGCCAACTAGACACATCAGTTATAGCACAATCTTTTTTTATTTTTTATTTGGTTAAACAAAGTGATATAATATGACGATATACACTACAACAGTGGGACAAAACAGACTGTTATTGTTATAGATTATTGACTTTTTGAGAGTCAGGACAATCCACTGGTGGGAGAAGTGTGCAGTACTGGGGAGGTGGAAGGCGTTCGGTTTGTCTTGTGATTCAGTGATGTAGGTGAGGAGGTGGGACATGTTTGGTTTTATACTGTTGTACAGAAATTTAAGGATGCCCTTTACAGTTCTCATGCTCCAAACCCATGTAGGCGAAACTTATCCAAACAGCCAATACATCAAGCGCCATAAATCCAAGGGCACAATTATAACCATGATTTTGACTTAAGTATTACTGACAAATGTTATTGGAAAAACAATTCATTATTTAACATGGTGCCAACCATAGTGACCAAGCTTATCCAGGTCATTAACAGGCTCTGAACGCCGCAGATCTTTTCTGTCATTAATTCAAAAGCCTGAACACACTTGAGAGTTTATGAATTTTTGGTGACACTGAGATCCGCACTGCAGCACATATGCCAGGTATGGTTTGAGAGTAATGGTTGAGATGCATAAAAAATGTGTCACGTATTTGGGGATCAGAGTTCAGAACAGGGAATGTGTGTTCACGTCTGTACACACAGTTGAATCAGGACAAGCGTTCATCTGCCCCGCCCCTGACCCCAGAAGTCCTACATTTTCATCCATTGCTCTTCACCCCTTCACATCCACCATCAGTGTCTACACTCCCATCACGGGATTTCAATTACTACTGTTTTGTATTATTGTGCTCCAGCTTAAGTCAACTCAGTCAAAATTCTATGTCAATTACACCAAATTCTGCTTAAAGTATTTCTACCATATTGATTTTCTCTGTCAGTGGTCATGCTTTCCTTTCTCTGGGGGCACACCACTGTTAAATTAATACAGAGGAAACACTGATGTGTGGACTCACAAAGGATTTAGGAAGACTACACAGTGTATGTGTATGAGTGTATCATCTCTTTCATGAGTCTGTCAGAAATTCCTCATCTTTGTTGTGTTAATATCAACTCCTGCATCTCTGCTGTCGCACCTTCATTGGATGCCAGGAGTGCACTGCAGTCCTTCAGCCCAAATTTGAAGACTCCAATCATGCAGGACGGCCCGTCATTTTTTTGACTTTTTATTCCTCACTATACTGTGACGTTTCTATACCTTTTTATGCCTTACTACAGTATGACCTTTTTTTGACTTTTTAAGCCATACTATACTATGTTGTTTTTTCACTTTTTTTGCCATACTATACTATGTCATTTTTTTTTAAAGTATATTTTTTTGGGCTTTTGTGCCTTTATTGGACAGGATAAAAGAAAGAGACAGGAAATGGGGAATGACATGCAGCAAATGCCTTCCGATGCGGGACTCGAACCGCGGCTAACGGCAGCGAGGACTGTAGACTCTACACATGGGGCGTCTGCTTAGACCACTACACCACACAACACCCCACTATGTCATTTTTTTCAATTTTGAGGCCTCAATATACTACGATGTCTTTATATCTTGTTATATTATGACGTTTTTTGATGTTTTCATGCCTTATTAAACTTTGTTGTTTTTTCACAATTTTTGCCATACTATACTATGTCGTTTTTTCACGTTTTTTGCCACACTATACTATGTTGTATTTTTCAGTTTTAAGGCCTCAATATACTATGATGTCTTTATATCTTGTTATATTATGACGTTTTTTGATGTTTTCATGCCTTATTAAACTTTGTTGTTTTTTCACAATTTTTGCCATACTATACTATGTCGTTTTTTCACGTTTTTTGCCACACTATACTATGTCGTTCTTTTCAGTTTACAGGCCTCAATATACTATGATGTCTTTATATCTTGTTATATTAAGACGTTTTTTGATGTTTTCATGCCTTATTAAACTTTGTTGTTTTTTCACAATTTTTGCCATACTATACTATGTCGTTTTTTCACGTTTTTTGCCACACTATACTATGTTGTATTTTTCAGTTTTAAGGCCTCAATATACTATGATGTCTTTATATCTTGTTATGACGTTTTTTGATGTTTTCATGCCTTATTAAACTTTGTTGTTTTTTCACTTTTTTGCCATACTATACTATGTCGTTTTTTTCACGTTTTTTGCCACACTATACTATGTTGTTTTTTTCAGTTTTAAGGCCTCAATATACTATGATGTCTTTATATCTTGTTATATTATGACGTTTTTTGATGTTTTCATGCCTTATTAAACTTTGTTGTTTTTTCACAATTTTTGCCATACTATACTATGTCGTTTTTTCACGTTTTTTGCCACACTATACTATGTCATTTTTTTCAATTTTGAGGCCTCAATATACTATGATGTCTTTATATCTTGTTATATTATGACGTTTTTTGATGTTTTCATGCCTTATTAAACTTTGTTGTTTTTTCACTTTTTTTGCCATACTATACTATGTCGTTTTTTTCACGTTTTTTGCCACACTATACTATGTTGTTTTTTTCAGTTTTAAGGCCTCAATATACTATGATGTCTTTATATCTTGTTATATTATGACGTTTTTTGATGTTTTCATGCCTTATTAAACTTATTTATTTTTTCACAATTTTTGCCATAATACTATGTCGTTTTTTTCATGTTTTTTGCCATACTATACTATGTTGTTTTTTTCAGTTTTCAGGCCTCAATATACTATGATGTCTTTATATCTTGTTATATTATGACGTTTTTTGATGTTTTCATGCCTTATTAAACTTTGTTGTTTTTTCACAATTTTTGCCATACTATACTATGTCGTTTTTTCACGTTTTTTGCCATGCTATACTCTGTCGTTTTTTCACGTTTTTGCCACACTATACAATGTTGTTTTTTTCAGTTTACAGGCCTCAATATACTATGATGTCTTTATATCTTGTTATATTATGACGTTTTTTGATGTTTTCATGCCTTATTAAACTTTGTTATTTTTTCACTTTTTTTGCCATACTATACTATGTCGTTTTTTCACGTTTTTTGCCACACTATACTATGTTGTTTTTTTCAGTTTACAGGCCTCAATATACTATGATGTCTTTATATCTTGTTATATTATGACGTTTTTTGATGTTTTCATGCCTTATTAAACTTTGTTGTTTTTTCACTTTTTTTGCCATACTATACTATGTCGTTTTTTCACGTTTTTTGCCACACTATACTATGTTGTTTTTTGTCAGTTTTCAGGCCTCAATATACTATGATGTCTTTATATCTTGTTATATTATGACGTTTTTTGATGTTTTCATGCCTTATTAAACTTTGTTATTTTTTCAAAATTTTTGCCATACTATACTATGTCGTTTTTTCACGTTTTTTGCCACACTATACTATGTTTGTTTTTTTCAGTTTACAGGCCTCAATATACTATGATGTCTTTATATCTTGTTATATTATGACGTTTTTTGATGTTTTCATGCCTTATTAAACTTTGTTGTTTTTCACTTTTTTGCCATACTATACTATGTCGTTTTTTCACGTTTTTTGCCACACTATACTATGTTGTTTTTTTCAGTTTTCAGGCCTCAATATACTATGATGTCTTTATATCTTGTTATATTATGACGTTTTTTGATGTTTTCATGCCTTATTAAACTTTGTTGTTTTTTTTTCACAATTTTTGCCATACTATACTATGTCGTTTTTTTCACGTTTTTTGCCACACTATACTATGTTGTTTTTTTCAGTTTTAAGGCCTCAATATACTATGATGTCTTTATATCTTGTTATATTATGACGTTTTTTGATGTTTTCATGCCTTATTAAACTTTGTTTTTTTTCACAATTTTTGCCATAATACTATGTCGTTTTTTCACGTTTTTTGCCATACTATACTATGTCGTTTTTTCACGTTTTTTGCCACACTATACTATGTTGTTTTTTTCAGTTTTAAGGCCTCAATATACTATGATGTCTTTATATCTTGTTATATTATGACGTTTTTTGATGTTTTCATGCCTTATTAAACTTTGTTGTTTTTTCACTTTTTTGCCATACTATACTATGTCGTTTTTTCACGTTTTTTGCCACACTATACTATGTTGTTTTTTTCAGTTTACAGGCCTCAATATACTATGATGTCTTTATATCTTGTTATATTATGACGTTTTTTGATGTTTTCATGCCTTATTAAACTTTGTTGTTTTTTCACTTTTTTGCCATACTATACTATGTCGTTTTTTCACGTTTTTTGCCACACTATACTATGTTGTTTTTTTCAGTTTTCAGGCCTCAATATACTATGATGTCTTTATATCTTGTTATATTATGACGTTTTTTGATGTTTTCATGCCTTATTAAACTTTGTTATTTTTTCAAAATTTTTGCCATACTATACTATGTCGTTTTTTCACGTTTTTTGCCACACTATACTATGTTTTTTTTTTCAGTTTTAAGGCCTCAATATACTATGATGTCTTTATATCTTGTTATATTATGACGTTTTTTGATGTTTTCATGCCTTATTAAACTTTGTTATTTTTTCACTTTTTTGCCATACTATACTATGTCGTTTTTTCACGTTTTTTGCCACACTATACTATGTTGTTTTTTTCAGTTTTCAGGCCTCAATATACTATGATGTCTTTATATCTTGTTATATTATGACGTTTTTTGATGTTTTCATGCCTTATTAAACTTTGTTTTTTTTCACAATTTTTGCCATACTATACTATGTCGTTTTTTTCACGTTTTTTGCCACACTATACTATGTTGTTTTTTTCAGTTTTAAGGCCTCAATATACTATGATGTCTTTATATCTTGTTATATTATGACGTTTTTTGATGTTTTCATGCCTTATTAAACTTATTTATTTTTTCACAATTTTTGCCATAATACTATGTCGTTTTTTCACGTTTTTTGCCATACTATACTATGTCGTTTTTTCACGTTTTTTGCCACACTATACTATGTTGTTTTTTTCAGTTTTAAGGCCTCAATATACTATGATGTCTTTATATCTTGTTATATTATGACGTTTTTTGATGTTTTCATGCCTTATTAAACTTTGTTGTTTTTTCACAATTTTTGCCATACTATACTATGTCGTTTTTTCACGTTTTTTGCCACACTATACTATGTTGTTTTTTTCAGTTTTAAGGCCTCAATATACTATGATGTCTTCATATCTTGTTATATTATGACGTTTTTTGATGTTTTCATGCCTTATTAAACTTTGTTGTTTTTTCACAATTTTTGCCATACTATACTATGTCGTTTTTTCATGTTTTTTGCCATACTATACTATGTTGTTTTTTTTCAGTTTTCAGGCCTCAATATACTATGATGTCTTTATATCTTGTTATATTATGACGTTTTTTGATGTTTTCATGCCTTATTAAACTTTGTTGTTTTTTCACAATTTTTGCCATACTATACTATGTCGTTTTTTCACGTTTTTTGCCATGCTATACTCTGTCGTTTTTTCACGTTTTTGCCACACTATACAATGTTGTTTTTTTCAGTTTACAGGCCTCAATATACTATGATGTCTTTATATCTTGTTATATTATGACGTTTTTTGATGGTTTTATGCCTTATTAAACTTTGTTATTTTTTCACTTTTTTGCCATACTATACTATGTCGTTTTTTCACGTTTTTTGCCACACTATACTATGTTGTTTTTTTCAGTTTTAAGGCCTCAATATACTATGATGTCTTTATATCTTGTTATATTATGACGTTTTTTGATGTTTTCATGCCTTATTAAACTTTGTTGTTTTTTCACTTTTTTGCCATACTATACTATGTCGTTTTTTCACGTTTTTTGCCACACTATACTATGTTGTTTTTTTTCAGTTTTCAGGCCTCAATATACTATGATGTCTTTATATCTTGTTATATTATGACGTTTTTTGATGTTTTCATGCCTTATTAAACTTTGTTGTTTTTTCACAATTTTTGCCATAATACTATGTCGTTTTTTCACGTTTTTTGCCATACTATACTATGTCGTTTTTTCACGTTTTTTGCCACACTATACTATGTTGTTTTTTTCAGTTTTAAGGCCTCAATATACTATGATGTCTTCATATCTTGTTATATTATGACGTTTTTTGATGTTTTCATGCCTTATTAAACTTTGTTGTTTTTTCACAATTTTTGCCATACTATACTATGTCGTTTTTTCACGTTTTTTGCCACACTATACTATGTTGTTTTTTTCAGTTTTCAGGCCTCAATATACTATGATGTCTTTATATCTTGTTATATTATGACGTTTTTTGATGTTTTCATGCCTTATTAAACTTTGTTGTTTTTTCACAATTTTTGCCATACTATACTATGTCGTTTTTTCACGTTTTTTGCCACACTATACTATGTTGTTTTTTTCAGTTTTAAGGCCTCAATATACTATGATGTCTTTATATCTTGTTATATTATGACGTTTTTTGATGTTTTCATGCCTTATTAAACTTTGTTGTTTTTTCACAATTTTTGCCATACTATACTATGTCGTTTTTTCACGTTTTTTGCCACACTATACTATGTTGTTTTTTTCAGTTTTAAGGCCTCAATATACTATGATGTCTTCATATCTTGTTATATTATGACGTTTTTTGATGTTTTCATGCCTTATTAAACTTTGTTATTTTTTCACTTTTTTGCCATACTATACTATGTCGTTTTTTCACGTTTTTTGCCACACTATACTATGTTGTTTTTTTCAGTTTTCAGGCCTCAATATACTATGATGTCTTTATATCTTGTTATATTATGACGTTTTTTGATGTTTTCATGCCTTATTAAACTTTGTTGTTTTTTCACTTTTTTGCCATACTATACTATGTCGTTTTTTCACGTTTTTTGCCACACTATACTATGTTGTTTTTTTCAGTTTTAAGGCCTCAATATACTATGATGTCTTTATATCTTGTTATATTATGACGTTTTTTGATGTTTTCATGCCTTATTAAACTTTGTTGTTTTTTCACAATTTTTGCCATACTATACTATGTCGTTTTTTCACGTTTTTTGCCACACTATACTATGTTGTTTTTTTCAGTTTTAGGCCTCAATATACTATGATGTCTTTATATCTTGTTATATTATGACGTTTTTTGATGTTTTCATGCCTTATTAAACTTTGTTGTTTTTTCACTTTTTTGCCATACTATACTATGTCGTTTTTTCACGTTTTTTGCCACACTATACTATGTTGTTTTTTGTCAGTTTTCAGGCCTCAATATACTATGATGTCTTTATATCTTGTTATATTATGACGTTTTTTGATGTTTTCATGCCTTATTAAACTTTGTTATTTTTTCAAAATTTTTGCCATACTATACTATGTCGTTTTTTCACGTTTTTTGCCACACTATACTATGTTTGTTTTTTTCAGTTTACAGGCCTCAATATACTATGATGTCTTTATATCTTGTTATATTATGACGTTTTTTGATGTTTTCATGCCTTATTAAACTTTGTTATTTTTTCACTTTTTTGCCATACTATACTATGTCGTTTTTTCACGTTTTTTGCCACACTATACTATGTTGTTTTTTTCAGTTTTCAGGCCTCAATATACTATGATGTCTTTATATCTTGTTATATTATGACGTTTTTTGATGTTTTCATGCCTTATTAAACTTTGTTGTTTTTTTTCACAATTTTTGCCATACTATACTATGTCGTTTTTTCACGTTTTTTGCCACACTATACTATGTTGTTTTTTTCAGTTTTAAGGCCTCAATATACTATGATGTCTTTATATCTTGTTATATTATGACGTTTTTTGATGTTTTCATGCCTTATTAAACTTTGTTATTTTTTCACAATTTTTGCCATAATACTATGTCGTTTTTTCACGTTTTTTGCCATACTATACTATGTCGTTTTTTCACGTTTTTTGCCACACTATACTATGTTGTTTTTTTCAGTTTTAAGGCCTCAATATACTATGATGTCTTTATATCTTGTTATATTATGACGTTTTTTGATGTTTTCATGCCTTATTAAACTTTGTTGTTTTTTCACAATTTTTGCCATACTATACTATGTCGTTTTTTCACGTTTTTTGCCACACTATACTATGTTGTTTTTTTCAGTTTTAAGGCCTCAATATACTATGATGTCTTCATATCTTGTTATATTATGACGTTTTTTGATGTTTTCATGCCTTATTAAACTTTGTTATTTTTTCACTTTTTTGCCATACTATACTATGTCGTTTTTTCACGTTTTTTGCCACACTATACTATGTTGTTTTTTTCAGTTTTCAGGCCTCAATATACTATGATGTCTTTATATCTTGTTATATTATGACGTTTTTTGATGTTTTCATGCCTTATTAAACTTTGTTGTTTTTTCACAATTTTTGCCATACTATACTATGTCGTTTTTTCACGTTTTTTGCCACACTATACTATGTTGTTTTTTTCAGTTTTAAGGCCTCAATATACTATGATGTCTTTATATCTTGTTATATTAAGACGTTTTTTGATGTTTTCATGCCTTATTAAACTTTGTTATTTTTTCACTTTTTTGCCATACTATACTATGTCGTTTTTTCACGTTTTTTGCCACACTATACTATGTTGTTTTTTTCAGTTTTAAGGCCTCAATATACTATGATGTCTTTATATCTTGTTATATTATGACGTTTTTTGATGTTTTCATGCCTTATTAAACTTTGTTGTTTTTTCACTTTTTTGCCATACTATACTATGTCGTTTTTTCACGTTTTTTGCCACACTATACTATGTTGTTTTTTTCAGTTTTCAGGCCTCAATATACTATGATGTCTTTATATCTTGTTATATTATGACGTTTTTTGATGTTTTCATGCCTTATTAAACTTTGTTGTTTTTTCACAATTTTTGCCATAATACTATGTCGTTTTTTCACGTTTTTTGCCATACTATACTATGTCGTTTTTTCACGTTTTTTGCAACACTATACTATGTTGTTTTTTTCCGTTTTAAGGCCTCAATATACTATGATGTCTTTATATCTTGTTATATTATGACGTTTTTTGATGTTTTCATGCCTTATTAAACTTTGTTGTTTTTTCACAATTTTTGCCATAATACTATGTCGTTTTTTCACGTTTTTTGCCATACTATACTATGTCGTTTTTTCACGTTTTTTGCCACACTATACTATGTTGTTTTTTTCAGTTTTAAGGCCTCAATATACTATGATGTCTTCATATCTTGTTATATTATGACGTTTTTTGATGTTTTCATGCCTTATTAAACTTTGTTATTTTTTCACTTTTTTGCCATACTATACTATGTCGTTTTTTCACGTTTTTTGCCACACTATACTATGTTGTTTTTTTCAGTTTTAAGGCCTCAATATACTATGATGTCTTCATATCTTGTTATATTATGACGTTTTTTGATGTTTTCATGCCTTATTAAACTTTGTTGTTTTTTCACAATTTTTGCCATACTATACTATGTCGTTTTTTCACGTTTTTTGCCATGCTATACTCTGTCGTTTTTTCACGTTTTTGCCACACTATACAATGTTGTTTTTTTCAGTTTACAGGCCTCAATATACTATGATGTCTTTATATCTTGTTATATTATGACGTTTTTTGATGGTTTTATGCCTTATTAAACTTTGTTATTTTTTCACTTTTTTGCCATACTATACTATGTCATTATCATGTTTTTTGCCACACTATATTATGTTGTTTTTTGTCCGTTTTCAGGTCTCAATATACTATGATGTCTTTATATCTTGTTATATTATGACGTTTTTTGATGTTTTCATGCCTTATTAAACTTTGTTATTTTTTCCCTTTTATGCCATACTATACTATGTCGTTTTTCACGTTTTTGCCACACTATACTATGTTGTTTTTTTCAGTTTACAGGCCTCAATATACTATGATGTCATTATATCTTGTTATATTATGACGTTTTTTGATGTTTTCATGCCTTATTAAACTTTGTTGTTTTTTCACAATTTTTGCCATAATACTATGTCGTTTTTTCAAGTTTTTTGCCATACTATACTATGTCGTTTTTTCACGTTTTTTGCCACACTATACTATGTTGTTTTTTTCAGTTTTAAGGCCTCAATATACTATGATGTCTTCATATCTTGTTATATTATGACGTTTTTTGATGTTTTCATGCCTTATTAAACTTTGTTGTTTTTTCACATTTTTGCCATACTATACTATGTCGTTTTTTCACGTTTTTTGCCACACTATACTATGTTGTTTTTTTCAGTTTTCATGCCTCAATATACTATGATGTCTTTATATCTTGTTATATTATGACGTTTTTTGATGTTTTCATGCCTTATTAAACTTTGTTGTTTTTTCACAATTTTTGCCATACTATACTATGTCGTTTTTTTCACGTTTTTTGCCACACTATACTATGTTGTTTTTTTCAGTTTTAAGGCCTCAATATACTATGATGTCTTTATATCTTGTTATATTATGACGTTTTTTGATGTTTTCATGCCTTATTAAACTTTGTTGTTTTTTCACAATTTTTGCCATACTATACTATGTCGTTTTTTCACGTTTTTTGCCACACTATACTATGTTGTTTTTTTCAGTTTTAAGGCCTCAATATACTATGATGTCTTTATATCTTGTTATATTATGACGTTTTTTGATGTTTTCATGCCTTATTAAACTTTGTTGTTTTTTCACAATTTTTGCCATAATACTATGTCGTTTTTTCACGTTTTTTGCCATACTATACTATGTCGTTTTTTCACGTTTTTTGCCACACTATACTATGTTGTTTTTTTCAGTTTTAAGGCCTCAATATACTATGATGTCTTTATATCTTGTTATATTATGACGTTTTTTGATGTTTTCATGCCTTATTAAACTTTGTTGTTTTTTCACAATTTTTGCCATACTATACTATGTCGTTTTTTCACGTTTTTTGCCACACTATACTATGTTGTTTTTTTCAGTTTTAAGGCCTCAATATACTATGATGTCTTCATATCTTGTTATATTATGACGTTTTTTGATGTTTTCATGCCTTATTAAACTTTGTTATTTTTTCACTTTTTTGCCATACTATACTATGTCGTTTTTTCACGTTTTTTGCCACACTATACTATGTTGTTTTTTTCAGTTTTCAGGCCTCAATATACTATGATGTCTTTATATCTTGTTATATTATGACGTTTTTTGATGTTTTCATGCCTTATTAAACTTTGTTGTTTTTTCACAATTTTTGCCATACTATACTATGTCGTTTTTTCACGTTTTTTGCCACACTATACTATGTTGTTTTTTTCAGTTTTAAGGCCTCAATATACTATGATGTCTTTATATCTTGTTATATTAAGACGTTTTTTGATGTTTTCATGCCTTATTAAACTTTGTTATTTTTTCACTTTTTTGCCATACTATACTATGTCGTTTTTTCACGTTTTTTGCCACACTATACTATGTTGTTTTTTTCAGTTTTAAGGCCTCAATATACTATGATGTCTTCATATCTTGTTATATTATGACGTTTTTTGATGTTTTCATGCCTTATTAAACTTTGTTGTTTTTCACTTTTTTGCCATACTATACTATGTCGTTTTTTCACGTTTTTTGCCACACTATACTATGTTGTTTTTTTCAGTTTTCAGGCCTCAATATACTATGATGTCTTTATATCTTGTTATATTATGACGTTTTTTGATGTTTTCATGCCTTATTAAACTTTGTTGTTTTTTCACAATTTTTGCCATACTATACTATGTCGTTTTTTCACGTTTTTTGCCATGCTATACTCTGTCGTTTTTTCACGTTTTTGCCACACTATACAATGTTGTTTTTTTCAGTTTACAGGCCTCAATATACTATGATGTCTTTATATCTTGTTATATTATGACGTTTTTTGATGGTTTTATGCCTTATTAAACTTTGTTATTTTTTCACTTTTTTGCCATACTATACTATGTCGTTATCATGTTTTTTGCCACACTATATTATGTTGTTTTTTGTCCGTTTTCAGGTCTCAATATACTATGATGTCTTTATATCTTACTATACTATGACGTTTTTTGATGTTTTTATGCCTTATTAAACTTTGTTATTTTTTCCCTTTTATGCCATACTATACTATGTCGTTTTTCACGTTTTTGCCACACTATACTATGTTGTTTTTTTCAGTTTACAGGCATCAATATACTATGATGTCTTTATATCTTGTTATATTATGACGTTTTTTGATGTTTTCATGCCTTATTAAACTTTGTTGTTTTTTCACAATTTTTGCCATACTATACTATGTCGTTTTTTCAGGTTTTTTGCCACACTATACTATGTTGTTTTTTTCAGTTTTAAGGCTTCAATATACTATGATGTCTTTATATCTTGTTATATTAAGACGTTTTTTGATGTTTTCATGCCTTATTAAACTTTGTTATTTTTTCACTTTTTTGCCATACTATACTATGTCGTTTTTTCACGTTTTTTGCCACACTATACTATGTTGTTTTTTTCAGTTTTCAGGCCTCAATATACTATGATGTCTTTATATCTTGTTATATTAAGACGTTTTTTGATGTTTTCATGCCTTATTAAACTTTGTTGTTTTTTTCACAATTTTTGCCATAATACTATGTCGTTTTTTCACGTTTTTTGCCATACTATACTATGTCGTTTTTTCACGTTTTTTGCAACACTATACTATGTTGTTTTTTTCCGTTTTAAGGCCTCAATATACTATGATGTCTTTATATCTTGTTATATTATGACGTTTTTTGATGTTTTCATGCCTTATTAAACTTTGTTGTTTTTTCACAATTTTTGCCATACTATACTATGTCGTTTTTTCACGTTTTTTGCCACACTATACTATGTTGTTTTTTTCAGTTTTAAGGCCTCAATATACTATGATGTCTTTATATCTTGTTATATTATGACGTTTTTTGATGGTTTTATGCCTTATTAAACTTTGTTATTTTTTCACTTTTTTGCCATACTATACTATGTCGTTATCATGTTTTTTGCCACACTATATTATGTTGTTTTTTGTCCGTTTTCAGGTCTCAATATACTATGATGTCTTTATATCTTACTATACTATGACGTTTTTTGATGTTTTTATGCCTTATTAAACTTTGTTATTTTTTCCCTTTTATGCCATACTATACTATGTCGTTTTTCACGTTTTTGCCACACTATACTATGTTGTTTTTTTCAGTTTACAGGCCTCAATATACTATAATGTCTTTATATCTTGTTATATTATGACGTTTTTTGATGTTTTCATGCCTTATTAAACTTTGTTGTTTTTTCACAATTTTTGCCATACTATACTATGTCGTTTTTTCACGTTTTTTGCCACACTATACTATGTTGTTTTTTTCAGTTTTCAGGCCTCAATATACTATGATGTCTTTATATCTTGTTATATTATGACGTTTTTTGATGTTTTCATGCCTTATTAAACTTTTTTGTTTTTTCACAATTATTGCCATACTATACCCTGTCGTTTTTTCACGTTTTTGCCACACTATACAATGTTGTTTTTTTCAGTTTACAGGCCTCAATATACTATGATGTCTTTATATCTTGTTATATTATGACGTTTTTTGATGTTTTCATGCCTTATTAAACTTTGTTATTTTTTCACTTTTTTGCCATACTATACTATGTCGTTTTTTCACGTTTTTTGCTACACTATACTATGTTGTTTTTTGTCCGTTTTCAGGTCTCAATATACTATGATGTCTTTATATCTTACTATACTATGACGTTTTTTGATGTTTTCATGACTTATTAAACTTTGTTATTTTTTCACTTTTTTGCCATACTATACTATGTCGTTTTTTCACGTTTTTTGCTACACTATACTATGTTGTTTTTTGTCCGTTTTCAGGTCTCAATATACTATGATGTCTTTATATCTTACTATACTATGACGTTTTTTGATGTTTTTATGCCTTATTAAACTTTGTTATTTTTTCACGTTTTTTGCCACACTATACTATGTTGTTTTTTTCAGTTTACAGGCCTCAATATACTATGATGTCTTTATATCTTGTTATATTATGACGTTTTTTGATGTTTTCATGCCTTATTAAACTTTGTTATTTTTTCACTTTTTTGCCATACTATACTATGTCGTTTTTTCACGTTTTTTGCCACACTATACTATGTTGTTTTTTTCAGTTTACAGGCCTCAATATACTATGATGTCTTTATATCTTGTTATATTATGACGTTTTTTGATGTTTTCATGCCTTATTAAACTTTGTTGTTTTTTCACAATTTTTGCCATACTATACTATGTCGTTTTTTTCACGTTTTTTGCCACACTATACTATGTTGTTTTTTTCAGTTTTAAGGCCTCAATATACTATGATGTCTTTATATCTTACTATACTATGACGTTTTTTGATGTTTTTATGCCTTATTAAACTTTGTTATTTTTTCACAATTTTTGCCATACTATACTATGTCGTTTTTTCACGTTTTTTGCCACACTATACTATGTTGTTTTTTTCAGTTTACAGGCCTCAATATACTATGATGTCTTTATATCTTGTTATATTATGACGTTTTTTGATGTTTTCATGCCTTATTAAACTTTGTTGTTTTTTCACTTTTTTTGCCATACTATACTATGTCGTTTTTTCACGTTTTTTGCCACACTATACTATGTTGTTTTTTGTCAGTTTTCAGGCCTCAATATACTATGATGTCTTTATATCTTGTTATATTATGACGTTTTTTGATGTTTTCATGCCTTATTAAACTTATTTATTTTTTCAAAATTTTTGCCATACTATACTATGTCGTTTTTTCACGTTTTTTGCCACACTATACTATGTTTGTTTTTTTCAGTTTACAGGCCTCAATATACTATGATGTCTTTATATCTTGTTATATTATGACGTTTTTTGATGTTTTCATGCCTTATTAAACTTTGTTATTTTTTCACTTTTTTGCCATACTATACTATGTCGTTTTTTCACGTTTTTTGCCACACTATACTATGTTGTTTTTTTCAGTTTTCAGGCCTCAATATACTATGATGTCTTTATATCTTGTTATATTATGACGTTTTTTGATGTTTTCATGCCTTATTAAACTTTGTTGTTTTTTTTCACAATTTTTGCCATACTATACTATGTCGTTTTTTTGACGTTTTTTTGCCACACTATACTATGTTGTTTTTTTCAGTTTTAAGGCCTCAATATACTATGATGTCTTTATATCTTGTTATATTATGACGTTTTTTGATGTTTTCATGCCTTATTAAACTTTGTTGTTTTTTCACAATTTTTGCCATACTATACTATGTCGTTTTTTTCACGTTTTTTGCCACACTATACTATGTTGTTTTTTTCAGTTTTAAGGCCTCAATATACTATGATGTCTTTATATCTTGTTATATTATGACGTTTTTTGATGTTTTCATGCCTTATTAAACTTATTTATTTTTTCACAATTTTTGCCATAATACTATGTCGTTTTTTCACGTTTTTTGCCATACTATACTATGTCGTTTTTTCACGTTTTTTGCCACACTATACTTTGTTGTTTTTTTCAGTTTTAAGGCCTCAATATACTATGATGTCTTTATATCTTGTTATATTATGACGTTTTTTGATGTTTTCATGCCTTATTAAACTTTGTTGTTTTTTCACAATTTTTGCCATAATACTATGTCGTTTTTTCACGTTTTTTGCCATACTATACTATGTCGTTTTTTTCACGTTTTTTGCCACACTATACTATGTTGTTTTTTTCAGTTTTAAGGCCTCAATATACTATGATGTCTTCATATCTTGTTATATTATGACGTTTTTTGATGTTTTCATGCCTTATTAAACTTTGTTATTTTTTCACTTTTTTGCCATACTATACTATGTCGTTTTTTCACGTTTTTTGCCACACTATACTATGTTGTTTTTTTCAGTTTTAAGGCCTCAATATACTATGATGTCTTTATATCTTGTTATATTATGACGTTTTTTGATGTTTTCATGCCTTATTAAACTTTGTTGTTTTTTCACAATTTTTGCCATACTATACTATGTCGTTTTTTCACGTTTTTTGCCATGCTATACTCTGTCGTTTTTTCACGTTTTTGCCACACTATACAATGTTGTTTTTTTCAGTTTACAGGCCTCAATATACTATGATGTCTTTATATCTTGTTATATTATGACGTTTTTTGATGTTTTCATGCCTTATTAAACTTTGTTATTTTTTCACTTTTTTGCCATACTATACTATGTCGTTTTTTCACGTTTTTTGCTACACTATACTATGTTGTTTTTTGTCCGTTTTCAGGTTTCAATATACTATGATGTCTTTATATCTTACTATACTATGACGTTTTTTGATGTTTTTATGCCTTATTAAACTTTGTTATTTTTTCACAATTTTTGCCATACTATACTATGTCGTTTTTTCACGTTTTTTGCCACACTATACTATGTTGTTTTTTTCAGTTTACAGGCCTCAATATACTATGATGTCTTTATATCTTGTTATATTATGACGTTTTTTGATGTTTTCATGCCTTATTAAACTTTGTTGTTTTTTCACAATTTTTGCCATAATACTATGTCGTTTTTTCAAGTTTTTTGCCATACTATACTATGTCGTTTTTTCACGTTTTTTGCCACACTATACTATGTTGTTTTTTTCAGTTTTAAGGCCTCAATATACTATGATGTCTTCATATCTTGTTATATTATGACGTTTTTTGATGTTTTCATGCCTTATTAAACTTTGTTGTTTTTTCACAATTTTTGCCATACTATACTATGTCGTTTTTTCACGTTTTTTGCCACACTATACTATGTTGTTTTTTTCAGTTTTCAGGCCTCAATATACTATGATGTCTTTATATCTTGTTATATTATGACGTTTTTTGATGTTTTCATGCCTTATTAAACTTTGTTGTTTTTTCACAATTTTTGCCATACTATACTATGTCGTTTTTTCACGTTTTTTGCCACACTATACTATGTTGTTTTTTTCAGTTTTAAGGCCTCAATATACTATGATGTCTTTATATCTTGTTATATTATGACGTTTTTTGATGTTTTCATGCCTTATTAAACTTTGTTGTTTTTTCACAATTTTTGCCATACTATACTATGTCGTTTTTTCACGTTTTTTGCCACACTATACTATGTTGTTTTTTTCAGTTTTCAGGCCTCAATATACTATGATGTCTTTATATCTTGTTATATTATGACGTTTTTTGATGTTTTCATGCCTTATTAAACTTATTTATTTTTTCACAATTTTTGCCATAATACTATGTCGTTTTTTCACGTTTTTTGCCATACTATACTATGTCGTTTTTTCACGTTTTTTGCCACACTATACTATGTTGTTTTTTTCAGTTTACAGGCCTCAATATACTATGATGTCTTTATATCTTGTTATATTATGACGTTTTTTGATGTTTTCATGCCTTATTAAACTTTGTTGTTTTTTCACAATTTTTGCCATACTATACTATGTCGTTTTTTCAGGTTTTTTGCCACACTATACTATGTTGTTTTTTTCAGTTTTAAGGCCTCAATATACTATGATGTCTTTATATCTTGTTATATTATGACGTTTTTTGATGTTTTCATGCCTTATTAAACTTTGTTATTTTTTCACTTTTTTGCCATACTATACTATGTCGTTTTTTCACGTTTTTTGCCACACTATACTATGTTGTTTTTTTCAGTTTTCAGGCCTCAATATACTATGATGTCTTTATATCTTGTTATATTATGACGTTTTTTGATGTTTTCATGCCTTATTAAACTTTGTTGTTTTTTCACAATTTTTGCCATACTATACTATGTCGTTTTTTCACGTTTTTTGCCACACTATACTATGTTGTTTTTTTCAGTTTTAAGGCCTCAATATACTATGATGTCTTTATATCTTGTTATATTAAGACGTTTTTTGATGTTTTCATGCCTTATTAAACTTTGTTATTTTTTCACTTTTTTGCCATACTATACTATGTCGTTTTTTCACGTTTTTTGCCACACTATACTATGTTGTTTTTTTCAGTTTTAAGGCCTCAATATACTATGATGTCTTTATATCTTGTTATATTATGACGTTTTTTGATGTTTTCATGCCTTATTAAACTTTGTTGTTTTTTCACTTTTTTGCCATACTATACTATGTCGTTTTTTCACGTTTTTTGCCACACTATACTATGTTGTTTTTTTCAGTTTTCAGGCCTCAATATACTATGATGTCTTTATATCTTGTTATATTATGACGTTTTTTGATGTTTTCATGCCTTATTAAACTTTGTTGTTTTTTCACAATTTTTGCCATACTATACTATGTCGTTTTTTCACGTTTTTTGCCATACTATACTATGTCGTTTTTTCACGTTTTTTGCCACACTATACTATGTTGTTTTTTTCAGTTTTAAGGCCTCAATATACTATGATGTCTTTATATCTTGTTATATTATGACGTTTTTTGATGTTTTTATGCCTTATTAAACTTTGTTGTTTTTTCACTTTTTTGCCATACTATACTATGTCGTTTTTTCACGTTTTTTGCCACACTATACTATGTTGTTTTTTGTCAGTTTTCAGGTCTCATTATACTATGATGTCTTTATATCTTACTATACTATGACGTATTTATATTTTATTATAATATGACGTTTTTTGATGTTTTTATGCCTTATTAAACATTGTTATTTTTTCACTTTTTTGCCATACTATACTATGTCGTTATCATGTTTTTTGCCACACTATACTATGTTGTTTTTTTCAGTTTACAGGCCTCAATATACTATGATGTCTTTATATCTTGTTATATTATGATGTTTTTTGATGTTTTCATGCCTTATTAAACTTTGTTGTTTTTTCACAATTTTTGCCATACTATACTATGTCGTTTTTTCACGTTTTTTGCCACACTATACTATGTTGTTTTTTTCAGTTTTAAGGCCTCAATATACTATGATGTCTTTATATCTTGTTATATTATGACGTTTTTTGATGTTTTCATGCCTTATTAAACTTTGTTATTTTTTCACTTTTTTGCCATACTATACTATGTCGTTTTTTCACGTTTTTTGCCACACTATACTATGTTGTTTTTTTCAGTTTTCAGGCCTCAATATACTATGATGTCTTTATATCTTGTTATATTATGACGTTTTTTGATGTTTTCATGCCTTATTAAACTTTGTTGTTTTTTTTCACAATTTTTGCCATAATACTATGTCGTTTTTTCACGTTTTTTGCCATACTATACTATGTCGTTTTTTCACGTTTTTTGCCACACTATACTATGTTGTTTTTTTCAGTTTTAAGGCCTCAATATACTATGATGTCTTTATATCTTGTTATATTATGACGTTTTTTGATGTTTTCATGCCTTATTAAACTTTGTTGTTTTTTCACAATTTTTGCCATACTATACTATGTCGTTTTTTCACGTTTTTTGCCACACTATACTATGTTGTTTTTTTCAGTTTTAAGGCCTCAATATACTATGATGTCTTTATATCTTGTTATATTATGACGTTTTTTGATGTTTTCATGCCTTATTAAACTTTGTTATTTTTTCACTTTTTTGCCATACTATACTATGTCGTTTTTTCATGTTTTTTGCCACACTATACTATGTTGTTTTTTGTCAGTTTTCAGGCCTCAATATACTATGATGTCTTTATATCTTACTATACTATGACGTTTTTTGATGTTTTTTTATGCCTTATTAAACTTTGTTATTTTTTCACTTTTTTGCCATACTATACTATGTCGTTTTTCACGTTTTTGCCACACTATACTATGTTGTTTTTTTCAGTTTACAGGCCTCAATATACTATAATGTCTTTATATCTTGTTATATTATGACGTTTTTTGATGTTTTCATGCCTTATTAAACTTTGTTATTTTTTCACTTTTTTGCCATACTATACTATGTCGTTTTTTCACGTTTTTTGCCACACTATACTATGTTGTTTTTTGTCAGTTTTCAGGCCTCAATATACTATGATGTCTTTATATCTTGTTATATTATGATGTATTTTGATGTTTTCATGCCTTATTAAACTTATTTATTTTTTCACAATTTTTGCCATAATACTATGTCGTTTTTTCACGTTTTTTGCCATACTATACTATGTCGTTTTTTCACGTTTTTTGCCACACTATACTTTGTTGTTTTTTTCAGTTTTAAGGCCTCAATATACTATGATGTCTTTATATCTTGTTATATTATGACGTTTTTTGATGTTTTCATGCCTTATTAAACTTTGTTGTTTTTTTTTCACAATTTTTGCCATACTATACTATGTCGTTTTTTTCACGTTTTTTGCCACACTATACTATGTTGTTTTCTTCAGTTTTAAGGCCTCAATATACTATGATGTCTTTATATCTTGTTATATTATGACGTTTTTTGATGTTTTCATGCCTTATTAAACTTATTTATTTTTTCACAATTTTTGCCATAATACTATGTCGTTTTTTCACGTTTTTTGCCATACTATACTATGTCGTTTTTTCACGTTTTTTGCCACACTATACTTTGTTGTTTTTTTCAGTTTTAAGGCCTCAATATACTATGATGTCTTTATATCTTGTTATATTATGACGTTTTTTGATGTTTTCATGCCTTATTAAACTTTGTTGTTTTTTCACGTTTTTTGCCATACTATACTATGTCGTTTTTTCACGTTTTTTGCCACACTATACTATGTTGTTTTTTGTCAGTTTTCAGGCCTCAATATACTATGATGTCTTTATATCTTGTTATATTATGATGTATTTTGATGTTTTCATGCCTTATTAAACTTATTTATTTTTTCACAATTTTTGCCATAATACTATGTCGTTTTTTCACGTTTTTTGCCATACTATACTATGTCGTTTTTTCACGTTTTTTGCCACACTATACTTTGTTGTTTTTTTCAGTTTTAAGGCCTCAATATACTATAATGTCTTTATATCTTGTTATATTATGACGTTTTTTGATGTTTTCATGCCTTATTAAACTTTGTTGTTTTTTTCACAATTTTTGCCATACTATACTATGTCGTTTTTTTCACGTTTTTTGCCACACTATACTATGTTGTTTTTTTCAGTTTTCAGGCCTCAATATACTATGATGTCTTTATATCTTGTTATATTATGACGTTTTTTGATGTTTTCATGCCTTATTAAACTTTTTTGTTTTTTTCACAATTTTTGCCATACTATACTATGTCGTTTTTTCACGTTTTTTGCCACACTATACTATGTTGTTTTTTTCAGTTTACAGGCCTCAATATACTATGATGTCTTTATATCTTGTTATATTATGACGTTTTTTGATGTTTTCATGCCTTATTAAACTTTGTTATTTTTTCACTTTTTTGCCATACTATACTATGTTGTTTTTTTTTCACGTTTTTTGCTACACTATACTATGTTGTTTTTTGTCAGTTTTCAGGTCTCAATATACTATGATGTCTTTATATCTTGTTATATTATGACGTTTTTTGATGTTTTCATGCCTTATTAAACTTTGTTATTTTTTCACTTTTTTGCCATACTATACTATGTCGTTTTTTCACGTTTTTTGCCACACTATACTATGTTGTTTTTTTCAGTTTTCAGGCCTCAATATACTATGATGTCTTATATCTTGTTATATTATGACGTTTTTTGATGTTTTTATGCCTTATTAAACTTTGTTATTTTTTCACGTTTTTTGCCACACTATACTATGTTGTTTTTTTTCAGTTTACAGGCCTCAATATACTATGATGTCTTTATATCTTGTTATATTATGACGTTTTTTGATGTTTTCATGCCTTATTAAACTTTGTTGTTTTTTTTTCACTTTTTTGCCATACTATACTATGTCGTTTTTTCACGTTTTTTGCCACACTATACAATGTTGTTTTTTTCAGTTTACAGGCCTCAATATACTATGATGTCTTTATATCTTGTTATATTATGACGTTTTTTGATGGTTTCATGCCTTATTAAACTTTGTTATTTTTTCACATTTTTTGCCATACTATACTATGTCGTTTTTTCATGTTTTTTGCCACACTATATTATGTTGTTTTTTGTCCGTTTTCAGGTCTCAATATACTATGATGTCTTTATATCTTACTATACTATGACGTTTTTTGATGTTTTTATGCCTTATTAAACTTTGTTATTTTTTCACAATTTTTGCCATACTATACTATGTCGTTTTTTCACGTTTTTTGCCACACTATACTATGTTGTTTTTTTCAGTTTACAGGCCTCAATATACTATGATGTCTTTATATCTTGTTATATTATGACGTTTTTTGATGTTTTCATGCCTTATTAAACTTTGTTGTTTTTTCACAATTTTTGCCATACTATACTATGTCGTTTTTTCACGTTTTTTGCTACACTATACTATGTTGTTTTTTGTCCGTTTTCAGGTTTCAATATACTATGATGTCTTTATATCTTGTTATATTAAGACGTTTTTTGATGTTTTCATGCCTTATTAAACTTATTTATTTTTTCAAAATTTTTGCCATACTATACTATGTCGTTTTTTCACGTTTTTTGCCACACTATACTATGTTGTTTTTTTCAGTTTACAGGCCTCAATATACTATGATGTCTTTATATCTTGTTATATTATGACGTTTTTTGATGTTTTCATGCCTTATTAAACTTTGTTATTTTTTCACTTTTTTGCCATACTATACTATGTCGTTTTTTCACGTTTTTTGCCACACTATACTATGTTGTTTTTTTCAGTTTTAAGGCCTCAATATACTATGATGTCTTTATATCTTGTTATATTATGACGTTTTTTGATGTTTTCATGCCTTATTAAACTTTGTTGTTTTTTTTTCACAATTTTTGCCATACTATACTATGTCGTTTTTTTGACGTTTTTTGCCACACTATACTATGTTGTTTTTTTCAGTTTTAAGGCCTCAATATACTATGATGTCTTTATATCTTGTTATATTATGACGTTTTTTGATGTTTTCATGCCTTATTAAACTTTGTTGTTTTTTTTTCACAATTTTTGCCATACTATACTATGTCGTTTTTTTCACGTTTTTTGCCACACTATACTATGTTGTTTTTTTCAGTTTTAAGGCCTCAATATACTATGATGTCTTTATATCTTGTTATATTATGACGTTTTTTGATGTTTTCATGCCTTATTAAACTTATTTATTTTTTCACAATTTTTGCCATAATACTATGTCGTTTTTTCACGTTTTTTGCCATACTATACTATGTTGTTTTTTCACGTTTTTTGCCACACTATACTTTGTTGTTTTTTTCAGTTTTAAGGCCTCAATATACTATGATGTCTTTATATCTTGTTATATTATGACGTTTTTTGATGTTTTCATGCCTTATTAAACTTTGTTGTTTTTTCACAATTTTTGCCATACTATACTATGTCGTTTTTTCACGTTTTTTGCCACACTATACTATGTTGTTTTTTTCAGTTTTAAGGCCTCAATATACTATGATGTCTTTATATCTTGTTATATTATGACGTTTTTTGATGTTTTCATGCCTTATTAAACTTTGTTGTTTTTTTTTCACAATTTTTGCCATACTATACTATGTCGTTTTTTTCACGTTTTTTGCCACACTATACTATGTTGTTTTTTTCAGTTTTCAGGTCTCAATATACTATGATGTCTTTATATCTTGTTATATTATGACGTTTTTTGATGTTTTCATGCCTTATTAAACTTTGTTTTTTTTTTCACAATTTTTGCCATACTATACTATGTCGTTTTTTCACGTTTTTTGCCACACTATACTATGTTGTTTTTTTTTCACGTTTTTTGCCACACTATACTATGTTGTTTTTTTCAGTTTTAAGGCCTCAATATACTATGATGTCTTCATATCTTGTTATATTATGACGTTTTTTGATGTTTTCATGCCTTATTAAACTTTGTTGTTTTTTCACAATTTTTGCCATACTATACTATGTCGTTTTTTCACGTTTTTTGCCACACTATACTATGTTGTTTTTTTCAGTTTTAAGGCCTCAATATACTATGATGTCTTTATATCTTGTTATATTATGACGTTTTTTGATGTTTCCATGCCTTATTAAATTTTGTTGTTTTTTCACAATTTTTGCCATACTATACTATGTCGTTTTTTCACGTTTTTTGCCACACTATACTATGTTGTTTTTTTCAGTTTACAGGCCTCAATATACTATGATGTCTTTATATCTTGTTATATTATGACGTTTTTTGATGTTTTCATGCCTTATTAAACTTTGTTGTTTTTTTTCAAAATCTTTGCCATACTATACTATGTCGTTTTTTCACGTTTTTTGCCACACTATACTATGTTGTTTTTTTCAGTTTTAAGGCCTCAATATACTATGATGTCTTCATATCTTGTTATATTATGACGTTTTTTGATGTTTTCATGCCTTATTAAACTTTGTTGTTTTTTCAAAATTTTTGCCACACTATACTATGTTGTTTTTTTTCAGTTTTCAGGCCTCAATATACTATGATGTCTTTATATCTTGTTATATTATGACGTTTTTTGATGTTTTCATGCCTTATTAAACTTTGTTGTTTTTTTTTCACAATTTTTGCCATACTATACTATGTCGTTTTTTTCACGTTTTTTGCCACACTATACTATGTTGTTTTTTTTCAGTTTAAAGGCCTCAATATACTATGATGTCTTTATATCTTGTTATATTATGACGTTTTTTGATGTTTTCATGCCTTATTAAACTTATTTATTTTTTCAAAATTTTTGCCACACTATACTATGATGTCTTTATATCTTACTATACTATGTCGTTTTTTCACGTTTTTTGCCATACTATACTATGTCGTTTTTTCACGTTTTTTGCCACACTATACTTTGTTGTTTTTTTCAGTTTTAAGGCCTCAATATACTATGATGTCTTTATATCTTGTTATATTATGACGTTTTTTGATGTTTTCATGCCTTATTAAACTTTGTTGTTTTTTCACAATTTTTGCCATACTATACTATGTCGTTTTTTCACGTTTTTTGCCACACTATACTATGTTGTTTTTTTCAGTTTTAAGGCCTCAATATACTATGATGTCTTCATATCTTGTTATATTATGACGTTTTTTGATGTTTTCATGCCTTATTAAACTTTGTTGTTTTTTCAAAATTTTTGCCACACTATACTATGATGTCTTTATATCTTACTATACTATGTTGTTTTTTTCAGTTTTCAGGTCTCATTATACTATGATGTCTTTATATCTTGTTATATTATGACGTTTTTTGATGTTTTCATGCCTTATTAAACTTTGTTATTTTTTCACTTTTTTGCCATACTATACTATGTCGTTATCATGTTTTTTGCCACACTATACTATGTTGTTTTTTGTCAGTTTTCAGGTCTCATTATACTATGATATCTTTATATCTTACTATACTATGACGTTTTTTGATGTTTTTATGCCTTATTAAACTTTGTTATTTTTTCACTTTTTTGCCATACTATACTATGTCGTTTTTCACGTTTTTTGCCACACTATACTATGTTGTTTTTTTCAGTTTACAGGCCTCAATATACTATGATGTCTTTATATCTTGTTATATTAAGACGTTTTTTGATGTTTTCATGCCTTATTAAATTTTGTTGTTTTTTCACAATTTTTGCCATACTATACTATGTCGTTTTTTCACGTCTTTTGCCATACTATACTCTGTCATTTTTTCATGTTTTTGCCACACTACACTATGTTGTTTTCTTCAGTTTTAAGGCCTCAATATACTATGATGTCTTTATATCTTGTTATATTATGACGTTTTTTAATGTTTCCATGCCTTATTAAATTTTGTTGTTTTTTCACAATTTTTGCCATACTATACTATGTCGTTTTTCACGTTTTTTGCCACACTATACTATGTTGTTTTTTTCAGTTTACAGGCCTCAATATACTATGATGTCTTTATATCTTGTTATATTATGACGTTTTTTGATGTTTTCATGCCTTATTAAACTTTGTTGTTTTTTCAAAATCTTTGCCATACTATACTATGTCGTTTTTTCAGGTTTTTTGCCACACTATACTATGTTGTTTTTTTCAGTTTACAGTCCTCAATATACTATGATGTCTTTATATCTTGTTATATTATGACGTTTTTTGATGGTTTCATGCCTTATTAAACTCAATTGTTTTTTCAAAACTTTTGCCATACTATACTATGTCGTTTTTTCATGTTTTTTGTCACACTATACTATGTTGTTTTTTTCAGTTTACAGGCCTCAATATACTATGATGTCTTTATATCTTGTTATATTATGACGTTTTTTGATATTTTCATGCCTTATTATACTTTGTATTTTTTTCACGTTTTTTGCCATACTATACTATGTCGTTTTTTCACGTTTTTTGCCACACTATACTATGTTGTTTTTTGTCAGTTTTCAGGTCTCATTATACTATGATATCTTTATATCTTACTATACTATGACGTTTTTTGATGTTTTTATGCCTTATTAAACTTTGTTATTTTTTCACTTTTTTGCCACACTATACTATGTCGTCTTTTCACGTTTTTTGCCACACTATACTATGATGTCTTTATATCTTGTTATATTATGACGTTCTTTGATGTTTTCATGTCTTATTAAACTTTGTTGTTTTTTCACAATTTTTGCCATACTATACTATGTCATTTTTTCCAATTTTTGCCATACTATAATATATAATTTTTTTCAGTTTTCAGGCCTCAATATACTATGATGTTTTTATATCTCATTATACTATGATGTTTTTATATCTCATTATACTATGACGTTTTTTGATGTTTTCATGCCTTACTAAACTTTGTCGTTTTTTCACGTTTTTGCCACACTATACTATGTTGTTCTTTTCAGTTTACAGGCCTCAATATACTATGATGTCTTTATATCTTGTTATATTATGACGTTTTTTGATGTTTTCATGTCTTATTAAACTTTGTTGTTTTTTCACAATTTTTGCCATACTATACTATGTCATTTTTTCCAATTTTTGCCATACTATAGTATATAATTTTTTTCAGTTTTCAGGTCTCAATATACTATGATGTCTTTATATCTTATTATACTATGACGTTTTTTGATGTTTTTATGCCTTATTAAACTTTGTTATTTTTTCACTTTTTTTGCCACACTATACTATGTTGTTTTTTTCAGTTTTCAGGCCTCAATATACTATGATGTCTTTATATCTTGTTATATTATGACGTTCTTTGATGTTTTTGAGCCATACTATACTATGTTGTTTTTTCACGTTTTTTGCCATGCTATACTATGTCATTTTGTTCAATTTTCAGGCCTCAATATACTATGACGTATTTATATTTTATTATAATATGACGTTTTTTGATGTTTTTATGCCATACTATACTATGTCGTTTTTTCACGTTTTTGCCACACTATACTATGTTGTTTTTTTCAGTTTTAAGGCCTCAATATACTATGATGTCTTTATATCTTGTTATATTATGACGTTTTTTGATGTTTTCATGCCTTATTAAACTTTGTTTTTTTTTTCACAATTTTTGCCATACTATACTATGTCGTTTTTTCACGTTTTTGCCACACTATACTATGTCGTTTTTTCACGTTTTTGCCACACTATACTATGTTGTTCTTTTCAGTTTACAGGCCTCAATATACTATGATGTCTTTATATCTTGTTATATTATGATGTATTTTGATGTTTTCATGCCTTATTAAACTTTGTTGTTTTTTCACAATTTTTGCCATACTATACTATGTCGTTTTTTCACGTTTTTTGCCACACTACACTGTGTTGTTTTTTGTCAGTTTGCAGGTCTCAATATACTATGATATCTTTATATCTTACTATACTATGACGTTTTTTGATGTTTTTATGCCTTATTAAACTTTGTTATTTTTTCACGTTTTTTGCCATACTATACTATGTCATTTTGTTCAATTTTCAGGCCTCAATATACTATGACGTATTTATATTTTATTATAATATGACGTTTTTTGATGTTTTTATGCCATACTATACTATGTCGTTTTTTCACGTTTTTGCCACACTATACTATGTTATTTTTTTCAGTTTACAGGCCTCAATATACTATGCTGTCTTTATATCTTGTTATATTATGACGTTTTTTGATGTTTTCATGCCTTATTAAACTTTGTTTTTTTTTTCACAATTTTTGCCATACTATACTATGTCGTTTTTTCACGTTTTTGCCACACTATACTATGTCGTTTTTTCACGTTTTTGCCACACTATACTATGTTGTTCTTTTCAGTTTACAGGCCTCAATATACTATGATGTCTTTATATCTTGTTATATTATGATGTATTTTGATGTTTTCATGCCTTATTAAACTTTGTTGTTTTTTCACAATTTTTGCCATACTATACTATGTCGTTTTTTCACGTTTTTTGCCACACTATACTATGTCGTTTTTTCACGTTTTTTGCCACACTACACTGTGTTGTTTTTTGTCAGTTTTCAGGTCTCAATATACTATGATATCTTTATATCTTACTATACTATGACGTTTCTTGATGTTTTTATGCCTTATTAAACTTTGTTATTTTTTCACTTTTTTGCCATACTATACTATGTCGTTTTTTCACGTTTTTTGCCACACTATACTATGTTGTTTTTTTCAGTTTTCAGGCCTCAATATACTATGATGTCTTTATATCTTGTTATATTATG
This sequence comes from Seriola aureovittata, assembly GCF_021018895.1. Lineage (NCBI taxonomy): Eukaryota > Metazoa > Chordata > Actinopteri > Carangiformes > Carangidae > Seriola > Seriola aureovittata. The sequence continues at coordinate 3,370,102 of NC_079367.1, read as the reverse complement.
TCTTTTTATGTTTTTATGCCTTATTTTACCGTGTTTTTTTTTATTTTTTATTTTTGCATAGCATACTATGCTGTTCTTTTGACTTTTTATGCCTAACTATATTGTGACATTTTTTGATTTTTCATGCCTAACGATACCATGACGTTTTGTGATGTTTTTATGCCTCATTATACTTTCTGTTTGTTCAAATTTTTTTCTATACTATACTATGTACTTTTTCAATTTTTCATCATATTATACTATGTTGTGTTTTTCACTCTCTCAAGGCCTTACTATACTATGACTTCTTTATACCTTTCCATACTATGACGTTTTTTTATGCCATATTCTACCATGTTGTTTTTACTTTTTTTGTCATATCATACTATGTTGTTCTTTTCACTCTTAAGGCCTTACTATACCATGACGTCCTTATACCCCAATATACTCTGGTAGTGGTTTTTATTTTCACTTTTTTGCCATACGATACTTTTTTGAGTTTTTTTGACTTTTTATGCCTAACTTCATTATGACATTTTTTTGCCATATTATACTATCATTGTCTTGCCTTGCTATATTATGACGTTTTTATGCCCTATTATACGATGACGTTTTTGCCTTACTATATTATAAAGTTTTTAAAAAATGTTTATGCCTTATTATACCATGACGTTTTTTTTTAACTTTCTATGCCTTACTATATTATGATGTTTCTATGGCTTTTTATGCCTCACTATTCTAAAACATTTTATGCTTTACTATACCATGATGTTTTTTTACTTTGATGCCTTACTATACTATGATGTTTCTATTTCTTTTTGTCTTATTATATTGACTTTTTTATGACTTTTTATGCTTATTATACTATGACGTTTATTGCCTTACTATATTATGACGTTCCTATGCTTTTTAAGCCTGATTATACTATCACGTTTTCTATACCTTTTAATGCCTTACTATACTATGACATTTTTTATGCCTTACAACCAAAAAAGGGACACAACACGAGTTGGTATATAAAGTTAAAATAATTTATTTACAGAAAGGTAAATGAGGTTCAGACAGACCAACAACTAAAAACACAAACAAAAGAAAGGCCACAGCCACCATGAGGTCTGTCGGGAGCGTGGGATCACCAACGATACCAACAGCCAGAGTGCGAACAGAGAGGGCAGCCAGAGAGAGAGCAACCCAACAGGACTGAATGTGGACTTCTTCATGGAGCACAACGGGCCCAGTTGTAGCACATCAGGCTGATGAGATCCATTCATTCAGCACCTGAAAAGGTAAAACAAAATAAAAACAGGCTTATGGGGCTCTAGCTCTTTAACCAAAATCATTTGACAAAGGGTTGTATAATAAGATATAACAAGACTCCAATAAAAACATTTTCATTTTTATGACATTTTATTTATTCACTCATTTACAGTATATAATTTAGTTTTGTTGAGTGGAATAAAGGGAACGGCAACTAGCATGTCTCCATATATAATGTTTTAAATATCCAGTCAGAAATAACTTAAAATAAAGATACATTTTAATATGGATAACAACATTGTTAATGTTGAGACATTAGATGTTTATTCAGAAAGAATAAATTAAACTCATCATGCAAACATACACTATACAAAGAGATGTCACTGTAAATGTGCATTTACTGACATTTTAAGATTTTTCTACCAAAACGATTTATCATGCATGAATACAAGTATACTGTTTGACGGATCAATCAGTTAGACATACAATGCATTTAGAAAGTATTCAGGCCATTTTTATATTTCCTCATTTATTATTCTTTTTCTTTCTACCAAAACGAGTTGTATGTACAAGTGCACATAGTATACATCAGACCTCACCATAGAGAAACCCATAAATCAGTTAGACATACAATGCATTTAGAAAGTATTCAGGCCCTTTTTTTTTTTTTATTTTTTTTTTTCCATTTTCTTATCTATTATTCTTATGAAGAGCTAGCTTGCACCTACTAGCTAGCGGGCCATGCACCCAGCATGCAAGCTAGCAGCCGGGGGAGACCCAGATTCCTATATCTAGAGCGAACTGGGATGACATTGCACATTTTATGGTTCTCCCTTTGGTTTCTTACTTAAGAGCACAGTGCAGCATGTTCACAATTATTCACCAGTTTGTTCTGGGGCAAAGGAATAACAAATGTGAATTCTTAAAAAGGGTTGGACCTATTAAGATAATCAAGTAAACTTGAAAATGAAAATGTAATTCCATGATAGCAATGTAATTTTTCACATGTTGTAGGATTACACTGGACTTGATTTGATGAATATGAGCAGAGCAGCAGTAGCAGTCAGCAGGACATTTCCAGGGATAGATGAGTGGAGCTGAGAGAATGAAAGAAGAAAAGAGGAGGGAATGTGAACAGACTGATCAGGAGTAGATCAAATAAAATACTGTCTGATAATATTACAGTACATGTCCATGTTGTTTATCCTATGATGCCATTCTTTAAAGAAATGTAATATCAGGGTAAATGTTCTTCTGTAATATTCAGTTAAGAGTCATGAAGACATTTACTTGGCCTGGTTGTGGATCCATGTCTGTTCAGTTAGAGCAGCACATTATGGTCCGTTTTATTTATTTCGTTTAGCGCTCCTTAAATTGACCGCTTCAGCCAGTACGCTTCAAAACATTTACTTTGAAGGCGAGCTATCCGTTTCCGGCTCTCTACTTCCTTGTTCAATTCTCATTACAAATGGGATAATCGATCAAGCTGACGTTTATCCGCGATGAATTTCATTGCACATCTTTATTCAGCTGAAAATGTTGCATGTTTGTTTGTGCTGTTCACTTTGATAATATAAATGTATTATTTTGTTGTATCAACCGGAAGTTCAAGCTATCGGAGTTTTCCCCTTGAAAGCTAAATTCTTTAAATTAGTGAAATATACATTTTAAATTCAAATTGTATTATATTTCCCTTCAATAAAACTCAGTGGTTTAGTTTTTTTTTGTAAATTTCAGTACTTTCATGCGTCCACGTAGGCTTTATTTTGAAAATCGTAACCGGAACAAGTTTTGTAACGTTATCCGCCTTGACACAACTAGTACTAGTCCAGTGCAGTGATGTCGGCGTTGCAGTGCCTCGTAGCGGGAGCAGTTTGCTTTTATGTGATAGTGTACTACGGTGTGTTTAGAGGAGTGGGATGCTCGAGTCCAGTGAAGCTAAAGGGGAAGACGGCCATTGTTACAGGTAAATGAGAACTCACCTGTCTGCTTCTGCCGGCATGTAGCTTTCATGGTGCTGCTCATGTAAACAGTAGGAGCGTCGCTGTTTTCTCAAGCACTTGCCCAAATGTTATTCTGTCACAAAGCTGTTGTGAATCAGCTTTCAAACTGATACACCGACAAAAATATATAAAAATTTAACATTAGACCAAACAAACACAGCTGGCCGGCAAAGTCGAAGTTACAGTAATGGCCGCTAGGTGTCTTAAAAGTTTGGCTAAGAAACCTGAATAGATGTTTGTATGATTACACTGGATTTGACCTAAAGCATACGAACATGCAGGAGAACGGCACAATAAACATGACTTGATTAAATACAGTGAAATAAACTAGTCACTCATAAAAGGTGAAATGACAAACAGCTCAACTGTAGCGCAAACAGCACGAGCTCAGGACGAAAAACACTCAACACACCTGTGTCAGATTCCCAATTCTATTAGCACACCTGTACCACACCTCAAAATCCAAAACAAAAACAAGGGGAGACCACACAAATAATTCAGGTTTAAAAGCAAATAAGATTTAATTGAACTAATAACAAGCAAAACACAAACTTAAGGTGGGACATGTATATCAGTTATTACATCAGTGGTGTGTGGAAGAGTGAAACAGATAATCAATAAAGTGAGGAAAATAAAGCTCACCCAAACCAGAGTCCTGCTTGCTGGAGGAGAGAGGAAGAACTGATTTCTCCAGCCCTTTATATAACATTCAGGAGAATTGTGTTCAGGTGTGCCTCTACTCCCCTGAGACACCTCCCACAAGCAGTGAGTGGGAGGGGTTGTCACACTATAAATAATAATAAATATATATGAATGTGAAACTCTCTCTAGTTCGTATATTCCTCATTACCTATGAAGTAAAGTTTTCATCCTTAAGATCCAAGACTATTAATTTTAGTCTCTTCATATACGGATCCAGCTCAACAGTGGGCGATTTAAGCCTGTTTCTAATATAACTAGGCTCATTTGTTTCATAATTTGTTTGTCATTGAGTGGAAAAATTGCTATGGGAGAGTGTTACCTACATTTATTCTATTACTTGGGTCTTGTATTTTATTGTATCATATTGTATTGTATTTTTATTTTCTGTATAGCTTTAATCCTTTGTGCATTTGTTGTCAGGTAAAGCAACATTATTATTATTATTAATAATAATTAGGTGTCACTGAGTTCAGCATGGTGCCTTTTTTTTCCGCCCCCTCACAGGAAGCAACACTGGCATCGGCAAGGCCACAGCTCTGGATCTGGCAAAGAGAGGAGCCAGGGTGATCCTGGCCTGCCGCAACAAGGAGAAAGCTGAGGCTGCTGCTTTTGACATCCGCAGAGTAAGTAAGCTGCGAAGAAGACACCGCGTCAACTGCCCATCAAGGTCACTGAGTCCGCTTCACATGTCGGCAGATTAACTGATCTCATATATCGTAACTATACAGCATAGTGCAGATGCACCCATAGATTTGATATCAGCCTCATTTTACATTTACATTTTTTCATCAGGTAATTTCTGCTAAATATGTGTATAACAGCCAGACTTACCCAGAATCCTTTTGGGTTTTTTTTTCAGGAGAGCGGGAACAATCAGGTGGTGTTCATGCAGTTGGATCTGGCGAGTCTAAAGTCCGTGCGCAGTTTTGCTGAAACCTTCCTGAAGACCGAGCCCAGACTGGACCTCCTCATCAACAACGCAGGTGAGGATGTTGAAATATGATGGAATATTCCTTTACGTGGTCCATATTTTATTTTTTTTTTTAATTCTTACATAAAAAACTAAACAAAAAAGGTGTAGTTAAAGGAAACAAAATCAGTTATATTTGACTTGACCACAACTGAGGCACAGTGAGTGATTGAAGCAGCTGTGTAAAGATGCCTACAGACAATCATCAGTCTTACTAGTTTATTCTAGGCCACACTGTGCGACAAGGATCTAATAAACTCAGGTACTACATCCAGTTTGATGTGTATCGCCCGTACAATGATTAACACCTGAATCGTACCTGCAACGCAAGTCAATCTGCAAGAAACGTCATCAGCATGTTTCGTCCATCTGCGCCGTTACGGTGGTAAACAATGAATCTGGGCAGGAATCGAGCCCGTGCAATAGTGGTATTTGTGCGTATGGAAATAAATCCAAAGAAGAAGAGAAGGAGAATGTGGACCTGGTCGCGGCGAAGGGAAACTTTGGATGCCAATTTTACAAAGAGAGCTTGAGGTAAGTGTTTTTTAACATACATAAACGTACGTTGTTCCAGGCAAGACCGTGACAACAGCCATATTTGAATCTCTCTCACAGTGCGACGTAGGATGACTGTCTGGAGCCACGAGCAGTCGTCTTTCATCTGGGACAGCCCTAAGTCGCACAGTGTATACATGCTATATAATACACACTGTATGTTTCAGGTGTGATGGGTCCAGGGCGCACTGAGGACGGCTTCGGCGCAGCGTTCGGGGTGAACCACCTGGGTCACTTCCTGCTCACCAACCTCCTCCTGGAGCGGCTGCAGCAGTGCGGTCCCAGCCGCGTGGTCACCGTGGCCGCGCTGCTGCACCGATTCGGAAACATCGACTTCCCTCTGCTGGCCTCCAAGAAAGACTTAGTGTCGGGTCAGTCCACCTGGCACGACTTCCAAGCTTACTGCTGCAGCAAGCTGTGTAATGTGCTCTTCACCCGGGAGCTGGCCAACAGGCTGGAGGGCACCAGCGTCACCTGCTACAGCCTGCACCCAGGTCAGTGGACACCTCACATTTCAGAATTAGGATTTTTAAAGGCTTGAAAAATAATTATCACTCGCCTCTGCTGTTTGACAGTTTCCAGTCAGTTGCACCTCTGACCACACACCATAACAACCTTCACCTGTTGTTTCTTAAAGGGCCTGTATAGTATGAAGGTGACAGACAACTTGTAGGCCGAGCCGTGTTTTACAGTAAACATGGAGCCTTTCACCCAAGCTTCACATCTCTGCTCTTCCCAGGAGTCATCTACACAGAACTATGTCGCGGTCTGAGCCTGTGGCTGCAGCTCCTCATGATGCCCTTTGCCAAGCTGTTCTTCATGAACTCAGAGGGGGGGTCCCAGACCACCCTGCACTGCGCCCTGCAGGAGGGCATTGAGCCTCTCAGCGGACGCTACTTCTCTAACTGCGCGCTGCAGCAAGTGGGAGCCAAAGGACGAGACGACGCCCTGGCGAAGAAGCTGTGGGAGGTGAGTGAGAGGTTAACCAGGTTGTCATGACAGACAGAAACCTGATCCAGGAGCTGCAAAGACTGGATCAACGCTCAACTGTTGGTTCCTTTAAAGCGCTGGTTTCTTATGGTCACATACATGAATAATGTAAGTACACAGCCTTACACTTGTGCCTCCTGTTTATCAAATGACAGTTTGAAATGTCATGGCTGCACTTGTGGTTGAACCACTTTAATGCTCTCTATCGGGGCCCCTTCCTCAGACTTGATTACTGACAAGCTTCAAATGCACAGGTGTGGTTTATATAATAATCTACAGTAAGTACAGATGTTGATCCAAGTGGGGATAATGCAAAAGATCAGACATGTTGACTGAGTCGTTATAGGGCCTTGTGTGATTAAGCTCTAGTGCTTCTTCTGGGACATTCATATCATATTGACATTGATGTATTTGTCAGTAGTTTTTCACTGTGAGTGGCCAAACAAGCTGACGTGTCGAAGAAGAAAACTGCTCTGGGTAAATGTGACATTCGTTCCTGTGCTCTAAGTCGATGGTGCCGGCAGCTTAGGGACACAGTAAGGTGCTAAACAATATGTTTGCACAGTTAATTCGAGTACTATCCACAACTGTCTGCAAACCACACCACATCTCTTGTGGAATAGTTTAAAGTAAAAAACTAGAACACAGCTAATATGATATCTGACGCGCTAGTTCATCTGAAGTTTCTATAGTTTTGAAATGATGAAATGTCTGTGGGATTTTTGCCACAACGAGAGACGTCTGATGGAAAATGTTTAGCTCTTATTAACTGTAAATCTGTGCTGATTAAACCTGTATTAATACCTGTAGGGGTCTTCATAACATTACATTTGGTACATTGTCTACTTGTATATTAAAACAAAATGGACATTTTCTCTAGTGCTCTGGTTTTCTGTGGTTGTAGATGCTCTTCATACTCTGCTGTTGGGCAGTGTTAATGGGTCTGTTGAGTTTCACCTGTGCTCATAAAGTTAGTTCATTGATGAGCCAGTACAAAGTGACAACAGAGAACAAATAACAGATTCACAATCTGCTTCACAGCTTCATAATTCTGTCTGTAACTTGTTTTACCCCAAAAGGAGGAGGAGGAGGGCTGTGACACTCCTCAACCATGACGGCTATCATTCACAGATTTCAGCTTTTCAAAATACATCACTCAAAAAGAACAGTATTCAGAATGACTCGTACCTACAGCAGATATAATTTTGAATAAAACCAAAGACACCATGCAGAGGTGAGGATGCTGAATGCAGTTATTAATTGTTTAGCAACACAAGAAAACATGTTTTCTGTAGGGAAGGATTAGAAGTGACATGTCGATGTGCTGGACATTAAAGGACTGGAGTGAGGTCAGGATGAGATGGAGGTATTACTGTTTACTCCCAGTGAGTAGGAAGTGTGTTTAAACTTCATTCAGTCCGACACGGTTACAATTAAAACACACTTTGCGTTCTTCAAGTCTTTGTCAGTCAACTTGTTTCTTTTACCACTTTCACCACCTTTCACGTTTTCTTCTAAGCCCCGTGCAGCGATGAGGAGGCGGGTGGTGTTTTTTATTATTACTGCTTTCATTGCCCAACAAAATTAATAAACGGTAAATGAAAAAAAAATTACATTTCTTACACAGTAGTAAAAGGACGGTAATTTCTTCCTGGAAGTCGAGTTAGAGATGCCGTACAGACGTGACATGAAAAGAAAAGATTAGGAACAACATAACAAAAGAGAAAGGCCATATATGAAGCTCTGGTTAGGAGCCAAAACATACCCAGCATTCTTGAGATGTTTTCAGTTGTTTTGTTAATTTCCACTACACTGTGCTTGAAAAGAAAAAAACAGCAAACAAGTATAGCAAGTATATATATATATATATAAAAAAAGTGCAATAAAATAGTGTAAATACCTTTTTTGGCTCAGCTACACCCTGGGTGTGAAAGACTTTTTTTTTTTTTTTATCATAACATTTAAGTTATCAAAAAAGTCACATAACTTCTATCATTTGTCATTTTTATGTTATCAGTTCAAGAATATGCCAATAAAGCCATAGTTGAAAAATGTATTTGATGCTTTATATGCTAAAGAAATAAAATGGAAAAGGCAGTAAACTAACCTGGAATCGACACATTCATTATGCCTTCTGGTGTATTATGACATTTTCTGTTGCAGTGAGATTGTTGTGTATAATATAATGTGTCGAGACATACTTTTGGAGTTACTAAAAATTCATGTGATAGCAACAGATTTCATACAGAGTCTAATGCTGTTCAATTAAATTATATATAAACTTTCAGGACATTAATGTTCAGGATATAAGGAAGAGGAGACATTAAAAAAGAAACTGTAAGTACTAAAAAATCAAAAATGAACCTCCTGTAAATATATTCAGTTTGTTCATAATGCAGTTTATTTTGTCACTAATCTGTGTTTATAGTTTACTAACTTATATTTTTTCTCTAAGTGGTATTTTTTGGACATAAGCCTGCTCTTATCATTTAATTTCATCTACATTTCCCTCCTAATAAGACAAAAACCATTTCAATCCATTTGAAACTGTCAACGCCCAGTTTATCCACAAGGTGGCAGTAGCGTAGCACGGCTCCAACGGGGTGTCATCATGCTGTGCCTTGGCTGTTGTTGCTTGGAGCAAGGTTGTTGAGGACCTTAACCCAGCAGACCTATGGATTCTGTTCATTATGAGCACTGATTATTAACACAGGTAGGCATGAAAGCCAGGTCAGTTGAGTGTGTTAAGAGAGGTGCTCTTGTAATTACTCAGTAGGACATTCTTCTGCACAGGCTTCTCCTTTAACCTCAGTGTTGGTGGGGAGAAACACACTTCCACAATCGATTCCTATCTCCTCCTGGCTTCAACTATCCCTCTGTCCCCTGCCGTGCCCCCCCCCCCCCCCCCCCCCCCCCCCCCCCCGCTTTCTCTGCTGCATGTTGAAAGGACCTGTGGTAAACTTGAATCCTCCTTGAGTCGCAGCTTTAATGACAACCTTTTCTGTATCACTGCGCCGCGCCACCCTTGTTCCAGCAAACGCTGGAGTAAACAGTTACACCCAAAGAGGTCACTAGGTTCAGTATCAACCCAAACAAGAATACAAAGTTTAACACAAGACGTTCCAGTGAATCAAGATCTGTGGACGACCCTAACAAACGGACAGTGACAGAGAGAAGACATCGTTTCTGGAAATAGATGTTGCCGTTAAGTTTTTTTAATTGTCATTTTTAAATGCTGCAGAAATGTCAAAGACATCTCAAAACCTCAGCAAACGAAACAAAACATCTCTGCATGGGTAGATTCTTCTTAAAGTAAGAAAAAGAAAAAATATGCTTTTTCATCATTCAGGTGGACGAACCTTCTACTGGACTATTAAAGGATTTACAACCGTACACCTTGAACTTTGAAAAGTCTTAATCATGGAAGGTTTTCTTCTTGTCTTGGTCTAGCAGCAGCTGTTTGAACATTGCGTGGCAGGGCAGGATGGTGTTTGTGGCTCAGCAGGGTAGAAAAGGATCGGACTCGTAGGGTCGGTGGTATGAAACCCGGTCCTCCTCTCCACGCGTCGTCTTCGTTCCCCTGTGGGAATGAGCTCCATCCATTGTTGTCTGTCTTTGGTAACACGTTTAGCCCTCCCCCAAACTTAAGCTCATTGTGGCTACCTAATCCATCACAGTCCTGTTCTTGCTGGTTTTCTTGTTTCTGTGGGATGTGATTTGCTTCCATTCAAAGTACATGACCCAACCATGCCCAAGGTTTTCTTTCTGAGTTTCTACCTGTTTTCTTCTCTGTCTGTCTGTCTCTCTGTCTGTCTGTCTGTCTGTTGTGGTAGTTAATGGAGAGGATGGCTTGGTCGAGTTTAAGTCTTCGGGCTGAATGCCTCTGGGTTTATCTGCTGTGGTCTGGGACATGATCCAATCAATGGGGAGTAGGAAGAAGATTGAAGGGAGGATGCCACCTTGTCTCGCTCCAGACTGAATGGGGAAATACTCAGAAAGGGTTTTGCCCAACTCTACATTCAAAGTGTTGATACAAGGCTCGGATTATGGGTCTGAACTTTGGAAGACTTCCCGAGCTTGAGCATGATTTTGTTACGGAAACTACAAAGCGATCTGTCCGTACGTATTTATATTCATGGAACTTTTCTCATTATTATTTTACGCCGTGAGTCCTGCTGTAGGAAAAGTTGTACAAGCTAAAGAACTTTGTCTCTATTTTCTCCATGATTTGTACAAGATGACAGATTTTTTTTTTCAAGGAAACTTGCCAGAAAATTATTAAAAAAAAAGAAAAAATAATTTTTACGCCAACATGGAGATCCAAATGCTGTTTCAAAGTCATTTCCATGTTACCAGGAATAAAATTCTGGGGAAGAAAAATTATAAAATCCTTCACTAATCAGTCAAATTTAATACACTGATCCCTAAAGATACTGGAGTCAGTCTTTAAAAACACATAAGAGTAGATTGTTGTTGCTAAAACCCCCAAATACCCAGAAAAACTACTGAAGTCGTGACCTCAGTGCGGGGTGAGGGGTTGTCAGCAAACTAAATGTGTACCTTGCAGCTGCACTTGTTAAAATAATAAAACAGAAAAAGTAGCAGCTACAATAAAAATGTGTTTCAGCTTCATCTCATGAAGGATCATTAGATGAGAAAGCCGAGTTTGTTTCAGGCCAAAGGTCTGCGGCTCAGGAGACTGCACTTCCCCTCCGTGATCTATAGTTCATAGATGTTCTGTCAGTCCCGCTCCACTCTCTTGTTTGAGAAGCAGCTTGTTGATGACTCGTGTGGTGTGTTTGCTTTGGGCAGACTTCACAGCGCTGCAGTACTTAGTGACTGGATTAGTGCATCAATTAGCAGCTATTGGATGCATAGAGCCATGCTGATTGATTTAGATGCTGTGGGAGCCATGTGCATGTTGTTTGCATGGGGACAACATCAACACATCTGAGTGAGAGAAAGACCGATAGTTTGCTCTTTCTGTTTCACTTAATCGCTGTTCATAATACATTTTTTGGAATGCCTGTTGTCAGTGGGAGCGGAAAACCTTTTAGTATTTAAGTCGACAGTGAAAAAATAAGCCTACTTGACATAGTTAACCTTCCTTGTAGTCATGGAATAAATGCAATAAAGTTATAAGAAGTAAAATATGAGTATTACAGAGGAAGACATGTACATAAGGCATATCTGTCAGCCATATAAACTCACTTAAGCACTGCATGACCAACTTTAGCTTTAAGCAGTGCGGGTGGTAACAGACTTCTCCGGGGGATTTACCGTAGCTTCGTGCGCTCGCTGCTGAAACTGTACAGACCTACGAACCCTCCTGTACAGACTCTCTGCCCCCAACACCTGCTGTACGTGCTGAACTGCCGCCCGCACGCCACAGAATACCAAAGAGAGCACCTGGGGGGGGCTTGCAAGATTGGTTCACGTACCAGAGTCTGACTACGCCCTTATTCGCCTGCTAGCCTGTGGATGCTATTCCTGCTAGCCTGTGGACTTTGGGGAAATGCTGCTGCAGTTCAGGTTGATGGTAACACAACTATCAGTCCCTGTTACAGTTACAGTGTGTTGCATTTTGATTTAGCATATTATTTGTCTCCAGGTTATTTCTCATTTCTGCTACCGCCATGCTGAAACATACATACAAGTTGGTAGATTTTTGTGTATTTACTTTAAAAATGGTACAACACAATCATCAGGGTGGAGTGAAGTCAGTATTTGATTTGAAATTGGGACATATCTTGTGTTTATGGTATGTGCAATATGCTTTGTCGCACTTCTGTGCTGAAAAACTGGACACAAAACCCAGCTCCTTTAATAGATCCATAAGATTTATACTCTGATATAAAATACAAAATAAGCAGTTGGGTGTTTCTTTAACTGCATGTGTCACCCTGAATAGGTTAGTTAGGTTAGTTTGTCTGTTTTGTGAGTGGGTGTTCAAAGATTGAGGGTGGGAGATGTGTAAAGAACAAAGTTAAGTGTTGGTAAGCTCATAATGAACATTAACCCCCCCCCCCGTCACCTCTTTCCTCCAGACACTCCTCACTTTTCAGTATTAACACACACACACACTCACACACACACTCTCTCACACACACACACACACACTCACACACACACTCTCTCACACACACACACACACACTCTCACACTCTCACACACACACTCGCACACACACACACACACACACACACACACACTCACACTCACACACACCCGTCCGGCCCTTATCAGTAACAGTGTGGGTGTCGATAAATAGAAGCATCCTCTGGGTCTTGTTATTTCCTCCGCTGCAATTAACGTTCCCATCTGCTAACCTGTGATTAACGGTGTTTACCGATATGCTGCGGCGTGTTCGACTGCTTGAGTCACAGAACACACCTTCCTCTCCATTTCCCAGCCCCTCCCACGTGCAGCTCACGCTGTCAACGGTGAATTTAACTAAACACTTCTCCTGGGAATCTCTCTTGCTTTGGCCCCCGGTGATGGAAAGCCGGTCAGTTATGATTATGCCCCATTGTTCTGCAGATACAGTATATCAGACCGATATTGATCCCTGAGTAGAGTTATAATGCAAACATGAATTTATATTATGTTAAACTATTATGTTGCTATGACGACAGTTAATTTCTCAAGATGAAGGCCACGTTTCCCACGGATCTGCCAGCGACAGGTTTGTGGAGGGATGTCTCGAAGCGTTGATGTGGGTTTATCACTTGTCGCCATCTTGGCAGATGCCAGAAAATTCTTGTTACTTAATCACTTAATATGATGAACTGATTCAGCGCCGTGACAGCATCGAAATTCTGTTGCCTCATCCCTCCATCTGTTTTCCTCTTCTTACCCATTGTGGCGACAGAGCCACATTCTGCTGGTCCTCCTGTCGGATTCTAAGGCCTCCCCAGATCGGACGTGTCCAATCAGAGGCTCGAACCGCATCAGCCACCCTGCGAAGGTGTCTGAGCATTACCCAACACCCATTGTGGGCGATAGGTGAGGGCTGGAACATGTATCGCCTTTCACATCAAGAACTTCACTTTAGGCTCAGCTCTCTCTTCGCCAGCAGACGGGAGCAGCATCCACATCACTTACATCATGACGATGACGTCAAGGTATTTTCCTTTGGCGCAGCAGATCACTTCTTCTCAGATGTTCTCCTTCAGACCACTTAAGCAACTGTGAGGTCACCGAGGGCAGAAACAAGCACTTCTCACTCCGGTTATCCAAGTCGGATCTGAACATGTTTAGCGCCACTGCAGGTAAAACAGCAAAGGCATTAGCATGTATGAATCAGCATTCTGTGCTTCTTCTCTTTCACCTCGCAGTTTTTAGAGGTGATTACCTGGGCTCAATGCGGCAGTCATCGTTGTACACTGTTGCACACCTAGTTATTGAAGAACGGCAAGATTTTCAGGCATGTTTAGATTGTTAAAACTGGCTGGTTTTATTTGTCTGGTTTCAACTTTTGCAAAGACACGGCACGTTGACTCGTAGGAAAACACTGACGCAGTTCCTCCCCAGCCCGAAGTTTCTCCGATGCACAAAGAGCACTTTCAGTTTCAGATTTTGTGACAAATCACTGCATAAAGCTATCAGGCTCAGCGTGCAGGTGTTAATAGATGCTTTAATCATCGATTCATCAATTTTCATTTGTCTTGTAGGTGTTTTAATTATGCTGCCTGTTTCCCACTGAGTCTGGAAACAGTGTGAAGCGAACACGGAGGGAAAGTGAACCTCCAGCATTATAAAAGCCTCTTAAACAGACAGTCGTTCATATATAGCACTCAGGTAAATGAGCCTGCTCTCACAAATGCTGCTTGCTGAGCAGGAGGCTGTAAAACGGCAACATATCAGACAGGTTACTGCTGTAAAAGCTATTAATTAGAAAGAAATTGAACAGTTTTGTCGGTTCCCATGGTAACAAATTGCCTATTAGCCGCATAGGAAAATGTATTTGTGTGACATTCATCCACCCAGTCACAATAGGTTTATTACCTGAGGACTCCTTCACTGTTAAAATGATGAAGTCATACAGGACTAAAGTTCCATGTCGGTCTGGATGATGAAACCAACTGTGGTCTTTCTGTAAATGATGAATCCCGGGATAGAAAATGTGGCTTAATAAATGCAAATTTCACTGAGACGATCCGACTGAAAAAATCCTGACAGTTCTTATGAGAACAAATCATCCAAGGAGACATTGAAATTTAGATTAAAATTTAAAAGATAGTAAGATTAATTTCAGAAGCTAAACCCCAAAATAGTATCAGGATTTGTGAAACCCTTCTAAACAGGTCATGCTGCCTTTTGTTGAACCTTTTGTCCAGCTTTAATTGTGAATGTTACACACTTTTTAAATATATATTATTATATATATTATGGCTAACGTGTTAGCAAACAGTTTCCTGTTTTCACACCCAGCAGTTACAAAGCAACATGGGCTAATGATTTTGACTCGTGTCTGCGTCCACCGGAGAAATACATGTCCAAATATTCACTGGTCTCCACAACATCTCCTCAGAAAAATGTCTGGTTCCTTAGCAGCTAAATGCTCCACTGTGTTGAGCATGTTACTCTTTCTACTGTGGGTTTTTTTGAGCTTCGTCTGCAGCTGCTGGAAACCACGGGGATGGGAGCTGCGAGACTGAACCAAACACAGTAAAATTGTGCAACGAGCGACACATTTCAATTAATCAATTCGATTCATTTTTTCCTTTGTTAATGTAATAACATTAATAAGGGCAGAAGGAAAGACTGTGGCCGACGCCTCCCTCCCCGGACACAAACTTTTTGAGTCACTGCGGTCGATCAGGATCAAAACCTCACAACACGAGAGCAGCTTCTTCCTGACTGTAGTTGGCCTCATCAACGAGACCCCACTGTCACCTCTGCACATTTCTCATGCATATTTTTGTTTTTCATACTGTAACTATTGTAAATTCTCTAATTTATATTGCACATTGTACATATGCGTATTACATTTAAAAACTATAAAGATTTCCACATTTTTATTGTAAATATTTTATGGAAACAAAACACTAAAGCAAATTCCTCGTATGTGAAAACCTACTTGGTAAACAACCTGATTCTGATTCTTAAGAAAAATAATAAAAAAACTATCGCCTCATGTTTATATATTATTTTTGTGAAAGATATAAGCTCCATCTTTAAAAATTCAAGTGTATTACTACTATTTCTTTTTTAAAGCCACATAAAACACTATTTTCTCAGTAATGTGTTCATCAATAACATCAATTAATAAGTCTCATCACAACATACTTTCCACATATTCAATCTTTATATCTATTTTCCCTCAAGAGAATTTCAGATAAGACAGAATCATAATATGGTTTTGGAGTCGAATCAAAACAGGAAACAGCAAAAACAAAAGTCCTCTTATGTTGATGTTTGTGTAAAACTTGAGAATGTGAAGAGCACTTTTAAAACAAATGGCTCTGATGTTTGTATGAGTAGATTCATTTGTGACTGTGAGTGCAAAACATAAGCACTTTAAAAGAGAAAATACAGAAGAGCTTGAGCGCTGCTTGCAGCTCGGTTGGCTTTTGAAGCACATGGTCGTAGCGCTGACACCAACACAGCGCTCCTCAAGGCCGCTGGTTTTTCTCTGCTTTTCATTGAAAATTGATTGAGAAATTCCGCAAGAGCGCCGTCATCGATCGGACGCTAATTATTGTGGGTGAGAAAAGGCAAACATTCCAAGCCGGCAGTCACAGATTGAAGTCAGCTATCTGCGCAATTAACACCACGGTGGACACACAATAGCCTGCGTGAAGAAGTATCCTTTTGTAGGTGTTGGGCTATTTTCCTGCGAGTGCTGTGTAGGAACCTGATTCCCTTTTGTAAAGAGGACTTGTTTACAAAGCTCAGTCCTCCTTTCTTTCACTCATGACATCTGAAACAAGGTCAGCATAATAGATGAGACAAACATTTATAATGAAGACATAGGGTTACCTTGAAAATCCACTTTTAGTTGAGGGAAAATTGTTCACACACGCAACATTTGGACACACAAACATCCACACTGGTTTTGTGTATTGTGTGTCCCAAATTAGGGAGTGTCGTCTCGGAAGGCCACAGCCTTAGACGTATTGTTGGGAGGACTGAAGGCCGCCGGGTTGAAGCTGCACCTCACCCACAACTCACACCTGGTATAAACGCATCTTTACATCACTGCAATGTCCTGCGCTTCCAACACATTGTCTCCTGCCTCGCCCTCAATCTGATGATGATCCTTCTCCGGGATGAACTCCGAACCTCGGCTTTTAAGTCATCGTGGACAATAAGTCCTTCATCCGCTCATAGAAATGGGAACTTGAACATCTGGAATTTGTCAACTGTGTCTCTTGTTGCTGCTTTGTACCTTAGCACAACTAAGTTGGGATGGGTTCATCCAGGAAAGCTGCTACATTAACATTAACTTCGATGGCTGACGGGAAAATGAGGGAAAATGGAGAGAGGGGGTTAACAGAGTGAAAGTTGCTTCCTTCATGTTTTTTACTTATTTTTCAGAGAGATGTTTGAAATCTTTAACTCCCACTTCTATCTACTACGTTTGAAACGGCAGACATGGTTTCCAGGTTTCCATTTCAATAACAAAACTCATTTTTACCGACATAATAAATCCTAAAGCCCAAACTGAGTGGAAATCTGCCCAATGGATGATCCCGTCTCATTCGCCCAATCACAACGACCACCCTCACAGACTCGCGGACTTTGAGGGCTGTCCCACTGTCAAATCATCAGGTGCATTAGAGATCTGTAGCAGACCTTTATGCATACTTTAAGTAAGATTTTTGCATTTACCATGGTTACCAGGGGTAACGAGGCTCTCCACTCAGGACCTGCCCCTCCAGGAGGAGAGCAGGAAGCTGGCCCCCGGGTTTATTCCCTATCTCCAAGGTTATTCACCTTCGCCGTCCCTGATCTCTGAGGATCCACCTTGACATTCCACATCTCTCTGCTGAAGCCTGTCAAGGAGAGCTCACTGTTTTGCCTGAGCTCCAGGTAAACTACCTGAACTTGATTGTGTTTGTTGTCGTGCTTTTGGGTTCAACCCTCTCTCCAGGATGAAACGGACCTGTCCCATTTTAAACCGGCTTTTTTTTTTTCCCTTTGCTGAGTGTCCACAGGGACTGCAGCACCCAGTGGACTGTCAGTAGGTGGAATGTAGGACATTCAGACTCGGCTTCAGCGGGCCCAGTAAAGGGTTTCTAGGTCGTGTTCATAATCAATTTTTCTATAAATGCGGAGCTCCACTGAGGTTCATTCTGCACATCACTGAATACATATGTGCATGCAGACATGACCTTATATGACACGCCATCGAAGCACTGCTCTCTAATTTATCAAGAGTTTCGAAATGGTTCACAAACTTATAGTTTCTTTTCTTTTTTTTCTTTATTTCATTTTTCCTAAAACATCTGGCCACTGTAGTTTTGGTAACAAGAGGAAATAGTGCATGTGTTGGGGACTATTTTGAGCGGCGCATTAATCCACATTTGGTGCTCTGGTGAGGATTTGAGGCAACAGGTCAGTGTGTGTACAGTGTGTGTTCATGGTAAAGAAGGAACGTGTCACAGAATAAGATTTTTGATATGCTGTTGACAATAAGAAAAACATACAGTACGGATAATATTGGATGTATTAAAGTTGAAGGTATATCACATTTCGTCATCCTTTTTAATTTAAAACAACATCTTCAGATTTTTTAAATGTATTAGTGTATTATATAGTTTTTAATTATTAAAAAGAAGAGGAAAAAAAAGTCTTTGGGGAAATATGAGAAACGCTGTGTTGCGACTCAGCCGGGGGGGCGGGGCGTGTTGGTTTCTGTGTGTGACTGACAGCAGCGCCCCGACTGAGGAAGTAAACAAACCTGTGCTGCATGTTGCGTTGTTAGTGCTGAACAGTAAGGAGCAAACCAACATCTAACTGGACCAAAGTGACATTTTCATGTTTGTTTACATGCTGTTTAATGTGCTGCAGAAGCTAATTAGCTATCTCGCCTACAAACTGACATTAGCGGCGCACTTTTCCCCCTGGTGAATGTTTGTTTTTTGGCGGCTCGTTCAACAAGCTAAGGTTCAGGACGAGTTAGAGCGGGAAAGCTGTTGATGTTCGGCCGTGGCTGCTGTCTGCTCTGCACAGAATCACTGCTTTATGCATAAGGTTTGACTGGCTGCATCAGAGTAAGGTCTCTGATACAGGAACAGTATTACATCGAATTAATGTAGAACCAGGGGCACCACCAGGAAATGAAAAAAATTTAAATACAAATTTCTCCCATCTGGGTTTGTAACAGACAAAGATAAAAAGCTTTTTTTGACAGTAAAATTTTTTTTTTATTTTTAATGAGAAACCTGTGAGCCAAACCTTTTATTAATTACTTACTAACATATCATCAAGCCTGCACTTATTCGTGTTTTTCGGTTCTCAGTTTACACCAAACACAGCGGTCTCCACCAGTGGTGTGATGATTCACGGTTCACTCGCACTTCACTGTGACCAAATTACTGTCACTCACTCTGTGCTGTTTTTAAATTACAACTCCAAATGAGAGTGAGGTGTGTAACTGTGGCTTCATCAGTCTCAGATCAACACGTGAGATGGTATTTAGTACTTTATTTAAAGCGCCGTATTTTCTTCTTTTCCTGTGTTTTATTTGAAGTGTTGATCCATAAGAAGATACTGTATATTTGTGGTTTTAAGAGCCAAAAATCATCTCACTGTAGTTTTACACCTTGTGACGGTTTGTCAGTTTCTTGGACCCGAAGGCGGAAACAGACAGAGGTGAGGGGTGAAAAGTGGTTTTAATGAAAACAGCGATGAGGGAAGGGGAGGCTGGTGTGGGCCACAGACCGGCAGAGCGGGGCTGAGGGCAGAGGCAGAGTTCGGCTGGAGTGTGGAGGCCGGAGGATCTTCCGGTGAGGTGGTGTATCGGGCAGAGACTGGCTCGACAGCAAGTTAGCAAAACTTCCAAAGAACTACACTGAGCTCTGTGAAACCTCCCCGGGAGTTAAAGTGTCCGAGAGCAAACGACTGAACAATCTGCCGATGAGTGGAGGGTCCCTCTCCTCATGTTTTCTGAGTGATCCAGTAAAAAAAAAAAAGCAGATTTCAGGTAAAAACACTCAGAGAAACCAAATCCTGCAAAGGTCTGGATGGTGGGTCCAGGTGGGCGGGGCTTGGTGACTGCTTTGTTGTGACATCACAAAGTTCCAGAAGTCCTGACGGCTGGTTTTAAGGCTCAGTTTCTGAATACAGGCTGTGTGCATTTCTCTGTGGACTGAGGCTTTGATACTTTCACAGTATTAATATAGAAGCTAGAGCTGATCTATAATCACACTACACATGGACACAGACCTTTAATAGGCTACTTTTATTCTACTTCTTGACAATGTCATAGATTTGTTTTCTGCCCCAGAGGGCGCTGAAGTGACTTATTACTGTTCTATAAATAATTTATCAACCATTAGTCATTATTCAAAACTGATAAACTCTTAATAAAGGATTAATTTCTAAAAAAGAAAATGGTAACCATCTCAGTTCACTCTGTTTGGCCTCATGTCTGTCTTGTGTCCTGGGATCACAGTGGACAAAAACATGTCCTTTGTTCACAGACTGTGGGTTGTCTGTGTTTAAGCAAGTGATGCTGTAATGATCGTATTCTCTAAATGACACGCACACACACACGCGCACACACACGCACACACACACGCACACAGTGTAGATTTCAGTCGCTCGGCAGCTGTGGGAGCCGTCCTGCCTCGCTGTGCCAACAGTCAGTGTCATAGAGCGACAGCAGTTGTGGCTGGTTTTGAATTAAAACTATGGCTCGGGGCACTTCGTTAACTTATTATGGAGAACAGAGGCCCTCACCAATGCCCTCTCTCTCTCTCACACACACACACACACACACACACACACACACACACACACACACACACTCCAACACGCACCCTCCTGTCTTTTGATAAAGCTTGTACCCTTGTCAACAAGCACACATTTTAATTAGTGTTGATTGTTGTTGGCATGTTCAATAGTTATTAATTAGAGCGGGGAGGGGCCGCAGTCTTGATTGCATGCCCGAAGCTGTGACGCATTGTGTTGTCTCACTCTCCAGAATAACAGAGAAGCTGTGAAAAATCAAGGTGGGAGGGGGTGGGAGGGGGAGTGGGGGCTGTAACCCCTTTGATAATGTCTTCTTACCTAGAACATGTAAAATGTGTTACTCCTCATTTATTTTCAACCAGTGTAAAAATCACACAGTAATAACTCACTGACCAGCTCTTTAAAAGTAAAATGAAAAAGTGTTTGAGATTATTATTAGTAGTATTTTTAATTTAAACAAGAGTAAATATTGAAAAGCCCGACACACGACTTCAAACAGTTGCTGAAAGTGGGCGAACAGGAGAACCGGCACATTTCCTGTTGGCCTGAGGGTGGCTTCGGCGCGCACCGCGGACTGTCAACTTAACCAGCGCTAATAACGAGTTAACGAACCTCTTCCTTCACCTCACCTGCGTGTGGGTGACGCCACCTCGCTGAACTGTTGTGGCTGCAGCGTGTGTCCACACCGCTGCCGCCAGCCCAGTCTGTCCACATTAAGTTTGCCTTCGATAATCGATAAGCAATCAATAACGGTAACAATTATCCAGAGTCGCTGAGCGGTCGGAAAAGTGAAAAGTTCACAAAGCAGTCATGATTTTTGTTTAGAGAGAGAGAGAGAGAGAGAGAGAGAGAGAGAGAACACTGGAAAACTACTGCCCTTCACCGAATGTTCTGTATAATATATATTTATATATATTTTATATTATTGACACAATATAAATATATATTATTATTCATTTTTTCCTTCAGTCACTGTATGTGCTGTTTTTAGTGGATTTATTATAATATTGTATTATTGGTTTTTTTGAGCCGTATCAGATGTTTTACTGACTGTTGAGAGAACCACCATCGTTATCAGTGGTTTCACTGTTGTTTGAATTCGTCGTTATTTTCTTGTTGAATTATTGTTTGGTTGCTAACGTTGCTCCATAACTGTAGAATGAGCTGCGTTAATAAGAAACTAAAAGGATGAGATGCTAACATGCTCCACGGAGCTCAGGTGAGGTGCGGAGTCGGTGGGTTTTGTCACTGCGAGCGAAAACTTTCGTATCACATAATTTGCTCCATATGGTTCATATATAAATATCAACTACTGCGTCTTTAAATTGGAGAAAAAAATATAATTTTATAATTTCTTTTTTTATTTTTTTTGTTACCAGAAAAAAAACAAACCAGAAATAATATAAAAGAAAACAACATGTGGTCATGGCTTCTGTGTTAAACTGGAATCTGTACTCATTTTGACCTCCTCTCCGTGCTCGGGGGCTGACACTTCATCAGGAGTGACGAGGACCATTCCCCCCCCCCCCCCCGACCCCCCCACCCCCCTCTCCGCCTCTTCCTCTCTCCGTCTTGGTCCTGATGCGCCTTTTGTTTGGTGCCTAATGACAGCTGTGATGGAACCGTCAT
The DNA here is from genome assembly GCF_021018895.1 of Seriola aureovittata. Classification (NCBI taxonomy): domain Eukaryota; kingdom Metazoa; phylum Chordata; class Actinopteri; order Carangiformes; family Carangidae; genus Seriola; species Seriola aureovittata. The sequence goes on along the minus strand of NC_079367.1, from coordinate 3,348,094 downwards.
GCTCTGTGATCAGACGGGCCCACAGCAAGGCCTTCTCTCTGCTGCCGCCGCCGCCACCACCACCGCTGCTCTGCTCCCTCTCCGTCTCTATCCGCTCCCTGCACCAGAGACAGAGAGAGAGAGAGAGAGAGAGAGAGAGAGAGAGAGAGAGAGCTCTGCAGGTCAAACACAGCCTCGCTTTCTCACCTCATCACCGCTGATCTGAGGTGGCACCATATCAAATCTCATTTCAGAGATCTATTTTTTTTTTATATGCATATGTGTATGTATATGTACTATATGTACATATATATGTACATATACTATATATACAATGTTTATATGCTGCCATAAGCTCCAGACAGAGAGGCCCAGTGGCTAAAAATATCATTTTCCCTGTCCCAGAAATTGTCTGGAGGGTTCATTGGAAACGTGCAGCTGGGTGCGTTTCCTGCTGTTTGCCTGAACACATACCCTCATTCGGAGACGGTGAGCAGCTCTGCCTATTAAAATGTAAATTCCCTCTCGATGCGGCGGCGGCGGCGGCAGCAGCGGTTGACGGCGAGCCCAGACTGGGATGCAGCAGGGGAAGAAGACGGTGGGGGTGAGAGGTGTAGCTACGCGCTATAGGCAGGATCTGTCTTTCACCGTGCGGTGGCTCCCAGATAGGCAGTCTGTCTGTGGCGGGGTAATATGCTCCGCTGGCCGGGGCCCTTCAGCGGATTTCAAAGCCCGGGCTGGAAACAAAAGGTGACTGGGCCGTGCCTCTGATGCAAGCTCACTATAATAGACTATTTTACTGACTTCATGCCACTTTGTCATGTTTTCTTCATCCTTTTCTATTTCTGTAATTTCACACACATTTGGCTTTTTTATCAATCAGTATTTACAAGTGATCACTGGAGCTTCCAGTCATGTCTGAGCTGTGCTGGTTGGACAATTCATTTATTTTGCATATCACATATTAAATCAACTACTTTTATTAAACAAGTGTCACATATATTTATGGTTTACATTATCTCATTTTCAAAAGAGTCATTACATGTCGATAACTATTCCTCACTGTAGGTAAATAAAATAAATGACGAGTCCTCCAGCTTAAATGACTGTATCTTCAAACACGACCCATAGGAGCGTACCTGTGGCAGGCATACTGGACCTTTGTTGTCATGGTAACAATAATAATACGACCTTAGTAGAAGCGTACCAGCGGCAGGTGAGCTGGCCCTTTGTTGTCATGGCGGTAAACTTGCGGGTTAAGGTTGTGCACAGGTCGTGGTTAGGGTTTAGCAAACGATAGTGGTGCGGGTTAAAAAGTACGTACTTCCTGAAGGTTAGAGGAGCTTTGTTGCCGTGGTTACAGTGATAGCAACACAGCTAAGGTTTGGTATGGAACAGTCACAGATGAAGTTTCACAGCAGCGGTCTCGTGTGTGAACGTGTTTTCGTCGACCCGACTCTGAACTTCCTCCTCACGCAGACTTTCCTCATGTACCATGTGATCTAACTTCCTCCTTTTGCTCATGTCATAGTTAGAGCGGCCACTAGAGGCCTAACCAAAAGAAAACCTAACCATGGGTCATAATAAGCTGCAGTTGGATAAATAAATACAAAAATATCACAGAGAAGAATGAGAAATAAAACAAAAAACAAATACCAAACGGCGACATGATCATTATTAGGACACTAATTCAGAAGTAGTTACAAACACAGTCAAGTACAACAGATATACATGTAAATCTTAATTTTATTGTCATCATAATTATTATTATTATTATTTATACCAGGATGAACATGATCTTATGCAGGTGCTGCATGTACATTTTTATATCTGTAAGCTGTAAACAAACATAGACACCTTTTTGTTTTTCATATTTACTCTTTTAAATGATGATATTTTTTCTGTAATACACATATTATGTCTAGATGTTGAGCCTTTGTATTGTATCTGTAATAGTTACTGTTGATGTGTCACTTTCCCACATGAGAAAAAAAACAACAAGATTTGTAAGATGAAGTCCTTTGCAGCTAACTGTGCGATAGTCATCGTTATTACCGGCTAAATTAACGTCAAATCAGCTTATCAAGACGTACAGTATTAAACATGCATGGCTTTATTTTGAATTCCTCACTGGATTACATCCGGCCCCTCAGCTTGGATTAACTTCCAATGACCATAATCATAAGAATAAATGATGTGAATGATAGAAGTGTATTGTGTAACTGGAAACTGTGAAGCGTGGTTCCAGGTTTTGCTCTGCATCATGTGTCTGACATTATAAGCGTGGGACACTAGATGGAGCTGCGATCATGCTGAGGGCAGCTCACTCACTCACTCACTCACTCACTCACTCACTGACATGGTGCAGTGGCCGCTCGCAGCCTCCCCATCTCCATGCCCCACGCTGAACACAAGAAATGCTGCTGCTGCTGCCGGCCCCCGTCACTGCATAATGACTGTGCTGCTTGTATTGCATTGCTGGTATGCAGCAACAAACAACTGGAGAAAGTGAAGAAAAAGAAGAAAAAACATACATGTTTACTAGACAGAAGCTTTTTGCTCTTCTGCAGCATCTGTGCTTCAGAGACTTTGACTCTGGGGCCCCAGAGGACCCGGAGGCTCCTTGGAGTCCTGCTCCACAAGCTCATTATTCCCTGAAAGAGAGAGACTGTGGTGGAATTCACCTGATTCTGTCCACAGTGTGACAATAAGCAGAATTGATTTAGCAGTTACAGGCTGATTTATGTGAGACCAAATGACAGTGTAATGTCTGCTGCCCCGCCACAGCCGGTGTCCTTTCTCTGCCTTTGCAGGTGATCAAACATGCTTTCTCACTCTGTCAGAAGCTGCACGAGTAATGTTGCGAGTTAACGAGTCACGTGGCTCACGCTCGTCTGCTAATTTGCTTAAAAGGATGAGCCTGGTGTCGTCTTATATTTTTCTCACTGTAAACAAATCACCGGAAAACACCAGAACCAACAATAGATGAGTGAAGAAGACCGGTGTGGGTTCTACAACTTCCTGTTGCAGTAAACTCTGTGTCTTAATTCACAGCTGAAAATAGTCACCAACAAATCAACTATTTTTAGTCCGTCCATCCATCCATCCATCCATCCATCCATCCATCCATCCATCCATCCATCCGAGCTGAGGAAGGACTTTGAAGAGAAGCCACAGAAGCAGGCAGGTGTCTGATTACTCCACCGAGTTCTGGATGTGGCTGCAGAGACTAAGTAGAACCAGCCTCCCCTGTATGATGAGCCCACGATCACCTGCACAGCTCGATGACCACGTCTCTGTCACAGTTCGAATTGACCGCTGCCTCCAAGAGGCGACGGAGAGAGAGATATCAGCCCGCTGGTTCCCTGGTGATTCCATGTTCATCCCTGGTGCACCAAGCTCCTGACCTGAAGAGCTCCAGCATCTCCTCCTGCCCATTAAAAGCGCGGGCTCATCAGTAACATGCATGGTACTGGTGATCTGAGCCCAAAATGTGCCTGAGTTGGCAACCAACCTCTGAACCTCTGAGAGCCTCTGATGTCGACTTGCAGACTGAGCAGGACTAAGAATTTGTTTCGTGCACTCTCAGATCTTGTGTTCATACTTTACAATATATGTCCACAAGTTACCTCCACCACCTCCCTCCAAACACGTGAAGTACTTTATACAAAAATAATCCCTCACCAGCTTCCCACCCACTGTGGTGGCCCTCCCACCGTCTTGGTTGTCTCGGCCAGGCCGTTTGAGCCGGAGGTCGAGGCATATGGCGGCATTAATATAACCCCTACAGCTCATGCTTTGTTTTTTTTGTCTGTGAGCTCGGTGTAGTTTGGTTCAGTCGGTGTTTTGTCGGGACGATTTGATTGGTTAGTGAGCTACATTGGTGCAGCGCACATCTGTTGATTCCAGGTTAATGTGTATTTGGTTCTTGGAGTTTTTATGTAGCCAGGACATTGAATTTACGTTGTCCAGCCACTTGTGATGAACTAATTCTGCGCTCAACCTTTTGATGTGTACTTTGTGTCAGTGGCTGAACCTCATTTCACACTGACCACAGCACCATGCAATAACTATGCACGAGTTATGAGACTATTTACAGTCTATGGTTCTTACATCTTCCACAGGCTCATTAGTTTTTATTTCATTTTCTTATTATAACATCATCCGTTACTATGGTGGGAACACACATAAGTCTCCTACCATGGGGTTTGGGTATGATTCAGTTCAAGTAAAACTGTCACACCTGTCCCGATGAGTCCAGAGCCGTCACTCAAACACACACACACACACACACACACACACACACACAGGGTCAGTGTGTACGTTGCTAGCTAGCTTCAGCTAACGACAGCACGGTTGACACATGGAACACAAGAACCAATCAGCTGTTCAATTCTCGCAAATGAAAAACTGGCTTCACACGTCAACAGTTGTCGCTGCGCTACAACAACAAAACTCCTCTTCCAGTAATTATGCACCAACCGTTAGACGCCGCCTGACAGCAGAATGTATGCATTTATCAGCTGGCGATGTGTGGGTCGGAGGGAGTCTCCGCTGGACCGGGACTTTACTGTGGTGCCTTAAATTCAACTCCGAGCGATCTTCATTGCAAAACCTCCGCAGCGTTTTCTGTCACTGGACCTTGAAGAACTCCTCACCTGTACGAAGCTGTCAATTCAGTCCACAAAACGCTGCTCTTCACAGCGAAATGGTTTATTCTCTCCCTGAGAGATTTCAGAGTTGAAAATTGTCCATCTGTCTTTTTCAGTGAAAATGAATTCTAGGTCTAACCAATTGTTGGGGCCTTGTGTAATTTAAGAGACTGCTCCAAATATCTTTTAAGTAATGAGAAGTCATTTTTGTGGCTGTTGTTAGAGCGTATTGGACAAAGGCTTCCATTCTGTCTGAAATGGTACATTCAGCCACGATGAGGGGAAAAAAAGGAGAAAGCCAAAGTCTGAATGACTCTATGGCCTTTTGAACCCCAAGTCAAATATCATTGTGTGAGGCCCTCCCCTGAGTGGTAGTCACCAAATACTGCTGTTAGTACTGATTGAAAATCCATGAGGACCTTCGTGAAAGCAGCACAGTGCCCTTGAAAAATGATATAAAAAATGTCTCTGTCCTTCCTATCAAAATGTTGTGTCTGACGTCTGCAGCACCTTCACTCCCAGCTCAATTTTTTCACCAGAAAAAAAAGAGAGCGAGAGGCTGGAGAGCATTCATAGACAATTTTACCTTTATTTGAAATGACTGTGACCATGGCAGTTACAATAGACTGTTAGAAACATCAGAGCTGCTCTGGTAGTGTCAGCTTTGGCCTCTTCTCATGCTGATTGGTCACAGTTTTGTCGTTGTTGCAGTGTTTGTTTAGAGGCATTTTGTACTGAACGCTCATACTGTCCACACTGGATGAGTTTGTTGTCATGACGGTAATTTATTTCCTACAAATACAACGATTTTTTTGTCCATCATTTCTTTATATATGATGCATTTAAAGCTCCTCCAGTGTAAAGGTGTGTGTCCATGTGTAGTGTGATTATAGATCAGCTCTAGCTTCTATATTAATACTGTGAAAGTATCAAAGCCTCAGTCCACAGAGAAATGCACACAGCCTGTATTCAGAAACTGAGCCTTAAAACCAGCCGTCAGGACTTCTGGAACTTTGTGATGTCACAACAAAGCAGTCACCAAGCCCCGCCCACCTGGACCCACCATCCAAACCTTGCAGGATTTGGTTTCTCTGAGTGTTTTTACCTGAAATCTTCTATATTTTTATTGGATCACTCAGAAAACAGTCAGCCAATCAGAAGAGAGGCTCAGAGCCTCCTCTCTTCTGATTGGCTCACCGACCTGTTGTTACTAGAGCTCCAGAGAGAAGCCTGAGAGAGGAGATGTAAAACTACACTGAGATGGTTTTTGGTTCTTAAAACCACAAATATATCTTGTTATGGATCGACACTTTAAATAAAAACATACATAAATTATGGGACCTTCAAAACGTAAATGCAGTCAACCTTTTCAAAAGGCTCTCTCTATAACCAGAAATAACGAAGAAATAAGTAAAACTAGAATCTAATGTCAAGTTTTAAAGAATGAAAGTGAAGTATTACAACTTCAAGCAGCATAACAACGCAATGATTTGTTGAGGTAGTTGACATTTGTCCATTTCTTTACAACTCAGTATCTTGATGAAGGGAAATTATGTTTCTACTGCACGCCAAAAATAAAACTGTCTTCAACTTTTTTTTAAAGACCTGCTGCTGTATACATGTCCACATTGGATCTGTGAGTGAAGCCTCAGTTCTACGTGTCACCTGGTTACGCTCGGTGGCCCAGTTGTACCTGTGGCATTAAACTCTGGTGTACGGTGCTACAGAATCGTCCTGGTTCCTATTAGGAAACAGGAATACGTTCTCCTCGTCCTTCCTCCTTCCTCCTTGCAGTTGATGCATGCATATGAATCCGTCATTAGTCCCCCCCCCTTGTTCTTCGATGGGGAAAAGAGATGGAGAAAGATGAAAGGCGAGGCAAGCCACCACACGTGGCGTAGTTAAACACCTCGTGATTTATGGAGCTTTAATTTGGTGGAGGCCCATCCATTGTTTTGCAGCTTGTGGTGCGGCGGGCTGCCCCGCTGACAGTAATTTCCCGCTAGTTGGGGAGGATGGTGTATCATGAGCTAATGGCATCCTCTTTCCCCCTGTCTCTAGAGGAGGAATTAGGTGTGTCAGTGTGTGAGGGGCTGAAAATGAGAGTTTGTGTTTGAAATCAAGTAAGAAGATAGTGGCGGAGTAGGAAACAAACAGCAGTTCCCATTTACTCTGCCAATTGCACTTGACGATGCCACGTGTATTGAAATGAACCGGGCTGTCTGCGGCTGGGAACGGGTCAGCGCTGGCAGTTTTGGAATAGATGGTAGCAGGTAATTACTGCAGCACCATCGGCTGATTAGAGCTGCTGTATCTGAGCCCTCCCCCCTCCTCACCCTCAGACCTCCCCTCACCTCCCTGTGGCCTCTCATCCTGATGGGAGTGGACAATTGAGCCAGACTCTGTTTGATTGCTATCGCACATATTTACTATGTGGCGGCTTCCTGCACCCATCTAACCACCTCGCTGAGTTCAAAGGCTGCAACCTGCACTCAATCTGTTTTGGCTCATTCGTCCTGAACACTGTGTTTATGTCCTCTCCTTGTTTGTTCCTTCCTGTCCTATTTTTGCTTTTTTCTTTTTTAGTTCTGTGTTTTTTCACTTCTTTTCTTTGAGGATTTCCTCTTAAACGTGGAACTGTAGTGTTGTAGCAGTTTCTGTTATTCAAAACACAGAAACTGTAGTTTTTCTCTTTCTTAATGATGGTTTTTAATCGTTGCTCAAGGAGGAAATGGCGAGATCACAATAGCCAGACAAGACCATCCACACAGTACAAGACCATTTTAAAGTCAGACACACTACATCCACACCAACCTTTTCCACCTCAGCACATAAAGAACAAACTGCTCTCTACACTGGCAATGGGGGGAGAGAGTCCTGTATCTCCAGCGATGTGTCATGTCCATCGTCACTGAAATATCTAAATAAATATTTGATGGATTGCAATTAGGTTTTTGTGTCCAGGAGACTCTCTAACTTTTTATATACAACACTGAAGTTATTTTTGTGCAGTATTTATGCCTGTATTTGATAGAGAAAGTGGAAAGAAACTAGAAACCAGAGACCTGCCGCTCAGGGATCATTATGTCACTATGGTGCTCGCACTAACCATCAGGACGCCCCCCAGTCATAGTCATCTGAATTCGTTTTTTTTATCTAGTTCCAACATTCGGTTCATTTTGTCCAGTAGTTGCACGACCTGCAAAACTAATGACATCCCATCAGCCTCGGCTGTTCTCCATGTTTAGTGCTAATACAAAAAAATAACTTGACTTCACATTAGCATGCTGATGTTAGCATCTTGCCCTTACTACTGTTTCTAAAAACAACGACCTCATATATCCTCTCGTCTGGCTGTGGACACTTGTTCTTGTTCTTCATGTGGGAGTTTGGCAACAGAAGAAGAGTGTAGTTTGAACAGATCTCAGAACAGCTGTACTGGAGTTCCTAGAACCACATGTTTATGTGCCGTTCCTGTTTTCAGGATGAATATTAAATATATCATAATCAAACGTAACGTCAAAATCATCAGTGTGATGTTCGCTCTGTCAAACACTTTGTTTTTAATACAGTGTAATGAACAGCGCAGCTTCTAGGGGCCTCTACCTCAGCTTTAAACTCCCTCGTTATTAACGGTTAATTTGGATATTAAAATGAAGGTGTTCATTAGTTGCCTGACATCCTCTTACAGCAGCTGGAGGACATCCCACCTTCCTGTCTCCTTATTTGTTCTGAACTCCAGCCTCAGTTTCACCTCTTGTTTCCATCCGAGCAGCAAATACAAAGCTGAACATTTGAACGTGACCTTTTATCAGGTGCAGGAGTGACACAGTGAGGCTGGAGCTGAATGAAATTATGCTTTCCGTGATGGTTAGTGAGCCTGTCCACTTCCATATCTTTCACCTCGGGAGCTGAGCTCTGGATGTCTCGGGCGTCTATATTACATCATAAAAAGCACTCATTATTAACAGTTTTAGAATAACATTCAAGGGCAAATGACTTTGAAATGGGAAACTTGATGTTTTTTTATTTCCTCTCCTCACGCCACATATTTGATTTAGCCACCTCTCAATAGTAATTCACTTTGATATGGTTTTCCACATAAACAAAGCTATGTGGCTGGAAGCAAGCCGCTGGCCGATGGAGTGTGTCGGCCATAAGAATCCATATCGCCACAGCTACAGAGCACTGTCTCCACAAAAATGGAAACAGTGTCATCAACATTAAGGAAAGGGGCATGCCCATGCTGATAGCTCTCAGCGAGTGTGTGTGTGTGTGTGTGTGTGTGTGTGTGTGTGTGTGTGTGTGTGTGTGAGAAAGAGGATGGGGGAGGGAATGATTGTCTGTGTTTATTGAACTGTGTGTTTGTGTTTGTGTGAATTTGTGTGTGCATTCATGCTGACTAGTCTCATGATAGCTTGGCTGTGTGGTGTGGACTGGTGCTCAAAGTGCACTCCACTAGATGGGTGACAGTGTGTGCTGCTCGCGTTTCACCTTTAGGCTGCTGCAGACAGTCAGACAGTCAGTCATTGTGTGTGTGTGTGTGTGTGTGTGTGTTTCCTGGTAGAGACACAGGTTAACGGGTTAGTGACAGAGAACAAGAAAGAAAAAGTCTTTATATTCCCACTAATGTTGCATTTAAAAGCAAGTAATTACAAGTAATCTCATAATACTGAAATAACTTTATTTACATTAAGACAAAAAACAACAACATCGTGATCTGTTGTACACAGAGTTTAATACTCTGCAGCTGAAGAAAACACATGTAAATACAACATGAAGCACATTTAAATAAAAACAAAATTACATTGAATACAGAGTATGAACAAAATACCACATGCGCAAATGTAATATATGAAATGTATGTACATATAAAATAAAAACATATGTAAAAATTATCGACAAAACCTGTTAGGAATTGGAACTGGAATAGGAATAAATTAAATATATAATAGTAACATACCATATAAAAATTACTCAATTTTACTATCTTTATTTCATATATATTATAAACTTATATCTTCAGATATCCAGAGGGTGTGTATATGTGATAATAATATATCCTCTTATAGGTGACATCTATGGCAACATCACTCCTTTATAATGGGACATATTTGTCATATATTGAGTTACCTGAGGCACTGTAATATTAAATTAATGTATATTACAGTATAATTATATATGAGTATAAATCTACTTCAAAATATATTTTCACAAACCAAATAATCCGTTGGCAGAGACATGCATCCATTGATTGGAAGATAATGAATGAAAACATACTGCATCGTAACAACACGAGGTTACTCAAGGTTATAAACTCAGGACATTAACACTGTAGACTCACACCTGCAGGTTTATCAGTTTTCACCCGGTTCTAGCGGATTCTGATTCTGAGCAGTCGTCGGTCTGTGGCTGCAGCTGGCTTCCTCGCTCTTTCCTCTTCCTGTTGTTAATGGCCACAGTGAAAGAAGGAGTGCAGTAGCAAGAGAAAACCCACTTTACAACTGTACTCCATCCTATCTTATACTTACCCACCCAAATCCTGCCTTGCACTGTATTTGTGGGTGATATACACTAGCATAGCGCAGTTCACAGCCAACAAGGTGATAAAACTCTTTACATTCGGGAACCTCGGTGGAAACTCAGGTTTTTGGGGAGAGCAGAAAAAGCTGTAATTCCCTTATCACTTTGTACATGTATGCTATTATGTCTTATAACACTATTTTAAGTTGCATTAGCAACTCGGGCACCCCCTTCAGCCCCACAAAAGGCAAAGCTTCAATGGAAAGGCCCAGCCCACCGTTTATAAAAGCATCCGAAAAAGCCCCACTTTTTAAAGAGTGCCACCTCCGAGAAAGCTGTAAGCACTGATCCCAGCTGTGTGTATTTGCAAGGCCCCCAGAATTAATCCTGAGCAATTTTTCTGCACCACTTGTGCCTGTGATAAAGGAAGCCTGAGCATTCAAATGGGCTGGGTCCCTGGTGGCATTAAGTTCTTACCATATTGGGCTGCAGTCAGGCCTGCAGTGTGAAGAGGGGACTGGAGCTAACCACTGAGCCTTGCTAGGCTTAAAACTCTATACCACTATATCTCTCCCTCCCTCTCAGTCTGTCTCTTTTCTAACCAATCTTCCTATCTCACAGATTAGACAACAAACTCAGCGAGTGCAATCAATACCAGGGGAAAATCTGCTGGGTTATTGTGCTGTTCACATGTATTTACCTTCATACCTGCACTAAACTAATTAAAGGCAAGGTAGTTCAAGTGGTTTAATCTTCTGAGGCCTTTTAAGGCTTTGTGTAACTTAGTTGCCCTATTTCAATTTCACAGCTTACCTCACCAATTTGAAGCTACTTATTGCATTTAGCATGGCTGTATTTTTAACCTCTTCAAACCCACTGACCCACTGACTGGGCCAGTCTTTACAAACTCGTGCCGTGCTGCCAAACTTTGGTCATAACCCGAAGAAATTTGACTTTAAATTGTGTCGGATATCCCAGCGTTTCCCAAGATTGCCAAATACTAGATGTGCAATGGCTGGATTGGCAACAGGGGAAACGCTGAGGTTATTTCTGATCAAGGCTAACGCAGGTCTAAGACCAATGTAACCATGGTAACGTTGTAATCAGTGACACCTGCGCTGAGCAGTGACACCCAACAACAACAACAACAACAAAAAAACATGGCTCATAATTTGTGGTTTGTTCACATTGTTATGTGGAGAGCAATGAGAGGGGGAAGAGTTGGAGACATTAAATGGATTATCATTATTATTATTATTAAATGGAGCTCAGCGGTTCATTGGTCGGCCATTTTTTTTTTATTTTGAAAAAAGTCTGAATACCCAGAAGTCATTGCACCACAGTCTGGCTTAAGATAGTCAAGAACTAAACTAAACTTTGTGCATCAGATGAATTCAGACTCGGTCTGTCTGAAGTCTGACTGTTTGTTAAATCTAAGACACAGTCAAAGTCTGTCTCTGTGGAAACGGCCACTGGTCACGAATTTCAGCCTTTTCGAGGACACGTGTTTAGAACCACGCAGAAGACATCCAGAACATTTCCAAATCATGGGATGGAGTCTTCGGTTTGAAGACTTTCATTCAGCGTAAATGTGATGAAGCTTCAGTGAAGGTGGTTTAAATCTACTTAACAGGTAAATTAAAGAGGCAAACTGGATTTGAAGGGGAAGAGGGGAAGGGTGCTGTGGTGCTGTGGTGGGATTTGGGCAGCCGGCGCTACAGCCTGTGTGCTTTTGTGTGAGTCTGTGTATGGCGGAGACCCGGGGCTCGACGTTTCCTGTGGTAGATCTAAAATGTAATCACGGCAGCCCCTCGCATATGCCTCGGCTCTATAAGCCACTGTTTTCACAGATAGTTGATCGAAGGCCGGAGAGCCAGTGAGAGATTGAGTCTTGGCCTGGTTTTGATAGATAGAGCTCTTTATTCAGACGGGGAGAAAAGAGGGGGGAGGGTGGGGGTGGGTGGGGGGCTCTGCTGAAAATCAGCAGAGGCTAGAGAAGAGAGAAGAGGCAGCATCGCCTCTGAGGTGAAGGGTTTTTGGAGAGTGGGCACAATAGCCTATCACAGACAACCTGCCGCTGCAACAATCACACTAGTGGAGAATGGAGAGATGCAATGGCGCTCAACCAGACAGAAACGTATAAAACTCTCCAGCCAGCCCTATTATACCCACTGTAATAAAGCCCAATAGTCTGATAGCGCCTCTCCTCTCACTTTCAAGCTATAAAAGTCACCAGTGAATGCTGCAACCGCTGCAGGAAATTTATGTCACGCTGTTTATTTGTCCTTCCACACACTTGGTAAAGAATTGGCTTCCTTTTAATGCTGTTTGAGTCTGAGGCAGCTGCACACACAGGCTGACTTTTCTTCTGTTGTTTGCAAAAAAAAAAAAAAAAAACAAACTGTACCTCTTAATTCTTTATGCACTTGCAGACTACTGAGGCTGCAGTCACACTCCTGGGCTGGGAAATGATTTTAAAAAATGTATTATCTTACAATAATTATATTATTTTTAAATTAGTAGTAGTATTAGTATTTGAGAGCCCAAAGTAAAACCTCCAGGCAACACGAGTGAATTTACCTGTGATCACTGCAACAGAAGTGATTACACAGCAGATTTCTGATCAAGGCCGAATGCCTGAACAAGGTTATAAAAGAATCAGCCTCCTCAGTTTAATGCAACATGGCTCCATGTGGTAAAGACAAACAACAACTAAGAAAACAGACTGAAACCAAACTGCACGATTAAAGACCAAAGACGCCGGATGAATGATGGCAGCACGTCCTTCAGTCAGATGAAACCAAAATGAATTTGTTTAGATCAGACGGGGGTCCACCACAGAGACTGCGGACTGAAACATGAAGGGGGTGGGGGGGGGGGGGGGGTGCATGAGAGCAAAGGGTGTAGGGGAGATGACATTTCTAAATGGCATTGTATTGCAGTTTTATTTTGGAAAAAAAATGACATTTATTAGGCACTAAATGGATTTCTAGTGTTCTGACAAAAACACACATCTGTCATGAGAAATCCACAGTTTCAGTGCGTCATTTTTTTCCAAACTAAAACTGCACATTTTTTGAAGTTGCCTTTTTTTGTGAGCGGCCCGGGACACACCTGTGCAGTAATCACGCTGTGTAATCAGCAGCTTGATGTGACACACCTGGCAGGTGGATGGATGATCCTGGCAAATCACTGACACGGACTTACACACATTTATGAACCAGACTTGAGAGAAAGACGCCTTTTGCAAAAACAAAAAATGTTGCATTTATATTTTTGTTTGGAATATATTAATTAGATTATATTTGATTTATTTTAACCTTATTCTCTCTCTCTCACTGTCTGCTGAACATCGGCTTCTTCGAGTGTTGGGGTCTGTGTGAGGTGCAGCCTCAGTCGCTGCAGACCACAGGCTGTGGTGTCTGACGGAGAGGTGAAGACTGTCCACACCTGTCTCTACCGCAGCTGCCGGCTCAACCTTTGGACTCTAGTTTAATTATATTGTTCAGCGTCTCTCTCCATCCCCTTGATCTTTCTGTGATACTGTTTCAAGTCATGTGTGAGGGTTTTTCTTTTTTGTTTTTCTTCTTTTGCATGAACACGCTTCATTCACTGCTCACCGCCTTGATGCTTTTTTAACTTTGCTTTAAATACCTGCTGCATGTGCACACGCTGATATCACAGAACCTTGTCATGATGTGTTTGATAATCAGTTAATGCAGGATGCCGGATTTAATCGCTCCGACCATTAATGAGAGTTTCCTCAGGGTCGCTGCTTCGTGTGTTTAAGGTTTTGTTCCCGGTCCTGCTGTAATTATATCCAGACTCAGAGTAAAAAATTCACAAGATCTCTTCAGTCGCAAATTCAGAAAAAAGGACTTCAACCAACTTGAACCAACACCTTGAATGGAGAATATCTAAAAGGGCAGATTGTATAAGCCTGAGAGCATCACACTGGTTTGTTGAGAGGCTGTAGGAGTCCTTGACGTTCTGAGGGAAGAATGCAGCCCGTCCTGATAAACACACCGGTTAAACTCAATATCAGTCAGTGTCACAAAAGTGACCTGTAAAATATTCCCTTCAGCACAGCTGTGGTTTTGTGGCTGGAGGACAGACATTCATGAATAGCCTTCACCGATGCAACGCTGATTGGCCACTTAAAGAGGAAAATAAGACGCTTCTTTCAAACCGGATGGTAATAGTGAACGAGTAGAAGCCGACTGACTGGACTGAAGTAAAACCAGGGAGAAGCAGTTGATGTAGATCGGACGGCTGATGCATCAGCTGGGCTGCAGCCGGTCTAATCAGTGAGGCAGCTGATACGTCACAGAACAAAAACATACAAGCACAAAGCTCATGAGAACATTAACACACTTTAGAAACAAAAGAGGACTGCAACTTACACTTTGCTAAACTAGTTAATAATAATGATAATAATACATTTTATTTACAGGCGCCTTTCAAGGCCCTCAAGAACCTTACAACACACAAATTAGAAAAATATGATTGCTTAAAATACATATGATTGCATGTGAAATGCTGATTTGAAATTTAACATTTCAATATTCATATTCAGTACTGTCTGAAAAGCATGTGACATCATGTGATCGGTCAGAGGGTTTTTTTTCATTAGGGTTTTAAAACTACACTGAGATGGTTTTATCTTCTTATGGATCCACACTTCAAATAAAAACACAGGAGAAGAAGAAAAATATGGGAAATGCAAATTGGTCTGGCGATGGGCGAGGACGACCCAGTCAAAAGGTGTTGACACCGCACCTTTTATGATGTCATCCTCAGCCTCACAGTCGTAAAGCTCCTTCTGAGTGTTTTTGTGAAGGTATAGAATTGTGAATACGGCCTCTTTGTGTCGTGTGTTAACAGCTGAAAAGAGTCACTTTGAACTGATGAAATCTAAGACCAAATGCAGTCCACTGTGGATGAGCACACATTCAAAACTATATGAAAGGTGAGATAAAGAAGGTTACCTTGGAATATAGACACACCAAACAGAAAATGAAGATCAATAAAATCAGAAGGGACACCAATGAATACAGGAAGTCAACGCATGGAGGTTACAGCTAATCCTACACACAGGGAATCAAACACCGGACCGTCACCTCACTTGTAACAAAGACACTGACACATCGACGTCAGGGGGTAAAATATTTACCCATATTTATTCATGTTTGGTAAAAGCCAGATCACTGAACGTGGAATATGTCAAACAGTATGTTTTGCACACATCAGCTGTTGCTGTAGACAAAAGCAGAAGAGGGACTCTGCATCTGTTGGAGAATAATCTACATGAGAAAAGACTGCAGCACCTCCTCCTCCTCCTCCCCTGTTCCCCTTCAACACTCCACCCCAGCAGCAACCCCCCCCCCCCCCCTCTCCCTGTTGGCTGATAGAGGACTCCACCTGAATGACATTTACAAATTACCCGGCCCAGAGTGCTTGGTCCCCTGACCCATGAGCCTCTGCTCAGCACCCGGAGAGACTTGCCAGCGTTTTGTCATATAATTACTGCAAATCCTCTGAAAGTAGCCCCCTCCCCTCTCTCTACATCCACCCCCAACACCACCAACACCACACACACACACACACACACACACACACACACACACACACACGCACTACATTCCCTCCCCTGGATGTATGCACACAGATGCATGTAGGTGCATACGAACAAACTGGCAGAGTTGAATGTTAATGTGTGATGAGCTGCTATCTGAGTGTCCGTCATGCGGACAGACTGCAGGTCAGGGACTCTGTCAGCTGCAAATAAAGCAGAGAAGAAGAAGAATAACGGGAGACAGCAAACACGTGATGGACAGTGACATGTAGTACGTGAGTATAAATATCATATTTGGAATCTTTAAACTTACACTCATTGAGTTTGATCGGTTTCTATATATTAACACCATATTAATACTTGCCTTGGTTGCAGGATTTCAAGTGGGTGCTGCAAGAATGCTGTAACCTAATATTATTAAAAATGGTTAGTGTAACAACATCAAAAAATATTCTTTTAATTACAATAATTTCCTCTTATTACTGCTCCTCTTTGGCCATGTTTGGATTAGCTGGAAGTTAGGGGCGGAGTCACACACTGCCAAGATGGCGACAGTGGTGCAGCGTACTCTGAGCTTCAAAACCGCTCATATGAAACCTATGGAGACTTGGGATATATATATATCTATATATATCTATATATATAGATATATATATATAGATATATATCTATATATATAAATATATATCTATATATATGTATGTATTATTTCACAGTCGACAGTGTAACCGTCAACACTGTAACATAGAAAATGTTCTGTAAATCTTTTCTCTATAATAAGAAATACACTGGCTAATAGGTAAAGAGAGCCAGAAAAGAGTTTCTAATAAAACCAGCAAATATGACGGAGGAAGAAACCTGAGCTCGATCAGATGATGAGACGGAACATATTTGTCGGAGAGAGCAGAGACGGACGGTGACTGTTGGTTGTAAACGTTTATTACAGTTTACAGACCTATTTCCTCCTTCAACTCTGACCTACTGTATTTATCATAGCTGTGCGCACACATACAAAGCTCTTTTCATAAAGGCTATCCCATAATGGCTCTGTGTCATGGCGACGATGCACTTCACAGCGTCTCAGTCATGGCTTGATGTCAGCTGAATGAATATAATCATGGTTCTTAAAACAAGAAATCAGCCACACGTTTGTGAAATCAGTCAGTATCCAGCTCTGAGTGACTCTCTCTCTCTCTCTCTCTCTCTCTCTCTCTCTCTCTCTCTCTCTCTCTCTGTGTGCGTGTGTGTTCAGGGGCATATGTGTGTGTTATGTTTGCTTGTTGCTGGCTCTTTGTATATGTCCCTTGATGCACACAAGTACAAAACTGAAAAGGATAATCTAATTGAACAACTTTAAAGCATGTAGCCGATTTCATGTAGTCAGTTTGGAACGGCCCTCATCTCGTCGTTGTTACCCAGCCGAGCGTGAAGGTCAGCTGTCTGCCATCGACAACATGCACAAAATGTAAAATCAGGCTCTCCCCTTCCTCCCTCCCTCTCCTCCCTCCTCTTCTCCCGTCTTCCCTTGGCGTCTCGCCCATCTTTCTTCTCTTCTTGAGCATTGATCCCAGGTCTAATCCAAGCACAAACACATCCACAGACAGCTGGGTTTAAGTGTGTGTGTGTGTGTGTGTGTGTGTGTGTGTGTGTGTGTGTGTGTGTGTGTTCACGTCAGGGTTGGATCATTGTGTATTTCTGGAGGCAGGTATGAGTTTTTGGTTTAGCAAGTATGTTTCACGTTTGATCATGTTTAATGTGCTGGAGCTTGTTTTTGACCTCACATACACAGGTGTGTGTGTGTGTGTGTGTGCGTCTTTCTAAACTACGTCCAATCAATTCAATTTACAACAGGTGGACTCCAATCACGTTCTAGACACGTCCTCAAGGATAATTAAAGCAGGCAGGATGCACCTGACTTCTGTTTGCAGTCACCTGTAGGTCGATGGGCAAATACGGCATTTTCATCCATTCACTATCACATCTAAAACACAGATTATGGCTGCTTACTGGCTGTTTCTCGCAGGGTTCGCACTCGTCCTGGAAAACAGTTTTCCAGTCATGACAAACATGGAAAATGACAGAAAAAGATTCTCCTATTTTGGGGCAAAGTTGACATTCAAATGGTACGGCAGTTTATGGACAACAGTGTTTTGAATCGGCTGTTATCGGTTTTGTTTGGCAACGCTGTGAACGCACCCTGAAGTCACATCACACGCCGCATGGTTGGATGATTTACAACGCTGAAGAACGTAAGTTACATTATCCTTTAAAAGCACGTTTGTTTTAAACTGTTGAATAATAATAATATTTGAGCTGGACTGCATCGAGATACTAAATTTCGTTATCCAAAGGGTCCAAACCTACAGACGTCATACGACAGGAATAAAATGTAAAGCGACATAAAAACTAAAATCTTGCAACAGTACAAATATACATCATCCATCCCTCATCACCCAACATCTACAATCACTGGCTGAAACGTGTCAGTTCTTTGCATCGTGGCTTTAATTCACCGCAGAGTCTTCGCCCACTGCGCTTTAATACAGACGATATCAGAAGCCCACTTGTTATTGAGGAGAGAAGGTGTGAAGGGGTCTGCAGGTGAATCAGGTTTTGCTGCAGCTTTGCATCTTTCACATTCTGCCCCCCCCCCGGCTGTCTGTCCCTGTCTCTGTCTCTCTGCCACACACACACCCTTCTACCTAGTATTTAAGTCTATTCACTATCCCTCTGAATGAGATCTCCCGCTAGAGAGAGTAAACAATGTCTGGCAGAGAGACAGAGAGGCATACAGAATGGAGGATTCACTCGCCTCTATTAGCATCTTGTCTGTCTCAGAGGGGGAACAGAGAGCAACCAGAGTGGAGGATGCTGGGATAGCCTGCCTTGGCTGACAGCCTCTCCTCCGCTCAGAGCCACAGGGTTCAGGGCCCGGAGTCCCTCTTTTTTTTTTTTAATTTTTATTATCACCCAAAACAGGAAGACGCCTCTCTAAGTGGAGCGTTGAGAAAAGTTGTCAGCGTTAACGTCCTCCTCAGTTTGTATGTCTTTAAATATCTTTCTCTTCCTCTCAAGTGTAAAAAAACTTCAGATCATGAATTTACAACAGCCCGAGCTTGCTCTTCAATTCACAGAAATGACTCTCCGGATCTCATGAGCATGTGTGAACTCGCCGTTATCTGGAGCTCGTTTAATTTCATAATACTTTTTGAATGTGTTTTCTTTTTTTTTTTAATACTTAGATTTGAATAAGTCTTTGATCTATTTATGTTCTCACTCAAACACTCTCCTCGCTCCGAAAGATGAAATACTTGAAAGCAGTACAGCCAGCTAACTCCATTATTTGTTTTACATCAAAAGTTTCATTAATTATTCCATTAGCTGAAAGGCAGGGGCTGCTGGGAGAATGACACAGACACACAGAGAGCGGAAGAGAAGATGTGTGAAGGGGAGCATGAGCTTACTGCCTTTCCTCCTCACCTTTTTTATTCTTTGTGAAGGAGGTACGAAGGTGAGCTGCCGGGGGAGAAACTACAGTCTTTCTATAGTTTGGTAGAGCTGCTTCGTCACTGTATTTCTACCCTGATCTAACGAGCAAAACTCACATGTGAGAGGTTTTTACTGGAATCATTGGACATTAAAGTGATTTATTATTTATTACCCTAGACTGTAAATAAAGATGGATGTTAACAAGCTATGCTAACAAGCTTGCTAACTAGCTAATGAGCTAGTTAGCCATACCTGGGGCAGTTCGCTCATTAGCTAATTAGCTAACAAGCCTAGTTACCTAACGAGCTAACTAGCCCAGGTATGGTGATTGCAGACATTGTTACCTGCTAATTAGTGCTAATATAAAAATGATACAAGAATTTCACTCACCTCAAAAGACAAGAACACAGACTTCTGTGACGGCTGGAAGGTCACGTCCAGTGACTCAGATTAGCTGAGGTGATGCTAAGCAGACAGCTAGCAGACTGTAATTGCACCCACCTGTCACTCAAAGTGGCCACACCCTCAATTCTCCATAACTTCAAGTCTTAATAAAATATAAGCAGGTGAATTACATAAAGAGGAAATTAGCTCTAGAGACCAAAACAGTTTTGGTACCAGGCTGTAAACATGTTTATTTCTGCTGTAGAGTTGGGCATTTTATCATGGGAGTCTATGGGGACTGACTCACTGTTGGAGCCAGACTCTAGTGGCCATTAGAGGAACTGCAGTTCCTGGCCTCATTTTTCAACCCGAGGTTAAAACTCATTATTTCTCCAACCTTTGTGGACTGGCATCTTAATGTGTCATTAGATTTAGTTCAGTTTCAGGTTAAAGGCAACCGGTGTAGCACTGATAAATTCTATTAAAACCCACTGAAATGAATCATATCCATCTCTCAGTCGCCTCTATTTTAATAAATGGACAATAATGGCCTCATATATGGGTAAACTGGTATATCATGTGACTGAAGCGATCCACAGGAGGATATAGAAAAGAAAAATAAGGTGGTGACAGGTGAGGTCCAGCAGAGGAGGAAAATCTAATATGAAAATGAAAATGTAAATGTGTTGAGGGAGGGCGGGGGCGTCGAGGAGGAGGGGGGTAGTGGTTAGCAGTTTTTCAAGCCGGCCCTAATCCTCCCTCTGCGGGGCCCAGATAGCGATCGCTAACAGGAGGCCGACACTGGAGCTCCTTTGAAATGCAGAGCGGCTCGGTGTGTAAATTGAAGGCGCCCCGGCGCTGCCAGCAGATGACACATGGCACTCGCGACCCTCAGCGCCCGTCCAGGGGCCACAATGCCACAAAAGTAAATCTTGCACATCAGACAATTTAATTTTCAGCACAGAGGGGACGAGTCGCACAATACCTGGATCCTTTGAGATGATAATGCCCCCCCCCAGAAGCGGATCATCATTTAGATTTTCATAGTCCTGTCCCTGTCCGTGCTGACGTGTAAACTCGGGCCTGATGAACAACAACAGTCAGACAGGTTGTTTCTTTCTTTGAGGTGCTCTGCAGTTATGAGCCCATGAGATGAACTTCACTTGTAAGAAAGTCTTCACATCAGCAGCAGAGGAAGTACACAGTTCTTTTAAATGTAACATTAGCAAAGACTACAATGTGGAAAACGAAACTGGGGTGGACATTTAATGCCTTAATAAGAAAAACAGAGAGAGAGAGAGAGAAATGCAATGAATGAATTCATTACCAAATTTCTCGACATCAGAAAATAGTACAATGTTTTTGTTTTTAAAGTTAAGATTGTATTAGTTTACAAAAGGAATCGTATAGAACGTTAAGACTTTCTTGTTTATGAGGATTTTATGTTTCTTGTGTCTTTCTGAAGATGGGAAATGGATACAAGGAGCTGTTTCATCCCATTTATTTATTTATTTGTGACTTGGCGAATTGGAACTTTTCTTTTCTCGGTTATTAAAGAAATTAAATTATTAAATACATCTATTGTATATATTAGATTGGCTTTTGAGCTGTTGTCAGTTGGTGTATAATGAGATTACGAGTCTCACTGTGAATCATATGGATGTGTACCGATGCATCTGTTGTAAGTACTGTCTGTATATTTATTGGGAGCCCATGTGGTACATGGTTAGCGTTTTACTCCTAAACCACTGGATCACCCTGCTACAATCTAAAATGACTCTATTAACAGTTCAATATAAATATTAACAGTATTATAATATTGGATGTGATGCAGATCCGGGTCATTTACTATGAATTTGAATATTTTTGTATTAAGGCCGGTGCTGCGTTGTTTGGCATTGGCCCTTGTGGAAGTCTGCACTTTTTGAGCGCCCTTCTCGTAGGTATATTATATATATACCTACATAATATATTATATATTATAAGTTCAGTTTTGCCACTAACATGAAATCGTTTACTGTCTTCTTTAGTGTCATCGTTGTTAAAATGTGACATAATGAATTCTCTCAGCTCACACTTTGTTTGGATTCACAAATCAACCACATGAGTCCTACCTTCAAAAGAAGACTCTACTACTGAGTCTTTCATTTTCCATCTCTTGACTTTTTGTTCAAGCTATTTTTCCTTCATTTCATTTTCCCTGGCTGATGCGCTCCGACAAAATGCTCTGAAAAGAGGAAGTGGAGAGTAATAGTGTTCTCTAACATTTCCATGCTATCAGCAAACTATAATCCACAGCTCTCTCCCACTTTGTCTCCTTTTTTTTTTTTTCTCCACCACGCTTCTGGCCCCGCTGCGGCGCGCTGCCGGCCCCGCTGTGGTTCGCCGTCACTGGCAGACGAGGATAGAGCGTGGCCGTTCTGCTAACTTACCGAACCAAGCCCCCCTTCCCATGTTCCTCTGCTATCAACCCCCTTCTTAGTCAGTCTATTACATGGCGACTCATGTTCCAACACGAGTTCCTGGGCTTTCTGCGTCTCATTGTATTTCACACCGGCTTACACTGGCGAAGTTGCTCGATGCTAACAGTCATAAAGCCGCCTCATACTGCGCAGGTCCATGAACATAATATCTTGTTATTTTCCCTCTCTTGGCTTATGTAATTGGTTCACCCGCCATGTGGGAACGATGGTGATGGATGCGCTAATTTACTGAAGAGTAAAGGAAGGAATCATCTTCAGCTGGAGATGGAAGAGAAGCTAAAGTCCCATGTAGCATGAGAGCTAACGGCAACATAACTTAAATTAAAAAAGGCGAATCTGCCTTTAAACACAACCAGCACACACACAGCTGCAAAGAAAAAAAGCTGTATGTTTTAGCTAGGTTACTAGCATGGCTGCCAACATCATGAAGCCAGGTATGCTAACAGGGATCTATCCAGCTTGGACCTGAACCCCCTCCTCCCTCACCTCCCACCATTCCCTGTTCCAGCACTACCACTTGCCTGCGGCCCCCACATATAGATGGAAAGTGACACCGTGATTGTGTGCGGGGCCCGGCCACGCTCAGATGAGGGTGTCACTTCTGCCTAGCCTGATTGCCACATTCGGCGGGCATGGCGGCGAGGAGTTAAATTGAGGGAGAAAAGGTCGGGAGCCAGTGGTCATCTGCTCTCCCTCTTTCTCCCCTAAATTACTTGTCCTCCAGGAGGGGAATGAAAACAGACAGGGCCCGGCCCGGGCACCTGGAGCCTGGGAGATGATCCGCAGGGCCGGCAAGCCCCTGGGAGAAGAAAGTGAACGACGGATGGGGGTGAAAAATAAAGGAGGGGGAGGTTGCAGGTTGGGGGCGGGCAGGGGGTGGAGGTGGGGGATCAGGTGTGTGTGTGAATGAGAGAGAGGGGAGCTGGTAAAGGTGTCAGACTCAGATGAGTGCACAAAGCAGGTGATACTGCTGTAGGAAAAGGACAGAGGGTCAAGGCAAGAGTGGAGTCCCACAGATAGCGCTGGAGCGTCTGAATGTAAGGTGAAGGTTTCATTTCAGCTGTGTGTGCCTGTGTGTGTGTGTGTGTGTGTGTGTGTGTGTGTGTGTGTGTGTGTGTGTGTGTGTGTGTGTGGCAGAATCAAGGCTGCAGATACACACAATCTATGGCACGTAAATTCAACTGCGTTTCCTTATTTCACGAGGAAAAACAGAACGTACACATTTACATACTGAACACAGATCTGATGTATGTTGAAAGACGTGTCTGGAACCAGCAGTTCGTCACACGGCGTGTTCATGCTCAGGAGGAATACCTGCATTGACCAATGTGATGTGCTTCATTTTATTATTCTAAAGAGAAAGAAATGAACATCAGTCGAAGCTCAGGCAGTAAAAAGAAGTGAAACTACACAAGTAACCTCCTTAAATCTCTTCTAACTAAGCCTCTTCCAAATATTCTGACTCACTCAGAAATAAGTCACAATATGAAGGATGAAGATGCTCTGTTGTTATTGTGCTGCTACACTGAGGCGTCCCCACAGCGGATCACCATCCACGTATTTTATTTGGCATAGGTTTTACACCAGACGCTTCCTGATGGAACCTGGGGTTTCCGGGGGGGAACTGGGGATTGAACCACCAACCCAGGGATCAGCATCCAACCTGCTCCACCACTGAAGCTGTTTTTTGACCTCTAGTAGCACTATGGAGCATAATCCTCATGAGTGGGTTTGTTTATCTGGTGCACATGCATGAAGACGCACATCCTTACACACACACACACCACACACACACACACACACACACACACACACACGGATGACATGATGCACATACTGTTCTACAGATCTACAGTGACAGTAATACTTCACTGCACCAATAAGGACAGAGAAGAAGAAGAGTGGCAGCTAGTAAACATGGATATTAACAAACCAGGTTTCAAAATGCTTAACATTTTACTATTTATTTATTCTTTTATCTTTTCCTGTTTATATTTTCATTTATTTTCTATTATGTTGGTATTTATATAATATATAATGTGTTCCCAGCCTGCGATGTATAAAATGCACTTGCACTAGTGTCAACCACAGTGTTAGTGCCCAGTCGAACCAGTATAAAAGGTCTGTCGGACTCTTTCTGGAGCTGAGATTACTGTCACAGTATCTCTCATTGAAACTGCTGGCTGCTGTTGACTTGACCATGAAACACTTTAAAACCAGGATGAAACTTATAACCGGGAAACTGTTTGTGTCCAGGCTTGTTGTGGAAGCTCAGTTAAACAAAATATAGTTCCACAGATTTACTGTGACTGAAACCATGGTCTTAAATATGAAAAGAACTATTTCTGCTCTACTATATCTGTATTTACAGTAATAGATTACAATTTCACTACAAAACATTGTCTCACTTTATAAAATATGAAGCTTGAATAAACAACCCCATAGTGGAAAAGTCAATAACATTCTGCATAATGAGTACCTGCTATATTTAAATATGTAATTCTACATATTATAATATTATCTATTATTTATCTTTTTTGAGTATTTGACATTATTATTTCTTTTCTGAGTTTGTTGTTTCCCCACTGTGAGTCTAACGAAGGACAATCTTATCTTATATATTCATATTATGATGCTAATACGTCTGTTTAACTGTGGATGAAGAGTCTTTACAGGTGAGTTCTTCTTCTACCACAGATTATTTTTCTCAATTTTTTTTTTTTCCCAGAAAACCATAAAAACACAGTTTGGATTACAAACTATATTTGATAAAATCAGAGCAGGAATAAACCACGGCAGCTGTATTGTTTTCACAGTTATTTCTATGTTCACTCCCAAACGCTGAATGATTACGTGCTGTACGGAAGAACTGATTGAAGAGATCTTAAGAAGAAAAGAATCTTAGGTTTAATACAAGGGACGTAATTAAACTGTCTAAATTACACTGTTAAACGATTTATGAAATAAAAGTGACTCTGCTCTTCACTGTGTAGGAGTGGCGTTGTTCTGTGCAGAGTGCGTGGTCTGTCTGTCCGTCTGTCTCACCATCCTGCTCCCTGCAGATCCTGACAGACATGCAGTCCTCTTCTGCCCCCATTAGGTGGCGCTGTGGGCCAGCTCCTCTCTCTGACACCATCCCATGATGATGAGCCTCACATCATATATACAGTATGACACAGCTGCCAGCCTCTGGTGGTGGCGGCGGCGGCGGTGGCGGCGAGCAACCCATGGGGGCCGATGATGCAGAACTTGGGGCTTACACTACAGGACGGCTAACAATTAAACTAAAATGGTATCCTATTGACGTCCAGCCACTCTTTTGCACCGGGGCAATTAACCTGCTAATAATACAATGAGCAGGAGTCCCCCTCCTCATCCCACACACACACACACACACACACACACACACACACACACACACACACACACACACACACCTTCCTCCTTCCCTGAGCTCATAGCCCCTCAGGCCATAAGAGAGCCATTGGATTAGAGGATGCTAGCAGAGATAGTTTAACGTAATGAACCATCAAGATGAGGACTATTAAAGATGATTTGCAGTGTTCCAGTGCAGAGAGGAGATAGGAAGAGTGACCTGAGTTTGGCTTGGATTGATAGTGTTAACTCTTTCCTCCGTCATTGTTAGGTAGATAAAGAAAGGATCCTCTTCCTCTCAGACAGGAGGGAAATGAAAAATGAAGCCGGTTGATTTACACAGTTTTGAGCGGTGGGAGTCGTTTTCAGTGACACGGCACATTAGGCCACTAACCAGTGTGTTCATGCATCTGATGCACGAAAAGAATCCAGTTCAGAAACAGAGGAGTACATTTGTATTATATGTCTACTATAGGATTATCGTGCGGTCAAAACACACTATTGTTTGGAGTTATTTGTGCTTCACAATCTTTATTTGTGCTTCTGTTTTCCCCAGTTTCCATTCTCTGTGCTGCTCTCCTATTGGCTCTTCCTATAAACTATCAGTCATACCAGGAACTCTGGGAAGAGATCACAGAACTCTGATGCGCTGCGGCGCTGCCTAAAAGTAGAAATTAATGTTATTTTTTTTATCACTTCCTGTTGATATTAGATAACCCTCTAACTGAGGGGAAAAAATGTATTCATGTTCCTCCTTAGTTCAGAATCAAAAAACCGCTGATGACGGACGACATGTTGAGCATCATCACCTACACATGAACTGTCCTACAGGAAGATACTGAGCCAGCGAACCAGACGGAGGCTTCACATGATGAAGACCAGCACAGAGACCGACTTTCTGAACAATGTTTAACTTCCACTGTAGTAAGAAGCCGAGAGTGATAAAAAGAAAAAATAGATGAAATATACTTCAACAAGAGGATTACACAATTTAATCTTTATTATTTATTTGTTCTATGGTTTAATTTCAGAAACACTGAGACATCTCACCGTGTAAAATTCAGTGTTCTCAAACTTTGGACCAGAAGTGTGATTATTTTTTCTGTCATCAGACATCTGAGCATCATCACTAGAAGTATTTATGTTGATTTTCTCAGACGACTTCATGATCATTCAGCTCGTGTTTTAAGCAGCAT
The DNA here is from genome assembly GCF_021018895.1 of Seriola aureovittata. NCBI lineage: Eukaryota > Metazoa > Chordata > Actinopteri > Carangiformes > Carangidae > Seriola > Seriola aureovittata. Next base: position 3,321,438 of record NC_079367.1, on the reverse strand, counting down.
TTCAGCACGACAGTCGCAGGAGTTACAGTTTGCCTCGTTAGCAGGTAGCGTTAGTATTGATGAGCTACAATCAGATCACTGTTTGTGCTCCTTCAGGTGTCTGACAACCGAAACAGAAAAATAATTGAATGAGAGCAGTTCAACGGTGAGTGTGTGACATTAAAACACAGAGTAGGTGATGGAGATCAACACCACCGCTCTACACATTTTTCTCCCTGAGTATTTCAACATGGAGATCTTTACCTAATTAGCTGGGTGTGGATGTAGTTCACAAGCTAACAAATGAGCTAATAAGCTAACTAGTGTATTAGTGTACTGTAGATATCTGAACCTGTTTTCCAGGTTATTAATCCGCCATTAAACCGGTGATGAACATTGACAATGATTATAACTCTAAGATCAGCTTTGAGTTAGTGCCACTGTCTGAATGCTAAGACTGCTGTGGTCACTTCCCAGAGTTCAGCAGAGGGCAGCAGAGGGAGCCCCCACTACTGGAACATTTGTTCATTCACCATAATGACCAACCTCAGAAAACTAAAGACCAGACCACAGGACACGGCTTCTCCTCTTTCATTCAAGAAAACAAACAAAAACAGAACACCTCCAGTCCACATGAAAATGCAAAACCACACTGTCAAGTTCTGAGAGCACGACAAACTAACAGGCGGCGACACACCCCTGACTGTACAGCCATATGTTAGCCAGTTGCACAAGATCGCCTCATGTAAACAGATGAGATAACGATGCACGCTCTGATGTCACAAGCCAAGAAATTCAGTTTCTCTGTTGACGCCTCGACTCTGAGAAGTGAGTTTACTAATGTCTTCACACTGACAGGAGTTTTGCAGAAGGTCTGTCTGCAGTGATGTAAAATGCAGTTTGTGTGTGGATGTATAGAAAGAGCTACATTTGAAAAAATTTATACCTGTGAATGTGTAAAAACTGACAGGAACCGCAGAGGAAAACATATTACTCACAAACCCAGAGAGAGAAGCAAACGACAGACAATACAAGAGCTTTCAGATGCAAAGCACATTTCTTTGCATTTCACATCGAAGCTCTTCATGTTCGAGTCTCCAGTTTATGTTGACTAGTTTCAGATTACACGTCTTTGCTTATTTATAAAAGACAAGTTTTAAATATACACACACATATATATATATATATATATATATATATACACGCAGTGTGTACTTCTGTACATCTGCTACTGCAGTATCTCCTGTTGTGATGCAAACCCTGTCTCTCAGCATGAATGTAAAGACCGAGCGGAGCCCCTCACCGCCGTCTGCAGACCTCACTCAATCTCCCAATATCTCTGCAAGCACAGGACCAGATTGAAATTTTCTCCGGAGTCTCCCAGGATGAGAGCGGACGTCACTGGAGGATACTTCCCTTTCTACGCCTCCTGCTGCGGCCCTATAGATCCACGCCTCAGATATTTCTCCCCAGATGGGAGCGAAGGCGTCAGTCGTACTGCGGGAATGCTCTGGATTCGCTTTAGATTTTAAATCTAGTCAACGGTGGGAATTCGCTGATAAACAAAGCAAAGTCCATCTGGCATGAAAGCCAGCATCCTCGGAGAGCACGAGCGTGTTTTCTAGATTGGAGTTCTTATAGCTGATCCCCAATATAGTGATAGTCACACAAAAGGAACAAAGCGCTCTGTGTTTGCCTCGACATTCTTTGATAATTTCAGAGCTAATTTTCCCCATTGTCATTTCAGCTACCACTGTGGCCTATCGTTTTGGGTGTGTGTTTGTGTTAGCATGTGTGTGTTCTGTAAGCAGGATAGGAGAATAAATATTTACCATCTGTGGTGTCCCCCCCCCCATCCCCGTCCCTCTCTCTCTCCCTCTCTCTCTCCACCACACAAGATTCCTGCACTTTTTCTTTTTTATCAGTGCTGGAGTTCTGCCATGGGCCTTTTTAATTTTCTGCTTTTGTGTTTTTAGCCGAGATTGACAGGCTGCTCTCTCCCTGGAGCATTGTTCTATTAATCTGTTTAATATGCTACAGAAACATTCGAGTGCCGGAACAGGCAGCTGGGGTAATGGAATCGCAGCAGGTAAAGGCGGGCTTGCATATCTGACGACTGGCGAGGGGGCAAGAGAGGCGCAATAGTCGGCGTGGCGTGGCGTGGCGCGGTAGCTGTATTCGAAGGCTCTTCCCACCCCCAGCACCCCCACACCTCGTGACCTTGTATGGGTAGACAGATCGAATGTGTCCCTTCACATGTTGTTGCTCGAAAGCAAAACCACTCGTCACTCATCTCTCTCTCTCTGTCTCTCTCTCTCTCTGCGTACCTGTGTTTGTGGATCCTTCATAAAGATGCACAGCCTCACTGACTTCCTGCACGCCGTCTATGAGCAGTGAACTGGAGGTTCACGGGGGTAAGAGTGAAGCATGTGCACTGAGAAGTGACCGCCAGCAGAGCGCTATACATTGAAAATGGTAGGTAAATGCCAATGTATAATTGTACACCCCCCCCACCCCCCGCTCCCCTTTCCCTCCTCCTGCCCCCTCCTGCTGAGGCAATGAGTTGTGGTTTAATTAACTCTGCCTTAATGGGTGCACAGCAAGACGGAGGTAGGGTGGAGGGGGGGGTTGGAGGTTGCAGGTTTGCGGCATATGGCACTCTGTAACGGGCGCTGTCCTCGGGAGATAAGCTTCGAAACTGTTCGCTTCCCTCTGACAAAAAGCTCTCTCCTCCAGACATCCCGCCTGGGCTAAAAGACAGTGGACACTGTGTGGAGACAATGACAGTCCAACTTGTGGGCTGAGGAGTGAATAGACTGAGCGCCGCGCTAATGACATAAGAGCAAGATAAGTATGCACATAAATTCATCCTCAAAGTCTTTACAGCCTCGCAGACAAGGTCTAACCTCGTTTTTATCCTCCATGTAACGTGGAGAGGGTAATGTGCTGATACTCTGACTTAGGTTAAGCTTTTGATCAGGCTGTTATCCCGAACTGGCCCGGGGATGAAAAACAAAGGAGTCACAACTGGATTTTCGAAGCGCGATGACACTAAGAGCAAAGATATTCCGGGGGAAGGATTTGTCACTTTTGCTTTTCCCTGAACTGACAGAAGAGAAGACCTCAGAAGAATCATCCTCCACCACCACCACCGCCCGTCATTCTCTACAAAATAATGCTCTCATTACTCGTCGGGGGAACGAGCTCGTTCAGTCATACGATTGATTTCGAAGGCAGATGCAGCACTTATAGCAACAGAAGCTTTTAGTCCCAACTTTTAATGAGGTGAAACTCTAATCCACACTCTCCATTCCACTTCTCTCACTCCATCCCAGACGTTATTGTCATAACACCGTGTCCAACTATGGCATGCTGGGAAAAACATGCAGCTGCCTGATATATCCCCCTGCCAGTGTTTGGCTCTATTAACACCACCCCTTTTTACCTTTATCTCAGCCACATAACTGAACCTGTATATCCACCATTACAAAAAAAAGGAAAAAAAAGAAAAACTACTGTGACAAAAAGAAATTAGGCGGCCTGATGAAAAGCGATTGGAAGGGAAGTTGTGAAGCTGCAAAGGGCCTCAGATCAAAGCGAGCCACCGGTAATTAGAATACATGCTGAAGAGAAGCGCACGTCGACAGAAATCAGGATTTTAGCTGGAAAATTACCTGTTGAGCTCTTCAAATAATAAATGAGAGCCATGTCTTGGTGAAGTAGGGAGACTAAGACGCGGAGCTTTGCAAAGTCAGGCTCACCGGTCGCCTCGCTTTCCCAAGGCAGTGTGACAGACATCGACGGGAAGAAATAATCTCACCTATTTTCAGTTTCCCTCTCTATATTACAGCCTGGGTTTGTGGAGCTCTTTCTTTACCCCCGCCCCCTTCCTCCCAAGGACAATTTTCTTTTATGGCTTTACTCGCATTTTGTGCATCTTTTGTTGCCATCTACTTTTCTGGCGTTTGAGTCTCTGCTGCCTCACACATTAGATTCACAGCTCTTTTTGATATTATCTGTCATGGGTGACTTCTAGTAATCAGTTTAATGTGGAAAAGGAGCAACGTGGGTCGCTTATATCCATCAATGCATCATTTTCAAATTAAATCTGATCTCTTGGTAGACTTACCACAATGAACCACAGGGGGAACAGCTCATTGCTGCTTCGCCAGTGGCTGGCTGTAGTGTTAAGACCACATTTCCCACAAGCAGAGTCTGGACATGACTGGCCTTGGTTGGCATGAACATGGGAAACAGCTAGCTTGGTAAAAAAATAAATTACACCTACAAACACTCTAAAGCTTGTTGCACGATAAAAATGCTCTGCCATCATTGTCTTTATTATATTTTATTATAATAAGCCATCTGAGCAGCGCTGCGTCTTCAGGGTAGATTGGAAGCTGCAGTGAGTGAGTGATGGGACGGGCCGGAGCTAGCTGGTTAGCATGCTAACTTCAGTAGAACAAAAGTTATGAGAATGAGACAAGAATCAACAATGTTGTTACCCTTCACCTCTGGAGACAGATGTTGGTGAGTAAAGGAATAAAGTCCAACGCTGAACTCATGTTTCTTCTACACTGGTAAGCAAACAGCTGTTAATGCTAACGTTAGCTATGTAGCAACTTACAAATAGCTTGTCAACATGCTTTCCACGGTGACAGTGCTGACATGCTCATGTTCAGTAGATATAACATTCACAGTGTTAACATGCTAGAATTTGCTAATTTGCAGTAAAAACAAAGCGTTAATGCTAATATTAGCTATATAGCAATAGCAAAACTCACAGATAACCTTCTTAATAAAAATGCTAATATCCACATGGTTTTCACAGCGACATGCTCATGTTTAGTAAATACATTTATAGTGTTAGCATGCTAGCATTTGCTAATTTGCACTAAATACAAAGTACAGCTGACACTGATTTGAGTATGTTTTTCCAGGTGTTTCGTCATAAACAAAGTGACATATTTAATTTTGTATAGTATATTTTTTATTTTCTGCTCACAGATGACGTATTCCTAAATTAATTCAAGCAAATGGCTACAAACTGTAACAGCATCGCAGTACTGGTCGATTTCTGGGTCAACTGTAAATGTTTTCCATTCATATACATTTGATAGTATGTTTATAATTTGCATATTAATATAACCTTTTCTGAAAACAGCTAATCTATAAAAATCATGTAGTGAAGATGAAATCCTCCTCACTTGTAGGTCAAATTGGTGTCTGTTGCTGTCTGAATGTCTGCAGCCACACACACACACACACACACACATACTGGAGACTTGCACACAGATTCATGTGAAGTCATTGTTGAGATATTCACCAGGCTTTGCCTCCCAGGTGATGTGGTGGGGTTACCTGTGTGTGTGTGTGTTTATTTGTGCACAGTGTTTGCAGTGGCAGCCTGAGACTCGTCGGCGTGCTGTAAATGTCACCCATCATCCGACGTTTGTGCAGCACGTGCCCTTGTAGGAAGGGGAGAGTGCCGATGTTGCAGATCCCAGCCTTTGATTTAGACACGAAAGGCAGACCGGCAGCAAACGCACTGAGGCATGAAGGTAAATTCCCATAATTCACAGCTGAAAGGTTAGCCAGTGGTGCGCTTTGCTCCTCCCTCATGTTAGTCGCTAACAAATGTCACCTGATTGAAATAAGCACAGTTCTACATTCTGTGTGTATGAGAGAGAGTGTTTGCTGGTACAGCTCCTCTAAAACTGATATACTGTGTTTTGTCAGAGGGTCTCGTACGGAGTAAATCTGCAGTGTTGGTCTGCATCAGCACACCTTCACTCAGCCAGTTCATGAACACTACAAGGGCAGCAGCCTCACTCAGACATGTTCTCCACAGATGTGAAGGGGGTGAATTATTTACATTGAACAACCTCCACACTGATGACCATTAAGACCAACACAATCACCTTTCCAGCGTTTGTAGCACAGCTGGTATTCTCCCTTTATGATATGGACAGTCCCTAAACGTGATGCATCCATAGACCAAAACACATTTCACTGTATTGTGTTTAGTTTTGCTGACTAGTAAAGCTGTGGTAGTTTGTTCTTTAAATCAATGAGGAAATAGATCTGTGACTGTACATTATTACTTCAGTAAGTTGACTTGGATCAGACTGTGGCCATTTTTCTGTTGCTGTATCTAGCATGACTGTTATGGATGGCTGTTTACAGGAAGTATAATACATTTTTACTGTCCACTGTTGATACATCTGATGACCAGAGCAAATAATCCAACCATCAAACCCCTTGAAACTGTAAAATGGTGGTATGTAGCGGTTGTGGTTTTGCACTACTCAGAGATCAGGTGTTACTCTGGGATCGGAGCGATCACATTGTTGCTGTCAGGTATAGGAAGGCTGGACCCAAATGCAAACAATCCAAGGCAGGACAGTGCAATTCAAGTGTATTTTAATAAAACAAAGTCCAAACAAAACCCACAAGAAAACAAAACCAGGAACCAAACAAAAGAAATCCAAGTCAGGAAAAAAACAGGAACTGGTCCAAACAGAAAATGTAAATGCTGACAACAATAGGGCACAGAACAGGAAACCTCTCAGGGAACCGAAACAGACGAACTGACAAAGACAGAGACTTAATAGACACAAGGGAGGCGAGGGTGATCGAACACAGGTGAAACACGTTAGGGCGGGGCAGACAATCAACAAGGAGGGAAACAGGACAAAGACAGGAAGTAAAATAACCACAAGACACACATGGAAAGTTGTTACAAAATAAAACAGGAAATAACCCGAAAGTCCAAATCAAAGAGTCCAAACATACGATCCAAAAAGTGTTCAAACATAAACCGTCCATCACGACAAACCATGTCAGTTGTCCTGTTAGGGTTAAGAAATGTGATACCTGGGTGGGAGTGGCTTTATCTGCAGAACTGCTGGCACTACTGAACGCTGCCTCACAAATCTCTGACTCAAATACTCAAGATGTTGCAGTATCAGTAGCTGATTGCATTTCTTCTGATGTTTTTAAGAGATAACCTGGGTCTTATTGTTGTCTTGGTGATTGTCTCTATCAATACCTGTCTGATGCTGCGTTCTCAGATCTCAGGAATTAAACAGGTGTCTTCAATGTAAATGATAAGTAGATTAATACTTGGATTTGTCATTTAAAGCTTCTTGTTTGGCTCCTTGCTTGTTTGATTGACACGAGACTCAGTAAATCACAGTCAGCTTGTCTCTCAGTAGCTCCACCCAACGTTCTGGCTTCAATCACTTGACAAAAATATCAATGTGCCGTGAATAAAACTGAAGCTTCGGGAATCTGTAGGTGACACCAGAAACATGTTTTTTCTCAGAACAACAAATACAGACATTTAAACTTAGCACAGGTTTTGGTTCACTGCGGCCTTTAGACTGTCGGAGAAAAGAGGAAAACAAGCCTTTATGCATGAGAAAACGTCACTGGTGATTAGTTGAATTCTCATAGAGGAATATGCACAGAGGCAAGAGCAGTTTTCCAATTCTGCTCCTTTTATTTCTCCTGCTTGCCTCCTCCCTTTCTCTCCTGGAGTTAAATGAATATTCCCACCCCCCCCACCCCCCCCACCCACCACCACACCACACACACACACACACACACACACACACACACACACACACACACACACACACAATTGAAAATACGGCATAAATTTTACATGACAGCCCCCTGGTTCATTACAGCCCATGAGTTATTAGCTAATTTGCGGCCGTGAAATTTCTAACCACTATGAGTGAACTGAGGTGTCAAGAGTTCGCTAAATGTGGTGTGTGGAATTTGATGTTTGATGGGCACCTTCTGTGTGTGTGTGTGTGTGTGTGTGTGTGTGTGTGTGTGTGTGTGTGTGTGTGTGTGTGTGTGTGTGTGAGAGAGAGATATGCAGAGATGTAGTTTTAAGTATGTTTTTATTTGCAACAATACAGTGGACAACATTTGTAAAGTGAAAACAATCTTTGACACCACAGTCATGCCGCGCCTCATAGTATTGTTTATCAACCAGATTGAAATTATAGAAAAAGAATCAAGTATCAGAATAAATCACGGTTGAAAATCTCTTTTCACCTGTAGATTGAAGTGAATGTCGTGTGATACATGGTCGGGTTTATTATAATAATCAATCTGTTCATTTTGGAATTAGAAAAATCAACAACAAACAAAAAAACTTTACAGTCATAAAGACACATTACACACACAAGCTTTGGAATTGTCATTTTATCAGTAAACAATAAAGAAATCAATAAGAAGATTAATCTTTATATTGTTTGTCGACCTCCTGACCCCTGCTTTTTCTGTTCAATTTTTATGTGAGACATTTACATTTGTTCACAAATTATTATCAAATTCTCAGGACTAAATAATGGGCATATATGGAATATATAGCAAATAAAATAGATAACTGACTAAAAGTAGACCAGTTGTTTTTAAGATTTCTTATCACGGACGTCACCCACAGGTGTCTGAAGAGCGGTTTTGAAGCTCAGAGTGAGCTGCTCTACTGTCGCCATCTTGGCAGTGTCTGACTCCGCCCCTAACTCCCCAGCTAATCCTAAAATGATCAAAGAGGTGGAGCTCTTGTGGAGCTGAGACTTCGGTTCATGCCGGTTTGTAGCAAACATACGCTCACCCAACTGACCCACCAAAGAGGCCACGCCCTCAATTCTCTATAACTTTAGTCCTTAATAAAATATAAACAGGTGAGTTGTATAAACAGGTGTAATGAAGGAGGAAATTAGCTCTAGACACCAAACCTGTTTCATGTACCAGGCTGTAAACATGTTTATTTCTGCTGTAAAGTTGGACATTTTAACATGGGAGTCTATGGGGACTGACTAGAGGATTAGAGGAACTGTCACTTGGCTTTTCCGTACAACATAAATACAAATTATATAAAGGACTGCTTTACTGTGTTCATTGAACAAAGACAACTGTTTATTATAATAGTTATCACATTATCTTATCTCACAACCAATTCCTTGCCGCTTCCAGAGGATAGTGTTGTTCTGTTCAGTGCTGTTTCAAAACCTAAAATGACTTAGCGACTGTGTGTGTGTGTGTGTGTGTGTGTGTGTGTGTGTGTGTGTGTGTGTGGGTTTAAGAAAAAAAAAAAAAGTACAAGTGAGTTGAGGTAAAAACCCTCCCAGTCTTCCTGAGGTGAAAAACAAAAGAAGCAGCGCTCGGTGTAGGCCCAGCGTCCCACTGTGGGAAAAGCTTAGCAGCAGCTCGGGTCAGCGAGGTGAGGTCTGTTCGGCTCGGCTGCAGCCACAGGGCCGACCTCGCTGCTGCCAGCCTTCCAGGAAATTACAGCAGGGACCGAGAAGCAGCTCCCACTCCCTCAGCACCACACACACACACACACACACACACACACACACACACACACACACACATACACAAAGAGTGTGCTGATCAGGGGCGCAGCACAAAAATGTGGTACATATAGTCTCAGTGGGCTCCCTTGCCCATTTAATAATCCATTGTCACTCCTCTACGAATAACTAAATCAACAAGTGTAAGCCCATGCATATGTGGTGGTCGTCATGGTAATCACTAATAAAGTGTTTTAAACGAATTTAAAACACTTTCGACTGCATTATAAATATTACTAAACATTATTTACGTCACATCAAGATCTCAGTGAAATCCTGTTTTATTTGCAGCATAAAGGTGAATTAGTTTCTGGTAACAGCCTGCTGCAATATTAACAAAATAAAACAGAATCCTAAAGACACAATCCATAAATACACAAAATAGGTCGACTGGGTATTGAGACTGAACCCTGCTATCACTCTTGATATGGACAATCATGATAAATAATGACTCTGACGTATTAAAGTTTTCTGATGTGGCTGAAGGTTTATTTCCATCAGTAGAATCATCGAAACACTACAGTGAACTAACCATGTTTCACAGGTTATTGCTTTAGAAACAGTATGTATTACAAGCACTTTAAAATGATAATTATTTAAATAATATTATACAATACTTCTAATTTAGGCCTGCAATAAAAATATATTTAGCCAAAAGTAAAATTTTATTTATCATGCTAATAATGTCAAGTTTTGAAAAACAACATTTTAAATCCAGGTTTTTATAGAGCCCCGATGACCTAGTTCCACTTTTCTTCTCCCTATAAAGCTCCTGATGAGTCCCATGATCTCACCGCAACACCCCATGATCAGTGTTAGTTATTTGGAAAATATAATCAATTACTCTTTACGCATTACTCATAATGAGAGATATTTTATGTTTCGAAACTTTAAAACATCCAGTTTAATGCTAGCTGATGCTAGCTTGAAGCCTCTTGCACTGACGCTAGCGTTAGCTGCTGGAGGACGTTGCTATGGCGAACTCAGGATGTCAAGCTCCCGATTCCTACAGTATCTGAGGCAGCGAATGTGACGAGGATGTAGATGAAGGGGCTGAGACTCATGCTAGCATTAGCTTGATTTCCAGAACTTGAATCTTTGGGCTAAGTTCAACTAAGTTTTTAACCATATATGTGCTTTAATATTTGTGTAGCCTCTGTGTGTACTGGCTCACGCAGAGTATTTTTAAGTTCTGGCCCAGCGTCTCTCTCTCCTCTTTGTTTCCACGTCTGAAAAACTTTCCCCTGGCAAAGTCACACTCTCACTCTGACTCTCTTTGCTCCACAATCCCATTTCTTATCTGTGTCTCCCATGTTCAAGAGGACCCTGGCAGCTCAGCTCAATCCTTTGAAAACCCTGATATTAAAAGAGAGAGATGCTGAGAAGAAAGACAGTGATGCGGCCCACCTCACCCCCTCCATTTACCCTGTTTGACCCTTCTGTCCTGTTAGCAGGTGTGTGTGTGTGCGTGCGTGCGCGTGTGTGGTTGAGCTTCCTCCAACCAACCATACACACACTGTGTCACATGCACACAGATACATACAATACTGAAAATACTATTAAAATCATTGCCATTGTTGTTCTGTCTGGCACACACACTGACACACGGACTGAGAGAACATTAATCCTCCAATCTACACAGTCACTGGTCGCCTCGGGGGCTGGTGGTGGTGGGGGGGGAGAGGACGGCTCTCCAGCATGCCGTGTGATCTCACATTGTTTTGTGAAAATTGCAGCCTCTGATGATGGGAATTTCATTTCTGCGCCGCACATAGCAGAGGGGAGGGAGGGGAGAGGGAGAGAGGATGGGAGAGGGTAGGAAGGAAAGGAAGGGAGGGAGGGAGGAGGCAGGGGGAGAAGGTGTAAAGGAAAGAGGGGAGGTAACACATTAGGATGTGAGAGAAATGACCACGTTCAGTTCCTACATAAGGTAGTTAAGTCTGTATTATGAATGATACAGTGGCTTTAAGGACTTTATCCTGTTTAACTAGTTACAATTCCAAATTTCAACAAATAATGTCTGTATGTCTGGGATTAATTCCTATTATATTGTATTTATTAAAAGACTTATAAGCCCTCTCTCCAATTTAAGACATGAACCCACTAAACAGGCTGAAATGTTATGTTTAACAATGACAGGAATAGGCACAAATAACAGGTAAAATGAACCCTATCCTTTTATTCTTATTAATATCAGAATGCTATCATTAGCAAATAAAAAACTTTCCTCTGGTCCTCGCTGCAGTGGAACAGAATGTCTTATATAAAGCTGATGTAGTGACATGATGACCACAGTGTGAATCTGGGACCTTCCTGAACCTGAACTTCACATACGAACCTTCAGGGCCTGAGACAGGCGAACAACATATCTGTCCTCCAGTAGGACCAGGTGTATGTAAAACTGTCTTTACACCATCAAAGCTTAAGTAAGGGAGTGGATTTAGCTGTAACATGCTAACATTAGCTAACATTTAGCAACAGCAGTTGGCTAACAATAGCTAACTCAACAATGGGGAGAATTATGAGACAAGAAAACAATAAAACATAAAATCGCGTGTCGTGTTCATATTGTTGTCACGGTGCAATTTAACTCAACTGTCTGACGTTGCATTAACATTAGAGTCAATTGAAAACCTAATGACGAAGGTTAACTTACATGTATCTATGAGACGTCACCCTGCTCCTAAACTGCACCAAGAAGGTGCATTAATATTTTGGTGGCAGCAAAAATCTTTTTATATCCAGGCTTTTTGGCCAATGCATTTATTAATTATTTTACTGTAACTTATTCAGTAACACCTACATTTAACTTGTGAATAAAAGTATTACACATTTAATAATAATAACACACAGGCTTCTTGGACTTTTATTGCACACAACACTGAATCAGTTTGAATCAGTGAAGTGTTGTGGTGTTTTGACGCCGGTCTTGAAGGGCTGCTATAAGCTGTACAAACCACCAGATGTCGCTGTACTTGCTGTTTGAAGCTGCAAGTCTTCAAATGGACAAAAAGCCCCAAAGCCCCATCCGCCCATCTCTACCCTCCTCACCTTTTTCTCCCTTCCCTTGTTCCTTTTCTCCATTGTCCTCCATTTGTGTATTCCTCCTCCTGCCTCCCCCCAACATCTCCCTCCTTCCTCCCCGGCTTCCTCGCAGCCTTACTTCCTCCACCTCTTCCCTAAACCTCGCTGTCTCCTAAAGTAGGCGGTGAAGGAATGGAGGAATGGCGTCCTCCAGTTGGCCACCACGCTGACATGCCTCGTCTCAGCGCCGTGCCTGCGGATGGAGGGGTACGCAAAGTTGTTGATCCACATGCAAGCAAATATTATGCTAAAGTGATTGGCTCTCATCAGGCTCTAACCCTGCAATGATGCTGGAAAACAGCAGAAGAGGAAGAGTGAGCCCCATCTCCTTCCTCCCCTCCCCTAATTTGCATTGCATACTGAAATGCATGAACCGGGCCCATTAACCGAGGGACCGTGCTGTGTTTTGGTTGTAAGCAAGGGGAGGGGGGCTGTCATATCTTTTGATTTGCTTGATATGAAAACAGTGGTGGTTTGCAATCAATGGAACCTGTGGTTTATTTGGGGTGAAATGAGATTTTTTATTGGGATGTTTGCATCTCGATGCAATTTGCAGGCTTTATTGTGGCCGACCCGGGAGCATCCTTGCTTGATTTTACAGTAAATTTGTCATGGGGCCAATACAAGAGTTGAAAGTGAATATGGTTATTTATTTACATGCACACAAACAGGCACACTTTGTGAGACGCTTCTGATGATTGTTTGAATGGAGATCCCAGCTGGCTATATGTGCAGGAGCCTGGTGTGAAGGCAGCCTATCAGAACGACGAGGCAGAGGGAGGGAAGGCCTACCAGCTGCTCTACATTGTCATCACATAGGGAAATATAATTTAGCATTCACAACAAACCCGAAAGGTTCGTCTCACTTCAGAGTAGTGAGTGAACTTAAACGTGTTTCTGGAAAGAAGTGCCCAAGCGCTTTAGTGTGTTGTTGTGGATTTGGGAAGTGATGATAGATACAGAATGTCGTCTTGATTGTGAGAATATTAATCTTTCTACAGCTGAGAGTTTCTGAACAACACTAAAGCCTACTCAATAAAAAAAGTAAAAGTCCATCACTCTGCAAAATTCATTCCAAATTCAGAAGTTGTGATGGGTTGTGCAGTCGATGCAGTCACTGGTTTCTGCTGCTTTTGTCTGGAGCTACACGACTGAATGAGTGTTGAGACGGAATAAGAAAATGAAAGTTCACCTTGTGTTATTTGTTTGAATTTGATGACTCTGCGCTCCTTCAGCCCAAACTGTCATTACGCATGAGACTGTCCTTTTGTAAAAGAAAAATTAACCCAAAGGTCGTTTGTGCAGCAGGTTATTATGACCCATAGTTACGTTTTGTTGCTAGGCGACATCTAGTGGTCGTAGTAATTATGATTATGATTATGATGATTATGTGACGTGGTATAAAGAGAGAGAGAGTCCACGTCAGGAGGACGTGGTGGTGGATGGGTGAATGTGTTTCTGCAGATTGTTGTCGACTAACCAACATTACCATCAATAGAAACTTTCACTACATACCCACGTATGTAAATCTCAGTCAGCGCTGTTTAACTATAAATGATTCATGTTTGTTTACATCCATTGTTAGTTTATTTCCAGCAGGACTTTAATTTTATAATCTGCATTTTATTTTTTGATTGAATCATTAGTTTTCGTAAAAGGTGAGAAATGATATCTTCTCCCTTGACGTGCTGTGTACATTTGCCACTTAACAAAACCCAGAAGAAATGAGGTTTTCAAAAAATGTCTCCCCAGGGGAGACTCATCCTCTCAGACCTCTCCAGCAGGTCTGAGGAACTGCCCCATTAAAGACCAGTTTTATAGTGTTTGTTCTTTATTAGACAATTCACAGTGAAAACACAAAAACACGATGAGAGAGAAGGGATTTAACAATCTGTAAAAAAGTCCAGGCTCATTTTGAAGCTAAGACGTTGCACGTACAGTAGGTACCTGAGCCAGCCGAGGAGCCGGCTGCCTCCATAGTCCGTCCGCTGGACCTCGACCTCCTAGTTACAACAGAGATCACCGTTTGAGAGAAAATAGATCCAGATTCTCTGTCAGTCACATATGGTAGCACTTTGAGCTGCATCCTGTGTATGAAAAGTGCTGGTGACTGGGACCAGTGGAGAAGTCTGAGGGCACCTGGTTGAATGTTCTGCCATTTACCCAAAGTTGTGTCGCACTGGCAACAGGTCGAGCAAAGTCGTCCAGACGTCCCTCTCTCCAGCAACGTCTTCCAGCTCCCCCTGGGGGGTCATGAGGTGTTCCCAGGCCAGATGAGATAAATGATTACCTCGATGCCACTTACCAGTTGGATGTACCCATTAGACCTGTAATGGAAGTCCCAGCCCGGGATGGAGAACACTATTTCAGTTTCAACATACTTCCTGTTTCCCGTGACGCTTCCCCCACCTCACGTTCCCCTGATAAGAAATCTGCCACTTCATTCTCTTTCCGTCACATTGCGCTCGTTGAACATTATCTGGTGAGACATGGCTCCCGATATACTTGATCATCCCGCGGATCCTGGCAGACATTAAGCCTGATGTAACATACACAAGCTTATGGGGAACCTCATTATTGATGTGTCACATGCATCATACAAGCTATAGTTTGAGTTGAATGACTAAATTAGCCTGGCTAATTACAGCTAATCACTGTCCTCACTATCAGTGTGAAACATGGTGTCAGTGCCTCCATGATATTATTATCGATCATTAAATAAACCTTGTATTTCACACGGGGAAAATCATTCTCAGTGTAAACTATAAAAATGAAGTATTTTCGAGTTGGATTCAAACGTTCGTGCATAAAAATATGGTGCTGTTCATCTCTTCTTAAACTTTGCTCTCATCCTTTTCTTCACATGAAACATCTCTAACTTTTCTCTCTGCCTTTCAATCAGGAGTCTCAGGTCATTTTTATTTTCTATCAGACACAAATGACCTGATGTTGCCAGGTATGTTCCAGGTTAGACCAAGAATAAGAAATGTAATAATAAGAAAATAAGAGACTATCCGCTGGTTTGATTTTTGATTTTTGTTATAGCAGAAGTTATCTGAGTGTGGAGACTCATTCGGTTTTTATTAATTCGGCGGTAAAGTTGCATTTTAATTTCTGATGATAAATAAACATCCAAACCAACAAAGCATAAAGCCGAAGAACGCAGATAATGTTAATAACTTAATAAAACGATGAACGGACACCATGGACATATTGAACTGCTGCTACAACACTAACTAAGCTAGTTGTGAGGAAGTGAAGAAGCGCACTTTTTGGTGCATTTTCCAAAAACGTAGTATCTTAGCTCATCCTGTAAAACATAAAACAAGTGCTGGACTAATGAAACAACGTGAGGACAGAAAAATAAAGGTCTGCAGCACTGTAGCTACATGATGCATGAGCAAACCTGTTATATTCATATATACATTCACAAGTACCAAAACATAACCATATAATACCGAGAGGACCCTCAAAGCAGAATAGAAATACATCAGACCAGTAGCCGTCAGCCCTTCAACATGGCCATAGATTACAATAGAGGCGCCTCCGTATGATAAAGAAAGCACTAACTGTCACGACTCAATAAATAACACAGGAATATATAAATGAAGAACACAGGAAATACACAGATACCTGAAGACGTATCTGTGTATTCCTGTGTTCAGTAATCCTAGTTTTAAGGGTTCTAGTTGTTTTCCCGACATACGCAGAACCTCGAAAAGCACCGGCACTAACGCTCGTATGTATCACATCTGAACTGGAGTCTGAAGGAGCCTGTTAGGTTTTAATGAGATATTTGAAATCACTTTGATATTATTTCTAACAGCAGAGTGACTCATTTCAGCCATGTAATAAAAGCATTTATATTTAGATATTACTGGTAAATGAAAAGGCGAACCACAGTTCATGGGTATTTTCTGTCATGGCTGTGTTAATATAACCATGTGAGTTTTGTTCTGGATCGTAAATGTTCTGCAGTAGATCTGCAGGTTGATACATCGCAGCACCACCCAGGCCTTATTCTCCAGCATTGATTAATGCATCCACAACATAGCAAAACCACCATATTGTATGCATGTTTGTGTGATTCCAACCGTTTCAATGTGACCTTGATGAAAAATCATTACACTTTCATGCACATTAGACACCATACATGTCCAATCCATCTTTTGGTTAATCGTTATCTATTTCTGTTAGCGATGCCAGTGCCTGGACTTGTTTCCAATTAGAAGAGATATATATCACACATCCAATCTTCAGCGGTTACCTGCGGAGAGAAGGAAGGAGCACACAGGCAAATACGTGGAGGTGCAGCGGGGGAGTGAAACCGACAGAAATAGAGAGGGAGGGAGGTGAAGAGGCAGTGTAAGAAAGCCGGCTATTTTTCACCGGGGTCCATAGTGAAGTTGTCTGGCGGGAGTGTATGTGAGCCCGCCGGATGATAATGTGGCATGACACTTCTGAAATGAGAGCCGGGTTGCCATGGTAAAAAGCGGGGAGGGACAGTCTCTCCAGGGGCCCAAATAAAACAAGCTGTAAATTATGTTTGATTAGGATTTAGATCATGGAACTGTTCGGGACGGCCCTTTTGTTGCCCGCTCGCTCAGGCCTCAGAGGCTTTTTGTTGTGTTTGTTTCCGAGCACCACCGTGTGCTTTATGTATTATGTGCACGTGTGTGTGTGTGTGTGTGTGTTCAGGTTACCTCGACACATCTGAGTCTGGTGAAATAGAAGGTGCTGTCTAGTGCCGGCCTGAAATGAACCACTAAGTATTTTACACTGGTGTTTTTTTCTTTCGCCAGTTTTCTGCCTCCAGGAAATAGCCATGTGCACGCTGACGACAGCTCTCGCCTTCCCCTGCCTACTCTGCATTTATATGTTCTCAAACCCACTGCCAGCCATATAAACGAAAGCCTTACAACCCTAAATAGTGTTACAAACTCACTTGACTGCTGTGTGACAAACTTTAGTTTAGCTTTAAACAGTGCAGGTAGTGACTGACTGACAAGTTCCCCCCTCAGGGTTTTGCCGTAGCTGTGTGTGCGTTTGTTGCTGACACCGTTCAGTACAAACTGGACTCAGCTGATGCTGAGACCAGCTCTGAAACACCCTCCCACCACTGCTGTCACTTTTAAAAATCAGATTTGAATGTTCAAGCTCCATATTTTCTTCTTCTTCCTGTGTTTTATTTGAAGTGTTGATCCATAAGAAGATATATTTGTGGTTCATCTCAGTGTAGTTTCACGTCTCCTTTCTCAGGCTTCTCTCTGGAGCTCTAGTAACAACAGGTCGATGAGCCAATCAGAAGAAAGGAGGCTCTGACTCTCAGATTTCAGGTAAAAACACTCAGAGAAACCAAATCCTGCAAGGTTTGGATGGTGGGTCCAGGTGGGCGGGGCTTGGTGACTGCTTCGTTGTGACATCACAAAGTTCCAGAAGTCCTGACGGCTGGTTTTAAGGCTCAGTTTCTGAATACAGGCTGTGTGCATTTCTCTGTGGACTGAGGCTTTGATACTTTCACAGTATTAATATAGAAGCTAGAGCTGATCTATAATCACACTACACATGGACAGAGACCTTCAGACTGGAGGAGCTTTAATGTTTGAATTCTGTTTTCGTCTTGAACAACATCTGGAATATCTCCATGAATATAGTAGCGGCGTACACAAACCTACAGTGGTCGGAAACTGTGATTCTTCACAAAGCTGTGATGACACTAAATATTCTCTTTCATGTTTTACCTCCATCTTATCTTTTCTGCTTTCCTGCTCACACACACACACACACACACACACACACACACACACACACACACACTGCTCTCCCTGCTCTGTTTTTGTCCTTTCCACTGTATCTTTCTTTGTTTTAGGGACTCAGAATATCTTTCCTTATACACACATACACACACACACACACATACACACACACACACACACACACACAAACGCACACACACTGATTTGGTAATGTAATCCTTATCGTCCCCTGTCTCCTCTCCAACCACACATCTTGTTCAATAGACCATAATAGGATAGAGGTGTTGACGTCAGCCACCATTGAGAGAACATTATGATGTGTTTCTCCTTTTGTGCAATCTCTCCACTGCCTCGCCTACTATGAACAGACAGGGGTGAAATTTATTCTCTCTTCTATTGTCTTTTAGTGTCTTCTATTCACGGCAGGGAGAGCCCTCCAGTTTTCCATTTTGTTTCCCTCCTTCATTTTTCCAGGAAAAGAAAAAAGGTATTGAAGATGTTCCTTCCCGCAAACGAAACCGTAATGATCATCATCAGCAGCATCATCCTTTACTTTCTTTTTTCACCGAGTGGAGTAAAGAGATCTGTCACATGAAGAAGAGCTAAAGAAGCATCTTGATTGGCCAGAAGTGGCTCCGCTAACTTTGGAGAAAAGTTTGTATCAGATGAAGTTTTTGAGACGGCGCCGGAAAACAAACGTTTTGTTGAAGTTCATGATTTGCAGAACGCCGTGACATCATTTCACTCTCAAACAACCAGTCCTCCAACCCGAACAACCCTCTGATACGACCCCATCGGAGCGTCTCCTGAAATAGCGCCTGTGTGTAGCGAGAGGGGTACTGGAACCATGGTTGTCACGGTTACAACAAGAAACATGTGGACTGTACCGAGAGCGGCGTTACCTACCTTCGTCACCACGGTTACACTAATAACGGTCACGGCTCGGTTCGGCTTAGGAAAAGATCGTGACTTTGGGTTAAAATAAGTACTTCCTCAATCTTAGACGATCTTTGTTGTCATGGTTACGGTAACAACAACAACGTGGTTATGGATAATAGAAACAACATAAACTCAAACAGCAGGGCTGCGTGGGATCATGGGAGTTGTAGTCCTCACCACCATTGCCGTAAGCTCCTCCTGGTTTGGATTCCTTCGGTGTCAGTCATTCAGGAGGTTTTTACCTGCAGCTGAATTATCCTCAGAGGTTTCCTCCTCTACAACAAACAGACCTAGTGATTACTAGTGAGTAGTGCAAACACTGAATAAAGCAGTTTAACATTTAAGGTCAGTGTTTCGCCAGTGCTAGGGAAGAGTTGGGAGCTGCAGATTCTCTGATAAGTTGTGATCCAGACGTTCAGGAGGGTTTTACCAGCAGCTGAATTATCTGCAGAGGTTTCCTCCTCTCCATAACAAACACATTTTTAATGTGGAAAAGTTACATATTGTAACTTTAAGAGAAACGTATCCTAGACTCGTAACCTGGTCGTTCAAGAAAGACGAGATAAAAAAACATATTGAAAGTCTTTGGTTACTTAAGAAACTAAACAAATTTCAGTGACCACTTTCCCACCACTTGAGGTCGTCCGGGTGCAAAATCGCCTCGTGCAGCTTTAATTATCAGTCAGTCCGCAGATACAGTGAGTTCCACAAACGCTTCTGCTCATCTTGTATTTTCCTCAATCTTTTCCTCTCTCCTGCCGTCCCCCTTCAGCCCAGGTTGCTAATGAACTGCTTACCAAGGCTGAACTAATCAAGGCTGACTGCTCTCTGTCAGTGTCAATTATACAGCTCACCCTCCCATCCCGTCTTCCTCTCACTCCCGCTCTTCATCTCCCTTATAAAGGGCTGGCACGGACCAGACTCTGCTTCTCTGCTATAAATTGAAAAGTAACACATAAGAATGATGGGATAGCGCGAGACACTGGAGTGGGGATGGGGAGGCATGTGTGTGTGTGTGTGTGTGTGTGTGTGTGTGTGTGTGTGGCTTCCATGTTCCTACAGGTTTTAACTCGCTCACTCAGACAAAAGCTCGAGCTTCTCGCAAACTTCAAATTAATTCAGTTGGTAATAAATGTAGATTGATTATTCAACCAAGGTGGAATCTCTGTGGCTAACTCTGTCGAGGTGGCATTTGGAACAAAGGTTAGACTTAATTTGAAATAAAATTAAATATTTTTGCCATCAGTCCACACATATTATCCAATTTAAACAAAATGAAAAGCATTTTTAGAAAATTCTGCAAAATTTCTTGTGAAAAAGATAATTCATCTGTTTTCAGGCCAGTAGAGTAATAAAATTGTAAAAACCAGGTTGGGGAAGAAAGGGTAAAAAAAAACCCAAAAACCTGTGTTACCAATATCCACAAAATCATAGTGTTGGTCACCAGCAGTCAAAACAAGTCATACCGTTTCAATATCTGCAATAAAAGGCCATTCAGAGCAAAACTCACCATCAGCATCTACAATCAGCCACAAGTATCATCATCAGGCAGGGAGCAGTGCTGAGGCTTTGTCACACAGGTAAAGAAATGCTTGATTAGATGAGAAGATGCAGAAAATATGTCGACAAGAACCACTATTAAATGGAAATGAATAATTACTTAATCAGCATGGGTTAAAAACCAGGCAAAGACAGACTGAGTCTTAACGAGGGAAGGATGTGGCTAATAACAGTCCACATACAATAACCAACTCTTATATCTGTAATGTATTTATATTCAATAGCTTTTCATGATCATTTTGCTCAAAACCAAAATTTACAACAACATTTCGCGGAACTAGAGGAAATGTAATCAGACCACCAAATTCAATCGGCTTCATCCTGTTTGTGATGGTTCATGGTGGTACTGGAGGAAATGCCACTGGAGCATCAGCATCAGGAGGCTTCATCCTTTGGTACATTAACGTTAACGATAACTCTCCAGGTGATGCATCCTTTCCTTTTCTGACACCCGTACAACAAATACTTAACTTTATGTATCACACGTAGTCTCTCATTTAATCAGTCTCCTGAGCACATCCGTGCTCCCGGGGAGATAAACCTTTAATGATCACATGATGGTCGGGCTGGACTCAAAACCAAATCCTGGTTCAGGATTTAGAGTTTAGATCCAGAATTAAGATCAGGATGAAGCCTGGGTTCAGACTGGAAACTGCGTTTATCATTAAATTTATCGTTAAGGTCTGGTTCAAGATTAGAATGAGGATTAAATTTAAATTAGGTTTAGAGATTCAATGAAGTAACACAGTCAATGGAAAGTCCTTATGAGTATAGTAAGAAAATGAGTGTGTGTGTGTGTGTGTGTGTGTGTGTGTGTGTGCGCCCGTTCACCTCTGCCTGACAATATCCTCCAGCAGACAAGCAGGTCCACCTCCTCCACCTGCCCTGCGACTGTCCAGAGAATTAAAGCACATCTCTCCCTCCATTCGCTCCCAGCCATGTTATTTAAAGTAATTAACCTTAATTTGCCCAAAAAGAGACAAATCTGTATTAGACCACTGCCTCTTAAGTGGAGGCCCAGTTGCAGACCGCCGTCCATCTCCCTTTGCTCCTAATGGGGTCTCTGCTTAATCAAAATTCAGCCATCAGATCTTGATATTGAATCATCTTTTAATTGGGAGCTACATTCTGGTTAATAGTTTTATAATTCACAGGCTCTAATAGTCTCACCACTGGGATCCGCTCCAGTTTCTCTTGCACGGTTGAAGCTGCCACAGCGGTGAGGACTTTACATTCACACATCTGCACACACAGACACACACACACACACACACATGCAAATATAAAGATATATATATATATATATATATATATATATATAAATGTGTGTGTGTCTATCTAGAGTAAAAACCCTTTTACCCCTCCTCACACACCCACCTCCCCACCAAGACCCTTCACTAGGTGTCTTTGCTTTAAATTCCACTAAGGCCGGTTTATATAGGATCCATAAAATGAGGTCAAATTATCAAATAAGTGTCGTCCAGAGCCCCCGAGACTCAGACTGTGATGCTCACCTCTATATTTAGCTGCTGAGTAGTTCATTCTTATGATGTGTGAAGAAAAGAGGGACTGTAGCTGCATTGATGGGAAAGCTCTCCAGCTGGGATATGTCTCAGCTCCTCAGGGATTACTTTTTTTTTTTGTGGTCACATCCGTCCCCTGTGTGCAGCAGGTTGTGGCTTAATTTGATGATGCTCATATGGAAATGATTCATGACAGCTGTAGGAATTACAGTCAGGGAAAGCACACAATGAATGTGGGTGTTTGAGAATGTACTGTATATGTGTATGAAAATGAATACAGCAAAAATATGTATAGCTGTATAAATAAAAAGGGGTTGTTCCCGCTTGTGTTTGTGTTTGCAGACGGATAAGAAATGAAAGTCAGGTTACGGTTCAGGCAACTGAAACACTCGTTTAAAGTTATGGAGATGTGGTGCAAAATGTTGTGTGTTGTGTATTTATGTGAGAAAAGTAAAAAAATCTTTGAAAAGTAATGTTGTCATGCCTTAAAAGATTTCTTGAATTCATGACGGTAGACGAGGGCGAGAAGGAACGCCAACGAGTCGTGCACCCTGAACCTGTCCGTGCAGGTTGTTTGATCTCCCAGAAACAAGTGCAGCTACGGCAGCAGGAATATTGGTCCTTCGTTGTCATGGTTACAACAACAAACAATGTGGGGTGTACTGGCGCTGATATAACGGGCCGTTGTTGTTATGGTTACGATAATAACCGTGCGTTTAAGCTCACGCAACAATCACGGTTTGGTTCGGTTTAGTCCCAGAAAGACGCTTTCGGAGGGTTTAGGAAAGATTGTGGTTTGGGTTAAAATAAGTCGCCTACTTCGTTAAGGTCACAGGAACTTTGTCGTCAAGGTTACTACAATAAACACTTACACTTACTACTATTACAATGAAAAAAGGAACGGCGGTGTCCCGTGTTCAGTTCACCCATCCTTCCACCCTGACCTCGTCCTATTACAGTCTCTTAATACTACGTCACATGACTTCCTTTGTTTGCTCATAATTAATAGTAATACTAACAATAAAACTATAGGAAGTAATAAGTTGCTTGCACTGATGCCCTGTGGGTTTCACGAATGCAATAAAAAGCATGTTGGCTGCTCTCCGCCATTATTCAGCCTTTTGCACCGTTGTTATACCTTAGCATCATTATTCCTTCATATTTATTTACATTGTTCATGCCATTGTCTGTTCACTTACTCCATAATGTCTCCTGCAGCACATATTGTCCCGGAGAGCCGTGACATTTATTGAAATCAAAGCCGTCCTTGTTGAGCTGGTCCGACACTCCGTACCATTTTCCTATTCACGCGACAATACTGGAAGTTATACGCTTGTTAAGTGCGATTGAATTCAAAAGGATGATTGTAAACAGCTCCTCAAATTTATAGAAAATCGCTGAACACAGGTTTGAAAACATGTAGCTAACACTCGAGGGAAAACAATGCGGCTTCCAGTGCAGTTTGTGAAGCAGAATGTGGCATGAGCTCGTATTGTGATTTGGATAAGAATTCAGGGTGGGCCGTGTCGGTAATGAATGGTTGAAGGGGAGGGAACCGCAAAACACACTCACACAGTCAAGAGACGGAGAATAGCAAGTAGCTTTGTGTTTACACAGGGACATTCAGGGAGTTTCTTTAGCCTGCACTGGGCCAGGGGTCGATGGAGCAAGGTGAGAGGAGAAAGATGCAGCTGGGTGAAATGGAGAGAGCAGGGCACGCCTTTGTTGTCCTTTTTCTATTCTTCTTCTGTCCTCTCCCCAGTGGGCTGATGTGCTATTGATTGGCAGGCTGGATTCCCGGCTCCGGAGCTCCATCTCCAAGGCTAAGGCTCAAGGCTGGGCCTCAACAAGTGAGCAAAAGTATATATACATGTTTACAGGATGTGTGTGAGCACACACACCTCAACGACACTCTCATTATCTTGTACAAATGTGTCTGGCTGACTATAGAGTGCCACAACGTCCGCAGACAACTTCTGCACCTGTGTAACTCCAGATATACACTGTTAATAAGAATAGTGTTTTGAGTTGGCAGAGGTGCTGATGGATCCTAAAATACACTTCACTCTCACCTGGAAAGTCATGGTGCAATTCAGCTACAATTTAAAATCACAATAATAAAAGAAAAGAAGAACTCAGATAAACACTGTGTGGTTCTTTTTAAATTGAATTAGCAGTAATGTTTTAAATCCCTTTCTGAGTTATTAGTGTCGCGCTTGCTGACAGTCGTTTCCACCGGTTGGTTAAAAACAACAAGGCTGATAAGTTTAAAAAGGCAGAGACGGGAGGAAACCACAAAAATGTGGCCGAGCTCGGATGGAAATCGCTGCGTCTGCACAGGTTGTTGAAAATGAACAGCTGTTAAATGAACACACGTCTCAGATCAGCTCGGAAATGACGGGACGTCACTTGCTGTGGATTAGTTAGAGCAAAGTAACACCATCAGACACCGGCTAACATGAATATGTCAGGATGTCTGGTAATGGAGTCAAACAGCTGATTATCAGGCTACTGTTTACTGTTTATTATGGGATAGGGACATGATCTGGTCCAGTCTGTGGGGCTCACCTCAGTCCTGACAACTTTTTCCACACTTGAATCAAAGAGCAAAAAACTGAGTTGGAAAAGTTTGGCCAACAAAATTTTCATCTGGTTTTAAAGTTACAATAAGTAACTTTTCTGTATTAAAAAGGCCTAAAAACCACTAGACCTCTGTTATACATGTTGTTGAGTTGTGTACTCACATTATTAACCTCACCTAACAGGTAACAGTCTGTTTCATTCGCTCGCCTGTCAGTGGCATCTTATCCACGTTGTGCATGCGTCAGTGTTGTGACATTCTGCCAGCAGCGTCAAAATTCAGTTTTTATCTAATTTTAAGTCACATTTTTATGATAAATTATTGGTCTTTTTCAGTGTTTTCTTATCAGGAAAAAAAGCTGAGCAAACGTTCGGCTCCCTGCTCCTCCCCGACGTCCCGTGAGTTTTAACCTGAAACTGCTTTATTCACTGTTTTGACCTGGTTTAATCACTTGGTCTGTTTGTTGTGGAGAAGAGGAGACCTGCAGGTAAAAAAATAAAAATCAAACTCTTTTGTTATTGTTCTGATTGAGAGCCCCCTGGTGGCAGAAAATGACATACTGCGCCTTTTAAGAGGGGTAGAGTAAAAGCATGTCAGGTTAGGTGATTGTGGTGTTGTGACTTGTGTGACTTGAAGCCGAGTGAGAGCGAAGAGGCGGAGACAGACTTCCAGGATCAGGAATGTAAATTCATTCTTTCTTTTTTTTTTTGCTGGAGACAGAGGATAGTGTCAGAATATTAGGGACAGCGCCTTTAAAGGTAATTTTAACCTGAGAGTCTTATATTGTTATATGTGTAAGGTTTTCATCCTGCAGCTGCTCCCCCCTCCTCACTCGGGCTGCTGCCCTCCCGCCTAAAAACACACACTCATACATACTCACATCAGGCTGCAGGTCGGTGTGCTGTGGAGTAATCTCTTACACCGAGGCAGAGGGAGTCAGTGGAGGGTGGAAATGAGGTTTTCAGCCCCCTCCTCCCACCTCTATCCTCCCCCCACCTCAGCCTTTGTATCCTGTGCCCCCTTGTTCATTCAGTCTTACCGGTGAAATCTAAACTTGCCTCCGCGGAGCAAATGAGATGCTCAGCATCATTTGTTTACATGTATAGGCGAACCCCTCTGCTGTTGTCTGTGCTGTAATGTTTTAAGGACAGTGGAGACCCTGCGGTGCCCCCTAAAGGTTGGAAGGGGCCGCTGCTGAGGACAGCATTAACAGCCATCCTTTAGTTTTTTGCAGAGATGTACACGACAGCAACAGAGGACACAATAGTCTCCCTCTCACCTCCATCCTCCCCCTCCCTCCTCCTCCTCCCCCCTCAGCTCCCCCTATCCTCCTGGCCAATGCCACGTCCCATTCATGCATTAGAATAGTTCACAGGGCTGCTCCCTGCTTCACAGGTAATAATAAAGCCCATTCCAGAGGCTGCCTTTCTCATGGAGGTTCCTCTTGAATAGCCAACACAAAGTGAGAACATGTACTGGGTATGAATGGCCTCCTGGGTGCGCCGTATCATTCGCGGAAAGCCAATCTCCCTGGCCGTTCTTTAAGTGGGCCAAAGGTGATATAAAAAAAGGACTGTCAATGCATCAGTTTTTCCCCCCCGACACCCTCATACCTCTATGAGCTCAATGTCAGCTGTGGTCTTTGAATGTCGATGACGATGGGAATGAGGACAGAAGGAAATTCTGCATCGAAATGAATCTGGGAAAAGAGGAAAACAAAACATATTGTTTTGTTTGCAATCCTCATTCAAACTCCTCACATGTCTAACATGGCAGCTAAAATATCTACTGACAGTGTTGTTGAAGCTTCCCTTCATGTTTCACTGTCGTTGTCTGGCAGCCTCACATCCTCATTAATCTAAGCTTCTGATTTAAATCATTGCTGACGTGAATTTAAACCTGTGACATGTCAGTGGAACCAGTTTGAGACGACTTTGGCTTCGTAAACGTTTATTTCTGCTGTAAAGTTGGACATTTTAACATGGGAGTCTTCATGCAAAGGGAAATGAAACTAACCCTTTTTATAAATGGTAAGAGGCAGCTTTTGATTTTATAGTTTGTAGCTTCATAACATTTAAACAAAAGGTTGAACAATGTCACTCACTTCCTGTTTGACTGTAAACACAGAATAGAGCAGATATTTGCTTCTACAGATGACGTTAATGTTCACATTACATACTGTATATAATCAATCGTTAACCTCCGTCTGATTAATTTCTCTGTGTTGCATGGTGGAAACTGAGAGCAGCAAACAGCAATGGTATTTCCTGTGTATGTAGCCTAGCATTAGCTCGTCATTAGCACATCACACACCATAATAAATGGAGGATAATCCTCACACTTGTTTTCCTGTGACAGCATTTGGTATAAAAAGGTATAAACACACACACACACACACACACACACACACACACACACACACCGGTGTCCACAGGGCTGTGGCATGACAGAAGAGACAAGCACTTTGTCTCCTCTCCTTCATCTCTCTTTCTATCTCCTGTCTGCTGAGTCTCCTCCATCTATTCATTTCCTTCATCAGGCAGCCATCTCTCACTCTGTCCATCTTCACCCTCGGCCCGCTCCGTCGTTCCCACCTCCCTCTTTTCTTTGCCTCTCTCTTCTTTTTCTTTGTATCGAGTGGCGAGCGCTGACAGCTCTGGCAGAGACAAAGTGCTGATGCTGGGCTTAAAAGTGACCGCCCCTGTCCTGCAGCCACACAGCTGGGGAGCCAGAGATCCATCACCCCGTGGCATACATAGAGCAGCGTGGAGAGAGGGGAGGACGGAGGGGAGGAGGCGGGGGGTGAGAGAGCAAGGCGGCAGGTGGGAGGAGAGTAATTGGAAGACTGACAACAACACATTCTGCAAATCAAGGACTACCTCATCACTGCTGCGCGTCAACAGGAATTTAGTATATTACCTGTTAAAAGAGTTGAGAAGTCGTCATTAATTAACATTGATCAGGTGCCACACTGAAGCTTTTTATTTACATGCACTTTAAGTACAGTGTGGAAGTGAACGCAACTCAAAACAATCCAGAGCAATTAAACTCTTCAGCCTCAAAGATGATGATGAATAATTGATCATCATCTCAATATTAAAGCCTCCTTATTGACACATGTCCATCCGAAGGGACGTGCACACACATCTGCATTTGGAAGAAGACCTGTGATTGGCCAAAGTCTCTCGTCACAGACTAGATTCTCTAAAGCGTGAAAACAGAAGCGAGAGGAGGTTCAGACCGGCTCAGTTACAACATGCTGAGAGGTGATTGTGGAATTTTTATCCGTTTTACGCCAAAACATTAACCACATTTATTCATTCACGAAAAATATTTACAAGGAATGGTTTTAAATTTGAACTGAAATTTCACAACTATTTTTTTCTCAGCGATCAGAAGCGTGGTCTCAAACTTTTTCTAGCCTGCCCCCCCCCCCCAGAAAAATTCACGACCCCCACCCACTAATATTTGATCAATCTTTAGCAGTGTGTTTATGGTAAAAGAAACGCTCCGAGGTGGCAAAATAAATCCGGCCCATACTTGGGCCACATGCTTGTTTTCATCTGGCCCATATACAGCATGACTGTCAGATGCTACGGCCACATCTGGACCAATCCCGGCACACACACAGAAAATGTTGCGGCTGTCAGACAGTACAGGACGAATCTGCCCAGATGTGAGTATATGGACCGGACTCGGGCCGAGGACTCAGGCCTACGTTGGGCCAGAACTTTCATTCTGCTGTCTGTGTGTTAGGAAAAAGTGCTGTATTAATTACATGTGTGCAGCCAGTTCACCGTGATGTTAAATCTTAAAGTCAGAGATGTTGGAGCTGAAATGTCGGCGTGTGTGGTGCGATGGTTGGCACGGCAGACTGGAACAGGAAGTAAAGATCTAGTGTCAGAGACGGGAGGAGGGGGAAGAGGAAGAAGGGATGGTGGATGGTGGTGGTGAAGGAGAGAGAGGCAGGATGGGGTGGTGAGTCGGGGGGGGGTAGACTGAAAGAGCGCTGGCTGGGTTGTCTCCAGGATGGAGGGGAGGGGGGGGCATTAATCATTATTGGCGCACACCGTCGTCCCCGACGCACCCTGACGGCCCTTCCACCCCCGACATAAATCATCATTCCCCCACAATAGATCCCCTCTCTTTGCCATGCCAGGGAAAAAGTGTGCTAGTTGTATTGATTTTTCCTTTTTCTCCCTTTGCCTTCCCCGTCTCCTCTCCACCTGCCCCCCCCCCCCCCCCCAACCCCCACCCCCACCCCTATACACCTTCTCCCTCCACCAGCCGTCCGCATTGCTGTGTCATTATGAAACATAACTGATCTGAAATTCATAGAATACTAAATAAAGTTTACGAGGGCACTCAACTGTATGCCCCCCCCCTCCACCCACCTCACCCCTCTCACCCCCCCAGGCCTCCCTTCCTCTTGATGCATGAGGAGTAAGCATGGTGAGGGGGAAAAACAGAAAAAAAACTAATGATATAAAAATTACAAAGCATGCACAGTGCTATTATACTTCTATTGATTTGTTTTTGAAGCACACCTAGGCTTTGAAGAGTCGCTTGAAGAGATTAGAAATGGCCCAGAAAAGGAGGAGGAAAGAGAGACGGGGGGGTGGGGGGTGGGGGGGATGAGGAGGGTGGGGGGGCGTTCAAGAGAGAAAAATAATATGAGAATTTTGGGGATTAGAGGGAGGGGAGGAAGGAGATGATGCCATTCACAAGGTTCGAGGTTAAAGGAAGTAAGTATAGAAGAAGAGACGTAATGCCCTCTTTATACCATGGATAACTGAAGTCATGTGATAAGTCATGTAAGTCAGTGATCCCCCCCACCCCCTCACCCGCCCCCCACTGTGCCACTGAATACATGTGAGGAGTCTGGAGAGGAAAACAATTCCTACAGACATTTGGATTCATTATTATTCCTTTCTCTAATCTCTGCTTTTCTTTAATTATATGATCATGTTCTTCAGGTGTTCACACGTGTTTTACACATGAGAAAACATGCTGGTGTCAGGAGCACGGAGGCCGTATACACATATGTTTGTGTATGTTTTCAATAGAAACCTGCACGCTGCGGCATGTGAACACCTGATCCAGGGTCTGCCATGTTCACAGCTGCATCCTCTCCTCATATATGTGGCAGTTAGTCTGTAAAACTACAGATCTAATAACTTATATTCCTGTGCATAAATTCAGATTCAGACAGCGCTGTTAACGTGCGGTCAGTATGTGCGATTGTTTACACCTGACATCACATCACACGGGGGCGGAGCTTTTGAACTACTTTCTTATTAGGGTAATCGTACTTGTACTATGAAATGGTAACAGTCAGTCGAGACGCTTGCTGGTACGTTGGTATCTTGCATGTCACAGTGATCCCCTCGAGTCTCTTGAAGTGATGCTGTTTTATGAACTTTTCTTCTTATTTTTCCTCCTGCAGAGAGAAAGCTTGTGTAAAGCAGAAAGAGGCAGAGTAAGGCGTTTCTTCTTTGTTGGCTGCACCTCTTTCAGATGTTCTGGCTGGTCTGGTCACATGACAGTTGCAAGGTGTCCTGAGAGCATTTACACCTGCTCTAATGTGGTTTTCCAGATCCAGATTAAGAAGTCCAGACTACATTGTAATACCAGGAGGAAACAATGACTCTCTGTTGCTTTTAAGCTACTTTCATGTCACTGTCCGCATCACTCAAATCCAGCTGCACACAGAAATCTGGTCTTGCACTAAAATGGGTTCAATCTGCAGGTTCTGCAGAAGAAGAGTCAGGTCTGCAGAGAGGGTGAAAAGGGAAACATTAGCTCAAACTCAAAATTTCAGCACTTTGACTCCCTCTCTCTCACAGCCACACACACTCACACACACACACACACACACACACACACACACACATCTCTCAACTGGGCGGTAGATTAGCCCAGCACGGCGATGGAGGACAGTTGACAGGTGGGAGTGGGAGAGCAGGAAAGAGGGACTGAGTGGATATTGGTGGCAGAAGTGGGATTCTCAACCTGGCCGGTATTAGAGTCTGGAGTTGAAGGGATATTAATGTAAAATGGAGGGGACAAGTGTGCTTCTGTCCAATTACGCTGCACCCTGTCACTGCCAACCAGGGTGCAAACAACAGGAGGAAAGGATTAATTGCCTTGGACTCTGCCCCCACTACAGGCCCAATTATGGCAACATATTGGCTCCCAGTGCTGGTTGCAACCACTGCTGTGCAGGGAGATTGTGTGAAATTTTCAGCATGGTCTTCGAAGGTCAGAAAGAGGGGAGACGGTTGGGATAAAGAGCTGGACCATGGGTAGAAAGGGTTGGGGGACCGGGAGCAGGGAAAGAGGGATGTGAGCTCTCGACTGCGATTCAAAGTCAGACGACAGCGAATCAACGCTGGATGTTTTGTTTGTTGTGATCGACAGAAAAAGACTTATTGACAAAAAGTTTGATTATGAAACAAGATGATCATTAAGGAAAATAGTGTTGGAAAATAAAAAAACAAACAAGCTGCAGTAAACTCTGCAAGTGTGAAAGGAAACAGGGTAAAATAACTGAACTGAGTTTGAACTTGAACAAACAAGTAAAAAAAAAGAATAAGATTTCAACACACTATAAAATCTAATTTAATACGTAAAGATTCAAACATTATTTCCTGAGAAATTGATGAAAATGAAAATGTAGATATAAATCTAAAAATAAAAAAGATTTTAAAAATCCCTGTAACTTTTAATGTTTGAATCTTTCAAACTAAAATACTTATTGTCCGTTTTAAAAAGTCATTTTTAGAACATTTGACTCCTTCCTTCACAGTGTATATATATATGTTTTGTTTTAAGTGTACTTTTGCAAGTGAAGTTTTACAGTAAACCATTGTAATGATTAAGATGCTTTATGCTTCTACTCTTTCCCTGCTGCGTGTCTCACTACAGGGGCTTAGAACCTGAGCTGGAACTCGTTCCTTGAATCAGAACCAGCCGGCCGGCCTCCAGGAACTCTTAATGCATATTAAAAGTCCAAATATTAGCTTGCTAAAACTGCACAAGGAGGCCATCAGGGGCCCATAAATTGGCCAGGCGAGTGCTCTCACGTTGCCAAGCGACCAGTTTCTGATGGTCGTTCGGAGATGTGGACACACACAGAAAAAAAAAAGAACTACCTGCAGCAGGGGAGGGAAGAAGTGAACCTTAAGTTCTTTGCAGGCCATTAATACATGCATATTCACATATTATATATTACAAATAAAAGCTCCACTTTACCTGGTAGAATAAGTAAAACACACACTTAACTGATGACATGTTGTGACAGAATGAGAAACCTTCATGTCGGCTTAAGTCCCCACCTCTTGACTGGTGACCGGCTGCATTAGATAGGAGTTAGGCCTTGTGAGATACCGGTCCATCAGGTGTGTGTGATGATGTTCCTCAGCCGACGGAAAGAAGCAATGAGTTCTTTTATTTATTTATTTATTTTTTTGTTGTTGTTGGTGAAATACAGTATTGAGCCAAAAGGAAACCACCCAGTAGTTTCTAATCAGAGACGGAAATGGAACTGGAGTTACTGATGGTCTCCTGTGCATACGGGAGGCACCGTGAGACCACACAAAGCGCATTGGAGCCGGCACCTTGACGGATGCCCACTTCATGAATTTTGAATTAAATTGGCCCTTGATGAATTTGGAATGTGGTACCTCTGTTCCAAAGCAATAGGAATCCAATAAAATGCTGGTGCCATACAAATAAAGCCATACATTCCCCTAGACCTAGGAATGAGCCTCAGGTGGGGGGGAAAAATGACTGCAGCACCAGGAAGCAGCAGCGGAGAGGGATGAGAGAGGGAGGCGAAGGCGAGAAGAGGAGAAGATGGGAAAAGGGGTCCTGATATGAGCGCGGCTGAGAGAGGTGGCGACAGATAGAGAGGCTGTGATATGAAGAAGAAGAAGCAATGGGGGTGCAGGAGAGTCAGGCGAGATAGAGAGAGTCTTAAATGAAGGTGGAAGGGGATTTTGCTGAGGGGTGTCAAGGGGGCGTCGGGCCTGGGTTCTAGCACATTAGCCCTGTCCTTTTGAGTGGAAGGGAACATATTGGTCGGAGCCAATCCCCACATGGGGCTCGGACTGCCTGGAGCTCATCAGCGAGACATGCCAGGGCCTGGAGTAAATCAGAAGCCCCACTCCTAAGGCCCGATTTCCCCAGAGGAGGCCAGCCACAGCCACTCAAATCAGCCTGTGTGCCAGAGAGCTGTCTGTAATCTCTTGTTCCGACCTCTACATCTGCCTCAACACTCCAAAAAGAGCAGCACTACTCCACATACCCTAAGTGTGGTGGTTAAGACGTATGGGACAACTGTGGGGGCTGATGGGAGATGCTGATTACAGGCGACGTTTGCAAACACTTGCATAAAGTTTAGTTTGTGGTTCAGCGCCGTGCTGCTTTGCATCGACACTTGATTGACACCGTTTGTCATGGTGTTTCTTTTTCTGTTTTGTTGGGGTTTCAAGTTAATGTTAAAAGTCAGGGGCCACCGGGGGCCCCACATGGCCCAGCTGTGACAATTTAAACTGCATGCTGAAGGAGACTAAAGGAAACCAATGGTCCATTGAGATTATGGTCAATCTGGGTTTTGGTTTAAAGGAATGCCTCAGTCTTCAGCAGTGATCAAAACTGATTAAACAACTGGATTTTTGCTGCTTTATTCACCTTAAAAATAATAAATAAATAAATAAATAAAAAAGGTCAGGACTTCTGGAACTTTGTGATGTCACAACAAAGCAGTAAGAAGATCCATAAGAAGACATATTTGATGTTTTAAGTTTTACATCTCCTCTCTCAGGCTTCTCTCTGGAGCTCTAGTAACAACAGGTCAGTGAACCAATCAGAAGAGAGGAGGCTCTGAGCCTCTCTTCTGATTGGCTGACTGGTTTCTGAGTGATCCAATAAAAATATAGAAGATTTCAGGTAAAAACACTCAGAGAAGCCAAATCCTGCAAGGTTTGGATGGTGGGTCCAGGTGGGCGGGGCTTGGTGACTGCTTTGTTGTGACATCACAAAGTTCCAGAAGTCCTGACGGCTGGTTTTAAGGCTCAGTTTCTGAATACAGGCTGTGTGCATTTCTCTGTGGACTGAGGCTTTGATACTTTCACAGTATTAATATAGAAGCTAGACCTGATCTATAATCTATAATCACACTACACATGGACAGAGACCTTTACACTGGATGGGACTTTTAAATAAATTTGATTTCCTGTCCTGTATGAGATGCTTCACTTCACTTGTTTAGAAGGAGACTGATGCAGAAGATCTCTCTGATTTGTTGTGTGTGGACGTTTAATGGTCAGTTGTGTGTTAAACTAAATGAGCTTGAGTAAATGGTGAATAATCACATTTTGGGGTCAAGTCCTGTTTTTAATGGCGGCCCCTTTGCACCAGCAGTGCAATGACTAAGCAGCTCCCTCCTCCAACACTCCCTCCAGCTTTCTCCCACCAGCATGTGCATACTCTAATATGAATAATGTTTCTCCTCCAAGTCCCCCCTGTAATAAATGGAGTGCCATTTCGCACAATGGCAAAGTCAGGCCTGTATTGATTAACTCTCATCATCGACTCACGACGCCTGCTTCCTTGATTTATGATTGTCTGTTATTTTTACATTAGCTGTCAAATTCATCTTGTCTCTCCACAGCCGGGGTCAGCATCTGCAAACAGTAAACACCCAGCACCCTTCCTACCCAAACCAGCCCCCCACCCCTACCCACAACCCCCAGCCCCCAAGGGAATGGGCTGTGTTTTCTGTTGAGTACGGCTCCACGCAGCAGATAGAAACATGTTCAGACTGGTTTCATAGCAGGTTCAGGAAGGACAGCCTCAGTGTGGCAACACACAAGACAGGAACAGGACGGACTAATACAGGTCTCATTATTAAACCAGGTGTTATATTTCCCATCGTGTTTGTGGAGTAGAAGTAAGTCACTGTTAGAGTTTATCAAAGTGATGTGAAAGATGATTCAGGGTCAGGGCTCGCTGGGAAATGCAATCATCTTATACGGTGGTTCAGGAAGGTTGATTGTGGTCAAGTTGTGAAGTTCACTGGACTCTAATGCAGACAACTAAAGCAGAGTGACAGTGAACTGCTTTATTTAAAATCAACACAAAAGACGTAGTGAACCGTAGTCTGAACTCCAGCAGGAACAAAAAGCTCTAGGGAACACGGGGAAACCGAAGTAATACACGAGGACACCCGAGGAAAAACGTCACCAGAGGAGCAGAACAGACGGACTGACGATGACAGAGGGGAAGACAGGGACTTAAATACACAAGAGAGGCAGGAGCGAAAGAACACAGGTGAATCACATTAGGGCGGGGCAGACAATCACTGAGGGGGGAAATGGAACAAAGGGAAGTAAGACAAACATGAGACACATGAGTTAAATCATTTCAAAGTAAAACAGGAACTAAATAAAAAACTCAAAGTCCAAGGAAAGTGTCCAAACTCAGAAATATAAGAGCAGATGATGACGGATCATGGCCGGAGCCTGATGAAGCGGACACTGGGCACGAGGCGGGATTAACCCTGGACAGGTGAGGTCACCAATCAGTCACAAGGCTGAAACACATTAACATTGATTGATTGTTTTGCAAAGATACACAAACTCCTTGTGAAAACGAGGCCCCCTAGTGGCCAACAGGTGCCTAATTTTTCACTGAGTTTCTTCTCAATAGGAGCGATTGTTGCTAAGATATATCATACACATGTGGATGTTCGGACCAAATCTGCTCAGAATTAGCATCTTAATGAAGAGCTACTATATTTAAAAACATCTCCTTTCTAGAGGATTAGTTTTGTCTTGGTCATCTGACACGGAAACACATGGAAACACAAAAGCAAAAAGAAACTTCTGGCCCAACATATGCCTGGGTCCTCGGCCCGAGTCCGGCTGTTATCCTCCTGTATTGTCTGAAAGCTGGAGGATTTCCTGTCCGTGTGCAGGAAGTACCATCTGACCATCATGCTACATACGGGCTAGATTCGGGCCGTGGAACCGGGTGAATACTGGGCCAGAAGAAAACAAGCGAGCGGCCCGAGTATGGGCCGGATTTATTTTGCTGCCTGGGAAGTAGCGAAGGTGGCGGGAACAGATTATTGTCATCAAATGAATTTACAGGTAAGAATTCACAGTTTGACAAATGAAATCTTTTTGGGGTCATCATAAAGTTAAAGTCTGCTCAGTGTGAATGTTAAGTGTTTGTTTAAACTGCTCTGAATTAACATATGTATTACCGCTGTTCTGATGACACTCTTAAATTTGTATATTCCAGGATTGAATCCGGTGGAAGGCGGACTCACGTAAGACAATATGTTTATGACATTCAGATAAGAGCGCAAACCTTCAATCACAGCTCTGCAATTTGACCTGAAATTTCCCCAAGATGCAGAACCTCCGAATGATTTGAATAATGTTTCTCAGATGGATTTTTTTCTTCTTTCTTTCTTTCTTTTTTTTTTTTTTTTACCTGGGTTTTAAAATGACAGCCAGATAGACACTTGCCGTGTGCAATATCCGTGCTCTGCTCGTCTGTTTGGAATCAAGATTGGACATCGGAGCCAGGCTGGTGATCAGCTATCAGTTTAAACACAGTGTCCAGCTCTGTCAATTTAGAGAGCTGCTATTTTGCCCCTTCCCACCCCCACCCTGACTGAACTCGATCTAGCAAATGTCAAGGTACATAGGTCTAAGTTGGAGGAGACTCCCCTTTTCGCTATGTCCCCCCCCCCCCCCCCCCCATCCTTTCAGCCTGGCGGCGCTTCACCCTGGGAGAGTGAAGCGATAATAACAGACGGGCCGAGGCGAGAGGTGGTCGGGTAAAAGCGGGTCTTCGGCTCTAATGGCGGGGGCTGTCTGCTCTCCTGGACCCGCTGGCTTGGGGGTTCATTGAGATTCCATTAGAGGCTGCGGGGAGGGATTTCATTGCAGCCTTTCTTTTCGTTTGCCTGACACTCACTCGGGGATCATTGTAAATTGGCTCTGTCATAGCAGGCAATTTTTGAGATGTGAAGTAAATTAAACATGTAATCACACAGGAAGTGCTCGCCGTGGGTTCCCAACACTTGACTCCCGTCGCGAGCGGCCAGAGGCGTCTCACTAGCTCGTTTTCATTCCTCGTTACCCTCCTATCTTTTACCTCCATCTCCTCATTGTTAAATTACACTGTACCATTCGGTTTCCCGGCACCTGGAAGAGATGATGTGCTGACCTTTAATGATGTCAGGCCTCGGCCGCAGATACAATCTCGTACGACGTCTAACGCTGCGCGACCTCTGACTTCACCTCTCTGCCGTTCAATAGGGGTATTTACATCACTGTCACCTGTTTAATAGAATCAGTGAAGAAACTTCACTGTTACCTTTAGTTTTCTGTAACATAGCTGCGATCAGCTCACACACGTCCTGAGACTGGACTTTTATTTCTTACCCACAACAGTGTCCAGTCAGTGAAGAGATGGACAAAGTTCATTTAGGGAGCCTGTGCTAATTTAACGAGACACTTTGACCAGATTACACAGGAAAACATCAGCTGTATCCACCCCGTCTCTCTCGAGGAACTCCACTGCTTCACGTAAATCGTTACTTCTTCTTCTACCTTTTATTTTTATTTGTTTTCTTTTTAGGAAAAACCTGCACTGCTTCACCCATCATGCTTCACCTCAGATTAGTAACTGTCAGATCATCTTTTCATGCTGTTTGTTGAGGTCAATAATCAGAGGCCAAACTAATTTAAATCAGTGCATGTAACACATTTTTATTCTTTAAAAAAATGTTGTTTTTTAAATTTAAAAATAGGTTGAAAATATAAATAAAATCACCAGTGGTCATAAATTAGAATATTTCTGCTCCTAATATTTTCCTGTGTTCGGTCTCTTGGGTCGTGTGTTGTTTGTCTTTGTCTTTGTGTTTTTGTGTGTTTTGTTTTGTATCAGTTGTGTGGTTGCATTATTGCATACATTTTATTTTTATTCATTGTAGGATGCTGTATTAGTTTGGTTTGTTTACTCCACACACACACACACACACACACACACACACACACACACACACACACACACACACACACACACACACACACACACACACTTGTAGAATTGGCACGTTGTGATTAATGTTCATCATCAACCTTTATTTATTTTCTCGGGGATACATTAAGTTGTGACCCTCATTTTCATTGATGCTGAGATTATACATAGACAGAAAAAAAACAATCACACATACAATTATCAATTCCTAATAAAAAAAAAGTTACATTCAAAAACATAAAGGTTTAATCATATGGATAAAAATTTCTAAACTGTCCCAATGTTATCAGGAAATCCATATTTAAAGTGTGTGAGTGAGTCTGAAACACAAAATCTAAAAAAGTCCAAGTTCAGCGTCGACCCAGAATCAGAGATCAAAAGTTTGCCTTCGCACTCATTTGGCATCTTATTTATCTTTTATTCCTAATAATTTATTTTTTCGTCTGATTATCTTCCAAAAGATCTCAATGAGTAAAACTTCAGTCATCTCATGCATAATTCTGTGTTGACACGTTTTATATAATAAACCTAAATCTAATCTTTTGTTTTATTCTTTTCCTTTATTGGTGGTGTGACGTAACAGAAACAGGTGTGCAACAAAAACAAAAACACTTATAAAGAGATGCAAAAATGGTCTCAGGGTCAAATGTTATAAGAGAGAAAAACCGTTAAACAGATAAATAAAGAGATGACCCCCCCCCCCCCCCCAGATTCTCTGTATCTGCTGTGTGGTCTCAATGTCAAACCTCTGCCTGTTATTTGCATACTGAGACTCTGCAGCCGCAGCACCAACTTTTGACGAGACCGGGTTATATCCCATAATTCCTCTTTTCACACCCTCCTCTCTCCGCTCCGGCGTCTCTTGTTCCTGCTTTGTGATTAAGCCGTTGGTTGTATGTTGTCTCTTCCCATTCCCATGTTGCAGCTGAAGGCCCGGCGAAGTGCTGTTGGCAGTACACCGGCCCGGTAGCACTTGAGTGGAGGAAACAGCGAGGATGGAGCAGCATAGGCTGAAAAATTAGGTCCCTGCCTTGTAATTCAGCGGCGGGAGCTGATATCATCAGGCTGCGGTCGGATATCAGGCAGGTAATACCACCCACCGACTGTAATCGCTAATGAAGCTACTATTGAGTTTATAATGCGCTAAATGATGCAGACTCCCACTCCAGATAAACATGTCCCAAATAAACGATTTGGGTGGTAATTGCACTCTGCCAGTGGCTTGTTAATAGAGTCGGGCTCTGATGAAAGGGTTAACTCTTTTTCTGAAGCATCCTCTCACTGGCTCATTGCACTTTCATTTCTACGGAGATCTCAGCATTCCCTTGGTTATCAGTGTACTTAGAAAGAAAACCTAATTAGACAAAAAGGCCTTTTTTCTCATTCCCTAATTAGGTCCTTAACATAATTAGCAGGTGATGTTAATAACCCTCTTTTAAAACCTATTAAAAGGCTGTTTGGGAGCAAGTGGTGAAGAGGAGTTGGCCTGTGGGCAGTCAAGCGGCCCCTCTGAGGGCCCCGGCGAGGACGGCCAAGCATGTTGGGAGTACAGTTCATCAGGACTGGAGTGCCACTGCACCAGGACACTGGCCTCATTGGAGACCCTGTTAATACAGAGCAGTGGATCTCGTTACAGGAAACACGTACAAGCGCCAGTCTGGACTGGACTCGGTCTGGGAAACAGGTTTTTATCTGTTCGTGTCACAAACCAGCTTCAGTACCCTTATATCTAAAAACTGGACTTCAATTTGTTTCTCGTTTTAACAAAAACAATAACAAAATTAACGTCTTTCAACTCGTTAATGTGGTTTTACGACCAGCAACCTCAGCTAATCCGCCTGTGTTTCCAGCTGTTTCCAGCTGTTTTCACTGCCACAGCAGACAGACACAGCTGGAGAGTAGCTCCCGAACACAAAGCAGGATTTTAGCAACTAAAGAACCCAGATTTGTTTTTTCTCAGGAGTTGGTGGAGACCAAAACAGAGCTAACAAATGAATGCTAACGTTTCTGTTCCTGTTGTATCTGTAGGCCTATTAGCCAGTTTGCTAACGAGTGCACCATAACAACTATAAAAGGTGATAATATGTCAATATGTTGTATGTACAGCTTGTTGTGCTGCCCCCGTGTGGTCAAAAAAAGATTAATGCAGCTTTAAAGGACCATAGCATCATTTTACATCACAGCTAATGCAATCTGCACTACTGTGTTTACAGATGTGGGTGTTTTGTCAACTAGTTTCCATTCATTTCAATACGAAAATCAATTATCAGACTCTTTAAACTTGAGTTGTGTAATCCTTCACGGCTCAGATTAAGTCTGCATTCATTTTTTTTGTCATTGTTATTATTGTTTTTGAGGAAATGCAGCGCAGACTTTTCAAATCAATCTGCATTAAAACTGCATGATCAAGCATAAAATAATGTGACACTTCTGAATATAAATGCAGACGTGAAACATGAATGGAAAGAATTCACTTGCCTGGGAAAAAAAAATACATATATATATATATATAATATATATATATATATATCAGGAAATCTATAGGAGGTAAAGAGACTGAAGGCAACAGTGTAGAGACCTACAGGAGCTGATTGCTTATGTTTTGTTTTTTATTTTTGTTCTTTAGCAGTTGCATGGTCTAAATATGAATTTAGGAGCTTTTTTTCACTCTGATAAGAAAATATTTCTGGAGGAAACAGAGAATTTTAGTCATTTTTGAGACAAAAAAATCATAAAAAGTGAAATACATAAGAAATAATTTTGCTATCAGCAGCTGTAAAACATGAAAATAGACTTACAGTGTGTGCAGGTAATGTTTAGCACAAAGGTTTCATCTCAATCCTCTAACCCCTGACGACTGATGTTCCACCTGTGCTGCACATGGACATCAGCTTCCTGGTCTGAGATTAGTTACCCTGCAACAACTGTCCAATTCACACACTCGGTTCACTCAGTGTGTGTCCAGCCGCCGTCATTGTTTACAAACCACAGGACAGAAGGAGGAGCCGCATTGTGTTTGTTGTGTATGGGCTGGTGGCACAAACCACCAGGGGGCATTGTGTATTCAATATTGCACCAGGAAAATTACCATAGACGCAAAACAGGGTGCATTGTCACTAACTGGCCTCCAGTGAAATGCTGTTGACAGGGGCTCAGGGAAGTGCTGCAGGTTCCAGTGAGCAGTCTGTGCACTCTGCCGAGGAGGAGGAAGATGAGGAAGAGGCCGCCGCCGACCAGAAGAGCCCAGTCCTCGTCTTTAATTAAGTATCTGAAACATCAATTTAAATGTAAATATCGGCGGTGCAGCGCCACTCATGCGTAAATTAGAGGGTTGGCCCAGCCACGTTTCTCTCTCTCTCCCAAGTCCCTCGCTCACTTACGCTGACATCTGCTCACAGCTGCTCGGCCCGGAGCTGCCCCCCCCCCCCCCCCCCGCACGAGCACACGCACGCACGCATGCAAACAAACACACACACAAACACACGCATGCACACACATGCACACATTACTCATATTCACCAAATTTTACAGGCACACTTTGACTGTTGTAACCTTAAAGTTGCTGCAGGTCGTTTGTTTTTTTCATTGATTTCTATCTTTTATCACAGAGTGACCACTTCTTAATCACACCATCCAAAGCCCAGTACATCATGTATATGAACATGTGTAACATGGTGTGTGAGTAATGAGCTTTGTGAAGTCTAATGGCTCCACAGAGCTTACAGACAGCTTTAAATATTCCTCAGAGAAACATGTCAGATGTTATGTGTCCTTTAAATTTTGAGTTTTAAAGCTGCATTAATCAATATGTTTTACATTAACAATGGGGCAGATGTCCATGTTTAATATGAAGGGTGTTGCTTGTTGTGACAAACATGGAAATAGACAGGAGTTTACTGTGTCACATGTCCAGGTCACCCTGACTTCTGGTGCAGCTGGGTCCTTCATCTATATCTTAGTCGGCCTACAAGTTTTAAGATTTAAATATTTTGAACTTAAAGCTCCTCCAGTGTAAAGGTCTGTGTCCATGTGTAGTGTGATTATAGATTATAGATCAGCTCTAGCTTCTATATTAATACTGTGAAAGTATCAAAGCCTCAGTCCACAGAGAAATGCACACAGCCTGTATTCAGAAACTGAGCCTTAAAACCAGCCGTCAGGACTTCTGGAACTTTGTGATGTCACAACAAACTCTCAGCCAGGCCCCAAGCCCCGCCCACCTGGACCCACCATCCAACCTTGCAGGATTTGGTTTCTCTGAGTGTCTATATGGAGCTTTAAGCAATTTTAAAATTCTGTGACTGAACTAGAAAAAAAAAAAAATCTGGGTCAAACTCGGTGCTAACCCCTAAATACCCCGTATCTTGATGACAGCACTGTGACTGGAAGCCTGTGATGTGAAACCAAGCTTTATACTCCCTATTCCCACACACAAGCCTACAGTATATGCACGTAAGCAGTCACAGTGTGTGTGTGTGTGTGTGTGTGTGTGTGTGTGTGTGCAGTTGCTTGCGCCACTAACTGCCCCTTCCGCTTGCTTGCTCTCCTTCTGGAGGCACCCAAGTGGCACGGCTGGCCTTTAGCCGTCCGTCTGGCCCATCAGGACACAGCTCATAAAGAAGAAGGATGATTTAATGGAGGGGTGGAGGTGATCTCTTCTTACTGCCCCCCCCCCCCCCCACCCCACCCCCCCAGAGGAGTTCCTCCCATCTCGTTGCTCTCAGCGACGGGGGCGAGCAGCTAGAGGCCCCTCCGCGGCGGTCACAGAGGAAGACGCCGGCCCGTATCACCTCACTAACCCCCGAGCGGGGCTGATTAACCAGCTCATATTCAGTCGTTTGAGGGTGAGGAAGTGAGCGTGCCGCCTGACAATGTGTCCAATATCTGTCTTTTGTGTATCCTCCCTCAGTGTAGATGGCGGTATTAGAGGATGACACCCCGGTGTAATGCCTCAGGAAGATCTGGGCTCAGAACTAAGACTCAACTAGTGTTCAATCTGCAACTGCCAGTTTGCTGATGGGTTGTTAACTGCGGCTAAAGGAATTAGGATTGACATGTTCACTCTGCAGAACAATGTAGCTTTTAAGTGGCGTCGTCTCCAGTCCTCGTGGCTCTGCGCGTGTGAGAACGTGCTAATCGGTTAGACAGCGCTAATCTGAAGTCAGAGATTTCAACAGGTCGGCACATTTCCGTGGGATTTTTTTCTCGGTTAAAGCTGTTAAAGCCTGACCTTCAGAGCGGAGCTGAGTGTTGAATTAGTGCATGTATTCTGCCACTCTTGCTGCCATTCAGACACGATTGTTCTTTATGAATACAGTATCTTAAAATAGGGAACAATGGCCTGGAAGCCGTTCACATTCTGAGGTATGAAACCATTTCTATTGTCATTGGACACCAGTGATCCCAGGTCTGTGCTGCTGATCTAACCCAATCCCCAGAGTGATCTTCTGTCTGCCGCTGCAACTAGAGATCAGTTTTTATCCTGTCTTTTGTGAAATTAACAAAAACATAAACACAACAAAACTTTACCTGGAAAAACAGCTCTAAAAGTCCAACCGCCTGCATCCAAGAGTGTGTTTCCCTCCTCACTGAATACTTGCAAAGCCGATTTTGGAAGTATTTGAATTGTTTATATCCATGTTTACTACCCTGCAGTCTTCTTCTTCTCTGTCGTTGCAGCTGTGGAGCGGTGGAACAGTGTTACGCCACCGTCAGGACGTGTTGCAACGCGTCACCTGCGTTTGTGTGTTTGTCCTCACGTGCGAGCAAGAACTCCACATCAGCTCTATAACAGTTACAGGATGACTGCAGG
The DNA here is from genome assembly GCF_021018895.1 of Seriola aureovittata. Lineage (NCBI taxonomy): Eukaryota > Metazoa > Chordata > Actinopteri > Carangiformes > Carangidae > Seriola > Seriola aureovittata. The sequence goes on along the minus strand of NC_079367.1, from coordinate 3,277,765 downwards.
TCACCTGACCATCTCTTAAGGATGATTTCAGACATAACAGTCAGTGGTAAGAGGGTAAAGGTCGATCAGTTAATTGCTTTGGCTGATACGACACGATTTTGGGGTAGAACCACCGTCACTATCTAACCTAACCTTACTTAATACTGTAGTTGCCATAGATACATTTTTTAATATTGAAAACAGACATAAACAAAACTTAGCTGAGTGTCATCCAGGGTTGAGTATGAAAACTACCTGCACTCAGCACGCACACACACACACACACACACACACACACAGGTGCACGTCACCTTCGCCGTCACCAGGATGTTATATGATTCAGAACTCGCTGTTCAAATGCAACACCTCCCAAGTTGAAGCCATGAGAGCCTTGGCCTGCAGCACTTCCAGTCAGTGAGAGTGGGGATTTGTGGCAGGCAACCAGCTGACTGGTAAGCCTGTCCCAACGCTGGCGCCCACTGGCAGCCATCAGCAGCCGCAGCTCGTGCTTTGGAGGACCACCCTTGCCATAGTGAGTAATTCCCCTGTCATCGCTCCATACACCCGCACCTCAATGCTGGCTGGCATGGCTCCCCGTGCACATTCTTAGTCAACAGGATTAAGCTTGCTTAGTGTGAGCTCTCCGGGATCACCTATACTCCACATTATACACTCACAATGCTGGCTCACCAGTTTGGCTACAACAGCCTGTTTTTTTTCTTGTTGTTTTTTTTTTTTTTTACTCCCCTCCTCTTCCTCTTTGAATTGGGAGCATATGAATGTGGTTCCCTCGAGCAGAGAGGAGGATTGAGTGGTGACAGAGGCCAATCGCATCCTGGCCTAAATGGGAGATCTGAGCTAATTTTCCGTGCTATTTATAACTCTGGATTAATAGAAGAAAAAACCATTGGTTGGTTTGTGTTGTAACATCGTTTCACAGCAAGACTGGTAAAGACTAATAAAAAGCCCAATAAAACCAGCAAGACTAAAAACTAAATCAAGCTGGTAACACTGCTCATTTAGTGTCACTAAATATTCTCATTAGCAACAAAATGAATTTTGATTTGTTTTGTTTGATTGCATAAATGCCACACTGCTTGATTAAATTCTCTCAGTGGTGTATGACGCACACTGTAATTTCACCAACAAGCACAGTTTGCAAAGTGACATTTGTCTGCGTTCACAGTACAGGAAGTGTTTTCATGTGCATGAGGAAGACCGCCGATGTGTCACAAAAGCGAAGACGTATTACACACTTTACCTCCAGCACACGCGGCACCGTGGATAAAGGATAAACCACGTTTTCTCTCACTTCATTCACTCGTTCATTCAAGTCCTCACAGAAGCAGTGGTAGGAGTCACTGGAAGCCGTTAACATTCATCATGTTATTCATAGAAATGTGTTGATTTAGCAACTCAACAACCTGGACAACCTGTACGATCTCATCCAGGCCTGTAACAAAATGTCAATATCAAATACTTGAAGAAAAAGACAGATAATAATATAATATGTACAATTAGATATTTAAATATAACAGAAATAGCGGCAGATAACAGATGGTGTGTGTTGATTATTGCACACGGTGAGCTGTCGCCATGTAGAAGAAAGACGGCGGACACATTCTTCATCCTGCCTCCAAAGCTCTGATTGGTCAGAGATTGTTCAGAGTCGCTACATAGCTAACGTTAGCATTAACAGCTGTTGACTTATCAGTCTTTTCTTCAACTGAAGTTAGCATGCTAACCAGCTAGCCCAGGCTCATCTCATCACTTTCAGATAGCGACTCACTGCAGCCTCCAATCTGCCCCGAAGACGTAGCTGCTGTTGCTCGGAGGACGTTTTATAATCTCTTCTATTATAAAGACAAAGATGGCCGAAGCTCCACCGCCGCTCCCAGCAGGAAACCACGATTGGCGTCAGACAAAACTTACAAATAGTCCCTTTAAAATCTTGTCTCATGTATTTTTCTTCTGAGAGTCAGAGAGGCTTGAGCAACATGAGAATACGTACATTTCAATTTTTATAGGCGTTTTCTACCGGCCAATTCAAGTTAACCACTTTCAGGCAAACAAAAGATAAATAGATGAATAAATGAAGGCTTCACATTTCCCTGCAACTGTTTCATTCCCAGCAGAAGACGGAGAAATGTAAATAAATGTAATTGAATTTGTGATATCAGTATTTCAATATTTTATAAACCCCTGTCCATACAGTTTGTTGTTTTGTACCTGTTGTGCTGAAATATCACACACAGGTACAACACAAGAATATTCCACTCTCTGACATTAACCGACTCACAGTATAGTACAGTGTCTGTGCATGAAGCTCTGCCTTTATATGATGAGACACCTGACTGAGCCGCCAGTCTCCACGGATAAAAAAATGGTTAAATAATCCAGCACAGACATGATTTGTGCCCGTCACTCTGCTCCATTTAACCTCCTCCTTTATTATCAGGGTTATACGTTACTTCTGAGCTAACGTGTTGAAATAACAAAGCAGTGCTTGAGTCTCAGCCTGACCTTCCAGTGCGGTGATTTTCCCTCACTGAATCCTGGGAAAGCTCTCCTGACTAAGTATTTTGGTATTAAATTGTACCTCGATGCCATTTGTGTCACATTATAAAATGCTGGCGGTACAGAATGTCATTTGGTAGAATCGGGGGCATTTGCTCCAGAAAATTAATGCGGTTTCCTCCAGGAGCTCTGTCTCTTTCTTCAGGCTTGTATTTCATCGGAAATGAAATGCCCTTCTCCCAGCAGCTCCCCTTTGACAAGAGTAATATTTAATGAATAGGACTATTATAAACTTCTAGGTCTTAGGGTATATTTCTTGGTAACGAATAGGTGCGCAGACATGACGGCGAGCGCGGGGGTGCGTCGTGTGGAGACGTTCAGAGGCATTAACCTCATGTGTCTCTGTGTTTCTTTGAATAATCACAGATCAGTAAGAAGAGCTGTAAAATACTCCAATATTGACTTTAGAGTTTGTCTTCACTTCACCATTAATGTCACACAAGTATACACATTATTAAGTCTTGTGTTTTTTCTGCACGTGCAGAAGTGCAGTTAATTATGACTGTTATAATTAGATAACATGCATACGTTCATATATGTGGGGGCAAATTTAATGCCGGGGAATCAATCGTGTTTATATGACATGTGGGTGAATATTTCTGTCAGTTCTCAATAAGAATGTGCAAATATGTGCTCTGTGTGTTTGTGCTCCACGCCAGCAAACACATGCTCCTGCGTTTGTCTTCGTGCACGCAGCGCCCGCTGGCTCTGCACATGCATCTACAGAATCTGTGTGTTTGTTCATGTGTCTGTAGGAGGATAATAGCCATCACATGGTCTCAAGTTAATTTCCCATGTAAATAGCACACTGCTGTTTAATCACACAAAAAACCAGACAGAAATGGAGCATGTCTGCAGCGTTCATACATAATGAACTCAACGTTTTGCAAAGCAAATGCAATATTTTTTTTTTATGCAAATAAAGAGAAATTCACCTGATTTCAGTAGAATTGAATAGAATATAAGTCATGTTGAAGATAAGTGAGAGCTGCCTGACTGTACAGTTACTGTCCTACAGGAGATAAGAGTTTAAAATTAAAATCCAACTCTGTTTCACTAGATCCAGTTTACACACATCAGCCGATGGCTGAGGATTATTATTAACTTAAAGGTTTATATTGTTCAGTCAGTCCAAGATATCAACACTGTAAAAAGTTTTTAGTACTTAAGTGTTGGGACACCTCGTAGGGAGGTGTGGCCTCAGAGGTCGACCTAATAGAAGGGAGGGGGAAACTGATGCTAACTTTTTAAAATTTCTTTAAATGTATGTTTTAGTGCATTGCCACCTTATTTAGGATCAAATCCACCAATTATCTGACTGACATGCTGCAAACAGATTTGTTCTCAGGGCAAATCAACATGAACATAGAAATGAAGGGAACTAAACAAGAAAACAGAAGCTAAAAATGAAAAGCTAAAAACACTTGGAACACAGGAGGAAAAGACACGAGAAACAGGGGAACCACAGAACACAGGAGGAACTGACAGAGACTGAGGGGAGCACAGAGACTAAATACACACAAGGGAGGCAAGGGTGAATGAACACAGGTAAAACGCATTAGGGTGGGACACAGGACAAAGACAGGAAGTAAAGTAACCACAAGACACATGAGGGAAGTAATACAAAATAAAACTGTCCATCAAGGCAAAAATCATAGAAGCTGTTTGAATAATTAGATTAAATGAGAAACAGAAATAAATCACAAAACTATACAAATATACATCTGCGTTATACATACAAAGATCAATATATAAAGAATTTTATGTACATTCTCTTAATTAAATTAATTTATAAAATAAATAGATAAATATACAAAAGGAAGAATGACTAGTACAGAAGCCCTGGGTGTGAAAACATTTTTCTGTTTGTTTTTGTAATACTCATTTCGGCCACTAGAGGCCATGTTCTCTAAACACAGGGGACATTTATCTTGTGTTAGTTAGCTATGCAACTTTCTTTTGGCTAGAAATGTGTTTTAATCTGCAAAGTCTTTCTGCCAGAAACGCTTCAGGAAGTGAGAGAGAGTATGAAGAGCTACAGAGCCCATGTAATGAGCAGGTCACAGTCTCTTGTGGCTGAAATCAGTATTACATAAAGAAACACTGAAAAAATAAATAAATAAAATTCACCTGCCGCTCAGGGCTTCCATAGCCCTTAGCTTAACTGACAAGGTAGAAATAAACATCTGTGCAATGTGTTGAAGAGTGGGTCAGTCCCGGTTTTGAGTAGTTTCACACCTTGCCACTGATTGACAGCTGGTAGCAGTGCATCATGAAATGCAGAGAAGAAGAATCCTGCTGTTTAGTAAACATGGATGTAAATAATGCGGTGCTATGTAAACTTGAGTTTAATTTTAGTTTGAGTGGAACTTATTTCTCACCTCTGGGGCAATAATTTTGGAAATAATTTTAGCTGCTGTTAGCTCCACAAACAAAACTTCAATTATAGAGGCAGCCGTTTAAACGCAGACATGGCCGACATCAGACATCAGGAGGATCTTAAACCTGCTGATGTGAGCTGGGGAAGACTGAGAGGACAACAACAGGGCCGGGAGGTCGCGTGTCAGCTGTTTGCCACCGGCACTAAAGCGCAGGAAGCCAAAAAGGTGGCGTGCACGTGTCTTTTGGAGGCCCTCGCTCTCACTCCGTCACGCCTCGGCTCACCGCTGACCCCTCCTCGTCCTTCACACCGGGGGGCCAGGAGCACCTCAATAATTTCGGCGGCGGCGGCAGCGGCGGCTTAAAACCGCCAAATCATAAAAAAGCCACGGCGAGCTCTAGTGAATTACGAGGAAATATGGCCTTCCTTTACAGCGGGGGCCGTGAATGAAGCCATAAAATTATGAGCAGTTTTTATGATGGCCCATTGAAGTAGGATGCTTGTATATTGATGGTTCACAGGCTGTATCCCTCTTCCCCCATGCGGTGGAAGAGCTGACAAAGGGGCCCCTGTGTAACTATTTTTCATGCATTTAATATATTAATTATCCGGTAAATGTTCCCCAGGCAGTGCTTGGGATAGCAGAGAATGACAGCTTTTCGATGAAGCTCCCGGGTTGGCCCATCAGGCCGCAGTGTATTACGTGGGAAAGGTCATTGCGGGGTTAATGTAACTTTTTATTTGCTGATTTTTCATACGCAGAGAGAGAGAGAGAGAGAGAGAGAGAGAGGTAAGGGAAGGAATGGAAGCGCGGTTATTTTAGGAAGAAGAAGAAGAAGAAGTGAGAGGAAGACAGAGAGATGGGCAGGGACAGAGGCAGAGGGGCGGTGTGTGTTGTGAGCGTCGAAGATAACACCAAGGTTTTTATTATTGTGTTTGGGTTCTGACTTTTTTTTTTTTTTTTGCTGTCGTGGTCTGATATTGCAGCCCCCCCCCCCCCCCTCCTCAAAACACACACACACACACACACACACACACACTCCCAGACACACAGTAGCTTCTGGCTTTGTGACATGAGAGAAACTGATAGGTAAACCCCACAGTAAAAAAAAAAAAAAAAGCATTACTTCGGTATAACTCACTGATTGTCTGCAATCATCCATATCCCACCTTCACATCCCATCCCAAATCAATTCTTGATCAATTTCATGCCAGGGAAATAAATCATTTCTCCAAAATGGAGAACATATTCAGTTTGATCATTTGTGCTCTTCCAGAAGTAATTAAACTGCTGGGTGGAATAACTGAAAAGATTACTGTTGCTGCTGCTGCTGCTTTATGCCAACTATTTCTTCCCCTCTACAATTTTAGATTATGATGCTGGAAGTATCTCTTTCAAACATGGTTATGAGAAAGGAAGAAAAAAAAAACACACAGAAGAAGAAAAACTGACTTTTTTAATCACCATATGCACCCTCACTAATTCAGGTGCTCTGAAGTGCTGTCAAGAAACAATTGAGTGGAGAGTCAGTTGAAATGATCAATTGTGCGCAGTCCCTAGGTGGGGCTCTCATTTGCTGGCACATTCCTCCAGCTGATTGAGTTAATTAGGCCGCCCCCACATCCTGCTGATTGGATGTAAACATTAATATGCCAGAAAATGACTCCGTCGATGTTTACCGCGGCATCCCGAGCCACGCTAAATTGATCGGCTTTGAAAAAGAAAAAGGCTGTAAGAAGGAGCGGGTGCTGTGATTTGATCCCACTTGGAGATAGTGATGGGGTTCAGAAGCAAAACACCCTTCTGTCCACCCCCCCACCACCTCCACCACCCCCCCACCTCCCTAGTCTCTCTCCTCTTCATCTCTTTCCAAAAGCTGCTTGTCAGTTGTTTGGCATATTCAGAAACTGTTTGATTTGATTTGTTAAACTTATTCTGGAATTAATCAGATTTTCTTCCAATTTCAAATTTGTCCGTAAACTTCTAAGCACTTTCTTCTTTTTTTTCTTTTCTTCTTTTCTTTTTTCCTGCCTCTCCTCCCTGGACAACCCCTTCACTCCTCCACCCAGCCCCCGCCTGTGAATTCCCCTCGCCTCTCAAAGTTGAAAAGCTGTGGTGGTGAAATACAGAGCGAGGACGGCAGCAGCGGCGGCGGCAGCGCGCTCTGAGATGGTCTTTTATAAATCAGAGTGCGGTGTGAAGCCCCAGCTCGATATCTCATCATAGACGTGGTGGTGTTCAGAAAGTGGCCGGAGCAATGAGCCAAGGCTCGACTATCTATTCGGAGGTGTACATGCTTTTTGTGCGGGTGTGCGGATGGTGTTTCTATTGACCAGTGAATGCACCATTGTACACTGATTTATGAATATGTGCTTTCATGAGTCCTGCATGCATTCACAGTTTAGAGAGAAAACATGGTTCATTTGTCAGAGAGGCTAAAATGCATGCAGCTGAATGAGCACAGATATACCTGGACTGTCTGTTAATAGCTGCCAGAGGCGATGTGACAAATTATACGTGCTCTCCTCAATGTCACTCAACAGCTGAACATATTTTTATCATATTTTCCTTTCTCATATAATATAATTTACACTAAATAACATGTAAATTGTAATGGAAATAATTTGAATTCATATGTTCACTGTTGGTCTGGGAGGATCTGTACTGCTAAAACGACAGTTAGGGAATCTTGACCCTTGAATTTATCTTTTAATGTTAATTTTATAACTGCAAAAAATAACTTTTGCATCCACCCAACTGACCTGTCTCACACACAGGTGTGCAAATACGTATTTAAAGTTCCTCTCCAGAGATGTTTTAAACTCTAAACATGGTTTTCACACATAAGAAAAGGAAAACTGGGTCTGAAGCTCGTCTCCTCTCACTTCCTGATTGAGAAATCTGGGTCAGGCCTTGAGCCCCGCCCACCACCTGCTGGCTCCAGGTGGACAGGTGACAGAGCAGAGAGCATCAAGATGGTGAGAGGAGGAAACATCAGAGAGACTCAGCCTCATGTTTGAGCCTCAGTCAGACCCAGACTCAGAGGAGGAGTCTGAGACCAGAACCAGAGACTAGCAGACGGGTCAGAACCGTTAGCTTGTTAGCATCTCTTATTTGTTTATGTTGTTTGTTAGCTTGTAACTGGCAGTGGCTGACACAGTGTTAGCAGTTGCACTAATGCTAACTCTCTCTCTCTCTGTACTGATGAGGTTTCATGTGAATTTAGCCCCGCCCCCTGTCCCCACAAGTTGACAGGATTGGTTCGTGAGGTTTGTGACGTATGAAACCCTGAATCTGTTTTTATGAGACTGTGATTGGTTCACTGCAGGTCAAGGTGGAAACTGACTGATTGTTTCACTCATCATATGTCTGTATTATATAAAAAGGTCTTTAAGTCTGCACTTTTCAATTTCATCATATTTATATCAAATAAATGTGTAATATCACAGGAAAGTAGAAGAAGGTAAATAAGTACACAACTCTGGTAGTTATGTGGAGCTTTGTAGTCTTTTTTTTCACTTTCTGCTGAGCAGCAGCCACAGTGTTAGAGACTGACTGATGAACACAGTGGAGCATTTAGCAGCTGTTGTTACAGACCAAAAAGATAAAAGACAAAAGGTGAATGGAAGCTGAAGTGGATGCTGGATGTGTAAATAGGCAACATGTGAAGCTACTATATGTTAGCCAAAAAACAAAATCGTGTTTCTTCAGAAATGTGGTAATAAAATAAAAGGGGGGTGGAGACTCTGGAGCCCATGTCTTGTTCTCCTGTGTAATGTGAAAATATGAAACAAATAATAATAATTGTAGCTAATAATAAACTTTATTTATAGAGCACTTTTCATACAAGAGATGTAGCTCAAAGTGCTTTACAATAAAAACAAAAATCAAATAGTACTATAAAATAAGGACGACAATGAAAATAGACAATAGAAGGACAGTAGATGAAATGAAAATAAAACAGAAACCAGTAAGAATAGTGAAATATGAGAGACTTAATTAAAAACTAAGTTAAATAAACAGTTTTGCCCGTTTTCTTGTGCGTAAAATTTTGTGTATTTAAAAGTCTGGCAGTAGAAGATCTACGAGCTCATGAAGGATTATAAAACGACAGAGAATCTGCAGTGTAAAAGCTTTAAAAACAAGTAAAAAGGATCTTATAATCTATTCTAAATAATACAGGACCAGTGGAGTGAAGCTAAAACCAGGGGAATATGATCTCTGTTCCTCCTCCTTGTTTCAGTTTAAGTCCAGCAGCACAACACACAGCAAAGACACAACCTGTGAAGAACCAGAATCAGCGTTTAATTTCAGGGCTGCTGATATCGAACCTCACTCCTCCTCTTTCCACCTCAGCATACGACTGTGGAGGGTAGCAGCTCTGTGGTCTGACAAACCATCAGTGGGCTATACCCCCCCCCCCCCATTTCCCTGCCTCACCCATCCCATCCTCATCTCACCCCCCTGCAGTGCATCAAGCCCCATTAACCCCCCGCCTGCCTCTCTGCAGACTCCCTGTGTGCTTAACACAGTGGCGTTAGCGTAAAAGATGCTCCTTCAGATGAGCTTTGCACAGTTTAATAGAGGTCTTGGAGAGGTCCACATTAATATAGTAAGGCTGCTGAGAGGAGGCCGTGACTTACAGCTCCCGTTCCTCCCACACTACACCCAGTCTTCCCCATTTTTCTATCTTTATTTCTTCTTCTTTTTTTTTTCTGAGACAAGTCATTTGGCGGTGTGGTGACACGTCTGTCCTCACGCTGGTGGTACTGTGTAAACTTTAACCTTGCAGCTGGGTTATAACCTACTCCCATCTGTGTGTGTTGACAGCAGTGGTCAAACAGCCACAGTAAGGTGGTGACTCGCGCTGCCTTTAGCACTGTGCCGGTGTTGTGGGCGTCTAGTTGAGCAAAGCCTTTGGCACGAAGGCCAAAGTGTTGAGGAACGGATTTTCTGAGGGAGCTTTGTTTGGCTTTAGTGAACAGGAAGAAAGTAACTTGCGTCCTTAATCGTCATGTATGTAGGCGGCCATTCCTGATGATGTACAGTCTGTGACTTAATGTCTTATGGCTCCTCAAACTTTCTACCTTGGTAGCAATTTGGTTCAAAGTGGGATATCTCAATACTGAGCAGACTGAAGTTTTTGTTCTAGTTATTCATCTAACATAGCTCCTCTAGCACCACCATCAGGTCAAAACTTTATTATTATTATTATATAAATGGAACAGATCCAGACTGGTTCCTCCTGTGGTGTTCCTCAGGGATCCATCTTAGATCCTTTTATCTTTTATTTTCCCTATCGTGTATATGCTTCCTCTTGGTTAAAATAATTTATAAAACACATTTCCTTCAATTGCCAAGCCAATGTTATTGTCTATTTACAGCTAAAACCAAATGACCGGGGTGGTTTGAAGACTTTTAATGAATCTGAAAAGTCTAAGATCATCTCTTTAGGCTCGTAGGACTCGTATCTAAAAACCTTAACAACACTGACCTGCGTAGCTTTGCTCTCTATCTGTGTTTTTTCTTCATTCGCAGCAGATTTTCAACCTTTACTTGAAAATCAGTTGATTGTACTTGTGTAGTTATTCACTGTCCTTTAAAATGGTTGCATGAATTAAAGCAGCAGCACAAGACGGACGCTGAGTTGACTTGTCTGATACTGTACTGCACTACACGTAGTGTGAAGTAGTTTGTTGTGTAATGTAATGTGATAGTAGTTTGCTGTGTTGTGTCGTGTGATGGTAGTTTGTTGTGTTGTGTAGTATGATGGTAGTTTGTTGTGTTGTGTAGTATGATGGTAATTTGTTGTATTGTGATGGTAGTTTGTTGTGTTGTATTGTGATGTTAGTTTGTTGTGTTGTGTTGTGATGGTAGTTTGTTGTGTTGTGATGGTCGTGGACTCAGATTGGTGTTTGATTTCTGACTTGAGCGCGCCCGTAATTTCTTCGCCGTGGCGCCGCACACTTCTCCAAGCGCACACCGCTCCATTTTCTCTACGCGCTGATTGTTATTTTTTACTTTCCCTACTCCTTCATAATTCTGACCCCTCTCACCCCATCAGCTCTCGTCCATGCCTGTCTCCACTCGTCTTTCAATCTCCAACTCTCACTCTTCCCACTCTACCCTTTTCACTCTCCATCTAGATCCCCTTCATAGCTGTACCACCTTCTCCCTCCCCTCCCTGCCTCCAGTCCCCACTCCCCCTCCTCCCTCCCTCCCTCCCTCCCCACCACCTCCCCACCTCCTCCCCTGTTTCCCTTCCTGCACAGCCGTCACTCTGAATTATTTTCAATGAGCTCCTTTATAGCGGGCACCAGATCTCAGCTCCAACTCATCACTGAGCACAGGGCTGGGGGGACGCGCTCTGCATTTCGATCAGCTCTGAGCCTCCACTTTGCTATTAACCCCTTTCACACTAAACCCCACCACCACCACCACCCTCCTCTTCACCCCCCTCCTCTTTCTACACCTTAGCTCACTCATTTCTCTACCCATGTTTGTGGTCTCACCTCTCTACCTTCATCTCTCAACCTGATTTTTTTTTCTTTTCTTTTTTTTTTTTAACTCACAATTTTACATAAAGTCTTTCTTCTCAGTGTCTACACACTCCACACACACACTCTTGTCTCTTAATTCAGCCACTTTATCTGCATGATTTTGCTTCTGAAACAAGAGCAACGACAACAACAACAATAACAACAACAACAACGCCAAAGAGGAATTTTTATCATCTGCAGGTTTATACTCGAAGCAAACTGAGCTGATAAAAATGTAGGAGTCTGAATAATTTTATAAAGTTGCACTGTGATAAATCCATACCTGTAATAATAGTATGGGGATGTGCACTACACTAAATTATATGGCAACATCACATCTCATGTACAATTTATGTAAATCATTTAAAAGGCAGTTTGAGGGTGTATCATTCATCAGTGTTCTCCACACACTGAGTCCATCTGAAGTGAGTATGACAGACAGTCGTTTTGTTGTAGCCTGGCTGCATTTAAATTCAAGAGATGGTTGTGTGTGTGCGTGTGTGTGTGTGTGTTTCTAATAAAATGCTCTCTGATAAGCATTCACTGGTGTTTTTGCAGATCTGTTTTTTTTTAGCAGTGTTAGCAGTGACCAGGTGACTGAGTCCCTGTTGGTCTGTTTGCAGTAAAACATTAATGAATTTTGAGAAGATTGTCCTTATTTATGAATAACTACAATTACTGCCGAGTGGTTGTATCCCGCCGCCAAACAGTCAAGTTGCAGGGAATCTCCCCTTCTGTTCCTGAGTTACAGTGAGTGTTGAATAATGTCCAGAAGAGTTTTTGTGAGAATGTCCTCCTGTAAAAAAAAAATGAGCACATAGGTCGTCTCTGCAGCAGCTCATTGTGACCCATAGTTAGGTTTTGTTGCTAGGCGACATCTAGTGGTTGTAGTAATTATGACAGTATAAAGTGAGACAGAGTCCACGGCAGGAGGAGTGTGAGGTGCAGGGATGAATTTGACAGAGGAAGAGCGGTGTTCGATTCCCATGTGAAACCAGCAGTTTATGTCGTAACCATGACAACAAAGATCATCTAATGTTGAGGAAGAACTAATTTTAACCCAAATCACCGTCTCTTCATAAACCAAACCAAATAGTTATAGTGCCTGAACCTAACCGTATCAGAGGGTTGAACGACCTGTATTGTTGTTCAGGCTGGAGGAGGAGTTGTTGGGTTTTGCAGAACGTTGTGATGTCACAGTGATGTTTGACCTTTGAACCTTTGGATATAAAATGTCATCACTTCACTGTTAAATTGTGTCATAATAAGCTGATGAATTCTTGCATTATGGCCAAAAACATGTTGTGTGAGGTCACAATGATGTTGACCTTTGACCTCCAAATCCTAATCAGTTCATCCTTGAGTCCACATGAACGTTTGTGCCAAATTTGAAGAAATTCATGAGACAGACAGGCACCAAAAATATCATTCCTGCGGCCGGGGCATGAAACAAACAAACAAACAAAAAAATAGTAGAAATAATTTAATTTGTTTGTATGAAGAACTTAGTAAGGAAATTTAAAATTGTAAATTGTTTTGGTGGGTTGTTATCAGCACCAAATCACATCAGTGTTGTTACTGAAAGTAAAATTGAATGATATCCCAGCTCCATGTTTAGAAAATAGTCTAAAGAAAATAGTTCCTGTCAGAATACCTGATGCCTGCTGTGACAGCTAAGACACTAAAAGCAGACAGCTGAAGAGACACGTTGTCTCAACATAAAAAAAGAGGAAAAACTAAATTTGTGTGTGATGAAAATAATTTGTCAATCATAATGTAAAATAATCCTCAGATACAAAAAAGATTCACAAAATAATTCAACTAATTTATATTTCTTAAAAAGGCATTTCAGGAGTCCTAACCCACTTTTGAAACTGAGCTGCAGGGGTTGTAGAAAAGCAACAACAACAACAACAACAACAACAACAACAACAACAGGTAGCAGGATGGAAAGTGAGGGTATATTAAAGGGGCATTTCATCATTTTATTATTGCACTTCCAACTTCTTTAAAGTTAAGAGATTAAAGAATAACAGTCAGAACTGTGAGGCCTCGAACATGCCTCAAATAAAGGCACAGCTCTGTGGAACCAATGCTGGACATGCCTCCTTATGCATCAGTGAAAATGATAAACCTCAGTCCTCAAGGGGGTGATATAGAGATATGGATGTGAGAAGATGGGATGTGTGACTGTTGAAGGGCAAAGAATTTATTTCTCTTGTTCAACCAATGCATTTTGATAAGGAGAAATACTTCCAGTGTTTTAGGGTGACGTGCAGTAAATATGGTGATCCGCTGGAGCGTGTCAGGCCCTACATCAGAACCAGACTCCCATCCTTGACTTCGGAGCGCTGGAGTGGTCACTAAGACCGAAATTAAATTCAATTAAATTCTGAGCTAAAATCTGATTTAAATTCTTTATATTCTTATCAAAGATGGACTTTGTGGTTTGGTGCACAGAGCCACCCGAGGAATTTAAGAATGACCAGATATCCAAGCGCGTGACATCCTTCCACTCACGTGCACAAACCTGTCATGTAGTTGTTGTTTTTGCAGTTATTTTCTTGGCTTTATTGCAATAGAGACGGTGAGACAGAGCGACAGGAGAGAGAAGGGATGACGTGCAGCAAAGGGCCTGAGTTGGATTCAAACCCACGGCTGCTGTGGTGAGGACTGAGGTCAGATGGTCTGTGCTGTGAGTCACCGGGCGAGTTTAGAGCTGCTGAAATTTGACTGACTGTCGGTGCTGGACATTCAAACATTTCCAGCTGACTACTTTTTTATAAAACTTGATGACAGTTTTGGATCTTAAGTTATCAGAGAAACAAGCTGAACAAAAAGTTGTTTACGAATGAGGACAGCAGCTCCTGTGATCCCACACTAATTCACCACGTCATCAAACTCCTTCTTGTGCTGTTGTTTTGATTGAAAGAACCCTAGTTGCAGAAAAGTGCGTTGAACTTTATTGTTACCATCAAAAAAACAACAACACAGCCTCAAACGTGTTTCATGATAGAAAACTTCAGCTCACATCGCTGACGACACCGGCTGAAAACAGGTGTAACCGGGCGGGTTTAAGTAGTTGGTGGCTGATTTAGGAGCAAATTACATGCAGGTGTTGCTGGTTCTGAAGGTTGAAAGTTCAAAGGCATCTGTTGGTGGAGAGAGACGAGGACCGAAGGTTTCAGAGAAATGGGGAAGAAAAGAACGAGTCTTTAAACAAGGAGTGAAACTTTAAATGCAAAGGAACCAATGCCACGTCACCTGCAAACATTAGAAGTGAACAATAACAGCGACTAAATGAAAGTGCATGAGTCAGTGCTTTGAAAGCATTTGAAAGGTGTAGAAATATGGTACAAACAGATTCTACTGTCAAGTGCTGTTGAGATTTTGTCTGTTCGGTGGAGCAAAGGTGGAACGGCTTAAATGGGATCAATACTGATGTGTGTAAAGAATAGAGTTGTATTTCAGGTGAATGAGCTTTTATACACAGTTTTCTAGTATTTTAGAGAAACATGGTTTGAAAAATAACAGAGGTTTACTTTTATTGTGAGGGCATTTGACTGT
Organism: Seriola aureovittata; assembly: GCF_021018895.1. Taxonomy (NCBI): domain Eukaryota; kingdom Metazoa; phylum Chordata; class Actinopteri; order Carangiformes; family Carangidae; genus Seriola; species Seriola aureovittata. Next base: position 3,262,722 of record NC_079367.1, on the reverse strand, counting down.
GGAAATTTCTTTATTTCTTTATAAACCGCAGTACGAGTACTTGTGTGTGAGGATATTCTGACACTATTTCCATCGCTGCTATTTCCAAGCCACAAATAATTTTCTGTCCTGCTCCCACCTCTCTCTCTCTCTCTCTCTCTCTCTCTCCCTGCTGTGGGACAAACCTGTCCCAGCACATCCTCCCAGCAGAGCAGTAAACACGTCCCTGTTTCCTGCCTGATGATGCTCTGCAGAGATGTGGATACATATCACTCTCTCCCTCGACTCCATTCAAGTTTTTTTTTAACATTTTGTGAGGGAGAAATTGAGTGTGATGCCTGAAAATGTGATGAAATCGAGATATTATTTTTCCACGGGCTGAATGTAGAACACGAGGAGTAACTCTGAGCTCAGAGTTATTCCTGGGAATGCTGCTTCTGTAGCGTTTGGCCACCAATAAGAATTCCTCTGTGAATGGCTGCCGCTTAACTGGACCCTGATAGAACCAGTGTTAATCGCTCCGTCTGTCATCCCGGCGCTCCGAGGCAAGATTAAACTGTGGTGTAAAAGCAAAGTCAGGAAAACCCCTAAAAAGACTCTCCGTCTCACTCCCGCTGACAGCTCGGAGGCACGTGCCGACCACGAGGCGTATCCGTTATCGCGGAAATTTATCTTCAAGACTTCACGATTGGTGAACGGCAGCAATGACCCATCGCCGGTTCTTGCTTTGCTATTCGCACATTTTATGTAGCGGTCCACAGGAATGTAGGACAGAGGCGGGAGATATCTTTTCGGCAGGAGTGAGCCGCCATTGTTAAGAATAACGTCTGTCGCCTACAGGAATGATTTGTCATCTGCAGAGAGTTCAGGTTTGGTGGCAGTCACTCCCTTTTTCAAGTTGGAAAAGCCTGTTTGTTTGAAGATCACTTGACTGTGCTGAATCAATTAAGTCATCCATGGCTAATCCAAGAAGAGTGTGAGGAATTGATTTGGGGACGCAGCCAAGTGATGGGTTTGACAGTGGCATTGTTTATCCTATATGTGCCGGGCCTTGATGTGCTGAGTACGATACAGCTGTTAGAACAGGACCAGAGAGAGGGAGAGAGAGAGAGTGAGAGAGAGAGAGAGCGGCGTGCACGTACAATGAGCAAGTCACAAGTTTGAATGTAAGATTATTAATCAGGCAAATTAATGACAATTTGATTCATTCTGATTAATGCTGTTTTCATTTTTCAAACTGTACATCGCTGTATTTTTAGCGGATTGTCTGATATTACCTGCTGTTGTTGTCTCTTCTTAGACTCTACATCACAATCAATACATTTCAATATAGCACTATTATTATTATTATTGCTCCACTTTCACATCTGTAGTGTGTTGTGGTTTTATGATAAAACTGACTGTTAATTACACTGTGCGTGTTTAATTGCACTCTACAAGAGTTGAGAATTAGCAACAGTTACAGACTCTCTACAACACGCCAGTTCAATGCTCTGTATCCAAACTATGTTAAATTGCATCGTCCGTATAATCAAAGAACACATGGACAATATGGGACCTTGTTTTAAGTTTAATAATGCCGATTTAAACATTTTCCAATCCTGTTCAGAAAATGTGCGATGAGATATTTTCCTCCAACCGTTCAGCCAGTAAACCTGAACTGCACGTTTAAATCTCACACCACCGCCTCCATGCGTTTGGGTTGTCGGTGGCATCAGCCGATACAAACTCCTCTTCTCCTCCAGGTTTTCATTGTAAACTAAAATTTTTGATGAGAGCAAACATTTCAGTCGTTGCTGCGTCGTCTTCTCAATCAATAACCTGCGGTCGCTGTTAAAGAGCGGCATCTCATCACGCACTTCTCCAGACTGGGCCTTGCTTTGCTGCCTCTCTTTGTTATGGCAGCCTGATCAGTACTGAGCACCACTCACCTCAGCTCCACTCCACATGGAGGACCATCACTCCACACGCAGATTACTGTAATTGTTCCAACTTTGCTCTGTACCTGATAGAATACTACACCAGTCAATGACAGCACTCTGCGATGGAGGACTCGGGCCATTAGCACGCCTCAAATTGATTTCTGTCAGTGAGCACTCTATAATTATGCTGCACCTTGTCCTGCATCATATTTTGGTTGTGGGGAGAGCTGCTGCTTGGCTTTGTTGTCCCCGATCATCTGTCAAAGACACAGAATTGTGAGAATTTGTATTATCATTTGAGATATCAAAACTTTTCAACTGTAGAACAAACATTTTAAATTGTGGGTTTGACACACAAAAGGGAGGGAAAACAAAGGCTGATTTCAATCTGGAGGAATTCCTTATTTAACCCAGCACAAGTGATGTAATGTCGCCTCTGGCACCGGCTGCATTTACATACAAACTCATGATTCAGTAAGAAATAAATATAAATATAAAGAAGTGGAATACTCTGATTTCAGTGACCTGAGTGGAGCAGACAGAGTCCAGACTTAAACTCAACAAAGCATCAGTGCAGAGTGAAGATGACAGTCCACAGACTCTTCTCATCCAATCTGACAGAGCTTGAGAGGATCTGCCAGGAAGAATGAGATAAACTGACCAAACCCGGGTGTGAAAAGCTCGTAGAGACTTACCCAAGAACACTCAAAGCTGTAACTGCTGCCACAGGAGCTTCTACAAACTTCTGAAGACTTTTATAAATGAGAGATTTCAGTTTTTTTTTTTTCAATCAATCAGAAAAACTTTTTAAAAACACATTTTCTCTTTTGTTATTGTGGGAGTGTAGACTGATTAGAAAAAGGGCAAATGTTTCTCCATTTCAAATTAAATCTACAACCCAATTAAGTGCCGAATGTGATGAGGTCTGAATACTGTGTGTCTTTAATTTTACCAATTTAAACGCCTGCTCGCTACATGCTACATGCTACATGCTACATGCTACATGGGCGTGTATGTGCAGCACATGTGCAGGTGGAACATGGCAACGCGGATGCACCACTCGAGAGGAACACAAAATATATATGAAAAATACCGTACAGGTTGTTTTGCGTCTCCTGATATAGCGCTCCCTACAGGGGCAGGCGCACCAGACCTCAGTTGTCATGGTTACAATAATAAACACGTGGACTATAGCGACAGCGGTGTACCGACCTTCGTCACCGCGGTAACTACTTTAACAGTCACGGCTTGGCTAGGTTTAGGAAAAGATCGTGATTTGGGTAAAAACAAGTAGCTCCTCAACATTAGACGATCTCTGTTGCCATGGTTACAACATAAGCAGCTGGTTTCACATGGGGAATCGAACACCGCTCTCCTGTGTCACATTCGTCCATCCACCACCACCTCCTCCTGACGTGGACTCTGCCTCTCTTTGTGCTACGTCGCCGACACTTTTCCCTTTTGTTCCTGTCATTATTACTACGACCACTAGATGTCGCTTAGCAACAAAACCTAACTATGATGTCATAACAACCTGCTGCACAGACGACCTGGGCTCGTTTTCTTACAGGAGGGCAGTCTCTATACTTTTTGTTCTGTTTCTTTAAAGTAGACGCGTCGTCTTTAGACTCTCTGACTCTTAAATGTAGAAACCGGGAACATTAAAGGAACGGCACACGGAGCGACCCACTGAGGCGTCTGAATTTAGAATAATCCCTTCATCTGATTATTGGCCATAAATGGATTAGTGCACACAGTCTGAAGAATCCTCAGAGTCTATCAAGAAATGCTTTTTATATATGAACGATGTTTTACACCCAGTTTGTGTCTTTATTACAAAATTTATACACACACAGAGTGAATGTTTAGAGACAACACACACACTGACTGAGTGGTGTGTGTGTGTGTGTGTGTGTGTGTGTGTAGGGTGAGGGGTGAGGGGTGAGGGGTGTAGCAGCTTACTGTTCATCTGAGGTGAGGATAGCGACAATTTCAAAAAAGAAAAAAGAAAAAAAGGCGCCGCTGCTGCAGAAATACACTTCAAAATTACTACTGTACAATGGAGGAAATTGTAGTTTAGACAAAAGGCAGAGAAAAATGAGCATTCTGTCAATAAAGGGAGTGGTAATTACAGTAGAAAGAGGCAACTATCGCATCTAATCCTACATCTCTAACCGACTGCCAAAATCCTCACTCTATCTCGCACAAACACACACACACACACACACACACATAAACACACACACACATAAACACAAAGCTTCTCTGCCTGTAATAACAGTTTACGGAGCAACATTGTACAGCCACATAATAGCCATGTTATAATTTGCTCTAACAACTCTAATTATGCCTCTTATTGATTCAGGCACACATTTTAATAGGAGCAGCCACACCTCTTGTATTACCAGCCATTGACGGTGTTCAATGGGCGAACATTTGAAGCTTCTCCTCCTCTTCATCCCGCATGGATGTGTCCCTGACAGTGTAATTCATCGCTCCAATTCTGGGGCCACTGTAAACATCGCACAACAACAGTCATTTTAGCACTCAGAGACCTTGTCTCCCCCTCCTCCCCCCATACACCCTCCCACCACCACCACCACCCAACAGCAACAAGGAGACAGGGAGAGAGAGAGAGAGAGAGAGAGAGAGAGAGAGAGAGAGAGAGGCGAAAACAAAAGGTAAAGAAAGGCTAGTTTATTGTTGACTGTGCCGGAGTGGGTCAATCTCAGTGTTTTTCAGTGACAGCTCACCTCATTTTGTTTCTAATTGCGGTGGTGGATTTGGAGTCGAGGTCGCTGGAGAGGAGCAATTGTGCACGTCTCTCTCTCTCTCCCTCTCTCTCTCTCTGTGTCACTGTACATTCACTCCTTTCCTCTCTCTCTCTCTCTCTCTCTCCGCCGTGCTTTTCTTTATCTTCCTGCGGTTCATGTACAGTTAACATACAGCCTTCAAACTTTCAAAGTGCAATAAAGGCTCTTTCTCTCCGGTGTTGACTGATGGAAAAATAAAATAAGTAAAAGTCTTTTAAAAACCACTACTAACCACTTCTCTCAACCACTTCGTTCAGCGTCCAAGTTCATTCCTTTGTACCGGGGATCATGTGATTACAAGTCAGCCAACTCCGTGACAACTGAGCCGCGGATCAGATGCAGATGCAGGCCATGGAAAAAGCTAATAAGTGGACCTTGAGTTGAAATTGCTTTAATAAACTAGAATAATCCCTTCGGAAACTAGATGATCTCAGGTCAGTTAGTTAAGGTTTATTAGCACTTTCCTGCAGCCGCTGCCATGAGTGAAAATGTGAACATTACCCCCAAAGTGCCGAGATATCTCTATGCTCCTCAGAATGGGTCCAATTTACACTTCCCGCTCAGCACTATTTTTATGTCCGGCCCTTGAGAAGACATTATTAGAGCTTTTATGCAAAGATTTGAAGAGACTTCGTTGTCAAAAATTCCTAATAAAACACTTGCTCTCGTGGTGAATTCACCATAACCACGCCGAGTACTTTGAAGGTGACCCGTGTTTTATCTGTGCTCATTCTTTTTTTCCTGCCGGTGCATTGAAAATGAGTTATGGCAGGGACGGGAGAGAGGGGGCGTGTGAAGGGCAGGGTTTTTTAAAGGGCCGGCGGAGGGAGGACAGCAGGTCTAAACAAATGAAAGGTTGAAGGGCAAAAGGCAGATGAAGGGAAGGGGAGGGTTTTAAAAACAGTGGAGGAGAGGTTCATAAACAGGCAGTGACACAGAGGAAGGTGGGAGAGTAAATAGAAGTGCAATGGATAACACTTAATCTGGACTGTAAGACGTAAAAAGGGAATTACAGTGAGTCATATTTACAGCGTCAGTATCAAAACACACGTAAATAAAAAAGAAATTCAGAATTGTTCAAAGAAAAAGTCTCTTTCCCGTTTCCTTCCACGTCATCCTTTACAATCAGTGAACAAAATGCTGCATATAATCAAACTACAAATATCAGTTGTTAATGTACAGTGGAAAGAAAAGGGAAGTGAAACCGACTTTTACTATGAAACATCATGAAGTTCTACATCCGTTGTTCGTGTTCACCGGATGAACAGAAGTCCAGTCACTCTTCTTTCAGTTACTGAGATAAAAAACTTTGTCTGCAAATCAAAACAAAGAGCTGAAAGAGGCTAAAAGGTTCTGTAGAGTCTGGTGATGGTGGGATCATCACTAATATAAAATATGAATTAGTGCTGCTTTAATTTTAGGTTTATCCTCAATGTTTCATAAAACAAACAAACAACGCACATTATTTGATGGTCGTGAGCCAGTAAAGGATTAAATTCCCGAACACTGGTTAAAATTTTCAGCCCAAATTTCTGTTAACAACTCACAATTTGACAAATGGCTGCAGCTTCTTGACTTTTTGCACTGCTGCCTTTGTTTTCCCCCTGGTCACGGAGCCGTGAGATTGTTTCAGCAGTGGCGAGGTGTTGTTCCTCCCTCCCCTCCCACTGGGTGGGAGCTTACCCAATAAATGCCAGCCAGCCCAGGTGTGAAGTGTGGCTTTGGCATGTTGTGCTGGCTAGCTTAAAAAGCCTGCTGTGTGTGCGTGTTCACTGACATGCGTGCGTATTTGTGTTTTCGGCGCCACTGTTCCTTGACAACTTGGTGGTGTTTTCGCTGTCTGCAGAGAAGTGTTGGAGGTCAGAGAAGCCAAGTGGAGGGAGTAAGAAAGAAGAGAGGGGGAGAAAGTGAGGAATACCAGTGAGCGCTTTTGTGTGTTTAGCACACACAACATCGGCGCACCGTTTCCAACAAGGCCACACATGCAGCTAGCATTTATTGTGTGATGTCACCAAAAACAAGTAAAAAGTTACTCTGAAGTGTAATGTGGAAGCTCAAGGCCAAAGATGAATCTGTACACACTCACACATCCACATGTACCCTGCACTCCCAATATAAAAGCACTTCTACACACACACACACACACACACACATTTCCTTGGGCCACAGGCGGGGAGAGGAGCCCCTGTTTAATTTTCAGCCTCCCTGTGAAGTTTGCAGAGGGTGCCAGGACTGATGACACACAGGTATCATCACCAGCAGAGAGGATCAGTGGCAGCAGGAGTGGGTTTGCCCGGCACATCCACCCATCACAGCACCCTGCGGTCCGCTGTGACACCCAGAGACGCGACCCTGCGCCTGCGGCGTGCCCCCGAAAACACCCAGGACAGACTGAGATTGGACTGAGAGGCACCAGGGTGAGATGGAATGTGGTGGGGGGTGAGGTGTGGGGGAGGGCAGGGGAGCGCAGGAACAGAGGGTGATGGTGATGGGGAGGGCAATATGAAAGAGTGAGAAATGAGAGACATGAGAGTTAAGACAGACCAACGCCAGCTAACACGAAAACAAAACCAACAGTTTCATTCTGAGTCGCTTTGAAAAGCCTGGAACTCATGAAGCTCATAATGAGGCTCAGACAGAACAACGACATACACTGAGAGGTGATCAGTCTGTCTACTGGTGCATGTTTTATATCATAATATACGTGCTGAAGTGGTTGTCCAGGATGTGCCCCGCCTCTTGCACAACTGTTACCCGAGCTGGAATCACTCCCGCAACCCTCCTCAGGAAAAACCGTGTAGCTGATGGATGTTTTAATGTCGGTGTTTCCTTCTTCTAAATTTAAAAAATCCAATCCTGGGGTCAGGAAAAGAGGATGGTTTGGGTTACTACAACAACTGAGGTGACCTTCGACGTCACGGTTACAATAATAACCACTTCAGACTGATGTAGAGACTGCAGCGAGGTGAAACATGCAGACAGTGAGGCAGAGACAGAGAGAGGACTCTCCCTCCTGAACGTCCTGTCAGTAAATGCTTGTGCACTGTTGGACAAGCCATCCACTTCCTTGTTCCCATGGCCGCCAGATAACTTCCAATACAACATCTGGCAAGTTCTGTTAAAGTAGTACATCAGTGATGTCATCAAAGAGTCACAAAGACATTTAATAAAACACAATGGACTCATTTCTTTCATTATCTCATTCGACCGTGGCTGAACTCCGGCCAGCAGAGGGCCCAGCATCAGCACCACTGAGCTCCTGCCTGTCTGCCTGCCTGTCTGTCAGTCTGTCTGTCTGTCTGTCAGTGGGTGGATAAATCCCCTCCCCTTCATCCTCACACCCCTGCCCACAACACCCATCTTTAATCCCACCACCCTGTCCCTCCCCCTTGAACTTTATCACCTATTAACTGCAGACCAAATAAATCCCACATGGAAAAAAGGAGGGGCTCGGCCATATAGCCCATATATATATATATATATATATATATATATATATATATATATATATACACACACACACACAGACAAACTCCTCTCTTTCAGTCTATAGCCAGTGGGCTGGCACGTAGGTGCCCTTGCTGTATGACTTGATGGGGCAAAAAACAGTTATTTCCCACTACACGGCTTTTCAAATTGAGTCTTATCCACCATCACCATCACGACTCTCTCTCTCTCTCTCTCTCTCTCTCTCTCTCTTTCTCTCTCTCCTCTCCGACTTGCCAACCTTTCCACTCTACACCATCCATCCGCCACCTCCTTCTCCTTTACTCTCCTCATCTGCGACCCTTTTCCTTCAATTGTGCTGTCATCAGTTTTTCAGCTGGATTAGTCAGAGGGGGGGTGGGTGGTGGGGGGGTCACCGACCTGCAAGATGGGACGAGCTGATAGCACCTGCCCCCATGAGGTTGGCTGTCACGAAGCCGGGGAGAGGTTGGCGACGGCGGCACGTGCTTAACCTCAGCTCCTCGGGCTGGTTACACCGTGGGGGGGGGGGGGGGGGGCGACTGTGAGAGATTGTAATAAATGTGTTTCTCTAAAGGTGGGGCTGGTTGTGAGGTGAGCTACAGGGGCCGAGATCAGGCAGACGGTCCGGGACTCAAGTGAGTTTGTTTGCTTTGATTTGAGGAGGTTGGCTCACAGGCTGCAGCTGCAGCTGCTCGCTCCGAGCTGCATGTGCTACCTTCAGCACCTATCTGCTACTGGATGAAGAAGCGAGCTGACAGTTAGCTGAAAACAGTAAGATGGAGTTGAGAAATTGTCTCCTTAGCACCTGTGTGTGTGTGACTGTAACTGAGTGTGTCTACTTTGAGGTGTGTGTGTGTGTGTTTGTGGAGCTTTTCCTCGCACAGTGTCATAAACCACATATTGCTGTTTTGTGTGCGTGGATTAAAGAAATGTGACACAACCTGTGAATGTGTGACTCAGTGGGAGTAACATAAATTCTCATTAACGTGGTGGTTTTGTTCAAAACCTTTATTTTCTCACACGTGATTTTCTTCCAATGCCGGAGTTCAATGCCGCCGAGGGAAAACACTGGACCTTTTTTATGAAGTGAATTGAAAAAACTCGGGAGGTAGAGCGGGTCGCCCGCTAATCAGAAGGTCGGTGGTTCGATCTCGGGCTCCTCCAGTCTGTGTGTCGAAGTGTTCTTGGGCAACACACTGAACCCTCAAATTGCCCCTGATGGCTGTGTGAATGGACGAGTGCGGCCTGTATTGTAAAGCTCTCTCGGTGCACTATAGAAGAGCGGCGCATTTACCATTTATTTCACAACAAATCAATGTCAGTATTTTTGACCATAACCACTAATGTTTTTTTTTTGTTGTTGTTGCTTAACCTTGGAGCTCCTGTCCAGAGATTTATACATGTCTGAACCAGTTTGTACCGACCAGCCAGTGAGAAGGAAATGTGAGGGAATGGTTACCTCAGATCGAGGTTTATAAACGTTTATAACAGAAAATTATAAAACAAATATCACGAATCATAACAGCAAACTAAGACTGGAGGAAAGACTGGATTAAATTGCATTATATGACTGTGGGATCCAGCATTTTTAGAGCTTGACGAACACTCGGAACATCTCGAACTCTGCTGCTTCGATTCCTCTTCAGTCTGTTTTCAGAGTTGTCTGTCAAACTGTATGGAAGTACAATAAAATCACTGAAGTTCCCCATTAATGAAACTGTAATTACTAGATGGATGTTGTAGAGCTAAATCATTTAATTAGTGTTCACATTGAGCACTGTCAGTGTCAAAATGTTTAAGATATCCACATTAGTCAAAGAGGCGACGGAGTGTTGTTGGATGTATTTGACAGAGTGTTGGTGTTAAACTCTGCAGCTCGCTCCTTTAGGAAGGAGATTCCCACATATTTTTTTTAATGTATATTGTTTATTGATGCTTCCGCCGCTCCTTTTATTTCCATTAATGTACAATATTTATTTATGATTCCTCCGCCGGCGTCATTTCCACCTCCCATGTTTGTGTCTGAACCAGATCCAAAATGACAAGGAAGTGAGGATAAGTGTTGGTGGGGGCTGGCAGTGAAGTGATGAGGTTTTTTTTTTTTTTTTTTCATTGTTGCCTCCATCCTCCTTCTCCTCCTCCTCCTCCTCCTCACATCACTTTCTCCCTTTAAATCACCCAGCTCCCCTCCCCACCCCTCTCTGCTGGACAGCGGGGGGGCTAGAAATTCTCTTTGGAAATTCTCTTTGCCTCCTCGACTCTGACCTGAATCTCACTGGGACTCACAGTAACAGCTCGGAGAGAGAGAGAGAGAGAGAGAGGGAGAGAGAGATAGAGAGGGAGAGAGAGAGAGAGAGGGAGAGAGAGAGAGAGAGAGGGAGAGAGAGATAGAGAGGGAGAGAGAGAGAGAGAGGGAGAGAGAGAGGGAGAGATGAGGAAGAAGGTCTGTACAAAAGAAGTGAGTGGAGGAGAGACGGAGACTGAAAGGGAGGAATCAAGTGAGACATGGAGGGAGAGAGGAAGTTGGAGAACTGTGTGTGTGTGTGTGTGTGTGTGTGTGTGTGTGTGTGTGTGTGTGTGTGTGTGTGTGTGTTTGTGTGTCGAGCGCTATGTGGAAGAAGTTGGAGCAGAGATTGGGAACATAAAATATAAGTCCAGCATGTTTGTTGACTGCTACCCATGATGCACTGCTTCCTCAGTATGAAGTTACAAAACTGTGAAGAAGATTAAGTTCCTGAACTTCTTATTTAAAAATGGAAACAGAGCCAGTCGTTTCTTTTTCTTTCTTCTTTAGTCGATGATGTCATGGCGACCGCAGCATTTGACCGTGATTAAGAACGAGCGCGTTTCCTGTTTTCTTTGTGAAATTTAAATCAGGCTGCCGATCGGTGCCAATGACGTGTCCTCCTTCCTCAGCCTCCATCTCCATAGCCAAGATGGCGACTGTTGAGGGTGACAAGTTTCCATCGATTTAAACTCGACTTTTCCACTCGTACTTACAGCGCACATGTTTCCAGACGCACTTACACTCTCACTGTAGCAAGTGCGCTAACTCACTAAACCAGGGGTCAGTAATGAAGTTTGGACACGAGCTAATTTTTTTCTCACCTATTACATGGCGACCAGAACATAATCAAAGGCTAATTTAAGAGATTGATTAATAAAAATGCAACTGGAATTTGCTTTCTTAATGTTCACATGTGGCCGACAGTCACGTATTATATGTTTGACCTATTTTATTATTTCCGCGATTTCATATGTCTGTCAAGCATGCAACAGAACCTTTGGAACTTCCTGTACGAACTTTTCAGAATAAAAGCTCACAATAGAGAAATAAAGTATCGCTGCAAAAAAAACCAAACTTAACTTTCTAAAGAGGAAGTGATTCTCACGGTAACTGCTGCTGCCATGATGGAAATCTAATCTAATCTACACATTATGGTTAAATGTGGGGATAAATAAAATCAGATTATACGTAATAATCCGATGAACCACATATTATTGCCGGTGGGCCAGATTTGGCCCGTGGGCCGCCAGTTGCCGACCACTGCACGACAGTGTGCTGATGTGGCTGTGCCTAAATACAGCCTCATATAACCTTGTTCAACAAGCTAATATGTTGTGGCTGTTCTGGAAACATTTTCTATTGGTTGTCAAGATGCAGAATGTGACATCACAGATTGGGGTGTGGTCAGAAACCGCAGACTACATTAACCTGCGTAATAATCAGTAATGGTGTAAATAATAGGCTGGGCATATTCATCAGTCTGTCCATCCATCTATTCATTATTCCACAACTTCATCCTTTTTTTTCTCCATCCATTATTCCGCTCATCCATCCATTCACTCATTAGTCTGTCAATTCATTCATCCATTCATTCGCCCATCCTTTTGTCCCTTCATCCATCCATCATCCATACATTCATCCACCCATCCATCCATCCATCCATCCATTAATCTGTCGATTTACCCATCCATTCGTTCACAAATTCATCTTCACTCTGCGTCCGCTCAGTCTTATTTCTCACACGTTCATATTTAAGTTGAACCTTGAATGCAGTTTCTTTCACTTTCACTGTAATATTCCATTAAACCGTTTCTACTTTTACCTCATTTGCCTCCACTGCAGCCACTGCTGAGGGGCTCTTTATATTAACCTACATGTATATTTTATGCAATCGTGAGCATGATTTATACACAGTATGCACAATAGAGTTTCATTTACATAAATTAGTATTTCAGTTCATTACTGCAAAATATATTTCCCTGCAGGACAGCTGTATATTTTAGATGAAAGCCTTATTTTAGCTCCTGTAGTCCCACCACCACCACCACCACCGCCGCCGCCGCCGCCGCCACCTCTCTCCCTCTCTCCGAGTGTGTCCTATTCTGTCCTTTGGCCTCTCA